>NC_092826.1:40790263-41390263 GCF_039878825.1 Excalfactoria chinensis
AAATAGATGTTTGTACCTTGAAGGAAAAACTGTTGATTTTATAGATGTTTTCTACAATTTTAACAATTCATTTAATGTATCTACACATATTTCTATTGTGAATTCTAATGAATTATATTGAAACTTCATCAGTGAATGATATTTTTTCCTTTCCCATTGTGTATTATGACTTTTGGCCTCATTATTTATTTATTTATTTATTTATTTGAATAATAAGAATTTTAAAGCTTTGCTTATGCATTTTTTAAGTGATCTTGAAATTTTGTAATACACTGTAACAACATTCTGACAAAAAGGCTTCCTAAGTTCTGAAAATACAAGATAAACTGCAATTCTTCAAGGATTAAATACATGCATTAAAATGTTTTTTTAGCTAACTATGGGGGAAAAAAGTTCCTAAAATGTTTATCATTCAGTGTAAATCATAATATAATTGAGAGGGAAAGAAATGTTAGAGGTAGGAAAATGTAGAACTATTTAAAGGCTCTTTTTAGGGTGATAATTCACATCTAAGAAGTTTGGGGACTTAGGCACTGGAAATGGATGAAAAGCAAGAAAGCAACATCAGAAGATAACATTTTTTTCTCCCACCACACAGGCTTTTTTTAATGCCCTGTTGAGGTTAGAAAGTGCATTCAGCCTTCAGCATGTCCTTCTAAAGCACGTTCTTGTGCACCCCCTTTTGAAAGGAAGTGAGGAAAGAGCACTGCATGAAAGGGATGGTCTGATCTGAGCACTTCTGCAGCCCTCTTCTGCACATGTCCTACATATTTGTTTTGGGAAATGCAACAGCACAGCTCACAATTAGGACACCGCCATTCTTTTTGCACTCCTCCAATATTTGTGATCATGAAGTGAATGTTGAAATGCTGCCTTGTAAGAAAAAAGGCCTGGAAAGACTGGCAGTCTGTGCCAGAAATCAAAGGCCAGCAGGATAACACGGTATAGTGAATGTAGTGACTCGTGTAGGTGGACGTTTCATGAGGTTACTAGGACCCATCAGAGGAGCCATAGCTTCACAGTTCATTCACCTGCTCATTCTGCCAACCGATAGTACAAATCTCTTGATTTTTCATGACAGCAAACTGCCAGAAAAGGCTGCAGAAACAAGCAGCAGCTTTGGAAATGGAGAGCACTTCTTCCTTTGAGTCATCACTTTGTCAACTCAAGAATAATGGTGTTCATTCTGAACTAAACTTTCCAGTCTCTATGAAGTAAAGACTAAATTAAAATGAAGGGAGATAACTCCCAAGGGCAGATTTTGAAATCCAAAGAAAAGATTATTTACTTCCACAAAGATTTTGAAAAATTCCATTCTGAATTCTTTGTGAACATTACATAAGATTATGGCAGAATTTTTGAAAGATTATTGTTTGTTGAAGTTACCAAGACTGTAGGTATTCTCTAAGCATGACTATTTACTTAAATGGATGTGAATTATGCCCCACAGTGACCTTTTGTAAATACACTAATCTCCCTTTATTTCATTAATGTAATTACTCAGGACAGGACATATTGTCTTGAGATGGAAAAATTACTTACATAACAGTTGGGCACCCTGTTATAGTAGTTTCAATCTATACCACATTTCACTGGGTTTTTCAATAGGAAAATGAAGGTAAAAAAAGAACAAGTAAGATGCACAGAAAATAAGACAGGCTCACCCATTTCCTGGGTATAGTCATTAAATGTGGTATAACTGTGCATAATCGCTGGTGCAATTCTTGGTGCATTTTGCTAGAGGCTGGCTAAACTTTGCATCTGCATAGAAATTAAGATGCAAATATGAGTTGTGTTCATTGGTATACTTAGTGTAAACAGAAGATATTTCTATTGTATGTTTAATGTTGAGAAATGTATCTCATGATCAGATTGTTATCAGCAAAGAGGGGAGGAAGGGCAAGTGATGATTTTAGGGTAAAGAATGCAGAAAAGTCAAACCAAAATGGATGATTTAATTTCTCATCATTATTCTACTGAAGAATTAAATTTGCAAGGTCATGTCGAGGCATATTCAGTCAGAGGCATATCACTGAAGGTAACGGGATTCAGATGAGTTCTCATCCAAGAGATATTTAAAGAAGCAGCTTTTCTCTAAATACATGTACAAATCAGCGTTGTCTCGACTCACGTTGCATATTAAACCAAAGCTCGGCTTCCTGCAGCTAAACGACCGTATTTTTGTTCTTATCCTCGAACATCTTATCTTTTATCTTATCTTATCTTATCTTATCTTATCTTATCTTATCTTATCTTTTGTTCTTAAACCTCGATGATCTCTAAGGTCCCTTCCAACTCACACGATACTATGATACTATGATTATCCAATAGACAGACCCAAGTTCTGAAATCCACCTTCCCACGTTCACTTTGTAAGATACCACCGCATTTCATTTATGGCTTGCATGTACTTCATTCCTTTGTTTCATTTTAAAATTCTCTGCCCGTACCTGTAACAGCAGAAATACGCTTTCTGCACTTCCCATGTCTCACAAATAAATAATCATGGTACAACAGACGTGAAAAATATTGGTTCCCTGCACCGGGCCCATGAATTGTATTTTATTTTTTTAACATATCAGATGAGTACATACTCTAATTCATGCACTTAATAAACAGCTGTATTTCAGGTCTGTTTGCAATTGAATATTGGAAGAACCATTCAGAACCTGTAAGGAAGGAAAGAAACAGAGTGGAATTACCGTAGAAAAATTCTTACAGGATAAATTTTGAAAAATCTAAACTAAATTATTTCAGGAGTGAGTACATTTTCCCTATTAATATTCACCTTTGTATTAATTTTCTTGAACTCAACACTGAATTGCAAGGATATTTTAGATCTTTTGAACTACTTTCAAAACGTGTGTCAGCTGTTTTTGATTGAATTTATTATTAACAGCTGGTAGCCTTGGCTTTAGGAATCCAACTGTGATATGTAAAAATGATATCTCAGGTTTTTCTTTTACCCAAATCCATAATTCGCAGTCTTAAATGATTCAAGTCTTCCTTCTATTTTATTTTTTTCCTTACTTTTTTTTTTTTTTTTTTTTTCCCCAACAACTTCTGGGAAACAAGCAGCCCAAGTACCAGCAGTATGCTGAGAGTACCCGAGAGTTTTTAGCTTCCTTATCTTCTGCCACAGGGAGACAGACTTCAAACCCAAATTCAGATTAGCCTATGAATGAGAAACAGAAGCCAAGCAACACTGAAACAGGCTAAAGTGGAGGTATCAGTAAGCTTTGTTCCTCTGTAACATCTCCTGCTATGCCCTCATATGGTTAAAACCACGTGCAGCTTTGGGACGTTTGGTCAAAAATAATAAGTTGGTATGACAAAAGTGTGATCACTTCTGTAACAGGGCAGAAAAGATCCCACACTTTCTTACCCAGCAATCCAAATGTTCCACACTTCAGGTCTGTTCATTGAGGAAACATCTGGGAAGGTGATATAGTCTCCAGCAGAAACTCTTTCAAGTCCCATTAGCCTTAAGGGCTTTTATTATTTTTTTTTATATATTATTTTTATGTAGAAATGTGAACTTCTGCCATGAGCCCTACAGAGCTGTCTTCACCCCAAATCTCTGTCACTACATCGATGTGCAGAAATAATTTTTTACTTTCTGGAAAGTGGTGTTGGATCAAACAATTTGAAGTTTTTATAAAAAGCATATTAGGCAATAACTACAGTTTTGCAAAGCTTGTGCTGGCCTGTGAAGCAGTCGTATGAGACTTTCCCCACCCCTTCTCCTGAACCTGCACCTTAAATCCCATGAGTGCTGCTTGAGGCTCTGTTTGTTCATGTATGTATTGTATTTCCTCTACTGCACATCTCTGCAATCCTCTTCAGCACTCAAACATTTGCTATATGTCTCCTTTTGCACATGTGACAGACACACTGCAAATTAAAAATTGCAAGAAACATAGTGAACAAAACCAAAGCCTCGTGAAGGCCATAAAGCACTGGAGTGGTTTATTAGACGCTGGCTCCATACCCCAAATGCAATTTTAATTAAAAAGTTTAACCATCACACTGGTGCTGTTTTTAGCAACTGGATCCTCATATTCTAAAATTACCACTTTTAGAAAATCTAGAGAAAACAGATGGGAAAGAGAAATTCTCCTTTGGGACCTGTGTTGAAACCCAAGCATTGGGGAAGTCTTTATGAGAAAAGACCATCTCATGGCACTACCCACATGGAGTGGGTGCAAGGGAAAGCCAAGGTCAGATACTTAGCAAGCAGCTTTGAGATATGAGCCATTGTGAAGGACACACAAAACAGAATGGTGTCAGTCCTTCAGATGCCATGTGCATTGTGAGTTTTACTCAGGAATTATGAGGGTATAATTTTATAAAATCACTTGGTGTAAAAAATGTTCATCTTAAACATATGATGCCTATTTTGTCTCACATATGTGGCGATTTCTTTTAAAGAAAAATGAAAACGTGGAAGTGGGCTTATAACAGCTTCTTTAATTTTTTCTGTATTCTAAATTATGCTTATTCACCCATACATTCCCTCTCTGAGTATTCATTTAGAAGGAAGGTTTTGCAATAGTCACATTTAATTTATCAGGGTGCAATAATTTGTGTTTCCCAATCATCTTGCAGACTTTGGTTCATTATACTATTGTTTCACATGAGTAAGTTAGCAAAGTTTGGATTGATTGACTCTAATTAACTAAAACTGGTTCCAGGCTGTGCATCTATTGTCATGGTAGCTACCCACAAAGCCCCAAACTGTTCAGTAATGGCAATATAACATACTATCGATATGAAAACTCCAGCAAATGTTTAACGTTGGGCTTGTCAGCAAATGAAGAAAAGCAATAGTGGAGGAGGGAGAAAGGGACATTAGGACAAGCATGTCTCAGAAGACATAGGGGAAATACAGCCTTCCAGAGCTGCTAGTGCCCTGATCTTCTCACTTATTGTTGCCAAGACAAAGATGTCCTGCGATGGAAAATTCCATTTATTTTTTTCTCTAAAAAAAGCATCTGGAAATGTACCCAGAAATCTAGGCTAAGACATGACCTTCTGGAATAATGTATGGGGCTTCTCCCACTGTATATATATTTTTAATAGTTTTATTATCTAAAAATTATTTCTTCCTGGTTTTGTGAGGCTCACTTGCATCAAGTCCAAATCTATCCTCTTTATTGCCATGAAGAGAATCCAACCATGAATAAAAGCATCCCCATACACATGGCACTGCAGAAATAGCTGCGCTGAGAGCTAGGAACAATAAGCAAATCTTCTGTCTCCTTACTTGTTCTTTAGTGTTCTAATTCTGAAATTAAGCAAAGCCATGAGGATCTTAGAGGACAAGCTCTCTGCTGCACCGTAGCATGCCCAGAATGTGCAAGCCTGAAAGTATAAGTCTTTATATCATAACACATGTGCTCTGCAAAGATGCATGCCCTAAATTCTCAGCCACATGGTACCTGTGAACCTTTACAGCATTCTCCTAATGATAATGCAAGTGTCAAGCACATGGGTTGGGAAAGGCCAGGTCTGCTTTCCTTTGCTTGTCCAACTCATGTGACTGCATTGCTGCCATTTCCACTGCCTGGCTCAGGAGATATTTGCAAGACCTGTCAGTATCTTAGGCCCATTCACTCAGGGGCCAATTCTGATGATGCTTAGTCCTTCCTGAGCTCCATGGGTCTGTTTCCCCTATCTTTAATGAACGTGATTAAGAACACAATTCAAGAACAGTCATGGAATTCATCTCTAAGTTTTCCGTGCCCTGCAGCTACAGGACAGGTCAGAGCTCTACCCTTCTATATGTAGCAGTCTCTCTTTTTCAGATTCTCTATGTCCAAACTGTACTGTTTGTAGTGCCAGCACCTGATTGCAGCCAGTTTTACCCTGTATCACCTGGCTGCCCTTGGGCTGTACAGGAGGGTCACCCCACCTTCTCTGACACCAGGAATGGCTCTGCCTCAGCTGGGGCTGTGGTGGTTGAGCACTGCAGCATGGACAGACAGGCTGCCTTGCATCTTCAGCCTTTATTCAGTAGAACTCGTTCTGGGTTTTCCAAACTGAAGTGCCTCATCATGGGCTGTTTCCAAGGAGACCTTTGTAGTTTCATGTTCTCCCCAGGCTGGACAGAGGGATTAAGAGCAGGGCTTGCAGGTAGGAGCCACAGGGGCACTCTGGTCCCGCCGGGGGTGTGCGTGCAGTTCCCATCAACTTCAGTGCAATTTGCGTCCCTGGGAGTGATGGAATTGGGTCCCAGAGCCCGGTGCCAGCCCTGCTCTGACTCACTGTGCGCCTCTGGGCAAGTCATTTCACACCAGGCTGTGATACCTCTCATTGAACTACACATTACACCAAAAAGGGTCTCGTGGAAGTCAATGGAGCTACTTGTGGAGCACTCGCACTTATTAAGTGTGTCACAATCTGGCCTTCGCTTAAGTTTCCCCTTTTATAGGAAATTACAGGCTCATTTCCAAGGTTGTGGGGCTTAATTAGTTTATGTTTGCAAAACACATCTTATTGCTGGTGAAAGGGAATAACCATTATTATGATGATGATGCGTTCAGTGCATGGCAAGGTCTTGGGTCTGTTTAGGCTTTGCTTCATTTATTCTGTAGAAAAAAAAAAAAAAAAAAAAAAAAAAAAAAAAAAGTCCTTCCTTTGCAATCATTTGAAAACCTATCCACGAATGGTGCACTCATTCTTCTGTCAGAAGCATGAGGGAAAAAAGGAAGCAAACTTTTCTCAGGCAAAGAGCCCACGGCACCCATCCAGCAGCCATGCCAGAACAGAGGGGCCTGACCAAACGCAGCCACCTGTGATGTAAGTGCAGTGTGGATCGACTGTTGGGTATTACTCCCCCAAACACAAATGTCGTTCTCTTCCCCAGACTCGACATGAGTTCTTCTTTAACCCTAATGTGTATCATACCTTTAAAACTCAGCATTAGCACACAGTTTGGTGGGGTGTTTTTTTTCTCATCAGCTGTAATTGGTTTCTTGAATTCTGCTTTTTGTTGGGGTTTTTTGTTTTTTTAATCCAAGTATGGTTCTCATGGTGTAGTAAATGACATTAGGCTTTTGTAAATTCTCACAGAATATAACAGATCATTGGTTTTATAACACAGTCACTGCTTTTGCATTCTGATGAGATTATTAGTAGCAGCCTAGAATACAACATCCCTGCGTACTGTTAGTTAAAAAAATAAAAGTTTACTAAATGGTCTCTTGTCAACTGTATCTGAAAATCATTATATTTTCTCTGGTTTCCTTTATATGGAGAGTTTCTTCTGTGAGCTGGAGGGTTACATTGGTCTGAAGTTACAGAATTATTACAGAAATGCTGTTTATTTCTCTCTAGCACTGTTTGCTTTTCTACAGAAAACCCATTTTTTAAGTATTTATATCTTGATTTTAAAAGTTGTTCACATTCTTAAGACATGCAACATGACATCTCAGCTCAGTAAATATATTTTTCCTTTCTTGTTTAAACTAAAACTACATCGGATTATTTATTTATTTATTTATTATCTCATGTCAAAGCACATACAAATCAAGTGGTTTTCTGATCTTCACACATATGTCTTATGGACCCAACGCAGTTCCCCTGCCAGTGAAGAGATGAACCATGGGATCTTTCCAAGCCAAGTTCCTCTCTCCACCCCACCCTACAGCTTCTGTTGTATGTCACAGTGTGCAGGGATGCTGACCCCCCCACTGCCTGACTGGGGCTATGCATGAGGCTCTCCTTACAAGGCAGAAGGGAAGGAAAAATTTTAGCTTTGAGACATTTTTTTAAGGACTAAAAATGCTGGAATTAAAAGCTGGCTACTACCACACAGCATTTTCTCTGCTTCCCTACTCTTATTAACATACATCTGTATTAGCGTCATGACAGTCCACTCTACAAATTGATACAATACCAAATAAAGAGCCTGCACTGTGCACCTTAACGACTCTACAGGAACCATTACATCTGATCTAGTCAATATTATACATTTTTTAAAAATGTATAAATGCATATTTAAATGAGAGATCTGATCTGCTCCAGCAGTTCTGGTCTATCAGAAACATAATATGCATTTTAAAAAACCGCTGGCATACATTTTACATTTTTACCTGAGAAGCAGAACACATCCCAACATTTTCTGTTCTCTGCATGCCCATGATGTGTTTGTTTCAAAACAAAGCAAAAAATTTGAGCGAAAATGGATGAAGTGCTCACTGTCTTGTCTCACTATGCCATGGTTTCAAAATAAAGAAGGGAGATATAGATTGGATATAAAGAAAAAGTTGTATTTTTTTACAGTAAGGCTGGCAAGGCAGTGGCACAGGCTGCCCAGAGAGGTGGTGGATGTACCATCCTTGGAGACACTCAGTGTCAGGCTGGGTAGGGCTCTGAGCAACCCCATGTAGCTCTTCACTGTCCCTCTTCATTGCAGGGCAGTTAGACCATGTGACCTCTAAAGTTCCCTTCCAATTCAAATGATTCTATGATATTACCAGCTTCCCTGTCACCCTGAAGTCCAAATCAGTGACCCAGCTTTGCATGTCCCTCCTGCAGGCTTTGCTCCATATCTCTAGCGTAGTGAATGGGTATGTTTGCTTTCAGTACAGCTTGGAGGAATGATCCACTTGCATCTCAGCATGATGGGGCCTCTGCCGGTTTACAGCACTGCTCACAGACCAGCCATCAGCTGCATGTACCCACACATATGCTAAGGAAGTGATGTGGGAGTGAGATACCATTTATACCCACAGGTTACTGCAGCTTTGCTGGTAGAGGATGGAGAGAGAAAGGAATTCAGATGTAAAGTGAGTTACTTTATACTGGGGGGTGTAGTTTTCTTTTGAATGAGCTCATTCCCTGAGGTTTTCCCAAAAAGGGGCGCATTGAAGTAGGAACAGCTCCTTGAGGCAGAGAGAAGGGCTGTGGGGAAATATCACCTACCACACACAGGCCAAAGTTACATTTTGAAAAGTTACCATCACCCGATCTATTACAAACCTTCCTCTGGATTTTCCCTTAATGCAGTCATTCCTAGAGGAATGTGATGGTTGCAAGCATCTTGGTTTTCCAAACAAAAGCAGGTTTCTGTCACACACCTTTGTGGTTTGGAAACATGTAACTAGGCTCCAGTCTCACACTGTGAGGACTCAGTTATACTTAATTGTGTCTGTATGTTTCTTCTATCAGGCAACATGAAGAGACATACATCTTAAAGGGTGTGTAGAGAAGAAATTCCTACTGTCAGCAAGGTGTACTAGTTGGTGTAAGGCATGTCACACCAGCCCTTCAAACACATAGGAAGGCATATTTCAGAACAGCACGGGTAAAAATGGCACCTGCAGCTGTTTCAGGAGTTGTAGGTAAAATTGGATTTAAGAGGAGTAAGGATCACAGAGGATTTGGATGGAGGTACAGTTTCTTGTACTCTGTGCTTCCTCTGCTTCCTAGGTGAGAGGAGCTGGGTATTAATGCTACTGGGGACATCCTCCTCTTACACTGCAATAAATAAGCTAGAAATGCAAGAGTTGAGTGTTTTCTTAGTGCTGTGTAAGACAAAAGTGACAGTCCTTCACAGACAGATCCAATTCAGAGGCAGCTCCCAGCTTAAAACAGTGAGCAACTGAGGTTAGCACAGAAAAAAACTGTTCAGAAAGCAGTCCCTGATCTTAAAGTTATCTTCTGTTCTCACATCAGAAGAGTAATTCAGTGTGCAAATATTATTAAAGAAGAAATGTATGAAATAATGAAGAATCATTTCTGTCAAATGGATATAAGATGCTAATTGGTGATGTGCTGAATCCCAGAGATGCTTGACATTCAAAAAGTGAGTGAAGTACGGCAGAGCATTTGTATAGGCCATCTGGAGATGTACACCATACTCTACACTTGATGAGAAAGTGGCAATAAACTGAAATGTTTGATTCCAAGATCTCAATATGCATCACTACAGGCTTCAAATTTCATAGATCGCTGGGAAGATCACAGATAAGCAGCAATCTGGCACATCTCCGACTAGAGGGAGATGTATGCCACTGAGAGAAATGCTTTGCGCTCCATTCCTTACAAAAATATTAATAAAGAACTTACATAAACTTCAGTAAAAACTTCAAAGCTCATGTTTTCATTTAGTCTTATGGTTTTAGCTTCTGTAGTACTTTGTGAAATCTCTGTGCAGACAGGGATATTCATGTTTCTTATCAGCAAACTCTGGTACTGCTACAAAGAGAACAACATGCAAAGCATGGCCAGAAACACCATACAAAACTGCCCTGTGATGTCTGCCATGACGCTAGGATTGCTCTAGAAAGAGAATAAAAACGTGAAAGCATGTACTAGAAGTAGTTGTTAAGCACTGGCTTTTCTAAGTTTCCAGAAATTTGTAATCTATGCCCCCGAACAGTTGCTCTTTGTAAAATATGCCCTCGTGAAGAACTTACACATTTTAGACCTTAGAAAGTCCCAGATGGTAGTTTCAGACATTACATCACAACTGTACACGTTGTTACTTCCTTTATACATTACCATCAATTCTTTGCAGTGCTGAAGGCCTCACAGGCTACCATGGCACACTCTGAACCTACTGTGTCAGCTGCTGTACCAGTACAAGTAAATCACAGCCCAGAAAGCCTACAAACTGAACATAACACTAATGCTAAGTCACAGTTTGACCCGGTGATCGAGCACTTGGTGGGAAGGCAGGGTCCACCCAGAAGAACTCAGGTGCATTCATTGTGCCTGAGACTGGAAGAGCTGGAGCCAGGATTTGGCCCTTCCCAGACTTCATTTATAGGTTGGCAGTGGAGGCAAGGGTATCTTGCTGGAGATTTCCACCTACTGGATGTCTTCTAAAGGTAAGCAAATTTACTTCTTTTGTTTCCAGATTTGTTGCTACTGCATTTGGACTTGTTCCCATTCTGGTGCAACCTAGGACTCTGCCAACTGGCAATTATCACTGTGCTTTCTATCACATTATAGTGTTATAATGAAGAGGACATATGTGGCAGGAGAGTCACTGGGAGGCAGGTAGAAGTAAGAAGCAAGACAGAACTCTGCAGTTGTTGACAGCCACAGGAAAATAGTTAAAGAAAATAAAGTGATCTTCCTGATGCTGATCAAAGCTTCTTCCCAAGCTTGAAGAACAGCAACAGAGAAAGTAAGAATGTGCTTTCTTTGGTGTAGCAGCTGGGAGTTGTTGACTACTCCCTGAACCTTGTCATCATCTCATCAGTGTCAAGAGCATGGGGGACACTGCAGTTTGGTTAGGGAGATAAAAATTCTGACAAATTACATAGGTGGAGGTTTGCAATGCTGGAAGGTCTATGAAGAGCAAAGTCAGAGCAGAACATAGGCCTTAGTGATAAACAGAATGATGATGGTGTAGACCAAAATAAAGGAAGCCTGGAGAAATTTGAAGAGGAAAATAAAGATCCAACTTTTGACTTACAGTCACTCGAGATCCAAATCATGTCTGTATAAATTCAAACCTGGGTGTATCCCATGTAATTGATTTTTCTTCCTACCCCCCTGGACATAGAGTCATAGAGTTGCTCAGGTTGGAAAATGCCTTCAAAATAATCAAAGTCCATCTGCAACCTACCCATACTACTCTAACTTTAACAACCCTTCACTAAATCATGTCCCTGAGCACCACATCCAAATGGTTTTTAAGCATGTCCAGGGATGGTGACTCAACCGCCTCCTTGGGGAACCTATTCCAGTGCTTAACAACCATTTAAGTAAAGAAGTTTTTCCTGATATCCAACCTAAACTTACCTTGGCATAATTTAAGGTAAATGTCTCTAATTTGGTCTGCTTGCACACCATGTTGGTCATAGTGATAGTGGGCTGACTACTGGACCAGACAGGGTTAGAGGTCTTCTCTATGATCACTAGTTTAGGAACCTTATTCTTGAACTGGTAGCCAGATATCAATAAGGAGACATTACTATGTAGAGTGATTAGGGCATAAAAAGCTGTTCAGAGCTGGAAGCCGAAAACAACCAGAAGAATTAAACAAGAGATGAAGTGAAGGACATTGTCTTTTGTGCTTTAAAACTAAGTTTATGACAACGCAGTTGTGTGCTTTGCTTGCTTCACATCTAACCTGTGTGGTTTGGGGGTCTGCTCCTAAATGGATCCAAGGTTAATTAATGTGCTCTGGAAGAAAGGCCACCACACTAATAATTCACCAGCATGCCAGGTGAAAGAGCTGTGGAGATCACCTTTTCTGTTCCTCTGTCAGAAGTCAGAGGAGTGAAACTAGAAAAAAAAATAAAATAAAAATGGAAAATATATCTGACCTCCTCTTAAATGTCCTCATTGGTGGTAACTCCAGAACTTTCTTGAATAAACTGTGACAATACTCACTGCTCTTGTTTACAGGATGGTTTTCCTAGTATCTGAATGTAGTCTTTGCTAATGTCTATTGAATTTATCACTTCCTATTCTACCAATTAGGCTATATTCTTTAAACTTAAGTTTTGATCATTTGTTGTTAACACAGATTCCAGTGGGTTTGTAGAGTTGTCAAACAGTTTTTGTGATCAACTTTCAATTGGGTAATTAATCATTGCAATTGTTTTCTGTTACTGTGATTCCATTTTGCATGTGTATACATGATTGATTTTTAGGCACACAAATGGTCTTATTAGAGGCAATGATGGTAGTGGATTTATAGCTGAGCGCATGCTTACAGGTTTGGAGAACTGAGATAATGGCAGTAATTGTGGTGCTGTATAAAAATAGTCTCATTTCAGCCCTGGACTTCTGTTATACCAGATTTTATGTAGTCCATCAAACTAGGAATTAATGACATTCAATAACTTCAAAAATCAGCAAATGTTGGTTACGCAGATAAAGGATTTGGGTGCTGTCAGAGTCAAGGTGTACTTCGACAGGCTGAACTGCCATTTCCAGGGTGGTATTTGTAAGTATAATTTACCAAGTATTTGCACCCTTACAATAATTATTAAGACCATCAACCAGTGATTCTCAGCATCCCTCCACAATGATTGCAAGGTTACGCAATTGGTAAATAAATATGCTGTTAAAGGATTGACTTCTCTAAGACACAAATAACTTAAGAGATGACCTCAAATTACTTGTAGTGGTTGACTTCAGGGAGTATTTTTCAAATGGGAGTAGCGTTACCCAGTTCCATGGGTATTAATTAGAAAATATTCAGGCTACTTAGGAAAGTTTTTGAGAAAAAAAGAAAAAATGCAAACACTTGAAGTTGATTTGAATAAAGAATACAAGTCAATATTAAATATACAGTCCAAATAGTCCATTCATTTGTTTTGTTAAAACCTGATAGTAGATTTTGAATTTCCAGAGAATCCTAAATTTTTAATGCTGGTAAAATTTGTCCACTTAATTTTTAGCTGATATTGAAATGCTTACAAGCTTAGATAAGTTGTAGAACCCTTCTAACATGAGAATGCAAGCATTCATGTGTCTGCTACTTTTTTGCTGCTCCTGTTTCAAAAACACGCTGAAACTGTATCCATAAAGAAGGACAATGCTACGTAGGTGGTAAGAAGCCCAGTCAAGCATTTGAGAGGGCAGTTCATCTGGTCAGCATTGCTTTCTCCACGTTAAGGAGAGAGAGCTGCAAAATCATTTGGATGTGGTGCTCAAGGGCATGATTTAGTGGAGGGTTGTTAGAATTAGGGTACTATGGTTAGGCTGTGGTTGGACTTGATGACCTTTAATGTCTTTTCCAACCTAAGCAATTCTATGGTTCTGTGAAGGGCAGAGTGCTGCTCTACGCACCCCAACCTCAGCTACCAGCCACCATGCAAGAGGGAACATCCATGGCTGTGCTCACAATGAGCTTCAGAGAGTGCATTAACAGCCTAGGGCTCTCTCTCAGTGCCTGGGATAGGGCAGCATTTTATGCCCCCAATGCACGCTGCACCTCTCCTTGTGCATCCAGGACATTCCCATCAGGCAAAAGTGCTGCATTCCTGTGCAGTGAATGGGATGAAGGGTATCTCTGAAGCTAAGACATTATCAGGACTGGCTGCTGCCCTCCTTTTCTGGTAGCATTGTCGGTGGCAGCAGGACATGCTGAACCTGGTGTAGTGAAGCTTGGGCAGAGCTCTTTGTTTTCCTGACAATTAGCCTGGAAACCATCCTATTACCTGCTGATCATCTGCTCCCCTTATTAACTCACTGCAGGATAAAGGTGAGGATGAGGGAAACAAAGAGCAAATCACTGCTTACCTGCATCTCTCCCCTGCTACTGCCCCTTTGAGAGCCTGGGGCTTTCCTTTTTCTGGCGGAGGGGCAAATATTGTGATGCCAAGTTGATATGTTCATGTGAAATATCACTATCATGTTTAATTTGTGTGATGCTCTCATTCTGCCATGTATGACTTCATTCTCATTAAGTCTCACTTGTTTCTGCGGTGCTGCGACATCTCGGGTTTGTCACTGGGCTTAGCATGGGTCCTTCACCTTTAGAAGGCTAAAAGCTTCCTTGGCCTGGGGAAGAGTTCATGTCACTCTTGTGACATGACAAGCCACAAGTTGTCAGTGGGAATGGAGTCTGCTGGCACTTCTGTGATCCACTCCCTGTGAGCAGTAAGGCACACATGGCTGGAAGCCCTGTGGGGGCTGCAGCTCATGGGCAAATGCATGCAGCCATGAGCAGCACAGAGCGTGTCTTGTCAGGGCAGCCTTGGCTGGTACTGGAAGTCTCGCAGCTCATCAGCTGCTCTGCAGGGCTCTGCATTCCCACCAAATTGGCTGCACTAAGACTCACAGGAGACTTGAAGCCCCAAGCTCCAACAGTCATATGTCTCCTTAATATTCCCTTTGGCTAAGGCAGGGGAATGGTACTAAAGCTGGCCTTTGAAATCATTGCTGGTTTCCCATGGTCAGGACTTCGTTACATGTCTGTCTGGTGCTTTGCACCTTATTGTCTCTACAGGCGGAATCTGAATCTGACTGCAAAAGAGATAAAGCTGTAATGACCCCCTCAGCAATAGGCTCTCAGCTTTCTACAGCCTGTGCCTCACTATCATTGCCCCCGAGAAAGGGAGAGCTTGAGGAAAGGGGAGCCTACAAGAGGAGAGGGATTCAGTGGAGAAAGGAAACTGGCATCCTGATAGGAAAAAAACAAACAAACAAAAAACAAAACAACAACTTAGAAAAAAACTATGAGTGTGAAGGTGTGAATGCAAAAGGACTAATAACAGAGAAGTTGAGCTCTGTATTTTGACTCAAGCAATATGTAGTGTATTACATTACAAAGCAGCAGTACAAAATACTGTCTGATGTGACATCTATTCATAGGTTACTTTGGAGAAGGCTCTCTTGGAGATTTCTGTCAACTTTACATCTTCTCTCACAGACACTCTTTCTGATTCTCATGCTTTTTTTTTTCTTCTTGGTCACAGCAACAGGTATCCCTATGAGGTTCAGGAGCATGCAGTCTGCAGCTTTAAATACCTGAGATCACTAATGAATGTGAAAGTTTTCTAGCAAGTTGCTCAGGGTTGCCCATTCCACTTGGATATTTTGGTTAAAGAGGACAAAATCTTAGCAATTCAGTAAATATCACATTGCAAAGAATAGTGAGGCACTGGTGCAGGCTGCCCAGAGAGGTGGTGAAGTCAAAGTCCATGGAGGTGCTCAAGAAAATAGTGGATGTCACACTGAGTGACACGGCTTGTGGACATGGTAGCAATGGGTAGATGGTTGGTTTAGGTAATCATAATGGCTTTTTCCAACCATAATGATTCTGATTCTGCCCCTCATACTGCCTACATGACTCCTGTAATGCATATGAAGTTATCAGTGCTCTCAGAAGTGCACATGGAGGAGGTATTAGGAGCAGTATTAATGACTTCTGGGTTGTAGCAGGAGTGTGGAGGTATTAACGCACCTACTTCACTTGGAGTTAAAAACAAACAAGGATAAAGTAGTATTATAGCCAGGATGAGGTAATTATGTATGGGTTTCCTAACATTACTCACAGAAAAATCTGATGCAGCAATGCCCTTTTCTACAAGGGGTTTACATCACTTTGTATTATACCAGAAACGTGCAGTACAAATGCTGTTTGGTTCAATAGATTAGCTCTTCTAAGTAATTCTCTAGTAAATCTCATATGCTATTCAGAGAAATTTCTACAGAATGCCACTTGCTCCATGCCTGTTATCTACTCTGATTTCTACTGCTCATGGTGAGTCTTCATGGTCTAAAGGGCTGAGTCTGAAGAGACAGAAATTAGACGTTTTTACAGGAAGAAAAACATATAAGTAGGATGTACTTTCCAGGTGCTGAGTTGAGGAATTTCATTTTGCTTAGCTAAATTCCCCTTGAAGTTTCTGGTAGGTGCAACACTGTTCTTTATGTTTTGCTATAAACTTGTCTTCTACTGTTCACTGCTGAACACTTACGTGAGCAGTAGGCTGCATTTCAATGGCCAGTGGAGTCATATTTGTTTCTATTTCTTTCTGTTTGTAAGTGCTCCAAAGGCCTTCTCCATAAAAGGTGCTGTATAAAATGCAAAATGTATTTGTGTTTTGTGCACCCTCTGTATGAATCTCTGCATGCAGTTTTCATTGTAGTCCATAGACATTCAAATAATCTCACCCCAAACTATACATCCAACTATACATTCACTTTGTATTTAGTGCCTCTAATATTTATCCTCTTCCTCACTTTTCACCTTTTTGAGATAGTTACTTGTGGTTTGTCAATCAAAGCCAGACTTCTAGCCAATCCACACTGAACGTGTACTGGAAATATTCAGACGGAGATCAGAGGGCAATGTTGGTGTTGGAGTTATATGAATAACTAGAGTGTGACTTAGCTGTACGCTGCACCATTATACACACATATATGGAATGTATATATGAGGAATGCTCTGAAATTAATGCTTCCTATTTTATTATGTTGGTTCATGATATCAGAGGTGGTATGGCACTTGAGGTTGAATCTTCCCACCAATATTCCAGTAAAACAACAGCTGTCCAAATGTGCAGCAAATTAGTGTGTTACACAAGTGCTCATCATCCTTAAATATGTCAACTGTTTCATATGCTGGTGAAAGCATCAGCTCTAGTCTGCCTATTCCCTGCAACAGTCACCCAGAAAACAGGAGAGAGATCATCAAACTGGAGCAAGTTCAGCCAAAGCCAACAGAATAGTGAAGGTTGGAGTAGATGTCCTGTGAAAAGATACTCTGGGACCACACTCTGCTTGGCCTGTGGATGAGACGGCTTCAAGGGACACCACCGGCCCTCCATTACCTATGGGAAAGTTATAAAAAAAAACAACACATATGGGTTATTTATGACAAGTTCAGAAGGCAAAAGACAACAGGCCTACATCAAAACCAAGCATCTTCATTCTGGGAATAAGGACAAAAATTTCCTTGGGCACTGAGCGAGAGAATGACACAAGCTGACCATAGAGACTGTGCAGCTGCCATTTTTGCAGATTTGCAGACCAGAAAAATCTCACAATTTGACTTGGTTGGAGAAGTCTGGATTAGAAACATGTTGAAGTCTTTTCTGATTTATCTTGTGATCATGTGGACATTGCAGAAAACCTTTTCCTCATACAAGGAGTAATACAGTTGTGTTGGTAATTGTGGCTAAACAGACACATTGTATTTATAAAAACTCTTGTCCAAGGTCAGGAAATGACAGAATAATTTTCTGTCTACAACACCTTTTTGAGGCTTCTGCAAACTTTCTAAGAGTTCTCCTATGGGATGAAATGGAAACTGTTAGGAAATTGGTTTGCATAGGAAGAGGGGGGCAGTTAGAAGAAAATCAAGCATCAGATGCTCAGCAGGTACTAATTGGGTGGTTAGTTGTGAAGAAACTGCTTCCCCCAGGTGCTGGGATAACGCAGCACAGAAATGACTTGAAATATAGATGTGACCCAATACCTCCCTTCTAATTCAATCTTTTTCCAGGCCATCGTTGGAATTTACACAACGTTTTATTGACTATGGTATCAGAAGCTATCAATTTGCTGCAGCCTCATAAAAATAAAATAGTGATACAGAAGAGAAACTGCTGTGTCAGACACACTTCAGCTATTTCCAGCTTTCTTCAACCCCTTCCACCCTCTTCT
This sequence comes from Excalfactoria chinensis, assembly GCF_039878825.1. Taxonomy (NCBI): domain Eukaryota; kingdom Metazoa; phylum Chordata; class Aves; order Galliformes; family Phasianidae; genus Excalfactoria; species Excalfactoria chinensis. The sequence continues at coordinate 40,808,351 of NC_092826.1, forward strand.
CATAAACATCACTATTCTTTTTGCCTTTCTTCTCCTAATCGTTTAAACTGGGAAACAAAATGTGCAGTCCAGAAGCTGCTAATGCAAGACCCAGGAATATGCCAAATATTAGATCCCTGAAATATTTGTTTGTATCAAAAAATTGAAAGGAACAAAGCAAGCAAACAGCATCAAAACAGGTGTGTCTGCAGGGAAGAGAGAGATAAAAGCAAGGCTATATATTCAAAATGGTGGAAGAGGGTTGAGTCATACCAATTACCAATTTTAATGCATATTAGTGCAAACAGCTGTGCAAAATTCATGCAAATGTTGGAGTGTAAGCAATACGCTTAGTTTAAAAAATTACAAGTTTGTTTGTTGGGGTTTGTTGTTTTTTGGTTTGTTTTTGCTTTTTAAAAGCTGACTGTATTTTGTTCATCTTGCTCAGCCCTTTCTGACATAAAGCCTCCCGAGGAACAGTAACAGGGGTAACTTTAACTCTTGGTTGAATTATACATGTATTGAAAATACTTTAGTTGGGCAGGTTCAGTAGTGTGTTTTGGAATTAATCCTTCCTTTTGGCCCTGGAAATCACAGGCCTTCTGCAATCTGTACTCTGTTTATCATACTATATGCATGATCACATGTCAAAGTACTTAACAAAACATAAAATCACTTGGTTCTGAGGGTTCTCTGATACTTCTGTTGTGACCAGGAAAAGTAGATCCATTATCAGGATGGATCAGGATCTGCAGGAATTCAGACCAAGATTATGGCCCTGGGTGACCTGAAGACATGAAGAACCATGACATAGCATTTTCAATAAAGAGACAAAAACGTTAAGGAAAAACCACAATATCAGGACATAAAGGTGTGATCTTGTGCCTCGGGGGGGGGGGGGGGGGGGGGAAGTCCTGGAGCATGGAGCCTCTGTAACCGCATTACCCAGATGTGGGCTCGCAAAATTTGCCAGGAAGTTGAAAGCATTTTAGTGCATGCATTTGCTGATGAGAGTTGTTCCCTTAAGTATGCACCCAGAGAGATAAACTTTATGCTGTATGCCAACTTTATGACGTGATAAAAGTTTGTGTTTGAGGTACTTTACTGATTATCTATTAGGTGGAAGAAAAAGAATAAAACAACCAATTAAACAGTAGCTCTCATATCTGTATCTTAGCTAACCTGGTAATTGAAAAATGGCCCCCATTTTTCCCTCCCCCCATCCATTTCCTTGTAGTATTTCAAGAACTCTGTCCAAGAATATCACTATATGAAAAAAAAAAAACAACATCATCTCAAAATTATTAAAATCTCTGTGGGAATTCATGATTAATTTTAAGGCCTGGCAGATTAAAATACATTATTATGTACACTCTAGTGCATCCTTTCAGATATTTTCAGAATCTGATTTTGCTCTCTTGATACACACCAATGATTCTACATGTATCTAGTAGATTGCAAGGAATAGATTAGCATTAAAGAGGCAGCATTGTGTTGTTAGGTTGTTATGTGTAACTTGTGCTCATACATTAAGAAAAATGTAGCTGGCATTCCCTTGGACATGACCAGACCCCTTAAAAAAAAGAGAGAGAATTATTAATAGTTGGTTGTAATGCATTTGTAGAGCACTTCTGAAAATGTGACCTTTAGTGCATTAACTAGCTGTTTTTATCCAGCTCCCAGGCAGAGTAAGATCTACAGTAGCCTGCCTAGGAAATAGAAATAATGGGCATATTAGTGGGACTTGTTAAGCCTTCCTCTCCTGAACAGTGTCTCTTCTACCTTTATTTCTGGACATAGCTTTGCAATGAATCTGTTGTGCTAAACAGTAGCAATAACAGCATTCAACATCAAGAAGGTAGGAATGCTTTTATTCGGGTCAGATTGACCTAACTGATGATTACTGAAAAGCTATTCGTTCACAGTTCGACTTTGTAAATATTAAGGCTCTAGCTTCAGCCCCGTTATTTGATTCTTCATGTATTCCTGACCAGAGGATGGAGGACCCATCTAGCATCAGTTTTCCATCCTCCACAAAATTCTTTTCCCATACTCTGGCAAGGTAAGTAAATAGACCTCCATAGGTTGTTTGTTTGTTTTAATAAAGCTGTATTTTCCAACATAATTATTTTTGACAGTCTTTTGTGGTGCGCATGCAGCTTGGTATCAACCTGTCTGAGCCATGGGCACAAAAGCAGGGCATGAGACTCTGACAACACTGACAAAACCAAACCTTTTCTTTTACTGCACAGCCTTCTGTTCATACAGTCAGAGACCACAGCAGATGTCGGGTCACACTGGAGCTCATGCTCTGCTGACCATCTTTTTAAGTGCCTTTTTTATAAAGGAGATGTCTCCTCCTTTTCAAATAGTTTTCACCCAAACACTGCACATGCTAGAACTGTTTGTGCCATTGTCCTCATAATCAGACCCTTCTGTTGCAGAGATCTCTCCAGCTCATTATTTAACATGGCCCCAAATGTCATGTTATGTCATCTGCAAACTTTATCATAATTATTTTATGTTTTCTTCCATGTCACTGATAATGTTAAATGATATACGGCCAAGAACCAATCCCTGCAGAACTCTATCAGCAACAAACACAGTCAGTGGCAATTGGTATTTATAATTACATTTTGAGGCATATCATTTAAACAGTTTTAATGTGTTTAACTTGTGCCACATTGGTTTTGTGTTGTTCTATTATATTAACTAAAGTGCTTTGAAGTACCATACCAAACACTTAACAAAAAACAGAGTACTACATCACTGTTATTATCAACCAAACCAATAATTTCATTAAAAAGCTGGAAAGTTAGTATTGCAAGATGTATTTTCTGTAAAAACGATGTTAAATGTTGCTAATAATGTTATATTCTCTATTAAATAGATCCTCTACCCATGATCCTATTTCAAGACTTTGGTATAATGAGAGCAAATTGGATCATCACATTTACTCTTATTTTTTTTTTTAATACTGGCCTTTCTGTTTCTACTCTGCAACATCTGGACTGCTTAAAATATACTGAAAGGTGATGTCAGCAATCTAACAGGTCCTTGGGTAGCTCTAAGTAGAACATGTATTTGACATGATGATCTTAAATATGTAACTTTAGCAATGGCTACCTATATGCTGTTGGGGAGTTGTGGGAAATGTTTCATCAGCAGTTTAATTCCATTTGAAGATCTAGGCACATTTCTTCTGCTTGTGGAACAGAGTGAATTAAAATCATAGAATTGTTCAGGTTGGAAAAGACCTCCAAGATCATCAAATCCAACAACAACCAAACCAGACTACCCAAACTCTAACAACCCTCTGCTAAATCATTTCTTGAGTGCTTCCAGGATTTTATATCATATATTTTTATTCTACTTTTTTTATCAATTTTTTTTCCCTTAAAAGCACCATTCAGCCAGACCCCTTTTGAAAGCCTAAAAATAACTTTTTAAAAAATATTATCCCTTAACTCTCCTACTGTACATTTCCTCTTCATGTCCACTGGCTTCATAATTCAGTTTTCTGTATTTCCTTGCTTTTAACGTTTATTGCTTTTGGCATCCCATTCATTTAAATACCTCTTTCCTTTGGTATTTATAACTATTTCTATTTTCATGCTTTCTTTGCTCATACAGTCATTCTTCTGGACTTATGTGAATTTAGGAATATAACTTTTTCTCATACAGTTTACAGTTATCGTTCATATTTCTTCTGCTTGCATTATGTGACACAGATATTTAAGGTTGCTTAAAATAGACCTTTTCTAAAACACCAGATGTATGTATTGAGAGTTCAGGCTGTGTTCTGTTTTCACATCATAACAAACACAGCTAATTTACAGTCCTGAATGACTGTCAGAGTTTATTTCAGACATAGTCTTCTCTTTTCTGTTAGATGAACTGCTGCATAACTTTTCCAGTGTTAAATATAGTTGTGAAGGTTTTATATTTTTTTTCTGGAACTTATGAAATCATCATACACACTTTAAAGAAAACCCAAGACCCTTTTATTTCTGCCAGTCAGAGATTTCCTGCTCACATCAATCAGACTGAAGTCTGCTTCCCTAACACAGCTGTTTTCCCCCCTACCTCAAACTGGATACGCTGTTTTCCTCCAGGATTTGTTAGACCAGAGGTGTGAATTGTTACTTCATCTTCTTCCTTATCTGCTATATCTTTGGTAATCAGCAATTGTTATCACCTCTTTCAGAGCTGTCAGTTACCTTGAAGCAAGTACTGGCATAAGTGATAGAGTGCTTTTACTTCTATTCTTTAGCTCACCTGGTTGTTCCTTTAAAAAAAATCAACAACAAAAAGCAGCATGCCAGACACGAAATCCAGTCTATTTCATAATAATCACTATATGAAATAAAAAAGCTAAATATGTGATTTTGTGAGATGACTGGGATTTAAAATTGTAAGGTTCTGTTGCTATTGATTCACAGAATTTTCTCTACAGCTTTACAGCTTATGGATTCAGGGCATTCCCAAACCAAGGGGGACTGCACAGCTTGTGCTTTGGTCTCAGTGCACAAAGATCTAAGCAGTAACAAAGTGGAAGACAATGCAGATTCAAGTTAAGTGAGAGTAAATCACATCGTGTATCCAAAACCATTTCTCTCCGCGAGTTCTTCAGCCCCTGGCACCTGATTGCAGCATGAAGTATCTGCCCTCCCAGGTGTGGTACATCCCATTCCCACTGTAATTCATTAAAATCTCTAAAGTGAAAAAACTTGGGCTGGATTTCATTACCCCTTCTCCCCATTCCAGATGTCTTCAGGATCAAGGTCAAACATCATCCATGTGAACTCTACCTTCAGTGCCTATCCATAAACTCAGACGGGAGCCTGTTGTTAGTGTGGCTATTTTATTCCTCGTGTTTCAGTGTATCTGTTTCTATGAAGCAAAAATGGGGATAACAGTGAGTCTAGGTAGACAACCCCCATGAGTGTTCAATCATCTGAAGGGGCCAGCACTATAAAAGTGTGAGTATGGGACATGATCTCACAGCTCTAGCAGTACCTTCTGATAAATGTATAATGTTGTCACCTGCTGTGAAAGCCAGAAGACCTAATAGCACTTAGTACCTTGCAGAAACTGACCTATTGTTGCTCATCATATTTACATATATATGCATATAAATATAGATATGAAATTGTTTGTTTGTGTCTTTCCATAACCTATGGTTTAAATAATGTCTGTATGTTAGCCATTGCAGCTCTGAAGAAAATCTCTCCCTCCTCTTTTTTAGTTGCCTGAATCTTGGAGTTCACTTAGGTATGGAATTTGGGAAGATCCTCACATCTAAGCAAAATAGAAGGGGCAGAGCAGTTTTATCTCCTGTTTCCCCCTTCATGGAACAAGTTGACTGTACAAGCAAAAAGAAATGGTCTACAGCTCTTCAATAAGCAAAATAATTTCTGTATCCCTGAACAGGAGTTGGAAAGGGCAGTCTGTAAGGCATCAAGTTTTGGGTTAGAAAAATTCATAACACCTTGCTCACTAAGCAGACCTGAGACTTGCGTCCTTACTGTAGTCATAAAATGAAAGACTGAACAGCAGGTTGATGTGCTGATGCAATATCCTGAGCTCATCTCCTCACCAGCAACCACAGGAGAACTATAGAGTCAGGAAAAAGGCTGAAATGGTAGGGCAGTGATACGGGGATAGTTGAGGCACAAGTAGGAAAATGGAATAAAATCAATGAGATGTAGTGGTCACTTCTTTGAGACGTGTCTAAGGGTCTGATTTTCAGGTATACTGAAAACTGTATAACTAACTCTCTTCTTTCTGCTCCTGGTAACATGGGCCAGAAGTGGGTTAGACACTGCAGAAGTGCATGCGCGAATTTTAGGTGGACAACATAATGAAATGGAAACAAATCTTTGTAAGAGAAGCATGTGAAAATCTGCCAATAATGCTTACAATCTCTTTGATGTATATATATACACAGATATAGATATATACACACATATAGCCTGGCATTTGTTCTTTATATATTTCAAGGAAATTATTTTTTATTTTCTTTTAAAAACAAAACCAGAAATCACCCTAGCAAAGGGAGAAGCCAGAGAGTATGTAGTCTGGATTCTTTCCTTCACAATTAAAGTGGCTGAGATTTTTTCTATGTAGGAGAACACAAACCAAAATATTGAACCATCTCTCTGCTGTTTCTTTAAGGTTCTCTCAGATCAAACAGATCTGCTATTCCTGTATTACTGCCAAAGCTGTGAGACATCATCTTCTCCACCAGCTTGTCCATGTTGTGGTGAGAGGTACCATTATTTTATACTATTGCTCTGCACACAAACTGAACCTCAGTTTCATCTGCCAGGTGGGAAGAAAAAAGTTTAAATATACAGCATCAGCAGTGACTCAATAGGTGCATTTAGTGTTTAGCATTTTAAATATCTCCACAAGGAGTTTCATCCTGAGTACTCATCTAATAGTGACCCAAATGGCCTAGAGAGGTGGGATTTGGGTATGGAGGAGGTCAGGGGGTGGAAGTTATAGTACTCGTGTCAGGAGGTGATCAGAAAGCTGATGCTGTGCACTTTCCTGCTCCTCAGTGAACTGATTCGCTTTGAATGGTTCATTTATTTATGTGACCATCTAGGGGGAAAAAAAGCCTTTAATTGCAGGCTCCATAATGTGTTCTTCACATTAAATTCCAAAGTGCTGATTTCAGTTGATTCTGTTTAGAGGTCCATATAGTTTTGGCGGTGAGCTATTCTTATGCTTTAATTCTTCTGGTTTTGGTGATATTATATTCTTTATAACAACACAAATCACCTTTGAAGGTAGCTAAATACTGTTAACCCCTTTGTATGGAGGAGAAAGAAGTTAAAGAGTTTAAAAAAACTAGCATAGATTTGCCCCAGATATACTGTGATGTACATGCAAACAAGAAGTAAACTCTTTATTATCTAGTGGAGATCACCTTCATAAGCCCTAGTGCTCAAGGAGGAAGATCCACATTTAGGCAAGGCAAATATATTTCCTTCTTTTTTTCACAAGCACAGCTTGGGCACAGTGCACAAGCCTTGATTCTCAGAGGTGCTCTGAGTTCACTGTTTTGAGATTTCCTCCCACGAGAGCTTGAATATCCAGGAACCATGCAGCGATGTTTTCTCACACCTCTCACAAATCCCCTCTAGCAAATCGTTCTTCAGGCCTCCAAAGAAATTGTATTTCCACATCTCTTCTATGACCCTTCAGCTGCTCTCACAATAACCAGAAATGCTTGTGCAAAAAGGGCATCCAAATGTCTGCTTTCTTTAACTGAAGCCAAAGATCAGTTTCCAGAATGAAGAGAGACCTCCATGAGAAATAAACAGTGAAGATCAGTCTTTTCCCAATGTTTGATATTAGTTCTTCAGGAAACAAATCCTACAAGGGATTGTTTTGACACAAGACTGTTCATTAATAGGCAGACTTGCCCACAAGTCTTTTATAAAAGCCCAAATGTTATATAAGACAAGTGGCTCATTCTTAGGATGTGAATTACATTTAACCCTCTTTCCAAAGTGCTAAACTCAAGGGTGAGAAACAGTAAAGTGATCTTGCTGTGCAGCTCAAGATTTTAAAAACATAATAACTGTACTTTTTAGATAGTCAGGACTTAGTGAACCATTGAAAGTGACCCAGTTCATTGAGCAGAGCTGAACAGATGGAATTCCAGCCCCGCCATGCTTGGGTGACTCTCTGAACAATACAAAATCTTCTTTCAAAACCCTCTCCACCAAGCTTCCTGTCTTCTACATATAACATTTGGGGATGTTCTGGTCACTTTTCAGTTCAGTTCACCATGTTTTGAGGTAGAGCCATCGACAGACTCTTATCTTTGAGCCATTTCTTGGGATTTTTCATTAGGGCTTTTAAAACTATTGCTGTTCTGTTCCAGACTTAAAAATAAAATCCTATAGAATGATCTCTGTTCACTGGAAAACTTCTCACTGGGCTCTAACTCCAAAAATACAAGTACAAATACCTTTCTTCTTTCAACTTGCCTACCATGAAACAGTGACAAAATATATTCAATGTGTATTTGTCATTTTCAGCAAGCCCTCTCCTTTTCACAGGCTAAACAAATGACAAACTTCCCCTCATGTTTTTGTTAACCTCTTAATTGGCTTTTTGTCTACTATATTAATCAGTTTCTACAAGACTGTTTCTACTTAGGGAAATAACAAAGAGAAAAATATGTCATTTCTAATCTAAACTATTTCATTAAAAATATCTGTATGGAAATTTCTCACATTTTAAACAATATTCTTACACGTTTACCAAAATTTGTGGGCAGTTTGGACTGCCCCAACAAAAACTGTGTTCACTGAATTTAATATTTGACCCCATCTCATGCTGTTCTCATTAGAATGTTAATAAATGTTTCTAGAGTCAGAGCAAAGTGTGATGCTTTTTTAAAATGAAGTGATTTTTAAATCAGTTCAATGTTTTCTGGAAAGATGACTGTCAAGGAGCAGCTCAGTCTTTTCATTTTAGAAGGGGTTGAAATTGAAGCAATTTTTTTTTTTATTATTTCTCTTTAAAAATTTTGTTTCATAAATGCAAGATTACAACAAAAAAAAAATGGAAAAGAAATATAAAAGGAAATTAAGGAGGTGCAAAGAAAGACATTTGGGGTTGATTGTAATTGTTGCTAGTAAATTGGAAACAAGTTTTTCTACTTCATCGGGGAGAAAATAAAAGAATTTTTCTCATAGTCCTAACCCGAAACAAAGGTGAAAATGGAAATATGCCTTACACCTTTCCTCTTCTTCTGGGAATGCATAGCAGAAGATCTCCCAGCAGTCAGGCTGATCTGGACCCTCAGATGACACCCACTACTTTAAAGCTGAAAACACAGACATACTGAGCCTAGGAATAGTTGCTCACACACATGCAGATGGCAAATAAATTTCCTTAAGGTTACAATGGAAGTGAGAGTCAAATCACATTTCTACAATCTTTTATGAGAAACCATAGAAAAGGTAAAAAAAGTCCCATTAGGATTCAAACAACTTCATTGGTTTCCCTATCAAAAGGTGCTTTCAAAAGGATAGTTTCTCAGAGTTCTCACTCTTCCCTGCTAAACTGCCCCATCAAACAATACAAAAGCAGTGGCACCTTATCAAAAGGTTGCAGCCAAAACAAATCAAAACTTCTGTTGCTTTGGTCTTAGAAACTCAACATGGTACTTACATTACCTTCCTTGATTGCCAGTTGAATGAGCATCCTGGGATCTCACCCCAGCTTTGCATGGCTTGCCCTGCTCCCTCACTTGGCAGTGTTCTCAGATCAGCATCTCTAAGAGACGTGGCTACCCCATGGCTGCTAGGCAGATACCACCAGCACTGGCTGTGGGCTGTCTGCAACAGTGGGAAGATGAGGGGGAAGATAAAGTAATTATGTGGAAGATATGGATAAAGGTGGGTAGAAAGCTGCCATCACTTCCGACGAGATCAGAGCAAAGAAGAAGTAGAATGGAAAACTTGATTTAATAAGGGAGAGCTAAGCGTGGCAGACAGAGACCTCCTCTTGGAGCAGTAGCATTGCAAATGCTCCTAACAGCAAACAGTGCAGGGCTCTGGTGTTCATGGGCTGACAAGAAGCGAGCTTGGATGAGGCAAGCTTCAAGCTAAGTGCAGGAAGGTGTGCACTGAAAGTCTGTAAGGCTTTAATCTTCCTGCATGCCTGAATAGCTTAGAAAACTGGCTCTATTTTAGATTCATTTTTAAGTGCCCTTAGCAATCTTTTCACCTCTCTTGGTTAGAAAAGTCTTGCTGTTTGTATCTTTGATAGTAAACTGGAAGCTTATTGATTAGATATGACTTGGTAAGAGAAAGATTGTGCATGCTGGTACACCAGAGGGGGATTATGAATAAATAAACTGCTGGAGCCATGCAGCTTGGAATGTACCAGAACAATTAGCTGTGGCACAGAGAGAGAAACACTCACACAGCTGTGCAAAGCAAAGGTCTTCTGAAATCATCTGAAACAGTGAGGTGACCGAATCCCAAAAAAAGGAGCAAAAACCAGACAGGTCCAGAACAGGATTGAGTGGCTGGTCAGGGGAGTGAAGATCTTGTGGTATAGGATACCAGAAGGTGTTCATCTGTGTGAAAACCAAAGCCTTCCTTCATCCACCATGGAAAAAAAATAAAAGAGAGATAAACATGGGTGGAGAAAGACTCTTTAACATAAAGGACAGTGTTCAGAAACACACATGGGTATAGGCTGCTCAGGAGTGTTCCTGGCCAACTGGGAGGTCATTCTGACCAACTGGATAAAGGCCACTGCATTAGTGCTCAGCTGGAGCAAGTGAGGCCATGCAGAGCTCTGTGGGTTTATCTGGCACAGCTTCACACAAGGAGAGGCTGCCTGACCCAGGATACCTTCCACCCCAATCCCTGTGTACAGCTGTAGCTGGCATTTGGCATTTCTCCCAGTGAAGAAGTCTATATGGAAGACAAAATCTTCCCTCTCTTCCACGTTTGCTGGGTGGCTCAGCAGAGGCGATGCAGACTGGGTTTTGACTCTATCTCTGCTATATCCTTGCAGAAGACAAAGGGCTTCTCACCTGTATTGTACTCATTGGCATTTTTATTAGAACAGGTCTCTGAAGTCTGTCAATGTGGTAATGAGAGATAGTTTAGATACCTGTAACCTAATTAACCCCAGTACCAATAACAGTTGGTAATAACCATGACTAAGTCCTTGACATATGAGCAAGCTCCTAGCCTCCTGGAAGGGTTTTAATCAGTTCCTGTGAGCACCTCATTGTCCTGCTCCACAATCTGTGTGCAGGGCAAGGTCACAGCCTGCTCTGCCACATGCAGGTGGCTGCAGCCACATCTATGCTGCGCCATTCACAAAGCCGGGGCCAGCAGCACCTCCTTGAACAAGAACTTGATGCTGAGTCAGGAGCATATCTGCCCTTTTTGGGGTACTGGTAGGGATGCCTACCATCTGTATGAACCAAGAAGGGAAATTAAATGTAATGAGCTTATTGACTATTAAAGCTGGAAACTCACAGGAGAGGAATGCTCATCTGGTGGCTGTCGGCTCAGACTGCAAACAGGATGCTTGGGTGGCTGGGTGAGACTTGCATTCACCCCCTGAACCCACCAAGTGCTCCTGTGTGGGGCACTTGGGGATTTACAAGCACCAGGGGAACCCCACCACAGCCCTGGGGCAGGTAAGGATGGTAGAGGTTTGTAACACACACAGTTCTGAGGCAAAGTTGAGAGTGATGTGCCCAACTGGGATGCCCAGAGGCTGGGCTGCCTGACTGCACCCTTGGCACCACTTTCTCTCCTGTCTGAACCAGAATGCTTGATAACAGACTGTTCTTGCTGCAGTGATTCCCTGTGGTCTGGAGGGTAAGGTATCACCTCCGATGTGCTTTACCTGTCAGACAGAAGGAAGGGGTGCATGCAAGCCATGCCCACCCAGGGCCCTTTAAGGCAATAACCTTTGCCAAGCCTCTGCCGCAGCCACAGTGGCATCCATTTCACTGATGGAGAGATGCAAAAAGCAAGCAGTTTGTTTGATCCAGTGATAAGCTGGACAAGGAGAAACCATCCCCAGTATATAAATGCTGGCATGAGCCTAGTAAGTGTTATAATTAGGTGGCATTAATTAGTGCCGGAAAACACTGTCATGTCTTATAGGAAGCCTTTGGGTAAAAGACAGGAGCAGAATACCTATCCTTAAAAAATTCCATGTCTATTTTCTTGTTTTACTAGTAGGGATTTTTAATCAGTTGAATGAACTTGTATGTACTAGTTAACTTTGCTGGAGTTTAGTGGTTGTATTTAAAGCAGATTTTATCCTAGAATGATATTAATTTGATAGGATCCCTGATCTGTAAAACCATTGGTTATCTTGGTCTCTCCTGATAAGAAAAAAAAGTGCCGAGGGTTTCCAGTTGGTGAGCACATTTGGGCAGAATCTTTCACACGTCACAAATTGCAGATGGGAGGCAGTGATCTCGAACATGCAGTCACATTGCGTGACCATCTGACACCTTCCATTTAGAAAAATAATACTTTCCTCACAGCATACGCTCCCTGCTGCAACCAGCACCAAAAATTATGCCTGGGAGAGCTGTTCCTCCTAGACTAAGGTCTTAAATATTTCTTAGGCTGCTTTTAAAAGATTCATGCAGCAGCACCACCTCACTCACATCCTGCTAAACCACAGAAAATACTGAAATTCTTCCCCAGACGGTGTTAATCACAAAATAGCTGAAAAGAACAAAAGGGGGAAAAAGACAGCGGGAAAATTATATACTCACACTGGCGAGGTGAACAATGGAAGGCTCCTGTTGTATGTGTAATTCAAACATGCCCATGTAAAACACCGCATGGAGGTATTTCCTACTGCTACCAGCTTCTCAGCTGCAGAAAATCCCACAGCTGTGGGGAAGTTCAGCTTTCAGGCACCCCGCTTTGTGCATAATTCCTTTTGACAATGCTGTGTATTGACACTCATTCATTTGAAATAGTAATGACCATTTCAGGGTGTCCTTTGCTATATATTGAGGTGTCAGTAGTGATAAAAAAAATATTTACCGTGTAAGGACACAGCCATGTGAATTCAAAGGCTGACATCCCATGCTAGCTTATTGTGTCCTGCTAGTTACCGAGTCCTAGGAAATACCGAGAATAAAAATTAACCTACATGCATTCTTTCTATCCAAATTACAAGACTGCCTTGGGTGACATTTTTTAACCCGTGAAATTATCATCAGTAGGCCGGTGTGACTCATAGCAGGAAGCTGCTCTTGCCATCCAATCTGACCTTACCAAGTGTAGCTATCTTAAAGACCGGTCCATGTTTTCCCATTCACCTGCCAAGGAGATGTGCCCCAGCAGCCAGAGCAGCCAAGCGCTTCATTGCTGCAGTGCACCATCCTCCCCACCCACAGCCTCACTGCTGCAGGTCTGCCACATGCAGCACCCTGCACATAGCAGCAGGGCTCAGCCTGCACCCAGCACCCTGGCAGACCCCACCATTCCTGAGGGTATTTTTTTGGTGACAGAATTGTCCCACTGTCAGTTTCTGCCTGCCAGGGCTGACCTGAGCCCACTGAGCAGTGTTACAAATGCCCATCATCCACAAATAACAATTAGTGTCTGTGACTGTGGGTCAAGCTTGACCTCATAAAACAGAGGAAAGAACTTCCATCTTCTTCCTTGTCCTCTGGCGCAGCCTTTCAACACCCCACCTGGCTGCCAGCCTCTTTGAATGCCAAACCGTTTGAAGAAATCATGCTGCTTCCACAAGACAGATATAACATCTGAGCAGAGTGTTACCCCTTCCCTTACCCCAGCTGAGCTCACGGGATGGTGAACAAGAAAGTTCAGCTCTCCCTGGTGAGAGTGCTTTGGTGTGCAGGTAGGACATCTGCACCAGGTAAAGCTGCACACAGTGTGCTTATGGGCCATATGGTCCAGGCAAGGCTGCACAGAGTGCGCAGGTGAGACATCTGGACCAGAACCCATGGGCTAGAGAATCCCATGCATCAGGCAAGGATGACAGGGAAGCACTGGTTCAGAACAGAGAGCCAAAATTGAAGTGGGGGAGCTGTGCAGGTGCATAACTACTCCTCCATCCCTTGCCAAGGATGTGCACACCACTGAGGTTACTGCCAGAGTATCTCTGTGCTTATGCTGTGTTACATATGCCGCTGCCTCCTAGCCTGACTATTAGCTCCCCCATCGACCTGTATGTTCACAGCACTGATTAATCTACCCTTCTCACAGAGCAGAGGATGCAATTTTAGGATGCTGTGGGACTGGCCGAAAGATCTATAAGACAGCATTTTTTCCCTTGGGGCTGAAAGTGTCAGATGTGGTGTATTTCCCTTTAGGGACATGCTAATCAGAACATTCAGCAGTTTGTTTTCAGAGTTTGTGGGTACCTATGTGAGGATTACAAGCCTCAGGTTCAGATCTTAAAAGCAAAGGAAATCAAGAATTCTCCCGGAGGCCCTAATGTTTGTCAGAGAAAAAGAAGACCTTATGTCTTCCCAGAATGAGCCCTTCCCAGCCTCATGGCTGATGTCTTCCTTTGCAGGAAGGTTCCACCTGAACCCTCTTTGTAGGTCAGGGTAGCCTGCATTACTCTGGGGCAGGTGGAGACCTGAAAACCAGACTTAGCCCTTTTGAACCCTGTGTTTTTGACCCGGTCCCTTAAAAGCTGTGACTTGCTGCTTGTATCTTATCCTTGTGTCTGCCAGGAGTCATTGCCGTGTCTGGATCAGCAAGACAGAGCCAACTGGTGAACTTGTCTCATTATCTCCTTGCCGAAAACTTACAAACCGTTACTTATTCTTGGATACTTGTAGTATTTATGTTTTTCCTACCCAGAAGATTAGCTCAGGCATAGCAGAGCTCAGAACACAAACCCATCTCTTGGCATTATCTTAGCCTGGGCTGGCTGTCATTTTACAGTAGTTGCACAAAAAGAGTAACTAGCAACAACACTTACAAATCACAGATTATATTGTATTGGTTTAGCTCATATTGTTTGCCTTAAATTTATATTGTGCTTTAAATGCTAGCCATTAAAATTATTAAGGCAAGGTTTGCCCTCAGTTTACAGTCTCTCTCCCCAACAGCTCATATGAGTAGCAGTGGCCCTGGTCTCTCCTTATTTTGTACAGTAGAAGTCACAGAGAGTATCCGGAGAGTCGTAACACAGCCTGGAGCTATTTCACTTTTTCACTTCCAGATGACATTCGTGCTTGGAAATACAGGTACAGAACTAGGGAATTAGCTTTAGAAAGCTGCATTTTACTTGCTCCACCTGCTCACCCCACCCCAGTCCCCACCCCAAATCCATATCTCTGGGTGCAGTGATGCAAAAGGGAACAGGGATTAAAAAGATCCAACTTGCTTTTGGCAATAGGTTATAGGGTGGCTATCTCAGCCTACGAAGGACCTTTCCCTTTTCTAGGAGATTTCTTTATTTTATTTTATTTTTTTTGACTGTCATTATTCTCTCTCATGTGTCGCTTTGCATTTTTCTAGACTGTCCTCACATTTCCTGTAAGACATAGTTTTTAAATAGCTTCAGTCATGCATACTGAACTTTCTGTGGATGTTCTTAATCTGTGGAAACAAGATTTGTAGCATAGAAACTAATACAGTCCTAAGCACAGAGACATGAGTGACACTTCTTCAGGGCTCTTAAAACAATGAATATGATCTTATTTTGACTATGACAAATCCTAGCCATGAAATGTGAGCAGAGATTGCTCGGAAGTCTACCTAACATGGGCAGTGCAAAATTAACCTTTTCCAGCCCCACTGCCAGAACAGAACACAATTGCTTGGTTTTTCTGTAAGGACAAACAGGCAGCAGAATCTGAAAAAGACATGATTTGTTTGAGAGTTGTATGAGGCAGTTCTTCGTATTTGTCTGGTGACAGCAATTGCAATTTGTCCAGAATTCCTCAACAGAAGTTTGAATTAACATCATAGCTATCTTACAGGCTCAACTACAGCATTACATGTGACCCCAGATCTTAATAATATAATCACAGAATGGCTTGGGTTGGAATGGACCTCAAAGCCCACCCAGTTCCAACCCTCTGCCATAGACAGGGCTGCCACCCACCAAACCAGGCTGCTCAGGACCCCGTCCAGTCTGGCCTTGAGTGCCTCCAGAGATGGGGCACCCACAGCTTCTAAATGTGTAAGACACAACTGGGCAGTTTCCTCTGGAAACTCAGAATGCATCTAATGAAGTAGTTCCCCAGCTGTTCATTAGCAGTACACAGGGTAACCCAAGGCCATAATAGGAAAAAAAGTCTTTATTCAGAGGGCAGTGAGGCCTAGAGAATCTGTTGGTACCCAATTCCTGGAGATGCTTGAGGGCAGGTTGGATGGGACCCTGGGCAGCTGAGCTGGTGGGTGGAAGCCCTGCCCATGTCAAGGGGTGGGACTGGGTGGGCTTTGAGGTCCCTTCCAACCAAACCATTCTGTGATTCATGATTCTACGTACAGCAAGACACAATTCATCTCAAAGAGCAGGCAGTGGAAGAAAAGATAATATCCCCCTTCTGCCATAGCATCAACTTCTGTTGAATATTAAACCTGTGATGTATGTTATATCACAGTGATGGCCAAAAAGTCCATGAAAGAGTAAGAGTGTCTGTAAGAGCAAGGAGTGGATTGCCAGAGATGTGTGAGCAGGTGGGTGGGTGGTGAGATGGCACAAAGACACGAGTGGTAGAAAAACATCAGTATGTCCTTTGGGGAGAATACAGCAAAAAGGACTATGGGAAAATGGGATTTGGAGATTCAGTTGAAAGAGAACCAGTGAAGGTGTCTAAATGAGGACAGCTGATGGTGTGCCTGCAGGAGGAAAAGCAGTTTGTGGCGGGGCCAATGGTGTCCTACATGATGTTAAGATAAAGAGGCGGGTGGGAAAGGGAGATGGCAGAATGTTGTGTGAAAGTGTAGGTAACTTTTTGTTACTGCAACAGTAGAAACAGCATATTAAAGAAAGAACAAGATTTTAGGAGTATCCAAGAAGGGGAAGGAGTAGAACTGGTCCTTGCATGCGTCTGGGGGAGCAGAGAAAGGACACCACATGTTTCTGCAGTGGGGATGCACAGGGTATCAGCCCAGGGAGTGTGAAGAATTCTCTGTTGTCTCTTGCCCTTTGCAGGGGATGGAGATGGAGCTCTGGCAGTAGCTTCAGCTGGAAACTCTACTGGAAAATCACCGAGCTGCTCCCGCACTGCAGCAGGAGCAGCTTGTGAAGTGTGTCACCCCGAGGTCAGGCAGCAATGGGAGCAGGGGACGCCTTGCACAGAGGAGGAGAACTTCAGGAGGCAGGAAGCCTTCTGTAAAGCTGATGTTGTATTGTTGCTAACTAAATTAGCTATAAGGCTGTATTGTAGGAATAGTCCAGCAATGAGCTTATTTAGCAACACATGTATGTGCTTGTAGGCTTTGTTCCTTTTTTACAGGCTCTGTCTGGAGCAATGAGGAGTGCTAGCTGTGCCCAGGAAGCTGTGGTGTTCACTGCACTGGTAAGGGAGAGAAGCATTAATCAGGAAAAAACTGCTTAGAAATTCAGTTATTATTCTGGCTTGTTCAGAGACTTCATTACAGCATCACCTTCTTTCTTCTTCCAGATGTGCTGAGCAACTTCTGTTCCTATGGAATTTTAGAGCAGGTTCAGGCACCTAGCCGCTTTGAATGTCATGCAGTATCGCACTCCTTGTATGTGCCCTGTCCACCAGTGCAATACAGACACAACTGCCCTATGTCTTTTAACTGAAATGCCTGCTGAATTAAACACAACCATTAGAGGTTGTTTAGGTATACGCTGTGTCTCAGCCCATGCACTGGCAAAATGCAGACATTTGCTTCACACAGACAGGTAGGATAAGACATAAAGCTTCATAAACGGTGCAAGACAGAAAGAAAAGTCAAAAACAAGTAGTGAAAAAAAAGAGAAAAATAGTAACAGGAGGGCTGTCAAAAAAGTTGGTAAGAAAAGCAGAATGAGTATATTGGAAAACAAATTGCCTTAAAGGGAACAGAGGTCAGATAAGGGGCAATATGGTACTGAAGGGGTCTGCCTAACGTCACCTATGCCCCTCTCATTCTCTGAATGGTGATGTGGGGTTGAACCAAGTGGCTGGCAGGCAGGAAAGGAGCAGCAGACCCCAGCATTGCCTGCCAGCTGTGGCATGAGCAGTGCTTCCAGCTGGGTTAGGGTAGGACAATAACTCAATATCATGGGTTTGTTACATTCTATGATTCCATATATCAAAAATGTGCAACCAATCCAGCCAGCAGTCTGTGTACTCTATGACGTCACGGGAGAAAAACAGTTGAAAATGAATGTGTTATACCAGGCACTGAAGGGGTCTGGATGTTTCCTGCCCACCACTTTTCCTCTTTCTGGACTTTGCTTTAGATTTCAAATGTCCTTTACATAGAGAGAAACCATAGTCCTGTTCCTGAGGTTTTTGAGCATTCAGACTTCTCTCTCCTTGCATTTTGGCCACTGTTATGCACCTCAGAGGCCATTTCATGATGCTGTAAGGTAAGACAAGGCTGTGACCCAGATTCCAGTCTCTTGGGTGCTGTGGCTCAGTTGCATATACTAGTGTTGCTTGGGGTTTCACTGTTTTTACCCTTCCTACTGTTCTTGTAAATTTGATTTCCCACTGCAACACATAAAGAGCAACAATACGTGCTCCAAGGCATCATCTCTCACCTCTTCATCCTCATCCATGAGAAAATGCCCCTTTTATCTTTTTTATCTGCACCTTGCTCATATTCCTTTGGCTTCTGCTCCTTTTCACATCATTTAATATTTGCACTGCTTTTTTTTTTTTTTTTTTTTTTTTTCTTTTTTTTTAATTCTTTCTGTTAGATTTTAGATAAACCACAGAACCCACAGAACACTAAGCAGATCTGCAGCTGCTTCCCCGGACAGTAAAAGCTATGGTTCAAATGAAGAAGAAAAGATCCCTGCATGGTGGGCCTATAAAATGTGCATTTCAAGGGCAGTGCAGGAATCTGGGGTGCACGCTGCTGGCTAACAGTTGGTTGCCATGTCCTACAAATGCTTTTCCTGCTGCAAGAACATTGGAAGGTGTTTTAAGGCCAGTGTTGGCTAAGGAGGACTGGCCTTACAGGTTACTGAAGGACCACGGGACCATTAGATACCAAAGGGCCATTCTGTGTGCAGAATAATTCCTGGAGGAGGGGACTGTTCAATTCCATATATTCCCCAGAGTTTCAAAGTGCTCTGTAAGAAATAACAGCACATTATATCTCACAGAATCACAGAACCATGGAATGGTTTGGGTTGGAAAGGACCTTAAAGACCAACCAGTTCCAACCCCCTGCTCCAGGCTTGGTTGCCACCCACTAGATGTGTTACCTTACATTTTTCACCAGTTTTTTAGAGGGACACTTTGTAAGGTAGTTTTGAGCAAGGCTCAAAGTCTGCCTCACAGAATCACAGAGTCAGAATCACAGCCTCTGTCCCTCTCCACATGTTTTCTCGAGATCAAGTATCTGGAATCACACATGCCTTGCATCTTTTTGCTGCTTCCTTTCTTACAACACAGGAGAGGCTTCTGACTGTGTGCATCTGGACCACACTAATACTTTTAAAAGGCTTTATGGTTCTTGCCCAACACCTTCTCAGCACAACATTCTTCATTTAACCCAAAAATACTTTGCAAATATTCTTATTGAGATCCCATGGCCATAGCACAAGGGGCATTCAGAAGAATGCGACTTGCTGGACCACAGTGATGGGAGGACTGGGCTCAATCACAGGCATGCTCCACTGCCCTGAGCCCTGCCAGGCTTTCTTCTGCTGCCCTCCGTGGAGCTGCCCTCTGTCTGCAAGTTGAAAGAAAAGTGAGGCCACGCTGCAGGGCCAGCAGCAGGAAAGTACAGTGTGAGAAGCACTTGTCACCATGAATAAACAATGAAATGCATTTCTTTTTATGTTGCTAATTCCACTTGGCATTTCTGAGTCCGGCATTGCAAACATCCATCTTGTTAAAAAGTGATGTCATTTGCGACACTAGTAGCACTAGAAGAGACTGCAAACATGTTCTCAACCTATTTTAATAATGATTTAACAACCAGGAAAGTAGTCAATATTTTAGGGAGAAATTTTCCACCGTGACTCTACCAGACTCCATCTGTGCCCATGCGGAGCTGTGTCTATGGATATGCAGGTGAAATTACCTGAGCGCATGTGTCAAACATGTGCATGTGAAATATTATACTGGCAACACTTAATGTTCTGAACTGAATTAAAAATCCCTTCATCTTTCTCCAGTCTCTGATAAAATCAATCCCACCTATCTTTCCAGTGAATCTATAAAATAAACCTTCATATCTGTTTTCTATTACATATTTTTGTGTTTAAAAGCAGCAAAAACAAAACAAAACAAAACAAAAAACTGGGGAGATTTTGATAAAGCACAATATATAATAACACGATGCACCTGAATGTCATTTACCAATGAAATGGGATGAGATTTGCATTACACACCCTGGTCACAAAATGAGATTAAGGCATTCAGAACTGCTTGGATAACTGACAAGCAGACAATTTTTTTTTAAGTGGTTTAGTGGGAAGGGAAGGGCAGGAAAGGGCAGGGAAGGGCAGGGAAGGGCAGGGAAGGGAAGGGAAGGGAAGGGAAGGGAAGGGAAGGGAAGGGAAGGGAAGGGAAGGGAAGGGAAGGGAAGGGAAGGGAAGGGAAGGGAAGGGAAGGGAAGGGAAGGGAAGGGAAGGGAAGGGAAGGGAAGGGAAGGGAAGGGAAGGGAAGGGAAGGGAAGGGAAGATCTGAGGGTTCTTCCTTTTGAGTGCTGATTCATCCCAGGTCTGTGCAACTGAAGGTGGAAGCTTTTGAAATGACTTTGGGCTTTCTGTTTGGTTGATTTCATCATGTTCCGTGAATTGTTCTTATTGTTCTCCTTCACAAAAGAAATATTTTTACAAGGCTTTTTAATCATAGGCAAAATTCTTGAAAATGTCACAGGTAACTGTGGAATCTATGTATGTCCTCCTCTCTGGGGAGAAATAGAGCAGTATTTTCTGAAGTAGTAATTAGATCATCATTTGTCTTGAACTGACCTCTTTGTTGTATTAATTTTGGTTGCTTTTTTTTTTTTTTTTTTTTTTTTTTTTATTAATAGATGCTCTGGTATTTCCAAATCTGAGTCATCTCAATTCACTTTTCCTCTCAAAAATCTTGGTTCTGTAGGAAAATTCTGTGTACACCCTCATTTCTCTACAGCTATTTTTAATATATCACCTGCTTAGGATCTGGAATGCTCATGTTATTATTGATAGTAAGTCTTACTGACATTAACAGTCATATAATGATATTTGTTCTCTTATAGGGAGTTTTAATTAAACAGATTATTTTCAGTAAAGGATATCCAAATGGCCAAATTATGAAGGCCTTATTCCATGTATGTTCAATTCACTGAGTTACATTTCCACTTTGAAGTTAGCAGGAGTCTCTACTCATACCACTGTAACATTTGGTCCAAGACTGCAGGCACCACAATATGGATGAATCACTTTTCCATCAGTATTCTAACAGAAAATTTGGCTGTAATATTTAAAATGACAACTTTTCTTTTCTTTTCTTTTCTTTTCTTTTCTTTTCTTTTCTTTCTTTTCTTTTCTTTTCTTTTCTTTCTTTTCTTTTCTTTCCTTTCCTTTTCCTTTCCTTTTCCTTTCCTTTCCTTTCCTTTTCCTTTCCTTTCCTTTCCTTTCCTTCCTTTCCTTTCCTCTTTCTTTCCTTTCCTTCTTCTTTCTTTCTTTCTTTTCTTTTCTTTTCTTTTCTTTTCTTTTCTTTCTTTTCTTTTCTTTTCTTTTCTTTTCTTTTCTTTTCTTTTCTTTTCTTTTCTTTTCTTTTCTTTTCTTTCTTTTCTTTTCTTTTCTTTTCTTTCTTTTCCTTTCCTTTTCCTTTTCCTTTCCTTTTCCTTTTCCTTTTCCTTTCCTTTTCCTTTCCTTTTCCTTTCCTTTTCCTTTCCTTTCCTCTCCTCTCCTCTCCTCTCCTCTCCTCTCCTCTCCTCTCCTCTCCTCTCCTCTCCTCTCCTCTCCTCTCCTCTCCTCTCCTCTCCTCTCCTCTCCTCTCCTCTCCTCTCCTCTCCTCTCCTCTCCTCTCCCTCTCCTCTCCTCTCCTCTTCCTCTCCTCTCCTCTCCTCTCCTCTCCTCTCCTCTCTTCTCTTCTCTTCTCTTCTCTTCTCTTCTCTTCTCTTCTCTTCCTTTTACTTTTCTTTTCGAGAACATGTGATAACCACAGTTTGGAAACATGCTAAGCTCACCCACCAGGATCTTAGTCATTGCCTGTTATTAGTGGTAAGGCAATTGCACTTTACCACATAGAGGCTGCCTTGAACTATAGACCATAACTTGATGTTGCATACAATAAAGTGTAAAAAGACCCAAATGACACCTTCTGATTCTCTTCTTCTTCAGACCATGGTTTGGAGGTTGACCAGGTGTTGTAAAATGCAAATGCTGAAGCGAAGATCTCATGGAAAGGCTGTTGGAGTTCAAACCTTAGGATACTGGGAAGAAAGCTTTCCACCTTGAGGCTGCTCTCTGGTCTCAAGCTTCAGGGTGCATGCCCTGCGCAGGCACTGTGTGCCCCTCAGTCGCTGTGAGGTGGCTGACTTTGTGAGGAAGTTCAGTGGAAGGAGAAGTCCCAAAAAGCAAAATATTTCCTACCTCCTCTAGTCTCTAGCCTGAATTTATCACATATTTCATCTCAAATAGAAACTGTATGAAGAAAAATCTCCTCTTTTTATACTGTCATCCAGCTTTCCTTCTGCTGAGATGATAACTGTTACCCTATTAATCTCTCAAGATATTATTGAGCTGGGAGACGTGTGCTTCTATGTACATATGTACACGTGTGTGAACAGGTTTGTGAAGGAGTCTGTACTTCCGTCTCTGCTGGTATTTCTAACCCAACTTAAATATAAGAACCTGTGATGTAGAGAAAATTCTTTCTTGAATGTGGCGCAAAGAGACCCTTTTGGGAGGTACAGAGATTTAGGTAGGATGTCAGAGGTATGAAGACAAATGTTTCAGCCATTCTTCTGAACCTGAGTTGTACTGTTGCAAAGAAAAGCCTTCTAAACCTGAAGCAGGCAGTGTCTTTTGCTCCTGGCAGACAGGCTGATGCAGCTGCTAGGAGGTATAGGTGGCCCCTGTGCCAGTCTTTCCTACTGCCCTTGGATGAGCAGCCAAGCTGGGGGCCCGGTCCACACTTGGATGACTTGAACAAACACACAAGATGACTTGGGAATCCTTGTTGTACTGTGATGCTCAGGAAGCTCCAACTTATCCTGGATGGGAGAGGAAGCCAGGTGTTGGGTGTTGTCTTGGTGGGCTACGTAAGCCATGCACAAAAAGGAAAGAACAGATCTTGGCTCTCCACACTGGGCTGGAGGGGCTGCTTAACACTGATGTATGATGTGCCAGTCAGCTGGCAATTGTAAAAGTCTTATTTGTCTCTCAAGAACCCCAGAAGAAATTATACTGAAAAGGATCTGACCAAAACCCTCTGCCAGAGCATGTTTCCATGGGAATATATTAATTCCATGAGTTAGCATCCTACCATGAAATATACCCCTGTGGTCTTTACCAGTTTTCCTGCTTTAGTTTCTGAGTGTGTGAACCCAGAGCCTCCTAAAGTTACTCATTTCCCTATTTTTCCACAGTCCAGCAGGTGAAACACCTGCAAAGCACTTAGACAAACAATGGCTTTCAAAAAATTTACCCTCTGCAAGAAACGAAATCCCAGACTCCCATTTGGGACTTTTCATTTTTCTTTGAAATAAAAAGTCCTTTGAATATGTAAGCATCCCTGCATCACTCTATTACCAAATTGGAGGAAAATTATTATATCTCTGATGTCTCTATTTTTACAGTCTCTATCATGCATGTGTCCTGGCAAGAAGGAGCATCACATCGCACAGATCTAGGGATTCACTGAACATCAGAGAATGCTATGGAGTGTACTGTAAAAAAATAGGACATTTATAAAAGGCTGTAAGAGTCAGGATGGGCTCCTTGTGGTCCAATTTTGTTTAACATGAGCTGGGCTTCTGTAAGCTTGGGAAGTATAGCAGCAGTGACAAACAGCTTAATAATTAGAGGATGGTACACCATATCACATGATCATGACCAGTGACCCAGCCCAACTCTTGACCTGTTCTATGACAGTAAGCAAATTCTTTTATTGTTCCAGGCCAACTCTACTGTCTGCATCCAGGCAAAACAGTCACTACAATAAAATTCTGTCCTGCTGTATGTTTTATGACTAACCACAATAATGTTGTTCCTTTTGTGTTGCCTACAGTAAGATCTTCTTATACCACAGCCCCCTGAGGGACAAGGCTAAATGTGGTACAATTTGGCAACAGGCTGTGATCAAAATCAGATCCGAACATCAGTATACAGCAGTAGTGACCCACTTTCACTCTTTATTTCCTCCTCTCATCCATGGTTCTCAAAAATCACTTGCCTCTAGCATTGTCACTCCTTTAACTCCCAGCCTAGAAGATCTGCTGTGCCAGAGCACCCCATGACTCAGAGTGATCCAAAAAGCCTGAGCTTAGCAGCATGCCTACTGAACTGAGACAAATAAGATGAGCAGGTCAGTCTGACGAGCTAATCAGAACTCTCCTCTAGGAAAGATTATGCTTTCAGGACATACTCCACATATTGCAGAAAGCATGTGGAATAGAGCCAAGGCAGAGATACCAACTCCAGCATAACCCACGTTCCCTCAGACTTGCATATCCTCAAGGACAGTTTGTCTTTTGACCTAACATTCAGAACCCTTAAAAAGTACAAGATCTCTACCCTTCCCTTCCTTCTTAGCAGAGAGATGTTTCTTCTCTAATCACTTTATTTAATTTTGTCCAAAAAAATGGGTATTTTACAGCCACTGAAAAATTTGTCTCCAAGTGCCCAAGACAGAGTAGGTATAAAACCCTATGAGACTCCTCACATCTCCTCTGTGTGAGTCCTTAGTGCCTGTATTTGTGACCCTTGGAAGGTTTCTTAGCCATGGCAATAGGTCCGAAGCTATTATGTGTCTTCTCTACCTTAGGCAGGGAAAGCCAACGTTGAGGCAGAACAGCTGTAGATGGTACCAACCACTTTAGCTTTACGAATGCATCTTCAAATTCTAGTCCAGAAATATTACTGTTAGGTGTCCTCAAGCCTTAAATTCATCACTCTTCTACCTTTTTAGATACCCTACAGCATCTTTCTATCTTAAATGCATAACAAAAATCTCTGTTGAAGAAGTAGGAAAGATGCACATGTTTTCTGAAATGAGCTCCTCTTATCTACACAGCCATATCAACACAGTATTTTCTAGTGGTTGTGGTCAGGTATCAAAAATATAGCATATTAGCTGAATGGCACCCTGGGAGTGGCCCTCCATTCAGACATGGCAGTGGTCGTATCCATTCCACACACGATTCAGACTTCAGCGGCTTCAGAAGAATGGCAGATAACTAATGAGCAGCAGCCGCCTCTGCCACAGCGTGTGCTGAGCCAAAGCTTTAGCTACAGCCAGTACATTCATGAACCCCTTTAAAAAGCAAAATTCTCACAGTTTTTCTAAGAAAGCCATGCTACAAACTCCAAGGGTTGCTATTTTGCTTTGAAGCACGCTTTTTTCATTTCCATCATTCTTTATAATTTTTGCATTTACAGGACAGGAGTAGTAAGACTTTGTCGATCAATACATACATGCTAAGGGGAAGACCTGTAAGAAAAACAAGGCAGTTCTTATCTGCAATATGTTTTTTTAATAAGAATTACCCACCGCTGTTCTTCACTTCTTGTAGCATCAAATTCATGTGCAGGTTCAACACTGAAAATAAATAAGCAGTGACTTCCTCTGTGTGCATGAGCCTGTGTGTAGTATGGCAGATACTGGGGCAGATCGTCAGCTGGTGTAACTCAGCCTAGGTCCATTGACTTTAATGGAAACTTGCCAACTTACCCCAGCTGAGAATCTGATTATTGTTTTGCAAGTTCTTGCATTAAAGATAAGCATTCGCATTCTGCTCTGTTACACTGGTGTAAGTGGGAGTAACTTTGCTGGAGTCTCTGGAGTCCTTCTTCATTTACATTACCAGGAGAGCAGAATTTAGCTCAAAATCTTAATGACAGTAAAGCAGTTTTTACCTCCGCTGTATTTCATCTCTCTCCTTTTCTTTAAAACAAATTAATAAATAAAACACGGAAAGAGGGAAAAGGAACGAATTTCAGACTCTCGTGGAAATTCTCAACTAAATATATATATATATATATATTTTTTCTCTGACTCTCATTTGCAAGCTTTGTGCAAATAGTTTATTTGATTTGACACCTACTGCACAAAAGGCTTTCCCTTCTGTTCTATCAAGGCTGGTATCAAGAAAAGAGAGAGAAAAAATCACACAGCTGGTAATACAGAGAACCCAAAAATATAAAAAGACGTACCAGAGGGAATAGTCATCAACATAAAGTGAACAAGCACCCAGACTATTGATTACATGCTGCTCACAGAACACCAGGCATTTCTGCCAACTTCTTTCCACTCTTACACTGAGCTGCAGACAGCATGTTGTACTTTGCATCATCAGTTTTGATGAATAATGCACTGATAAACACTGCAGCCAATATTCTGGAGGAGCTGAGAAGCCAGATGTCATCTGGACCTCCAATAGTTTTAACCCTGGGTCTCTGACAGACACAGAAATAAACACGAGACATGCACCGCAGAATGGGCAATTCCTAAATGTGTGGTTAGGTACAGTGTTAAGCTGGTAGGAATGTGGAAAATAGATGGGCATTGTAATTCTTTCACAAAATACTTCAAAAGGTGCTGACAGTGAGAAAGCTCCCTGGCATCATCTGCTTCCTGGAAAGATCTTCCAAATGCAATGTCCGAGTTAAGTTGCGGTGCCCAGACAAAGGAAACAAGGTTACCTTCATCAACTCAGTCCTACAAGGCACTGCCAGACTTCATTTTGGAGTGAGGGGAAGGTTCAAAGGACTCACTGCCTTGCAGAGTGAGGACTGCATTTGGAAGAGTGGATATGTCCATAGCCGTGGTTTCAGTGCTGTGTGTCTTAGAGATATGCCAGATCTTTTCTTTTCATGGGCAGCTTCTTATGGCAGTGTTTCTCAACCTTTAAATATCATCTGGTGTTTATCTTGAGTGTTTCCCCACCAGGGAGGCCTGGCTTTTATCAAAGCAATCTGTGGGCCCCCTGGTTCTACCCTGGTTCTGAGATTAGTGCACAGGGGACATCAGGGTCTGTAAGGGTTTCAAAAGTGACTCTTATCAGCACCAGCTGCCCTTTAAAATCTCACACAATTTACCAATATCATCAATGAGATTCTGCAATTTTTGAAGGAAGCTATTCTACCCACCCCAGTAATATGAGGTCTCCGCATGCCACTTAAGAATAAAATTTACTCTTTTAATGAATGAGAGAAAAGGTTCTGCCTTCCCCAGAATTACAGTGTAAAGGGCTCATTGCTAACTCGAAATCCTGTTTGAGGAAGATC
This sequence comes from Excalfactoria chinensis, assembly GCF_039878825.1. Classification (NCBI taxonomy): domain Eukaryota; kingdom Metazoa; phylum Chordata; class Aves; order Galliformes; family Phasianidae; genus Excalfactoria; species Excalfactoria chinensis. Next base: position 40,835,435 of record NC_092826.1, read on the forward strand.
TGCTTATATAAAAAGCCAAATTAGGCTCTCAAAGGCTCAGTGTATGCCTAAGCAACGGAAGAGCAGTTTCTCTCTGCTGGCAGTGCAACATTGCTAGGGTCAGGAAGCCCCCTCATGGTTTGCTCACCAGGAGGAGGGATGTATTATTTGAAGCATCCTAAATGTTCTGCTTTATTTTACTGCCAGAACCTCCCAAGAAAAATACTACGTGTAGAAAAGCATATATATATATGACTTAAATATTGAGGAGAATGTTTTCCCTCTATTTACTTTCTCCACTTTCTTTTGCACCTGAGTAATCATTCTTGGCATAGCTAGCAAATGTTCTAAGACATGCCCCTCTCCCGCTTTGAGGGGAAATCCAAAAATAGGTAGCACGCTCCTTATACATGCTATTTCTTTTCCATTCAGCTTGTCAAATATCTGACAAACGTGAAGCATGAATAAGGACCTCTTAAAGGTATGAAACAGTCCAAGAAGAAAACTGGAAAGTGCTTAAAACAAAGAAATAGATCGAGAAATGCTTACATAGACAAGGGGTAAGCGGTGAAAAGGCAGATGCAGTGACTACAGTGGAATTTCAATTATACTGACATTGATGGGCATAGCAGTAGTGGAGTCATTAAGGATGGATGCGCGTTTCTAAGTGTGATACCAAACTGTTTTTTCGGTTTGAGGAGCAATCAACAAGACCAGGGGCTATTTTGGACTTAGTCCAAGGAAATGAAACTAGGTGAAATGAATAACATAGAAGATAATAAACCCTTAGGGCCAGGTTATAACATCATCAAATTGGAAGCACTTCTGAAAATATTTGTGAATGGTTATGAAAGTACAGTAATTTTGAGGATGGAATGAGTTGAAGAAAGTTGATTGGAATCAACTGTTTGTGGACAATAATGGAAAAGCATGCAGTATTTAAGAAATGGAGAGACTGCTATTTCTGTTCAGTTTATTAGAATCAAAGTAAAAATGATAGCAAAAACAAGCTAATGTGGCCTCAAAAAATGTAATAAAGGTATCAAATGCTTTCCTTATTTAAAAGGCCAGGCATCCTTGAAAAATGGGAAGGTTCGGCAGTTTGAAAATGAATGAGAGCAACATTGAGAGAATACCAACAATGAATAATATCCATTAAATATTTCAATCAAGACTGAAGCCAAGTTGCTCAAGTGTATGCATGCAATGTAAATGATAAAAAAGAATAACAACAACAAAAAAGAAAGATGATAATGAAACACGGAGCACTTGCTCGTATCTATTTCCACACATCAAAAGACCAGTGCTCAGACTACAATTCCCACAGCTCTGGCAGAGGAACAATACAAGGTGGATCTCTTCAAGGAGTGGGTCACTGATGGAGTTGATGGCTGATGGAGACCTGCATAACAGTTCCTGCACAGTGAGAATCTGGTCCCGCTCTTGTGATGTTGAAAACCACTTCGAAATGGCCTTGTAACAGTGTGGGGTCTATACTGGCAATGTGATGGTTATTATCACCTGCCATGACAACCTGGGAGATGAAAGTGAAACTGTGCTTACTGATCCATACAAAAGAACCCAGTGGCACAGTCAAGTGATCAGAGAGGTGCTTCAATCACATCCCTTTTACTTCCCAGAGAGGAACCTCCTACACACATCGCTGAGTTTTCTGCCTCCCCTGGGATAGCCACAGCCTCCAAGTGAGAGGATCTGTGGAGGACTTGCTTCTCCCAGCAAGCTACCAGAGTATCTTGTGGTTTACCTATGTTTTCAGCTACCACTTCTGGGCAAAATCACCTGGAAGAATCTTACCCTGGGAAGGAAACCAGACATTGCCAAGTAAGAGACTCTTCAGAGAGTTGAACAGGCAGCAGGAGCTTGAGAAAGCAAGAGGCAGTGTGATGGGGAAGGAAAATATGCTGAAAAAGTTACTTTGCCTCATCTTGGGGAGAAGCAGGATGTCCTTGGTGAGCATGCTGCAGTCAGCAGCAAGCCTGGCCAGCACAGACGGGGCTGGCCACACCTGGCTGAGCAGCAGTTCATCCTCCCGTAGGGACATGTTGTTCATCTGGCAGCATCTCCTGCTGCTGCGCAGAGCCTGTGATGAAGACTGCTGTTTTCCCCAGGGAAGTAGGTGACAGAGCCTTCCTCCTTCCCTGCCCACAGCTCCATGCTTCTCAGATCAGAACACCAGCCAGATATGCCACAATAACACCAACAGAGCCAGCTTCCAACCTTCCCTAGCCTCCAGAAAGGCTGGAATTACTTTCAACCTCACACGATGGAGATTCCAAGATCATATCCCAATTTTCAAAGTCTTTTGCCTAACACCTCTAGGAAAGCTCTTCTAATTTTTCAACATGCATAAGCTGAAGATTAAATAGTAAATCTTCCTGTGCTTCTCTGAAGATTTACAGTTTCAGAACCTGGAAAAGGACTGATTTAAGTGACTTTTTTCCTTCAGCTACAGATGTTGTACTTCATTTTCACCACGTACCTTCTGAACACAAGACCATTGAAAACAGAGAAAGTGTTTTTTGGGAAACACATCAGATATGACATGGGTGAATCTCTCCCTAAAATGATGAAACTACATGCAGATGAGTCTTGAAGACAGCTGATTTCTGGTTTTCATGGTCTGAAGAACTGCCAGCAGCTGAATCTCACAGTAAGCCATACACTCAGATTTCCACAGTGAGGGCCAAAGGCAAAAACAGACTGAGGAGGATCGTGGCTGGTTTCTGGGCCATGCTGTCATGATACTGAGGGAAGTAGGATCAATTTTATATTCAACAGTTTTATGCAGGAGTAAGCATGGAATAGGTCAGAGAAAGTAGGCAGTTAACCCATAGAATGTCTGAAATTGTTATTTTGGCTTCGGAGATAAAAACGATTGGCAGTTGATTTTTTTCCAGTTATATGTCGTAGAAATGAACACAGTTCAAATTAAGCTTAAGAAGTGATTCAAATTGCAGATGCAGGCCTTGCAATTATAGGCTGGGGTCAAAACGTAATCAGGACCAATCCTTCGCATGCCACCTTTCACTCACCAGTGAGACTGGAAGTAGAGGATGGTCCTGAGTGGAACTGAAGTTTATTGTATGAATCCTCTCCCCGCAGGCACTTTGGCACCTACCAAGCATTAAGCATCCCCCAGCTGTCCCCACAGTCTGCCTTTTCCATGCCTGCTGCATCACTGGTTCGCATGGCCCTCTGGAGCTCACAGACACCCTAGTAGCCTGTACTGCAAGCTGGCCTGGGGAGGATGGTTCATATTGTGCTTGCAAAAATCACAAAACTCCATAGAAATTTCAGCCCTGAAATAGTGGCCCAATTTTCCACGAGCTCATAAAAATTTAGTGTAGAGTGTACAAGATCACACATAGCTGTGTAGAATTACTTGTCACTTAAGTAGAGATGCTCTGGAAAGTTCAGAGTAATGGAGGCAAAAACATCTGTTTGTAGAGAAACTGTACGCTTCTTGTTTTATAAAGTGAAATTTGTAGAAAATGAGACTGTTGGTGATCCATAAAACCCTGGGAAGCTCAGATCAGGGTGTCCTTCCTTTTGTCCAAGCACCCGTAGTAAGTGAGGAACAAAGAAAGGATTGCAGGAGTGTAGAAACCAGAGTAAATTTTTTTTCGCAAATCCTACTGCACAGTCTGTCTGGGAGGAGGAGACAGCCCCAGCCTTTGTGATGGGAAAACTTGCCACATATTTGCCCTGGGTAATGAGCTCAGAGGAGGAGATTTGCAAGAAGACTTTGCATTGTTCGTGGAGGCTCTCAAGCAGAGGGAGGGTGGAATTCCATCTGTTCACTCCAGCGCGGTTCAGTGAGCTGCTTCACTTTTAATGGTTCACTAGGCTGTGACACTTAGCAGAAATTACGGTAAATGTTTTTTAAAACCTTTACATTATCATTTAAGAAGACGCATGACAAGATCACTGAAAAGCTAACCCTTTGATCTCTGTCTCTTGTGAGGTTTTTTGTCTGATAATGGAGACAATGTAGCATGTGCCATTGAGGTTGGGTAATGTCTTGGTGTGCTTACTTTCATTTCATTGCCCATCTTCATGACACTCTCCATCGTGTTTTTCACACAGTCACACATAGAAGATAAGATAGATTTTTACTCATAAAACCTATAGTCACCTTAGCATTTCCCATACAGCTCTTCATGTACTAGGAGTGCTGAGATAGGAAGTACCCTATGTTTCTGTTCAGGTGGAATTCCACTTTGCCTGCTTGAGTGACTCTTTGAACAATGTAAATCATTAAGTCTTAGCAGTGGTGCAGGAAGGTGGTGGGGGAAGGGAGTTCTCTGAGTGATGCTTGTTCAATGCAGTTTCACAGGAAGTATGTTTATTTTTCATAAACCTTTGAAAAAGAACAAAACGTATACGACAAAATTGGTTTAACTTGAAAGACACAAATGGGAAGTCACAGTAATTCTTATGCACTTTGGGGTTCAATCAGCATTTAGGACATTTGTTCTCACATTTTCTCCTTAGCATCATTGTTTTCAACACTTTGCACTAAGAATCTGTCATTGCCATCTGGAAAAAAGTGTATGGAGTGTCTAGAATTTCTAGAAGACATTCAGAAGTCATTGCTGTTGTAGGAACCAGCCCTATAAATAGCAAGATAAAGTCTTTATCTCTTTGCACAGAAGAGAAATACATATATGTGAAGATCCCCACAGATCCATGGCTTGCAAAGCTCTCTGTCATATTTTTCTTAATCCAGGAATGGTTTATAGATTTTTGAGATAGATCACCCCTTCTTCAACTGCACTGCACAAATAGTATATCTCACAAACAGGCAACCTGAGAAACAAATGGAAGCTATGGATTCATAGTCCTGCCATTGAGTTGGTCCTCTGTATAGGAAATTGGTAATCACAGCCTGAACCTCTGATTAACCAGCTGAGGTGAGTGTCAGGTCAGCCATGGGAGTACAGGTGAAGGTAATTCAGCTGTGCTCCCGGAAGGGGTGGAGCCTGACTCCACCTCTCCTAGACTTCATTTAAGGGCTGACCCTTTTGGAGATTGCTCCTTTGTGGAGTTTGGTTGACCAGCCTCAGCATTTTCCAGCCAGACTGAAGGCATCCATATTGGTGAGTTTTTCCTATAGATAACCTTTTGGATATCTATTTATTACGCCACCATTCTTGTATTATTTCCTACTTTACAGTCCTTGCACTGTAAAATATCTATTTTCCTCCTACAAGATGGAATATATGAGAGGAGCAGAAGGATGCTAAGATAGTTTAGGAGAAGGCTGACAACTACTCTCTGAGAAGAGACAGAGAGGTCACCAAAGAGGGAGAAGAAGAAGCAAGGGCTGCAGCTGAATTCCAACCAGAGTGACACAGTACTTTGGATAAGTCAGTAGTAATGAAGGGGAAGAAACTAGAAGTGCTGGTTGGGATTCCAGCTATGAGCAGCTTCATGTGGCCCCCTCTAGCAGATGAATAGGGCAAGGCATTTCTGGCCTTGAGAATTTGCCTGACACCTAAATTGGAATAAACAAACTGGAGAGGTGCAAACAGCTAAATACTGGCACCAGAGACATGCTTTGCCTTGCTCCTTGCACCATCTCCATGCTGTTCTCTGCCAATGCTCCCAGCTCACTTGCACAGCTGGTAAAGCAAGTGAAGCCCTCACACCGCAGCACTCACACTGGTGTCTCCAGTGGGTTCCAGCTCATCTCAAGCAGAAGCAGTGGCAGTGAGAGCCCCTGCTCACCCTCCTAAGTTCTACTAAAATGTAAGTCCAAATATTTCCTTTCAAGCAATGCCCAAATCCCTCATAGGGATTTTCAAAAGCTCATCTGAATGCCAGTGTCACAGCACTGGTGTAGTGGCCAGTGAATGCTTTATGTTGTAGGAACATGCTACCACTCTGTCTAAAAGTGGAAATCTTCCTGCAGAAATATCCGTATCTCATGGAGCTGCAAAAGCATGGCCAATATAGAGCAAATAAATCTATCTGCATGTGGACTTTGACTGGTATCAAACTGGCTCATTTATTGCCACAACTCTTTGCTGGGAGATTTTTGTTCTGCTGTAGAGCTGCTAAATTCCCCCTGAGTACTATTAGTGTTGCTGCTTTTTATGTCTCTCTCCATGACACTACTCAATGCAAGTTATAATTAACTCAGAGGAAGTAGAAGGGGATGGACTCTGTCTGTAAAGGGGAGATGGGTACAGAACAGGAAAAATAACCTTCAGACTTTTTATTTTCCCCTGTTAAATACCCAGAGTTCACCTTTCTTCTCAGAGGCAGCCCAAAGCCTGTTTTCAGCTACAAACAATGGCATCTGGACCAATATTTGGGGCCAAAGGGGCACAGAGTGACTTAACTTGTGAAACCTTTGAACTGGCCTTTTGCACAAGACTGGTTTTAAGCCCTGGAGAACTGCAGAAGTTCTGATACCCTGGCTGATATCCCAATACCAAGGGTGACATTTTGTATTTTAGCAGCACTGGACAATCCAGAGAATAATGTATTGTTTCACTATTTAAGATTTAAATGTCAAATGCAGAAGCTGACCTGATTCCCATAGATTCCCACATTTGTGCATGTACATACAAGCCAGAGGGCAATTATGGGGCTGAAGCATGCAAAAGCAAGCTGAGAGAGGGAAACACAGCATTTCTGAAAGTACATGAAGTGAAATAGGATACTGTTGAGGCTTCTTGCAATTTTTTTGAAATACTGCATGGTACAGAGTAAAAAGGTAGCACAACCAGCAAAGTAACGATCACATCGTACATGCCTTGGACACAAAATCTCCCTAGCAGCAAATAGTGTATGCCAATAAGATCTTATCATCACCTAGCAGAGTTCTTGGAAGTTGACAAGAAAAGAATAGAGAACTGGGAAGCGTACTTGGACATCTTTCCTGCACCTACGTAGAGCCATAAGTAACTTTATGCAGCTGAGTGAACCTACAGAGTTCAGCAGGACCACTCACATGCACACACCAGTCACATGGTTCTCCATACTGTCAGCTCACAGTCAACAGTTCTTATTTTTGACCTATTAAAAAAGCGAATTTCTGAACCAAGAAGCCATTTGAATAGCTAGCATGCTATTTTGATCTGCATTCTAATTTGAAAACTCATCATTATTTACATGCTAAACATAAATGGTGCATTTGGAGTTGTTATGGTCCATCATGTAAATCCGTATTTAAGCATTACAAAAAAGAGGATTTGTGACTCAGTAGATCATATTAGCTTTAAAGCAGCTATTCCTGTTGATCAAACCTATTTTCTTACTGTCCCATGTGCATCAAATCCATGTGATAAAAAGTCCCTATGACATATTTACTGCTGTGTTAAGTGATGTGGTCATTTTTAATTTCTTTGTATTTTTTTTCTATAATATTCTGTACAGCTCGGCATTCCCGGAGGATGCAATCTTAGGACCTACTCTGATCTCAGCCAGGTGGCAGGGGGTAATGAGCTCCCACAGGTTTAAGAAGAATTCCCAAAACTATTTTCCCCTTCACCAAGTGATGTCTATGGTGTTCTCTGGGAACGTCTTCATCAAAAAAACATCCCAGTGCCACATTTACTACCATGCAAAATACAGAAGGTGTTTGTGGCATTTGGGAGATGCCTTCATCTGCCTGTGTGGGACTGCCAACCCAAGGAACAGCAGAAAAATGGAACTGATCAGTTCCATATCTCCCCTCATCATCTCTGAGTTCCCCTGTGTTGAACCATTATCTCACTGACCCATTACTGTTCCTCATCCTACTAGCCTGGTAGCATTTATAAATGATTTCCTTGCCCAGAGGGTTCAGAGGGTTTTGTTGTTTAGTTTTGTTTTTTTTTTTTTTTTGTTTGTTTGTTTTTTTCCAAACTGATTGAATATAAGAGAGCTGGGTGATCTCTTGTCCCCATTGCCCCATTGATTCCTGTGGCACTGAGTTCTCCAGTGGACACTGACTCTCCAGCAGTGGTTCAGATAAGTACCAGCTCTGCTCTACTATCAGGGCAGGCAGTTAGAGGCAGACTCATTTTTCCTTCTGTTCCTCAGGTTGACAGCTCCACACAGACAGATGAAGGTATCTCCTAAATGCCATAAAGACCTTCTGCTGTGTGCTGGACAGTGAATGCTTTTCTTTCTTCATGGTGGATGAAAATGACCACTTTCATTCTCCTTCCTGCAACATCAACAATGTGTACTCAGAATGGGCTGGAAGTGTTAACTAGAGAAATCAGCCTTAGAGTTTTGTCACAGGTAGAAACTTTTCCTTCTTGTCTCCACTCCAACCACTATCAAAAGACACATGCAATTGTCACAACCTTAATTACTTGGCACAAAGTTTTTAGGGACGGCTAACAAGCTACAGATCTCAGGCAGCTCTCAACTGCCATCGTCCTGTACATATCTTTTGGTATGCTCAGCAGGGAGAGAGAGAGACAGATTTTTGTCCTCCCTCCTGCAGCAGCAGCAGCACTTTGTACTCTTTCTGCTCTCTTCACTTTGATCACATTTCTAAGGCTTGATTTACAGAAAAAGGGGAAACAGACTTTGGTCCAGATCATCAAAGATTTCTGGAAACATCTATTTAAGAACGCTGCTGTTTTGGTATTATTGGTGGAGGTCAACCCCTTCTACTGGGTATCTAGTGATAGTGGCAATAGATGTGATGGCTTTAAGTTGTACCAGAGAAGGTTCAGGTAGGATATTAGGAAAAAATTCTTCTCAGATTTGTAAGGCATTCAAATAGGTTGCCCAGGGAGGTGGTGGAGTCACTGCCTCCAGAGGTGTTAGGAAATATGGAGAAGTGGCAGTGAGATACATGGTTAGTGGACATGGTGGGGATGGGCTGATGGTTGGACTTGGTGAACTTAGTGATCTTTTCCAACCTTAATGATTCTATGACTCCAAGATAAAACTGAGGTTATCTTTACAAAGCCTCCATGGTTGTTACTATTGGCCCAAGCTGGTGGAAGATTCCCACAAGTCCAGTTTCTCTCTTTGTTGAGGACACCCAATAGCAGGGTCCCACCTGCAGTGCAGCTGTACTTCATCGACCTTCTTGGGTGAAATCTGCTGCAGACTGAAACTAGAGGATGAGTCAGAGAGAAGTAAAGAGTGAGAAAAAAAAAAGTAAGGCAAATGACAATGCAAAATAAGGGCAACATTCTACCTAACAGATGTTCTGTACTCCTGCAACTTGTTACCTTTGGTTAAATGCTTAAATCAATGTTTTTAGTTTAACAAAGAAAACAGATGCAAAATTTGTTAGGAATGAATGTCAGGGCACAGCAAGTAATCTGCACGTCTCCCAGGACTGTGTTTTTCAGTCCAGGATGGGAAACCCATTGTTCAAATTGTTCCCAGGCCATATCCCACTAGCCCTGATTACCTTGATGTTGGAGAAACGTCTCAAGGGGCATAAATTGCCTAGAAACATTTGCAACATCTGCCAGCAACTGTGATTCTATGTTATTTCAAAAGCAATCTCCCTTTCCAGGAATTTGATTTTCAAAAAATAAAAGAATTGTTAGAAATGGAAAGAAAGGTTTTGAAATCAGATCGATTTCCAGAATCCAGGTGCCCTGTGCTGGTGGTGCCTTTGTGACACGATTACCCCTTATGATCTCACATGGGAATAAATGCAGGAGTGACTGCCACAAGATGGTACCTGCTTGTGAAAAATAAATTTCTCCCCTGAATTTAGGCAGGCTCAAGTCAATATTTCTTGCAGAAGAAATCTCTCCTTTAAGCTCGGTATATTTTCTGGAACAATGGATATTGAAATGTGTCTGTTAACATAATCACTTGACATCTACCATTTTGTATATTCTGTGTTCCAGGGAAACCTTCTCTGTATGGCTAATGAAATAATTTTTTTATGTTCTCAATAATCATTATTCTCTTTAATGAAAAGTTAGGGCAGATCTTTCAGCCCTTACACGTGGGAATAATTTCTACCCTCACATTACTTTCTGGAGTAACTTTAGCTGAGTTGAGTGAATTAAAGTTTTGCAGGGATGGATTGTTCATAACTTAAGTGCTAATTGACATCTATTTCAGAACGTGACATTCCAGAATAAACCTTACTTTAAAACATTAATGCAATTACGGATTTTATAACAATTGGTATAATTATATTTTGGGTAATAAGTCATTGTACTGGAATGTAACGTAATGCTTCATGACTGCTGCCTTCAAAAATCCCCTGTCCTGAGTCACATTAAGCATCTCCCACAACACTGTAAAATAAAGGAACAGGAAGCATTGTGCTTCAACCTTTTAATTTTGAGGCAAGACTAGTTGTCATGCTTGGAAGTTTTAGAGTCCTTGTACCACGCATGAAACAAATCGTCTCATTTCAATGACTTTGCATCAGAAAAAGTGTCAGGTCCAGATACAGAAGTCAGACTAATAAGTGATTAATAGCTAAAGTGAGCCTCTGGTGCTTTATTTCCCATCCCCTGCTCTGTCTCCTCTTTAACACTCAGGTAACTGTCAGAAATGGACCTGGCAGTTATAGATGACAAGGGGTAAATGCCTCCGTGTTGTCCTCCAAAGGTTAAGGTTTACCAACCTCAGTTGGAAGCCACAATCTCCAATAACCATTAATCCACTAAACTCCAGCGCGAGTGAACATATTTATGGCTGCAGTCACTAAAGGGTGAAATAAAGATTAGTTTTTAGTTAGGAACGCAAAGCTTTTTAGATCAATACAGACCCACTGCTGAAATCAATCTAAAGTTTGGAATTTTTAAGTAAAGATTTACTGGGCTTCCTTGTACAGTTAATTTTCCAAAGGGGGAATAGTCTCAGCAGTGTTACATAGTAATCAAACCGAGTAAACACTGTCAGTTTGTAAACTGACCTCAGTTATGCGCATAGCAAATGAGTGTACAGCAATAAAAATACCCATAATGTGGACAGTAAATTTGCCAATAAACAGGTAAAGCCAAAAAGCACATATAGATTAACACGATAAAATATTAGTAGCTACATTTGCCTATTTGAAAACATAAATAATCAATAGACATTAATAATGAAGTTGTTCGTGCGTTTCTTTATTACTGTGCATATTAAGTGTTTCAATTATTTCTACTTAGTTTGATAGATAAATGTATATGCACATTTTATGCCTTGAAAAGAATATAGGATTACTCTTCAAAACAAAAGCTACTGTTCAGATGAACGAACAAGTGGACTGGAAATTCTCTGCTTGTTATACCCCTCTGCTGTTCATGTTTGATGCATGTATACAATTTATTATGCAATTTCTTGAGATTTGACAAAGTAATTGTCTGGCAAACCATAGCTTTAATGATGGTTTTTCAGCTTCATACAGAAGGTTTGAAGGTAGTGTAGGGAAATGACTTAATAGATCAGTGTCTATAAACACCGTTAATGTGTATTATATATATATGTGCTACGGTAACCCAAGTTATTTTCTGAGTTACCGCACAATATGTTGTGAGATTCCATGTGGTAAATTCATTTTTTGTCATCAGAGCCACTGCATGAAATCTTATATGTTGGGCTGTAACTTCCAAAATAACTCGGGTCACTGCTGTCGCTTTAGTCCCAGTGTCTGTCACTGGCTGTTCCTGATGGTGGACCAAGGGCTGTGAAGGAGTCCAGATGTTATAGTATCACCATGGAAGCTGAAAAAAGCCAGAATTTCCACTGTTAATCCCGTTTTAAAGGGCCTGTCGCTTTGCAGTTAAAAACTGTTCAGGTCTGAAACCAAAGTCAAGGTGCAATATATAAATTTCCTTCTGATCGTATTCGTTTTAAATCATCACTTCTGTTCTTGAGATAAGGAGAATAGAAATCCTAAAGTTTTATTATTTTGGACCCTTTCACAGCCTTTTGTAACTAAAATACGTCTAATTTTAAAAAGAAAATGAAATTTTTTAGCAGTGGGATGTTCTTCATTTTGCCTATCTCCCCATTTTATCATCAGTAAATGACTTCTGGCCAGATTCAAGGCTTGTGTGAGTGAGCGCTGAGTCCACGAGGACCAACCCCTTACATCAGCAACGAACCTTTTTCTGCTGATGAGTGCTACATAAATGAAGTTAAAATGGAATCCCTTTTTCATTTCTCTTCAGGATCACTTCTCAGCCCGAGGATATTCAGGATGTTTATTTATACCTTGGTGTAAATGGATAGGAAGCGCTGGGCAGACAGGGAGATGTTATCTTATGAGCAATAGGTACCTGAAAATCACCCAGGCAACTTGAGCCAAAGAAAAAAAATGAGATGAAGTTCTAGTGACTGGGCTCTGACATCAAGCAGCACTTTATTTCACTTTCATTTTTCAGAATTAATGATATCTACCCTAGTACCTACATTTTTACCTCTTACTCACAGCTCATGAATTAGTTTGATTGTTGATAACGGGAAAGACTAAAGCTTCCTCTTAATTCTCTAGTAGAACAGAAACAGAGTTCATATCGACTTCATCACATTCTCCACTTGTCATCATGGAAATATCTGAAAAGGTGAGGGGGAACAACTTCCAGCTGTGAGCGGCTGGTATTTCCTTTGCGCCAAAGCAGACCGCAGATGATCTGCTTGTATTCCAAGGCAATGTCACTCAAGCCAAATGGAGGGATGTTTCTATTATGTGAGATAGATGCTGGACTGAAGCAGCTGGCTGGTGACATGCGGGGCTGTGCCAGCCATTCCGTGATGACTTCTTTTGGGTTTCTACTGCCTGGGCCAGATGAGAACCAGGAAGCCAGGCACAACTGCCCACTGTTCTGAGAGGCAGAGAAACCCTCCAGCAAAGAAAAGGGATTATTTTCACGCTCTCATTTTCTCAACAGGTAGAGTATCTGCTACAAAAGTTATATCTTGCGTGATGAGAAAACAGATCTGCAACTGCCTTGGGTTGCTGTTTCACAGTGGAGAGAAGAAAGAGATCCCTGTGTACCTGGTAGCTGGTTGGGGTAGGCCTGAGCTGCTGCTGGAGTTCACCCAAACCACAGTGCCTAACTAGTGAGGGTCAACTCCAGCTAGGGGAAGAACATTTGACCTTCACTGGCCATATGAAGTTAAAGATTACCTGGTTTTAATCTCATGTAGCCTTGTCTCCAGGTTCTGCTTTGCTTTTTGTCTTAGCAAACTAACTTACTTGAGTAAGCAGTTTCTGACCCTAAAAACACATTTTGGAGTAGAGGAGAGGAATACTGGGAGAAAGCAGTATTGACTGTTCCACAATGGTGAATAGCTCTGGTTACTGAGAAAGTGATGATACACCATCTCCATGGAGAGATCTTTCTTACGCTGAAGCGTAAGACCATTCCATTTAGGCAGAGCTCTGCGGGGTATAGCAAGGGGAGACTGTAAACCTTAACTCACGTTTCCTTTGCTTTTTTTTTTATGCTTTTGTTTAACTTGCTCCTAAAATCATGCCAGTGAAGAAATATCTTGGTAGTCAAAGTCTAAGCTGCATTTTATTTTAAATCGTTACTTCTTCACCACCTTCGTATGTGGCACTTCCTAGGAGGATTCAGTCTTGGGCATTGGAAAGGAAGCGCTGTAGGAAAAATTTCCATCCACAGAGCACTTAGTAGTGGTGGTGAACAAAATTCTTTGTCAGCAGACTTTCTTGAAAGAGAATTAAAAATTCTTTGCAACTCTTCTCTCCCTTAAAAATGGTTAGTGCTCCTCTGGGGCTTGTGAGAGCCACGTCAAACCTACGGATTATGAATTAGATCAGTACAAAACAAGCTCTAAATCTAGGCACTGCAATCCAGCCAACTTCTTTGACTCTGAAGCTTGTCTTTTCCCACTGTTTCCCAAAAATGCTACCCCACAAAATCATCATCTGGGAAGAATAAGCAACCCACCTCCTTACAAAGCCTAGCCATGAATTTGGAGAAGTCATAGTACCAGTGGCAACCAGTACATCCTCTTCCATGTTTGCAGTGAGTCCTGCATGCACCAGGCTGGGAAATAAGCATCCCCTTTCAAGAGAGCACTTAAGTATATGCTTTGACAAATGCCTAAATGCTTTCCTGAACAGAAATGGACTTAAGCACAAGAAAATATTCTTTAATTTGAACCATGGTGCAGACACAATCACTAATGCTCATATTATGTGCCTGAATATCAAGTCCCAGAGCGTAAGCTCTTCCGAGCGATGGTTAGAGGGTTCCTACTTGTAGCATGGTTCTGTATAGAAGGATTTGCTTAATCCACCTTGCTTTTAGATTGCAATTTCCCCAAGCTTAGCTGCTTCTTTTAACAGTTGTGAGTTCTGCCTCCCCAAAGTTATTTTAATAACTCTTTCAGAGGCAATACCTTATAGTCTGATTTTTCAGAAGCTACCGGTTTGCTACAAACTTTATTCATGTCTTTTCGATTGCACAACATTGTATTGAATGGCTTTTTATTATTATGATTATTATTCTTTTTTAGTATTTTTTTACATGATTTATTCTGTTGCCTGTTTGGGGGCAAGGGAAGAAAGAATGGTTTTGTCTTTCAGTGTTCTTATGATCACTCCTGTTTATCAATCCCAATTCTTCTTCATCAGAACTTTGGACAAGCAGGGCAAAATCCTGAATACCTGCTCCTGTTGTGACACTGCTACTGACAAAATTCTTTGCATACATTCAGACATGTGAACAGTACTTTAGGACATGGTTGCATGCATAAATAAAAATGGTCAGCATCCCTGGAGGAATCTCAAAGCACTGGGCAAGCACTGATTAAGCAGAGCACAATACAGGTGATCAGAATGCCAGTGACACCTCTGGGGACATCTGTGCCAGTCTTCAGAGCCACACAGCTGCAGCAGCCACTGGCATAGTGGGTAGAATGGGAAATGCTCTACAACCCCAGCTGAGGGTGGAGCTGGGCAGATGAGCTCAGTAGGGCAGACAGACCACAAGCTGGGGGAGCCTTGGACTGCACTAATGAAAATCCATTTTTAGCATTTATTAACTGAAGCACAAAGATACTAAAGGATGCACCTGGGTCAACGTTGTTACATGTATATTACCAGATCCAGGATAGCTTCTGGATCTCCCAGATCCTTTGTTTTCAGGGAAAAGACCACTCAGGGAGAAACAAGGTACCCATCAGAGTTGGCCCAAACCCTAAGATGTGTAAGTGAGCATAGGTACAACCTCTGTGTCAGTGTGAGAATCCAAACATATGGATTTGAGAGCTATAGCATCGCTCCAAGCTTCCCCTCCTGCCCTATTCCTAAATATGCTACCTGGCAATGGATTAAGCATTTGTCTGTAAATAGGAAGTTCTGCTGTGATGTCAGGCCTACCTTCAGAAGAGCAACCTTATAAACTACCTCATCAGAAACTCCACAGTGGATTGTACAACAATTTTTGGCAGGAGGAGCGATGTTACTGATAACACCCAGTATTGCTGTGGCTTGTCTACTTTTAAAGTACTTGCACTACAGTTGGGACTGCATGCTCAGAGCTCTCCCAACAGCATGTATGGCACATTTCTCAGCAAAGGCGACCCAGTTTATCTCCAGTGTTGTCCTCTCTTTAAAGTTCCCAAAAGAAGTTTATTTTCCTGTGGGGAAAGATCCCATCCACATCTGGGTGGTTCCAGCAAGCACTGTCAACTGGTCATGTTTTTTTCCATTTGCAGTGTCATAGTGGTAGAAATGCAAGCAGATGAGAGAGTCCAGGAGGCCAGAAACTGCATACAAAAGCAATCTCCGTGCCCTAAAGAGTGAAGCCAGCCAAAGATCTGTTTCATGCAGCAGTCTCAATGACAAAGGGCAAGTGTTCAGAACTGGCTCTTATTTTCATTCTTAGGGATTAAGATCCTATGCAGATAACTTGTTAATTTTGGAGCTGTGCTGGACTATCAATGTCAATGCATATTACAACCGAAAAATACACAAAAAACTCTCCCAGACCACCTCAGTTGTACAGAGATACATTTCATACTTAAAGCACAGATATTATCGAGGGGTTCAAAGCTTCTCTTTTTTCCTATATAATTACTCTTACTGAAAAGTGTTGCATGCTTATTCACTGAGTGAATTCTCTTGGATTTTAAAGACAACGCCTTACATTCTCTTGATGTAAGCCTCTTCTGCATGAGGACCTCTTCCTCAAGAAACACAGTATGATTCAGTTACCTCTGTGGGGCTGCCCGCTCTGACACAAGCCTCTGCAATGAGACTTCAGCAAACTTAAGTATATGCATGGAAGGGAGGCAGTGAGTGAAGGGAAATCAAATGAAAGCACTGCTCACAGCTGAATTTCAGATATGAAAACAAGGGGTGCTGCCCTCCAGTCTGTGGGAATCCTGCTTAAGAACAGGACCCCATGGTTACAATAAGGAGGGCTCAGGACGTAGAATGTGTTCATTGCCTCAGAGGAGATGCACTTCATTCTTAGTTTCTCTCAAGTCTGTAGTACTCTTAAGCTATAAGGTAGAGACACAAAGTCTTGCTTAAACCATGTGGTAAGTATATGTAGTTTTGCTTGATAGAAGAAATGGATAATTTTACATGGTGTGGGTTTGGAGTAATCACAGAAGAAAGAAAACACAGTATTTTCTGCTGACAGCTGCTGCCTGTAAGAGGTGAACTTTAATCTCCTACTTTGCAGCCATAATGTGTAGAACTTTGAAAAGCACCCAAGTGAGCTAGGAGCTTTGAACTCTTCCTTCAGAAGAGCTCAAGTCCATTTAGAAAACAACCTACTCAGGAGTTTTGAAAATGTTTGTTCAATGCAATTTAATTCAGAAAGCTTCGGGGCAGAAAGTTAAAAATTGGTAATTGGGAAGTGACCACAAATCACATCCATAAGTAGCAGTGAACTTTATTCTAACTTCAGTTAGTATACCAAAGTCAAATAAAAATTAATCAAGCCTTTTCGCTGAGAAAGACACACTTACATGCTGTTCTCAGATACTTGCCACATGTTGGCACAGACTTATCTGGCAGCTTTCAGTGGTGTGAGAGTGGGCAATATGAAACTTATCACTTAGTGAAAGCTGATACGAAATGCTCCGAGGGTTATCTACAGACATCACAGCTGCATAGTTTAGCAGCAGAAGCACGATTTAAGAATTGCCCTTCACTTCTATTACAGCTGGGAGACACCTAGCATGGATGGGGTCAGGTCCAGGTAACAGTGACAAGAGGTAACGGCCTCAAGCTGTGCGAGGGGGTGTTCAGGTTAAATATTAGGAAAAAAGTATTCCCAGAAAGAGTGGTGAGGCAGTGGCAGAGGCTGCCCAGGGAGGCAACAGAGTCACCGAGAGGTGTTCAAGAAACGTGTGGATGTGACACTGAGGGACACGGTTAGTGGGCATGGTTGGATTGGGGGATCTTAGAGCTCTTTTCCAACCTCAATGATTCTGTGATCACTAAAAATACTAGCTATGTTTGGAATAGAGCATTTTCTAATTCACTCACCTGTGTGGGGCCAAATCTGGGCCACTAGGAATTAAGGGGAGGAACAGCAGGAACAAAACAACAAAAGAAATTGTTTTAGCAGAAGCATTAAAATGGCGTCATTCTTTTAGGAAGAATACTATGCCCTAAAACAGCATCTATCTAATTTCTCTTGGAAATGTCTTACAGAAAGGACTGACAGACAAAGGAGGAGGCTGGGAGCTGTCTGGTGAAGCAAAATGGGAAAGTGTGGCAGAACTTCTTTTTTAAGGTCACCAGAAAGTAAATAAAAACGAAACCTGTCATGATGCCTTTCAGTTCCATTCCTGCACAATCTGACTCCAGCTCTGCCAATGCACTGGCATCCTCAGCCAAGCCAAAGAGGAGGACCATGAGAGCTGGCATTTCAAGTCCCACTCCTGGAGTGTATCTCAGCGACAAAAGCGTTAGTATTATCTGGGAAACAGGATAGGTCTTATGGATTTCACATCAAGTGAAACTTCCCCTAAGAGCTCATTCCAGCCTCCCTTCACGTGCAATTCTTTCAAGGGCATACATCCCACCTTTCATTTTTTCCTCTTTTTTGTTTCTCTTTTTACTTATTTATTTGACAGTTGCAGGTTTGACAACAGAGGAACACACCTATCTATGTGAGGGTGCAATACATCATGAGATAAAGTGTGGAGAACGTGCCCTCAGCCAAAATGTCCCTTTGTGGAAAGAAAAAGCCTCCAGGTGCCTACCATGATGACTCCCTCTCCTTGTTCCAGCAACAAAGGAGCAAAAACCAAAGCCAAAACAAAGCCCCAGCAGCATGGGCTGCGCATGTTTCGGGGTATCAGATCTGGCAGAAAGTTGAAAGGTTACATTCGCGATATAGCAGCTGCTTTCCTGCCATTTGATTCAGGGTTCTGCATTGCAAAGTCTCGAAACTGAAAGACAAATCTGACAATATGCTAATCTTCCAATAAAAAACAACAAAAAAGTGACTTCTGAACCCTTATCTGTTGAAGAGCTGACAGTGAAGTTCAGAGACGGTTGTCTAACCAGACAAAACAATAGAGAAAATATGCCTTCAAACAAGATCATAAATCTTGAACAGTGCAGGGGAACAAATGGAAAGGGAACGTTTTGCCACTAACACCATGTAGGAGCCTCACTTTCTCTCTCTCCCCTCCGCCCCTTCAGCCTCACCCCGGTTGCTAGAAAGGAGAACACACCTCGTCAGAGCAATAATATAAATACTGGGGGGTGGAGGGGGCAATGTATCGGGTGCTGAAATCAGGCATTATTTCCATCACATCCGGGGTGGAGGGGAGAGCAGAGACATAAACCAAACCCTATGCAACCTGAATACAACAGCCTGCCCCCCCAGCAGCACACACACACACACACACACACACACAAAAAGTTTGCATATTGCACAGGGCGCTTGAAGATCATAAATCTATGCATGAGAAAGATGTAGTGGAAATTTTTGGGGGGATTAGAGTTTATTTTTGTCATCTCTGTGAGACAGCTACTCATTCATCCAGATCACAGCTAAGAAAAAAGCTGGTCACAGAAATTAGCAGTTTCAGCTCAGCAGCAAAGTCGCCAGCCTGTGAAGGCAGAGAGAAATTGACTAATTAGCAATGCGCACTAAAACTTGACGGTTCTTTATAGAGAGAGAGAAGAGAGAGGGAGAGCGGGAGGGAGGGAGGCAGCGAGAAGGGGGGGGGGGGGGGCTCGCTTTTTCCCCTTCTTTCTTCCAAAGATGTTTGAAATCGCAGTCATTTACGCTCGACAATTTTTACAATAGCCTTGAGCCATAATTTTGCGAGTCTCTCCAGCATCCATCCCCCTGTATGGTCTCTCTCCACTGGCCATGCACGACCGTTTCTCTCCCCAACCGTGGATTTCCTATTACTCTCGTTACGACTCACTGAGCCCCAGGCCCAAGGATAATGATGTGTTGTTTCTTGGTAGCATAATTTGTCACACGTACATTTTTTCTTCTTCTTCTCTTGCAGAAAGCTCTGCGCTCTCTCTCTCTCTCTTTCTCTCTCTCCCCTTCTCTCTCTCTCGTACATTTTCTTGCTGTTGCTAATTCATGGTGATCAAATGATGTACGACAAAATAAATTGTAAAGAGTGACTGCTCCGAGTTGGGAACCAGAAGGTTTTTCTTTTTTTTTTTTCTTTCTTTCTTTCTTTTCTCACCCTCTTTTTTTTTTTTTTTTCTATTTTTTTTTTTATTATTATTATTATTATTTTTCTTGAAGGAGCGAGCAAACCTTTAAAAAGGAAGGACAATTGATTTTTTTTGGGGGGGGAGCTTAAGTGAACCTTTACTTTGGCAACCGGTCGTGGAGCAGGTAAGTTTCTGGCCTTGTGCCTCCCCCGTCTCGGCGCATTCTCTCCCGTCTCCCGATGTGTTTGTTGCCGGTGTGTGTGTGTGCGTGTGTGCTGGAAGTGTGCGCGGGGGGGGCAGTTGTGTAACAAACGCGTTGGCAGAATAAACTCCGGTTGCAAGAAATGGGCAAAACGAGGAAGAAAGAAGGGGAGGGAGAAAGAGGAGGAGTGTGTGTGTGTGTGTGTCTATGTGTGTGTGTATGTATGTGCGTGTGTGCATGTATGTCTATGTGTGTGCGCTGGGGAGGGGGGACTGACCGGGTCCGCTTAAAGGGAGAGGCTGCGGGAGCTTTCCGGAGCCGGCGGCGGGGCTGCGCGGTGCCGGCCAGGGGCAGAGCCGGGGGGAGCCCCGGCTGCGCCGATCGATGGGGCTGGGGGGGGGCGGCGGGTACGGGCAGCCCGGCGCTGGCGGGGAGCGAGCGAGCGCGCTGCAATGGCAGGAGCGGGGTTCGGAGGGATCCCGCTGAGGAGGAGGAGGAGGAAGAGGAAGAGCGGGATGCGGCCGGCGTGGGTCGGTGGCTGCGCAGTCCCCGCAGGTGCGGTGACGGCTCGGGGCTGCGGGGAGCGGGGCCGCCGGGCAGGGTCCCCCCCGTTGCTTCCGCCAACTTGAACTTCCCGTAGTTACCGGAGTTACGGCGGCTGGCCGGCGGGCAGGACGGGTGGGAGGCCTCGCGCCGGGCCCGGGGCTGCCGTCTTCTCCTCCTCCTCTTTCCACGGGGCGCGGAGCACCGCAGCTCCCGGCCGGGGCGGAGCGGGGGCTCGGCCCGGGGATGGAGCGGCTCCGGGCGCTGCGGAGTTGCCGGGGCGAGGTGGGGGGGTGGGCGGTCGAGGCTGCCCGCCTTCCCGGCGGAGTTCCGGCCACTTGGTAGTTACTCCGGGCACAGCGGGGAGTCGAGGGAAGGTCTATGCTGTGTGTGTGCTGCGTTTGGGCTTGTGGTGGTGGTGGGGTTTTGTTGCCTTTTCTTTTTTTCTTTTGGCGGAGGAGGGGGGCTGTTCAGCTTTGAAAACGTTACGCTTCCTCGCTCCTCCCCTGGAGAGCAGCCCGGCGTGGAGGGGAGGAGGGAGGAGAAAGGGGTGCTGTGTGCGAGTGTATGGAGCACTGGGGCAGCACCCAGCCCGACACCCCCCCCAGCCCTCCCAAGTTGCCGCGTCCCGCAGGCCTCTAAAGCTGTTTGTTGTTGTGTTCCCCCCGCCCCGACCCCTTCCCCACCCTTCTCCTCCCCACCCTCTGCCCAGGTCGGAGGAGGGTTTAAAGGCAGGTGCGCCCGAGGCCGCTCGCCATGTCCAGATCCGGGGACAGGACCTCCACCTTCGACCCCAGCCACAGCGACAACCTGCTGCACGGCCTCAACCTGCTGTGGAGGAAGCAGCTCTTCTGCGACGTCACCCTGACGGCCCAGGGCCAGCAGTTCCACTGCCACAAGGCTGTGCTGGCCTCCTGCTCCCAGTACTTCCGATCCCTCTTCTCCAGCGGCGGCGGCCACCCCCACGCCCTGGGGTTGGGGCCCGGCGCACAGGACGGGCTCGGGGGGGCCCCCCCGAAGGAGCCGCCGCCGCCGCCGCAGGAGGAGCCGGGCACGCCGTCCTCCTCCCCCGAGGATAAGCTGCTGGCCAGCCCGCGGGCCATCAACAACCTGGTGCTGCAGGGCTGCTCGTCCATCGGGCTGCGCCTGGTGCTGGAGTACCTCTACACGGCCAACGTCACCCTCTCGCTGGACACGGTGGAGGAGGTGCTGTCGGTCAGCAAGATCCTGCACATCCCGCAGGTCACCAAGCTGTGCGTGCAGTTCCTCAACGACCAGATCTCGGTGCAGAACTACAAGCAGGTGTGCAAGATCGCCGCGTTGCACGGCCTGGAGGAGACCAAGAAGCTGGCCAACAAGTATCTGGTGGAAGACGTGCTGCTGCTCAACTTCGAGGAGATGCGCGCCCTGCTCGACTCGCTGCCCCCCCCCGTCGAGTCGGAGCTGGCCCTCTTTCAGATGTCCGTGCTCTGGCTGGAGCACGACCGAGAGACCCGCATGCAGTACGCCCCGGACCTGATGAAGCGCCTCCGCTTCGCCCTCATCCCGGCGCCGGAGCTGGTGGAAAGGGTGCAGTCGGTGGATTTCATGCGCACCGACCCCGTCTGCCAAAAGCTGCTGCTGGACGCCATGAACTACCACCTGATGCCCTTCAGGCAGCACTGCCGGCAGAGCCTGGCTAGCAGGTGAGGGGGGCCGGGCCCGAGGGGGTCCCCGCGGGGCGCGAGGCGGGGCCGGGCCGGGAGAGGCCTCCCGACTGCGGGGCTCCCGGCGGGACGGGGCTGCCCGCCGTGCGCGGGCCGTGGCGCGACCCCTCCCCGCTGGGACAGCGCTCACGCTCGTGGTGCTGCCCCGCTGTCGTGCTGGCGCCGTGGGGCCGGAGAGTGAGCGTGGGGTCACGCGGTGGCCGCCTGCTGAAATGACCCGCTCTGGGCCGCACGTTGGATTGTGTCCCCGGTATTTTAGCAAGGAGGTGAGTCTTCGGGAGTGTAACAACACCCAGTCCTCAACCCGGTGAATTACTTCTGTGATTAAGTGTTGTCACCTTGATACTGGTGATGCTCAGGTGGTGTCCAAGCTGCATCTGCAAACTCGTGACTTCACCCCCTCTGTAGTTGTGACATGTCGGTTATTTTCTTTGGGTAATGCAATGAATCACGGTGCCAAAGGTTGACAATGTGAGGCCGGTTTTGGGAACTGGAAGCACAGCACACAGTTTAATGAAGAGCAAATGCGCCCGCAAAGAAGGGCCGTTTTGTTTTTCCTTTTGCAGTGTGTTCAGACCTGATCACATTCAGAACCAGGAAGATGGTAATGCCATCCCCCAGGTACGGTGACACAGTAGTGCAGGAATCAGAGCCCACTCTGATTGTGTTATGCAGCCTTCTAGCTAAGAGGTGGATGTTGTTGATGACTTGACAGTAGCAAGGAGAAATAATACGTTGCTAAATACTTCAGAAAAAGTGCAGAGGCTTCTTCTTTTTATCTATGAGTGAGAGGTACCCTTGTGATTTAAGTTCAGGAACGCTCTGCCTTCTCTCATTACCCAGCTAGCTGCTCTGTTAGTGTTTTGTCGTGCTCATCACCTTGCTGTCTGATTAATCTCACTCTTAAACCCCTACAAGAAAAAGCAAACACCAGCGTTTCGCAGGGCAGAGTGTTTCTGAGA
Source organism: Excalfactoria chinensis (assembly GCF_039878825.1). Lineage (NCBI taxonomy): Eukaryota > Metazoa > Chordata > Aves > Galliformes > Phasianidae > Excalfactoria > Excalfactoria chinensis. The sequence goes on from NC_092826.1 coordinate 40,858,394, forward strand.
GGCTGCTGTTCCAGCTGCTGTGTCCCTTCTGCATTTCAGTATTCAGAGCCGCTGACTTTCAGAATGCAAACCCAGCACGGAGTGGTGAGTTAGCCGCTGTGCGCCGCCTGGGGCATGCTGGGGCTCGTGTCCTGGTGGATTGCTGCGATACCAGCTGCTTGGTTCAGTGGAGATACCTTCCAGCTTCACTGGTCCATATCATTTGAAGGATATGTAGTGGTGTTCTGACCACTGAATGCTTACAAGTGTCATGGATGCTGCAAGCATCTGATACTCCTGGTGCTGGAGGCTGGCTTGTCACGTAAGCAGGAGCATGCACTAAGGGATCCTACTTTAGACCTAGATTAGATTCAGAGTTGCGCTCACTTAATGGTTTATGGGGGGTCTAAACACCACCGTTATTTCAGTAAGAGGTCTGCCTAGATGTGCCAGTGGTAGAATTTAAGAGCCCCTTAACTGTAATGGGGTAGCACACCGTCACCTCCCCAACCAAGATGTGTTTAAAGAAAGCGCTGTTACAGCCTTCTGTTGATTGAGTTCTTTGGCGTTGTTGAAATTGGAGTAAAAACATCGAGATTTCTTTATAGACAGGCATCAGAACTTAGAATGTTGGATGCTGAAATACTCTGTGTGATAGGGAATACAACAGGTACATTTCAGTTTGGGTCTTGGGTGATCATCTTGGAAATTTATAAAGGTCATTAAGGCCCGTTATTTGAATCTTCCTCGTGCTTAGATTTCATCAGGGTGCCTAGATGTAGACGTGCCTTCTCAAACATGAATGAGGAAACAAAAAACGTTCCCAGGACTATAGAAATATCCAAACTTGTGCTTTGTTTTACCCACAGCGTCTTCAAAGCTGCAATTCTGACAGGTTGACGTGCAGCAAAATTTTTCTTTCAAGGAAGAAAATCCTCAAAAAGCCTCTCAAGTTACTAATTTGCAGGAGGAGATCTTAAAAGTAACTGAGCAGTTAAGTATATGTGCAAATAGATAAAGTCCTTCTCTGTGTAATAATTTTTAGCCTAGATTACCTTTTCTGTGAGCAATGGTGACCTTGGTAATTTCGAATTTAAAGTTTAATGAAAGGTCTTTCACAAAAGGCTCACATGTCTTCAGGAAGAGATTAATTGTTCCTCTTGTGCAGTATAACATATACTGTGTGATATACCATGTGCTAGTGAGAAGCGCAGCAGCGCAGAGCCGCAGTCACCTGCTTACAGCCCTTGGAAAGAATTAGGAAAATCACACTCAGAATCATGGTTTGCCAGTAACTTTTCTGCCTTTTTAGAAACAGTATTTTTTTTTGTAACGTGCTGTGTTGTAGAATGTGCATGTACAAATACACACGCTACCATTTTGGAATTTAGACTACTTATGTTTCTTAAGCAAAGTAAGCGTAATGGGGCGCACGCAAGGTTTTGCTGCTGTCAAGCGGTTTTGGATCATGATCCAGCGTGTGCACTCTGAGCAGAGCTACTGGTAGATGTGGTGTTACTGGTGTAGATCCTGCAGTGCTGGTGATGCCTGGGCTGGGAGGTCCTGGTTTGTCTTCTGTGCCACATGGGCAGGGTTCTGCCATAAAGAGGAAATGGTATTTACCCACAGGGAGACCACTTCCTTTTTTCTTTTCCTGAGGATTCCTGATTGAAGTTTAGTGCTGAAATGCCCCCGTGCATTCTTGTAAAATTGTTTTTCGAAGCACGGCAGCTAAATGATTGCTGCCTAAAAAGTTGAGAAATAACATTCCCAACTTCTGAACACTCTCGAGTTTAGGCCGTTGTCATAGGAGGTGGATATTTCAGTTCACATTTAATCAAGCACCTCACTCTACACAAGTTCTACTTGCTTGTCTGGCTTCCATGCCTTTAACCTAACATAGACCTCAGTGGATGAGCTGCTACCACAGCTTCCCAAGACACAGTCAGCTTTGACATCGCTTGAAGGCATTCCATGCAGAATAGATTGGGCCTGTTAGGATGACCCCGAACATTAGGCCTAAATGATGTTGGTTGTGCCTGAAAAGTACCGTAACTGTGTTGTGCTCTGTTTTCTGGAGGTCCGAGAAGAAAATGCGTTTAGGTGGAAGAATGTTCATCTTCTGGTTATTTATTTGACTCTCGGGACTACACTGGAGTATTACCACGGATTAAAACGTCTGTGGTTTATTATGTAATGCAACGTATTATATATAAATTCTGGTATATGTTTTCAATTACTAAAAGGTTTGGGGTTAGAGCATTACTGTGTTGCTGAAAAGAATTTCACTTTTGGAGATGAGTGAGTGAAAATTACTGCTTCGGTATTTACTTGCAACAGTGCTAATGGTCAAAAACATCTCTCTGCTGTCAAGTGCCAAGTTTTTACCTTTGATTTTGTTTGTGCTGATGCATAACATAGCTGCAGACAGAAGATGGAGAAATGAAGAATATTTAGATGACAAGGCTTATCATGAGATCTTTCACATAAATATTGTTGCTTTCTTATAGAACATTGTGATAATGCAGTGGTTTTGCTCGCCTTTAACTATTTACAATGATTTCTGTTTCAGGCATGATAAGGTACAGAGGGTGGGGAGAGGCAGCACAGTATGGCCTGGGAGTTGTTTATCAGTCACAGAACACACACAAGCCTTGTTGAAATCAATAGGAATTTGGGCTGGTCAGCTCCTTTCCGGATTTGCAGGCAGAGCAGCAGTGAGAGGTCTGTGTGGCTGTATCAGGTAACTGGAGGCAGAGAAGACTGAGGAAAGTAGAGCTGGGAGAGAGAGAAAATGCAGGAAAAGAAAGGAATGAAGATACCCTGAGGGAGAAATGGGACCTAAGCCATGGAAGCAAGAAAGTGCCTAGAGAGAGGGAAAAGGGGAGAGAAGTACAGTTTTGAAGGGAGAAGAGAGAAAGAATAGAATACCAAACAGGAAAACAGGCAAATGGGGGTGGGGATGGAAGGCAAATAAAGAGAAGAGAGTGACTGAAACAAAATGGGGAAAAAAAACTAATTCTTGGCAGAAACAGCATCTGTTGTCAATAACAGTTGAGCATTTCAGTTTCTGGAAAACCTGGAGGGGGAAAAAAGGGTGAGGATAAACCAACTGACCTGAGATGGGAAAAGTCCTAGGCAGGAAATACGGTATTAGAGAGTGAAATTAAAAGGAGGAAAATAAAAAGACGAAGAGATAAGAAGGCTAAGCTTGACTATACTGTCTGTTTTCTGGGTTCAGTGAAGTTCCAGAATGCACAGACCCAGCTGTTTTCCTATACTTTTGTTCCCTGAGTTACTAGACCTTCGAGAGATTAGAAGTGCAAATTCTCGTCCAACTGAAGCTGATAATAGGGTTTTCTCTTTCTTTAGTTTCAGCAGAGAGAGGGTGTGATGCAGACTGTTCTGTATTTTGTAGTATTAGTGAAAATGTCAGGAAATTAAAGTGGCGGGGGATTAAGACAGGATGACCAGTTTTCACTCAGTAGGAAGGTGGTTACTGTCGATGAAGGGGGGCAAAGTGAAGAGCAGCATGAGATGCTGGCATTTATGTGGAAGACATACGTATCCAGTCTGTATTACATTCTGCAGAGGAGATTAAAAATATGAAGAAACTGATTGTCTCTTGGCAATTAAATAATTTCTTTCTTGAATGCACTATTTGTCTACGCATTCTTTTTTACTTCAGTTCAACTTCTTTTCCTTCTAAGATTTTTATAGGGTCTCGCTGGAGGCGTGCAGTGGTTGTTTAAAAAAGAAAAGTGCTATTTATTTTTCCCACTGAAATACATTGTCATGTGTGCTGGTAACTCGCCACCTGACTCTGCCTTTGTGATTCTCACACCAGTATTTGAATTTTTAACTAACATTTGTACTCATTTATTGCGAAGGAGAAATATTTCAGACTCCAAATTAGCATCTGGATAAAAAAAAAATCCATTTTATAATGGACTTGGATTATTAAGGTTTGTACTACAGAGCAAACAGAGTGAACGTGAGGCTCAGGTTTATTTCGTTGGGCTTTGGATCGGATCTTATGTGCCTGAATTAATATCAGTAAATTGTTCCTGTGCCAGGACTCTCTCAGCTGAGCTGCAGAACAGAGACTGACACATTAGATAGAGGCTGCAGGGAAGCGAACCACAGAACTGTAGTCAGTTTAATCCTAGTTAGTCTCACCTACTTGCCTTACTTGCCTTATGTGCATTCATTTGCCTTTGTAGGCAGCCTGGTGCTGAAGTGTAAGCAGAGAGATGGTTGAATATCCAAGAGGAGGGAGAACTGGAGCCCAGGTACGGTCAGAGGCAGCACTGTTGTTATAAAACCACTGCTGGGAGTCAGGACCATCCCTTGGAGCCTTCTTAAAGTTGTGTATGCCCTGACCATAACATCCCCAGTGGCTTTGGGAGCACTGGGGAGAGCCAGTTTCTTGGCCCAGCTACAGTACTTGTTAGGAAAAAAAACCAATGCATTAGTAGTAGAATATTTAATAGTGTCTGTTGTGAAGACACTCTTTCTGAAGACTGTACGAGGGGGTGCCAAGCGCCATGTACACCGGTGTTCTGGTCAGAGGCACCTAGCTGAGCAATCGTTGGGATCTGCCAGCCCCTCCTGATTTATAGCCTCTGGGGGCACTCAGTATCTCCTGCTCCTCATTGCCCTCACACCACTACCAGGCAGGACTCCCTCCAGATCCATCTGCCTCCTCCTGAGCTGTGCCGTCTGCTTTTGTTTCTTGAGGAGAGTGGACATGCAGGCACAGGCTGCGTTTGGTACAGTTTTTCCAGTAGCATACTGAAGACAAGAGTGGTAGAAAATAGAAAACCTGATGTGGTGTTGTTTGTACCCTTCTCCTTGTCTTTGTAGGTAGAAGCGTGTAGCTGTATCTGCCTGTCTAAACCTTTTATCCAAGAGGGGAAATATTTCACTGGAAAAGCCAAGGGAATTCTTCCTAGCCCTTTTGTTTTAGAGGGAAAACTATGTTAATTTAAAGAAAGTGTAAAAGAAAACTGTCTTATTAAGCCACTCAAACTGAGGACAAAGTGCCAGTGAAGATGGGAGCTTCCTGTATTTAACAAAAGGTGCCCCTTTCCACCATCTGTAGCAATCTGTGCAGCTCATTTCCAAATCCTGTGGGTCCCTGAAGGACCTGAAGTTGTCCCTCATGAGATCCTGCACTGATGTTGACCAAGCTTTGCCAACAGAGACCAGGGCTGTTGTGTAAGCGGGAACATGAGCCACAAATGGTGCAGGGACTCCTAAATAAGGACATTGCCTAGCAAACAGTGTCCACTTAGTATGATTTAGGTGTACCTTTTGCTAATTGAGTGCTGTAGGATCAAGGTGAACAACACACACCTGTCTCTCAGCTGTCTGCGTACCCTCTCTTTTCCTGACACACATCCTCCTCATGTGGAGAGAGGAGATGGAGAGGAGAAGGTCATGCAGACTCTGTCTGCATTTAGTCCTTGAAGGCATAGGTTCTCCTTAGTGGAAGAATATGGAGGTTCTGAGTTTGTGACTAGTCAAAGAGAAATACTTAAAATCATTTGAGTTTGCACTCAAAGAGAATGTACAGTGAGTTGGGGGGGGGGGGGGGGGGGGGGGGAATGAGGGGAGCAAGCAGCACAAAATTTAAAGAAGGAAGTGGTTTTGCCAAAAAAAAAAAAACAAACCAACAACTTCTTTGAGTTCTGATAAACAGATGATGGGACAAAGTCCTCATAATCTGTAAAGACACCGTTTTATCTTTTCAAATTACTCACTTAAAATAACCAAAGCAGTTTAATAACTAGGACAGTTTGTTACTATTCTTTTGCAAAGTTTGTTATTATTCTTTTGCAAAAAATGGCCTGAAAAGATCAAACATCCGAGTTAACTGGAATCCTGATTACAAATTTGAGGCTGGCCTTCACTGCTCTGTAAGCATCTCTTTCTGTTGTTGGTTTTGTTACTATCCTGCCTGATATTACAGATTTATCAAACTACCTACCGACCTATCTAGCTACTAAAGAAATTAGCCTGTGTGGGAAGAGAAAATCCATTATTAGATACTTTCTGGCATTGCTTTTCATTCTTGTTGGCTTCCTGAAATTTTCTTTAAGGACTGTCATGCCTGGTACCATTAATAGTCGACTGTTCTTGCCATATTCTTGGAAGGCAGACAATGAACTTTGAGCAAATGTTATCAGCTGCCAAGTTCAGTGGAAACGGACGGTTTGCACAGAAGCTGGAAGCAAACAGAGGTTGATGCTGCAGTAGATTCCTCTGATCTTTCCCTGACTGCTGCCTCCTTTCATAAAAATAAAGTGGAAAAGGTAACCAGTCACGGCTTATGTGAGGCAGCAGCAGGTTCTGTTTCTCAGCAGCTTCTAACGAAAAGGAAGCTCAGCTGGAGAGAATACAGCCTCTGGTGCAGAGACCTCCTGTAGTCATAGATGTCTGATATAGAATCAGAAAAGAAAGACTTCTGACTTTTCACAGTGTGTGTGTCAGTAAGAAGAGCTGATTGAAATTTTCTGAGAGAAAAAGGCAGACTTGACCACCCTGAAGCATTCTGTAAACATTTCATTTTACTGCTTCTATTTAAAACAAAGAAAAGGAAGAGATGAGAAAAACAAATTTCAGCAGCATTTAGATTTGACTTTTTTTTTTTTTCTTTTTTTTTTTTTTTTAAGTATTCAGGACCAAAAGAGTGTAAGATTCTTTAGCACTGCCAGCAATATGGTAAAATGGTTGTTTGCAGAGTTTTGCTAATAGGGTTTATGACAGGAGATATTTCGACTGTGAGTATGAGATTTGCTATTAACATTGCTGTGATTCAGATAGATCCCTTACAATGCTCCAGGTATTCGCTGTGTTCCTAGTAAAGTTATCTTCAGCATTCAGGTCTCAGTAAATGTAAAGTTGTGTTCAGATGATGCATTTGTATGGGTATCAGTGTTTTAGGAAGTACACAAGGCAGTTTTGTAACAAGACCTGCAGTTTTGTAACAAGCTTCCACAGAAAGATACTTGGTTGCAACAGAACTGGTGCACAAGGGGTGCTGCCTTTGATGAAGGAAATGTTCAGGGAGATAAGCTCATCACACAGACAGCACATTTATTATTATTAAAGCCTGTATCAAGCTATGAGGTACACTGGTGTTGTGTAGGGGTACAGCAGCCCTAACAAAACTCCACATAGAAAAGCTGCTGAGAAACTTTCTGAGGAAGTGGTACCAGTCTCTTCTCAACACAAAGAGTAGGCTGGATTACAGGGAGACAAAGATGAAAGCACTTTCCTGTGTGTTCCTCCCAAACAAAAGCTGATGATAGGTGCCACTCTTCTAGGATAGTAGTCCACTTCTAGGACATCCACTCAGAGGGTTTTGTCCCCAGAGGAAAAGACAGTCATTTTAAGTATCCTTCAGCTGAAAATATTCCCTAGCTCTTTGAGGTTTACTTATTCTGAATGAGTAGCAGCAATGGGATTGGGTTCATAAAAAAAAGATTGGGTATTCAGAGCTCCCAACATATTTTAAGTTATAGAAAAGAAGCTTATTTAGCAACTGTAGGTATAAAGGCATTCAAAGAAGACTCCAGCTTGTCAGATCAATATGCAGCAGTTAATTGTGGCCTGTCAGACAAAACGTTCACCTACTTGTGGGCATTTGCTTTTTAGATGGAGACAGAAATGGAAAGTTGCTGTTGAAGCAACCAGTGAGTCTCCTTTCTAGTGCCATTAATTTTTCAATAAAATACATTGAGGAAAAAAAAAAAGAAGAGTCGATTCAGAGAGAAAAAAATGACGGATCTCTCCATGTCTGCAGCAAATCATCCCAACCATGTAACTGTGCTCCTAAAATTCAGCCTGTCACTGGTCAGCAGGACTGTGCCTTGACTTTACAGCATGGAAAAAAAGCAAGGGAGAAGCTCTATTTTGGGCATCACTCAAGATAGTTAGTGAATGTCACTGTGATATCTGCTGTAGTGAAAATGGGTACTGTGGGTTTTTTTGTTACGTAGGCTTATAAAGTGAGCAAGGAGATGAAGAGGAGAATCTTTGTGACAATAGTGGATGGTCAGACTGATTTTTAGGTTTATGATTTCACTAGGAAGTTTTTCCATGTTCTTATGGGTGGGTAATACGTGTAAACAGAAGAGCAAGGAAAGTCATATTTTCAGTGTGCTTGTGAACATCTTCTGAAACTAAGAACTAAACCATTTCTTGATCACCATTTGCAGAGAGACTGAGGGAATCCTCAGTGTGCTTCGGATTCTGACTAATCTGAATTATTCTTTCAGGCTTTTACATTGCCCACAAGATGGATATTCCTGGCAGTTTAGAGTTGTGGCAGAGCTGCTGCCTGTGGGACTTGATATGATGATGGGGAGAGTTTCAGTCCTTCCCTTGGCAGTACTTGTGGGGTTGGGAAGAGATTCTGAATACCTGTCACCTGCAGTCTTCATATTGATGTGCTACCAAGGCCTCACAACATTTTTCTGCCCAAAGTAAAGCTCGCATTAGTATATTATGGCTTTCATTGAGTTCATAGTTAAATTCCTGGTTAATCATATTTTCCCACTATTAAACATGTGTTACTAATCATGACTATCTTTGCAGTCAGCTGTAGAAGCCAGACTGTATCAAAATAAGCAGTTTTTGTAAGTTGTTGTTGCACTGAAATGCCTATCCAGAATTGGGAAAGGGACTTGCTAAAGATCTCATAATATGTTCTGTGATGGTAAAACAGATTCTTTAGCCATGGGTAGATGCATGTCCGCATCATCAGTTCACATTTGCAGTCAGTGACTGGATTCTCCCTTATATTTCTGTGGGATGCAAAATTACTTCTGAGGCCTCTTTGGAAGAAAACTGTTGCAGAGAACCATCCTGGTTTCTGAAAGTTTGATTAAGTCTTTAGTGTTAACAGGAAAGTCTGCATCTGAATTGCTAACTGATGCAGAATATTTATCTGTGTATGCTTTTTCTGGGATTCTTACTACTTGTTGCTTTGGTGGTATCACAGTATATCAGCCTCTATTTTCTCTAATCTGTGGACATACTTAAAATTTACCATCCATTTGCATGCTTTTGCTAAATGTGAGCTGGTCTTTTCCTATTGTGTTTGAGCCTCAGTTCAGTGAGAAATTGTCTGTGGTTTAGTTTGTCTCTGCTGCTTGTCAGGTCAGAACGCAAGCAAGAGTGAGGCATCCCACATGTGCCACAAGTTTCCTGTTCTGAAGAGCCACCTGACTCCTTCCATACTCAAGTTGGAGTGACAGTGACTAAAAGAATCATAGAATCATAGAATTACTCAGGTTGGAAAAGACCTTGAAGATCATCAAGTCCAACCGCAGCCTAACCAGTAGCCTATCTCTTAAAAAACAACCACAAACAATACCACAACAACAAACCTCTGCTAAATCATATCCCTGAGTACCACATCCAAGCGGCTCTTAAACACATCCAGGGATGGCGATTCAACCACCTTCTTGGGGAGCCCATTCCAGTACCTAACCACCCTTTCTGTAAAGAAGTTCTTTCTAATTCTTTCTAATAAAAGACAATGAATGGTCCGGGGTTTTGATGTTATTGTAGCCTTGAGTTAATTGGAAAGTGGAGTTGGAACAGCCTTTCTGTTTTGTTTTGTTTTTCATGGATTGCCATTGTCACCTTTATGTCCAAGGTGCAGTTTTCTTTCTGATGTAACACTACTCAGAATTCCTGAAGAAACACAGGATTGTCATAGAATCACAGAATTATTCAGGTTGGAAAAGACCTCGGAGATCATCAAATCCAACCACCTAACTTTCTTTGTTTCATTCTCTTGCATTCTGTTCTCTTTGCATTCACCAATGCAGAAAGTGAAGCTTTACTGCATTGTTTAAAAACTGAAGAAATGTGGAGCAAGCCTGTTGATCTTTGTAGAATGAACTTCTATTAAGTGTTGAGATGGGGAAAACATAGCAGTGAAAGATTGATGAATAAATTCATAAAAAACAACAACAATGTATCATTAATGTGTTTTCCATTAACATGAGGCTATCATGGTTGCAAAGGAGCTTTGGATGGTTGTGGCTATAAGGGTTATTGTGATCTGTCACTGTCTTTTCTACTGATTCTTCATAGGATGCTGTGTCCTTCTGGATTCATTCTTTTGCCCAGTGTATTCTCAGTTAGTTTAGACTGTAGAATAAGCACTCTGGATTTTAGAGCTGATGCACATCTCCTGCAGCCTTGGAGGTCAGTAGCATTTAGGTATATGATAGGTATTCAGCAGTTCTGACAGTGAAACCATTTATAACTTCTCAAATTCAGAGTTCTAAGGTTTGTGTGCTTAAATGAAACTACACATGCTGACTTTAAAATATGCTTTGGTTTTCAGTCTTGTAAGTATACAAAATAAGTTTCAGACTGCATAGGGTATCCAAAACCTTAATTAAAGTGAATTGCTTAAAATCTTTGCAGAACAGAAACTGCAAAATGTTCGCAGGATAGTAACAGCACACGATTATACGTCAATGAGAATTAGAGTTCTACATCGTGAGTATAAGAAGTGCTTTTGGGATAAGATATCGATAATTTTATCTCAGCTTTTTGTGTGACGTTGGCTTCTGGTTCATGGTAAACATTATTTTAGCTTTCATGACCAAGACCTGCTACTGTTAATTGAACACAGGATGCTCATAATTGCCTTGCTAGGGACACTGTGAACCACAGAATGTGACTGAGAAGTATATTACCCTGTAAAATAAAAACTATATTTCAGATAGAATACCAGGTGTTACTCATGATATTACTGAGTTATCCAAGTAGCAAATATGTAATAATGCAAGATGAGGAGAATCTTTGTCTTAACATATATTTCTTTAATTCTTCATTCATCTTAGTGTTTCACTGAATTGCACTATTAATACTTAGAAAAGGCTCCTGCACATTTGCAGTGACATATTGACAGATATTTCGTATTTTGGTATATGTGATGAGATGTATGAGAAAGTTTCAACAAAGCTGCTCAGTGTGATGTCAAGATCTGATGTAATATAATAGAGCTGAGAACATTGTTTTTCAAACTCTAAATATTGGGATTCGCACCAAAACTTAAAGAGCAGAATTGGTTTCAAGTAAACAGAATTGGCTCTGAGAAAGCATCATCTCTTTAAAAACATTTGTATCTTCAGTCACTGTATTATCTTTACACTAGAAGAGCTATCAAGATAAATTAGTTAGATATTGTATGTTTTTCAGTGAGATAACCCATCTCTTGGTAGTCAAGTGAGAATTCCCTTTGCTTTTGGTGGAGACTATGCTGTTTATTAAATACATATTAAACTTTAATGAAAGGTTTCTGTTCATGCTGCTTCCCATGTTAAGTATGTAAGAAAATTAAATGCTTTTAGAAATTCCCACGTAGCAGTGCCACTTCTTCTCAGGATATAGCAAATTCTTATTGTCTAGCTGGAAAAGTAATGTTAAGGATAGTTGCAGCTGCCAAAGTCTGGAAACTCAGAGTTACATCTGACATTTCATTCTTCACCTTAACTATTGAGCCTTGGCCATTCATTGGTTTTTCACAGTGCTTTGGAGTTAGAAGGGAGTTTCACAGATGAAAGATGAAAATCAAAATAAACTCCTTTATCAAGTAAACCTTGCAAGGGCATTCTGAATTTTACAATACACGGGGAGTTGATTGTGATATAACATACAACACAAGGGGGTTGGAATAAACAATTTATTCTCTATTGTTAGGTATGACCATGCATAACTGACTTATGGCTCCGGTTTGCTCCGCCACTTGTTACAAGTGTAGTCATCCCTAACTCGTACCAAAAATAGTTCATCGCACTTCAGCATTGCATAGTTTTTTATCAAATGTTCTCTCATTAAAAACTTTACTGGGAGATTGAATGTTTCAAGACACTGGCAAATGTTTATGAAAGCTTTCCCCAGAGCTTGGTCTCACTGAGTTGAGTCTGTGCTGACAGCAATCATGAGATGGCTCCTGATAGACATAGTCTAGCGGGCAGGTAACAGGCATCATCTGACAGTAAACAGCAGGTTTAGTGCCAAGGTCAAAGGCTGGCTGCTCAGTAAGCCTATAGTCTGTGAGAGCTGTCTGGAGCTGGGAGCACAGTGCAGTTTGGGGCAGCTGTGGTGTCACTGCCCACATGGTGCAATGCCTGCCCACACCGGGAGGGCAACTGTTTCCCTGCTGGCAATTCAAGACCTTCCATGAGCCCTCAGTTGTTTGAAAAACAAATAAGGTCATCTGTCAGAGAATTCCCTGGCCATCCCTGTGATAGATGAATCTACACTCTTTATAGACATTTGAAGGGTTTCATTTGTAAGTATCATCCGAATCAGGTATTTATCTTTGTGTTTCCTTCCTGAATGAAGTTCGGGGCAGTGAAGCTGGAGGGTCTGAAGTAAAAGTCTTAGGAGAACCAAGCGGAAGAGGGAACTGGGATTGTTCAGTCTGGAGAAGAGAAGGCTTAGGGGAAATATCTCTACAACTCCCTGAAAGGAGGTTGTGGTGGGGTAGAAGCTGGTCTCTTCTCTCAGGTAGCAGAGGTAAGATGAGGGAGAATGGCCTTACGTTGCACAAGGGGAGGTTCAGGTTGGATATTAGGAACAGTTTGTTCTCAGAAAGAGTGGCAAGGCAATGGTACCGTCTGCCCAGGGAGGTGGTGGAGTCATTGTCCCTGAAGGTGCTCAAAAACCGCGTGGATGTGACATTGAGAAATGTGGCTAGGTGCATGGTGGAGATGATGGTAGGACTAATTGATCTCAGTGTTATTTTCCAACTTGAGTGATGCTGTGATTCAATTATTTTAGGTGGCTGTGCACGTCTAAAGCACAGCTCAAGTCATTTTGCACAGTCTCCTGGGCAGAGGTTGCAGTCTTGGCACCAATGGGGGTTAAGCTGTCCCCACCATTTGTTTTAGGCCATAACTGGAGGGGAGCCACTTGCATGTCTTTGTGGCAAAGCATCCTACCTTGGAGTGCTCTGTAGGGCTTGGAACACCTGGGCACCACTTGCAAGTTTGTGGTGATGGCCTTTGGTCAGCAGCATACCCCACCTTACTTTGTCAGGAGAGTTTACTATAGACCAACATATTGATAGCTGCAGTGATATTTCTCGGACTGGAAAAACGGTGTTCTGTAAGGGTGCTTTTCATCAAACACTTGGTCCTCCTGCACATTTGTCCAGGTTGGTGCAGATATTCCAGGCTACTTCACCTTCCTCCTTAACAGGAAGAGTTTAAGCATAGACCTTGTTTCATTGTTATCACTCTCTAGCTTAGTATTACCGATGAAAGTTCAATTGTATGTGAAGTGACTATTAAAGCACCAAGACTCATCCAGGGGTCTGGGCCTTCCCTCCCCTTTTTGCTTCCAATTGTGCTAAATCCCTTAATGTTGTGAAGAAAGCGTACATTCATCAGGTAGAGTGTTGGAGGCCAGGGTGCAGATAACCGCTTTTACTGCATATGAGACATTGCAGTCCTGTTCTTAAGAACTGCCAGGCAGATTGGGAATCACGGTCACGGTTAATAGCAGCGAATTGCCAGCAGTTGATGGGTGGGTAGTCACTCCTTTCAGTGGTTGCCCCCTGGGGGAGAAGGTAGAAAAACAGAGGGAGGGAATTAGAGTGACTTTGCACAGTTGAGCAGGTTCATGCCGCTGGATCAGTGGCAAGCATTGGCAGGGCTCCACTCTGGGGAGGCTCACAACAACATCACAGTCTCATTTTTACCAATTGGTGTTGCTATAGCCAGTGGTGCACAGGGGGAGAGCAAGGAGAAGGGGGGAGAGCTGGGGGAGAGGGAAAGCAAGAGCCTGGGCTAAATTAAACAAACAAAAGTGCTTGTAAGTAGTGTTTAACCCATAACCGTTAGCCCAGTGCTACTAATTGTGCTAAACTATATATCTGAAGTTCAGTGTGTGATTAAAGAGTTGGCTCACAAACTCTCTGCATAACCTTAATTTTTTCAAGGTTCTTTGAGTGTAGAATGGCTTATAATAATGATTTTGACTAATACGATTTTTGACATGCAACTTTAATGCTTAACCTTAGTACAACTCCAGAGCATTTCATGTGTATTCAGCTGTAAAGAGTGATGATTTAAAGGGATAATATAAGAAAAAGGTCGTTCTAGAATGAACCTCTAACAAATTGCATAAAGGAAGCTTATTATTCCATGAGTAGAGAGATATGTAGCTTTTCTGATCATTTTTCTGCTTGGTTCAAAAAATTGTTGAGACATGATTGGGGAAGGAAACACAAAAAAATGAAATGGAAAACTGCAAGCAGTGAACATTCTTTTGATGGTTATGATTTTTGTTGCCACTAAAAATACTCTTCAGTAATGCAGTTGTTCCTCACCCCTCTTGTTTTGGGTGCAGAATTCGTTCCAACAAGAAAATGCTGTTATTGGTTGGAGGATTGCCTCCCGGACCTGACCGGCTACCCAGCAATTTGGTTCAGTATTATGATGATGAAAAGAAGACGTGGAAAATACTCACAAGTAAGTGGTTTATTTTTGTACAGTTCTCTTGATGAATTTAAAAACATGGTTAATCAAATTAGACACTTTATTGATTTGATTCTCTTCAGAGATTTGTTTATGTATCACAAAGGGCTTCACAATGGAGCAATAAATTGAGATTGCAGAAGATGCTAATTTTATAATAGGATAGGCCTAAATTAACAATGGCTTAAAATCATTCCAGTAAGTTTTTTAAGTAAACTTGTAAGTCTTCCATCCTCTGACATGAATGGATGCATATTTATGTAGATGTGAACAAAATCTAGCTTAGGAAAAAAATAAGACAGTGTTTAGTCAGCTTTCTCACTCGGTTCCCTCGTGAGCCATAGTAGTAGAGCACACCTTCAGTTCTCTAATGCATTTTTACTTCCTTCTTCCAGCTTTATTTCTTGTCCACAGTCATTAAAGAAAGGTTTCCTTTGTACTGTTCTGCATCCACTGCTGACAGAAGCACTGGTGGAATATGTGAGCTGCAGTAAACAGTGCATGGTGGCTTCTATCACAGAATTCCTTCCCACCTTCTTTTAAAGGTTGATTGTGTTTTAGAGCATGTATTTTGCCTGGAGCATTGAGGACTTTGGAACTTATTGTTATGTTGGTTGCGATTCCCAGTCTAACTTGGTCATGGAATCAAATCATAGCTTCTTGAGTGCAGCAGGCTGTGTGTGCATTAGTCCCCTTGTGGCTAAACTGGCTGCATTGGTCAATAAAACTAAATTTTAACTGTCAAAATTGCCCAAAGCAGTATAGATAAAATAATAAATGAGCAATTTTGATCCATAAATCAAAGCCATACTTCTAAAACTGGACAACTGGTAAAACCTGGATTTCTTAATGTACATCCTTTTTTGAAATAAAATAACGTTCTAAAGAATTCTGTTCTTCATCTTTTAATGGGATGTATCCATGTTTAAATTATATGCACAGATTAGGATGAAATGGAATTAAAAAGACTGCTGTGATGCATTGAAATAATGCCTCTGCAAATTGCCTTATCCTACGAACAGTTTAGGAGCCATTCTCAAAATGCTGCAGCATAAAGACTTGCTTAGAATTAGATGCCCTGGATTAATAATTGAAGCTATTGTTTAAGAACGGAAATTATAAAAGGAAATATGAACTGTATATTGAGCAAGTCTCCAGCATCCATGCTAGAGGAGAATATGCTATGCCTCACATTTTTAGAAGCATGGAATAGGGTACTTAGCTCTGTACACTACTGTATGGGAAACTGGTAATCACAGCCTGAACCTCTGATTAATCAGCTGAGGCAAGTGTCAGGTGAGGGTAATTCAGCTGTGCTCCCAGAAGGGGTGGAGCTTGACTCCACCTCTCCTAGACTTCATTTAAGGGCTGACCAGCACTAAGGCAGCATCTCTTTGTGATTGCTCCTTTGTGGAGATTGGATAGTCAACCTCAGCATTTTCCAGCCAGACTGAAGGCATCCATATTGGTAAGTTTTTCCTATAGACAACCTTTTAGCTATCTGTCACTATCCTTCTTGTATTATTGCCATCTTTTGTATTATTTCACTTTGCAACTACTGTAAGAAAATTCTAAAAATGGTCAGTGAAAAATCAGTGATATTATATAGGACCAACACATTCGGTATCTTTGAATTTGTTGTGTCTAGTCCAGTGGTTCACCCCGATACACAAGAGAAATGCAACCCTCGATTCAAGATCTGAACCCTTCACTGCATGAAATAACTTTATTCTGAATCTAAGTTACCTGTGGATATTTAAGGTTTTGTAAGAATGAAATTTATTCAGTTCTTGGTTACTTACAGTGTGATGCTATCTTCAAAGCTGTAGGAAAATGCACCTGAAGGCATGATACTTAAGTGTTTTGGTTAAAAATATTGACTTGACTTCACAGCAGTATTTGAATAACACAGATAGTTATGGTGGTATAAAAGGTGTTTGTGAACTATTTTATGTAGTTTTATCAAAATAATGTAGGCTTTTCTGGTTTACTTTAACAGATAGTAAACAAAAATTCTCTTTCCATCCTGTTGGCCTGGGCTTGTGTATGCTGAAGGGAACACTTGTCTTTTCTCACTGAATAAGACTTAACAATAGCAAGCATGATTCTCTAGAAAATACAACTACTTGCCAAATATTAACAATAATTCTTTATGAAAAATTGAGGCACATGTTTCAAGTATGCAGATGTTTTATGCCCATGCATTATTTTCCACCTTAACATTAAAGAGAGTGGAAAGTGGGAACAGGTTTGAATAGAGCTTTTGCCTTGTCCACCTGTAAAACACTGAGTGACTCTGGTATAGCATATGAACACATGGACTCAGTGGCTTTAAGAATGGGTTGAGCTGTTCTAGGAAAGACTTCAAACTGGTCACAGTAATACATGGTGATAGTACAGTGCACTCATGGTGTTGAATAAACACCGTGACGTTTAGCTGGTATGTGGGAATTTAAGGACATTGTTCTATCTTAGTTTTGGCATGCTTTTTGCAATTTAGGAAGTATATTTATGTCCACTTTTTATCCTTTTGCTGTTAGCTCTATCCCAATCGACAGTTTTGGAAAATAATTGATCTGTTTATTCTATTCTGGCTTACAATCAGCAATGAAGGAAGGGGAGGTTATTTCTGTTTCTTTTTTTTCTCTTGTTCAAAAGCATTGTTGGTCCTGAGGTTGCAGATTACCCCCTACTTGTTAGGATAAGTGAGGAGCTTGCTCCTGGAGAACAGGGACAGAGAAAAACCCATGTGCTGCTCATGTGCCTTTTTGATGAAAACAATGTCAGTCCTTCTACCTGGTGCTTCAGGGTGCTTCTCTCGCAGTATCACTTCCTCCTGTAGTAGCAAACATTTCCATCTACATTACTCATTTTCTGTGGTCCATGTTGGTGACATTGGGAGGTAGGGATACCATCTACCAAACTTGATCCTGGGTGCAGCCACTGAAGAGGGGATGTGGTCTCCTCTCACCCTGCACTGAGAAAAGCCCCAGAAATTACTCAGTGGGATCTGTGAATTCAGGTGCAGACAAATGCTTGCCTCTTGTGTTTATTCCTTTCTTTTCTCTTTGGAGTGGCTGTTGGACCTATTCCTTTACTTAGGGCTCTGTGTCCTGCCTTGTGCGATGCACAGGGAACGCAAAACGCCAGCCATCAGGAACTGCTGTCTCCATGCAAGCCATAGCTCTGTATTTGGAGCCGTGAAGACGGTTACAGGTGGAACAGCACAAGCTATTGAGTATGACAGCTCAGCAGAGTAGCAATCTCATTTTGTTTCCACTAAGAGAATAGATCTATTGGCAGGGGATACTGCCCACCTCTCTCTGCCTGGCTACCCAAAGCACCAAACGCATCAGTACTAATGGGAGTAATTCTAAAGGAATCAGGAAAACAACTTGCCTTGTTCATAGATCCAGAAGAGGAGGGGAAGCGTGCACCCATTTCCAATTTTTTAATGTCATCATCTATAGGCAAGAATGCTATGGCTCAAGGGATCGGTAGATTTTTCACAGTCTAGTATTACTGTGTATATTTCCTGTCTTGTATTTCTCATAGAGTTATTTTTTCTATGTTGGCAACAAAGGATAGAGCCAGAAAAAAGAGAAAGCACGTGGCATTAAACAAACATTTTTTGCCACCTAATTTTATTTGATGGGGTCACGGGCCTAACCTGAGATTCAATAAGGTGCACGTTTCTGTATAGTTTGAAACATTTCTTACTGCACAGTCATGCCTGAGCAAAGTAGAGGATTTTATAGACTGTATGGCCAAGTACAGCGAGCAGATCTTTACTGTGTGATTTCTTTTCAGCCTTGCTTACACATACATAACCCCAGTTCATTTTTTAACCGAGTGCTGCCTATGTCACGTAATAGCATCTGGCTGCTACTGGCAGTGACACAAACTGAAGCTGATGGGTGTTTGATAATCCTTACCAACAGTGAAAGTTGTGCTCTCTGAAGGAGTTTTCATTGTTCTATGAGGTTTTACTGTCCTTGTAACTACATACTGGGTGTGGGACAATTGGGGTCCCCATATCACAGCCTTATGCCTCATTGGCCCGAATCCGATGCCACTACTTCTGTTTTAATTTTGAGCTACATCTCTGCCAGGAATCATGGGACTCCTTTGGTTGTTCGTTTTATCCTCAACGTTTAAGATTAATTAAACTTTAAAGATGTGAAATAACATTTTATTTGTTAGAATTATTCTGTAATCAATGCAAGTTTCAAAATCCGAAGCCTATAAAGATTTTTTTTGTGTGTGTTCAGAATTGCATAGCTCTCCCAAAAACCCTACTGCTAAGGCAATGATGTATTACTTTCACTTTCATTATATGTTTTTAATCAGAGCGTGACTTCACACTAGACAAAGCGATGCTTTATGCATGGTCTCACTTGTTTTTTGCTAAAATCTTTTGACATGATTAATTTTACTTTAATGCTTTTGTCTTGTTGTAATGGTAAAGATGATGAGTATAAACCAGGACAAAAAATACATGCTTTTCAGTCATAATGCCTCTGAGCATTTAAAAAGATAGTAAATGAAAGAAAAAAATATCACAAGAGACTGATCCAACTGGAATTAAATTTCTTGCTACCTGAACAGAGAATGAAAGAAATAAATAAAAACGATGCAGTCCTTGTTTTATTTTTGGTGGGGTTTTTTGTATTATTTTTTTTTTCATAGCAGTGTATACATCTGTCTGATTAGAAGTGATAAGTAGGAGATAAAAGGTGTCTTACACATTTTGAGGTATGCTCTCAGTGCTGGGCTTTTTGTCTGTCCAAAGCACGAAGGGGTAAAATATTAGGAAACATTACTGAACACTTAGAGGGCACTTCCCATCTGTAGTAAGCTGCAGCTTTCCTTCACATCAGTACTTCTTTTCTTAAGAAGATGCTAACTGTAACATGCCTTACCCTCCCTAGATAACCACGTTGTCTGTCTAAATCATGAAGAGGAATCAAGAAGCATTAAAATGACCCCAAATACACGTACAGGCAGTAGTGCATTTTTGCTTAGGTATTGAACTTGGTTTGGATTTGAAACCAATGTAAAAGCCAATGACATTGGCCAATGAAAAGTGTAACACAGGTGATATACTTGGGTGGGGAGGACAAGGAAATGCATAAAAGGTCACCGGAGTGGAGAGTTTTACCAGGATAACCGGCACCTCCTTTCTAGTCACCTAGATAGCCTTAACCTGATTTTAACTCTCTCAAATTTCTGTGAACTTCCTGCTCTTTACAAGGTCTACTTCAGTCCACTGTGTTTGGTCAGTGTGGGAGAACAATGAATCAGGCACTTTGATTTCGTTCTCCATCTCTCTCCTTCATGCCAGCAGCAATAATGCAATATCAGGGAGTTGTCAGTTACTTGTCTGCCTTTGTCTGATGGGTACAACAAGCAGCCAGTAACCTTTCTGTGCGCCTTTGTGAGTGTATCTTCCTTCCCCAGATTAGCTGTGTTTCTTTTCACACGAGGCAACTTCTACTTCAGGTAGCTTGGTTAGCATACAACATATTTTTATTTCAGTCGTTCTGACTTGTGGATTTTCCTTCATTGCAGTCTGTGACAGTGCTGTCTCCCAGGCAGCAGTCCTCCAACTTCAGTAACAGCATTCTGAGTGTCAGCCTGCACTTAAATGTACTGGTGGTTCTACAAAGCCTTTCATAAGTGCACAGGCATTATTTATTCATTTTTACCAACAGAGAATTCATGTAAGAAGAAGCAAAAAGGGTTTGCTTCATGTAGTTGTTAGCATCAGAGAACCTGGGTCACTCTTTGTCCCAGCCTGCATTTTTTTACTGCCAGGACAGGGGTATTTCTTTCTTTTCTATTTCTGCTGGCAGTTCTGTGATACTTTACTGTGTCAACCTTTATTGTACAGGACAGCATGCTTTCTTTCCTGGGTAAGTTAACAAGAAACCCATGCTCCACTGTTTTCTGTAATGACTTCAGCACTGCAGTTTGTTGGTACTTTGTGTGTATTAGTGCCTTATCCAGTTTTCCCTTAAAAACTCCTCCGTATTTTCTGTCTCAGAGGAATGTACAAAAACATGTAGTATGATCTATATGCTTACATCACAGGTTCTTAAGAGAAATTTTCAAAGGCATTAATATTAGTTTAAGTACTACTGTATGCCTAGCAGATACTGTGCTGTTGGATATTTTTACTTCTTTTAAGTAGACGCATTCAGTGTAGAACTTATACTTTCTAAAAGAATGTTAGTATGTTAGAAGAAAAGGTTTCCTCCTTCAGTTTACCCCTAAACAACTGATAGACTGAATGAAAGAAGTGGTGCTCGCAAAAAGTGAGTAGAGTCAGATGGACAAGTTAAATCTCTTGACATGTGCCAGTTATAATTTCTTTTTTGTCACCTGTGAGAATAATACATACTTACGTTAATCAAAAATGTGTCTTGATGAACAACTCTTGGCAGCCCTGATAAATTTCTTCTCTCTTACTTCATTTATCCAGCAGTCTGGGATGCTGCAGTTTCTGCTCTAGTGCTGTATCGAGGATGGTTTCACAACTGCATTGAAAGCTTGAGCAAGCATTAGTGCATTACTAAGGCAGAAGTCTTAATATTACCTGCTAGGCAAAATCAGTGATTGTGGTAGGTATATGTAGAAGACATATAACAATTTCAACTTATTTATAGAGCAGATTATTCTGTGTATTCCCCACTTTATTCATAAGCATGGTGTATCATAGGTAGGGGACACCTTTCTCTTCCTATATTCTCCATTCCTTTATATCTTTCTACATGGTGTCTTTTAAATGGCCAGTCATACTAATGTTTCTAGGCTTTAAGTCCAGATGCAGTCTGTTTGTGCTGGTCTGTTTGCTGAAGCCTTCAACAGTCTTTCAGCTTTTCTTGGCTGCCTTCTGCCATTTGTCAGATGTCTGAACGCCATCTACCTTTATGGAACCGTGGCTGTATGATTTTTTTTCATTTTCTTTTGCATGTGCAGAGATAACTTCCAGGATGTTGATTTTTCTTTTGCATTTACAGTCCTGCCTGAATCTTTTCATCATCATCCTCAGAAGCTCCACAAGCAGTTACTTTCAGGTGAAGTCCAAAAGTCTTACCTAAATGTTCTGCTACATATTTGTGCTCAGCCAGGACTGTTTGTGGGTATAGCCTTATTCCAAAATGTCCTTAGGCAGAGGCCAAGACAGTGAGGTGCCAAGAGGTGAGGCATGGGCTGGCTTCAGGTTAGAAGCTGGCAGGTGTAAGACAGATGAAATATCAGGTGTGTCATTCCACATCTTACAAAGAAAGCTGCTGATTTCTGGAGATGCCAGTCCCTGCTGTATCCTAGCAAGTAAATCTAAACCTTTGACTCAAAACCTTCTTCCTCTGTTGTAGATCTTACTTATTTCTACCTCCTATTTCAACTTCAGTTACTCATCTTTACAGATCATTTGAGAATGACAGTTTGATTTTGCAGCAGCTTTTGCAGATTTTTTTTTTTTTCCATGGCAAAATAAAACATTATCTAAATTGTGAGAAAAAGATAAAGGCAACTGAAATTCAAGTTTCTGCATTACCCTACTTTGCCCAAGTCAGAGTATAATGTCTTTGAGTCCTTCATATATGTCCCAATGGATGTTTTATAGCTTTGTCCACCGTTTCAGCAAAGCCAATTGTGGATCAGTAGCAGCATGGCTACAAAGAAGTTGCCATGCCTTTCCCAGTAAACCCAAGTGAACAACATAGCCTAAGTGCATAGACTTAATGTAGCCTTAAAGGATATTCAGCATTTCAGGTTTTCTTGACTCATGAGGATCTTGTTTCTGCTGTAAATATACAAACTGTTCTCCAAGCAGAGTAGCAACTGAAAGCTATGTTGGCTTAGGTTCTGTTTAAAGCAAATGCCTCATTTGGATGGATGTAGATTTCAGTAAAGTCACATAATTTCCAGTGAAAGGGAGTATCACCAAAAACTTTCTTACCAGCATTTTGTAGGTCCCTTAAAGCTATTTGGCCAGTGTCTCTAAAAACTGAGCCCTTTGGAATAGATAGCTTCCATGCTGAATTGTGTGGTGTGGGGTGAATTTAGTGTGTACTGTAAACATGGCTTTCTGCTTGTTAGATGATTTCAGGTAAAATGTATGTGTCCATTCTCATCTGGTTGCACTGCAGTTTACGTAGCAGTAGTGGGAACCAGGCATGTATGGAGATGAAAATCAAATCTGGTGTCTTCCTAGTTGCTTACTTCAGAAAGCAGTCTCTTTTCTAGTATCTATTGTGACATTTTATTTATGTACAAATGGGATGCAAACAGGGTTGCAAAGCAACACTAGCCGGGCAAAATGTAATCATAATTCTCATAGAAATCCTCTGACTTATTGAGAAATTGATAACTCATATTATATATATATATTCTCCTTTCAAATCTTCTTAAAACAAAGCAGTTTCCTTCCAAGAAGTTCTGTTTGTAATTATCTGAAATACAAATTTAGGAAACCTACCTTATTTTTCTCAGTTTCCTACTGCTGTTAGTGTTTCTCACAGCTTCCTTTGTTCCTTTCTTCCTTTCCTTCCCTATCCTTCCTCCCTTCCCTACCACTACACCCTCCCTCTGTTAAGGACAGAAATAAAATTTACTATGGACTTGATTTGTTTTTTTCTTAGCTTTGTCTCATACCAGGTGTTGTATGAGCTACTGTTTTCATTTAACTGAATGCTGGAGTAAGGATCTGCAGGAACAGCCTAATAGGTCTTTATGGGGATGGTTTTTGGTATGTTGCTTTATCACATTTATATATTGTGATTCTACTCCCAAATGGAGATTGTGCTACTATAGGGTATGCAACTGCAAAATGACTGTTCATACTGAGGGGGGAAAAAAAAGTGTTAACAAATTGAATAGTAATGAATTAACCTGCAGAAAAAGCATTTTGCCCTAGTACACAGAAACCCTGCATAACTAGAGCATATAATTTTAAATGAAGCAGGCTCTAGGAATGCCTCAATGGGTGTGATGTCGACAGTAGCTCATAATTCATGGATATGAATTATGGCTGAGTATCAGGAAAAAACTTTCTGACATTGAGATCTATTAGGTTGTGGAATAATCCCCCATGGGAAATGGTGGAAATTCCATTGCTGCAAGCCAGACTGAGTCATAGGAAAGGTACAAATCCTGGCTCGGCCTTAACCTTTTAGGGAAAATGAATTAATTGTGTGGGTGGGTGCACAGCCTAATTAGGTGATGTTGGTCTGGGGTGAGCAGAAAAAGTCCAACAGGGGCTGGTTTGGTCTGTAGTGCAGTGCATAGCAGGAGCTGTGTTTTCAGCACTGAGAGGGCAGCTGGTTTCAGGTGCCTAGCAGCAGACAGCATCCGTGTGGGGACTAGGACTGGGGCAGCCCTGCTCCAGCTCCTGGGGATTGCTGGGAGGGACAGTGAGAGGGAATTGGCTTCCCCTTTGTCTCTTGAATGCTACCAAGTGAGCCTACCCAGATGCTCTAAGGGTTCAGCAAACACCCATGGCTTACAGTATCTGATGTGAGCCTGTAGCTCTCAATGACTGAATCTGAAATTCCTTAATTTTGTAACAATTAAGTACTGTTTTCACTGCATACAATTTTAGCTTTAAAAACATTCAACTCTGAGATGGGCTAAACAGGTAAGGACAGTCAGACCTACGAGTGCAACGCTTTCAGATGGGGAGGCTCAGGAAATGACATTAATAGAAGTTGTTAAAATAGATTTTAATAGAACAATCATGATAAATAGTGTAATAGGTGCATTTCTACTCTTCCTATCTCTCCCCTCTGAGAAGGGAAGAACAGAATGTGTGGGTCTGATCTTGACTCCTGGTAGTCAGGAATTACAGCTGTTTAACTAGCATGTGCACCTTATGTAGAAGATGCTTTTCTGATTGCAATGACATGAAAAGAATGTCAGTTACCAGATGAGAAAGAGCTAGACTTCTTTTTTTCCTAGATGGATCGTTAAAGAGTAACAGAAAATTCCAATTAAAGGTCATGGAGTGGTTTTCTGCCCTCATGCATGTGTAAGGCATTGCGCAGCCTTAACTAACGGAGAATTTGACTCCCAAATTTTCTCATTTGCTGGATGCAAAACTGAAAGGAAATCTTTATGGCCAGCTTATAAGGCTATATAATGAAAAATTACAACAGCAGAAAAATGTATGCGTATCATATCTCTAATTCAGCAAAGTATTAATCACACTGATGTTCAGCAGTGTGTTTAAATACATGCTTAAGTACTTTATAAAGTACTGACTGTAAACATCTTTATATGACTGTGCGTTATCATAGGACGGAGATTATCTGTGTGCTATCTCCAGGAAAGTGAAGTCATGTTGGGAGCCATGGCAGGCGGTACAGAGCTGGGTGACACATGGTGTCCAGTGCAGTGTTTGGGTCTCCATCCTAGGTCTTCTTAACACATTTCAGGGGCTTTCTGTACCAGGTTCAGTTTCCCCCAGCAAAGTTGGAGCCACTATTCTCTTATCAGCTCATGGGTACTCTCCAGCACAACTAGAAAGAAAGGATCATTTAAACACTCAGATTTTTCTTAACTGCAAAGATTTACAGCAGCAGTAAAACCCTTCTCCTAGAGCAACGATCTGACCTCAGCTGCTTCATTTTAACAGGCTGGCTTCTCCTAGCAGAGGATGGCTGTCATGGAAAGGGTTTGCCCCCAGGAAAAATACCTCGAGTGCACTCCTGAAGCAGTCTCAACCACTTGAGAGCTTTCCCTGGAAAATTTTCATATTGGGTAAAAAAAAAATTGTTGTCCTCATAGAAAATAAGCAGTTCCTTAAAGTCCTCTAGCTTTACACGGGCATGAAAATGGCAGCGTCCTACAGATGTGAAGATACGTCTTTATTCAAACAAACTATTCTGTTACTTAATGCTAAGCTCGCTGTTTCAGAAGAAAATGTTTTTATGCAGAAAGCTCCTATTGATCTACCGGCATCTAATGATTTTCACAATAAATAAATAAAATCTTCAGAGCTGGCCATTTACCCATAGAACATCACAGTTATTTGCCTCTGCTTCTGAAGACGCTAATTAATTTTGCAGACCATGAAGTTTGGTCCCCAGAGCCCCGAGTTCCTCTCTGGCACATGGGAGAAGGCTCCAGCAGACAGGATGTTCTTTCGGGTGCTGGAGCTGCCTGTGGATTCTTGTGGGTTGCGATCTTTCCTCTGGTTTAGCAAGGGACTGGAAGGTCTCTTCTTACTTATGGATACATAGCTGTAATGTAACGCCAAATTACTGCAAGATTCATGAGTGCACGGTTCCTGGGTACAAGGAATCTCTGTTAGGAGTGCAGGTGTGATGAGCTAGTCATTGGCTTTCATTGGTTTTCTGCTGCCCAAGGAAGGCAGACACCAAAGCAGCCTTCTGAGTCCCCAGCTGGAGCTGTTTTAGGTAGGTAGCAGAGAATGATGTAAAATTACCTGGAAAAAAGCACAAGCTCAGGATAGCCTGAGCTTTTAGAAATAAGAAAAGTGAATTGCATGCGCCAAATTTATGTTGCTTCATGAAAGCTGTGGATGAAACATACTTTAAAATGATTAGGAGCAGCCCACAGATGCTAAAAATCTGGAGATGAGGATTTAATTTGACTGTGTTGATTGTTCCTATGTGCCTTCATAGCTTGTGGATACAGTACCTATTAATTAAACTCAGGCCTTGGACCCACTGGGCCATCTGAAACAAAAGGAAAACCTGAGAGTGCACTAGTTTGAGCTAAGTCATGGAATTTCTTCAGGTATCACTGAACTGTACTGCAGCAATTTCAGTACTCACAGTTCTACCCTGGGAGTGTTCCCACTCAGAACAGCAATAATGCTGCCCTTTGTCATGAGCCTAAAGAAAGCCCGAGTGCCTGATTCTGATTCTTTCAGGGAACTTCCTGCTGAGTAAAATTAGCGGCATTGCCAACACTTTTATCTCTGATCTTGCACATTTATGTATTAAGGCAAAGCTTTGTGATTTGGCTGATTGTTTTTGAAATGGGAGGGTTGGATCTCACGGTTGAAAATTAAAAGTAAATTGGAAGTAAATTGAAGGAGCGTCAAGTGTCTGTAGTGTCCTGCAGTTAGTGGTATGGACTGCAGTTCTTAGAAACATTTTGGGTTATCAGCAACTTGTACCATGAATGAATACATGTTCACAAGTAATGTGAAGTACGTTCATTGAAGTTGTGCATATGAACCCTATGTGCTGCAATAGAAGAAGGACTGATTTGAAAGCCTTCATGTAGCTGATTGTACGCTAATGTCTTAGCAGGCTCCCAAAGTCTGAAGTTCAGCTTTAAGAACGTTTTGGATAGTGGAGGTGTTTCTCTAACAAGAACACCGCTGTTTCTTGGGATCCTATAGTCAGTGCAAAATTTCAGTCATACAGCGTGCAAACGAAGTATGCTGGCATGAGAAATAGGCTGATTTCACCAGCTCATTTTGTAGGTATTTGCTATTACTGCTTGTTTGTTGTCAGTGGATTTTTGTTGTTGTTGTTTTTGAGTCTAAAACCTTTGTAATTTGTTATAATCAAAGGATTGCAGGGGATCCAATTCACCTATTTTTCTTAAAGTCAGCAGCCACTAGTTGAGCCACAGCACACGCTAGTGCTCGTGTTCCTCAGTGGTTACAAATGTGAGGTAAAAGGTGCTCTTCTGAACATTTCTAACCAATGTTTTAAGATAGTTTGAGCCAGTGGCTTTTATAATTTTTAGCAGCTACAAGCAGTAGCTGCTGCCCAGCAGATCTGGGAATCAAAATTGTTTGTATCATTTTTGTAAAAACTTATTTATTTTAACCTGATGTGGACCATCAGTGTCTGTATGAGTGCACATGAGCAACTGTACTGTATAAGGGATTATATTCTATCTTTAGTAATTTTTATGGAGACTGTGGACACATTGAACAGAATCAATCTGCGTTAATGTCCCATAAAGATGCATGCAAGAAGGAATTGGAGGTGTGCTTACCCCAGTCTGTGGTGTAGCTGCCCTCTGGTACGAGTGGCCTTCCATTCCTGAATGGAAGGAAGATGAAAAAGAAAAGACCAGCTTCAAAATGATCCAGGTTTTTTTGCTCTCCTTCTCTTGACCACTTAGAAAAGGAAGAGGAGCTCGCAGGAGCAGGTCTGGGACAGAGTGCTATAGGAGTGATTTTTGAATACCTGCATTTCATGGGAGGCTGGAAGAAAGCTGGATGCTGGGAAGGAGTGCTCAGTTGTATTTGACTTTCAGGTTTGATAATTAGTGTTACTGGGGTGGATGATGCCCTATACTTCTGCATATCACCTCTTTAAAGAGGTGAGACGATAGCTGTAATTATGGTTTACTTTGAAGCAATCCAGGTTGGGATTAGCCTTGAAGACAGCCTGTAGTCTCCTCTGGAATAGGAGAAAGAACTATCTTAGAGAGGTTCTGTAG
Organism: Excalfactoria chinensis; assembly: GCF_039878825.1. Taxonomy (NCBI): domain Eukaryota; kingdom Metazoa; phylum Chordata; class Aves; order Galliformes; family Phasianidae; genus Excalfactoria; species Excalfactoria chinensis. The sequence goes on from NC_092826.1 coordinate 40,886,329, forward strand.
GTTATTTTTTTTTGTCTCACAGTTTCCTCAAAGCCTCTTTCCCCTTCCCTACTCTTATAGTGGGAAAGCACTCTTTCTCAAAAGCAAGCATGTTGCTTCCAATAATGAAGAGAGAGGGTGGGAGCTTTGCAATGTATTGGCAGGGAAGGGAACTGTGCCTGCTGTATTTCACTGGGACTGGTGTGTGGAAGAGAAAAGCAGATGTGTGTGAACTGCAGGAGAAATCGCTGAGTGATTCTCATGCAGTGTGGGTTTGGGGAGCTGAGTCAGAGCCTGAGCACTCCCAGCGCCCATCATACCTAGTGGAGACGGAGGGGTTCAGCATCCAACAGGATCAATGTGCAAAGCATTTATTGTTTCTTGTTCTTTTGTCTGTACTGCGTGTGATTTCCTCCTTTTCACATTGAATGCGAGGAACAAACAGAAGCTAACTGCCTGGGAGGAAGCTGGCTGTTTCTTTCTTTTTTGTGTGTGCTGTATTTCACCCCTTTGTTTTTGGTTGGTTGTGAAACGTAAAGCCAAAATATGATGGAAATGCTTTTCCAAGGGGAGGGGGAAGGCGAGAACAGCGCACACCATCTAGTGGCTTAGCATACAACTACTGGCTGGAAGGAGATGGGCAAGGAAGAAATGCGATAGGAGGAGGAGGAGGACTCCTGCAACTCTTGCCATGAACTCAATGTGCTTTGGACTCTGCAGCTCTGAGATGGGTGATCCAGAAATGCTGGAGCAGCTGCCGGGTACAGAACCACTCAGCTGTCTATCAAACCAAGAGTGTATCACACACAAATGAGTTGCACTGAGCACAGGTCACTTGAAAAGAACATTAGAAAGCTGGTGACATCAAGCCCTCTGAATCGGGAAATGTGAAAATTAAGCTGCTTCTGCAACCTTAATTTGGCCTCTGTTTGCTTAAGCATTAAGATACAATCTCTACTGATAACACGTGCTATTCTTTGTCATGTGTCAGTGCACAGAAGGGACTGTGCTGAATTTCTGCTCCCAGTATTCTTTCTCTGTTGCTCAGCAAGTAGATCCAGTCTATCATACATGACTAAAATCTTTTTCTGAAGATGGATTTTTTTCCCCAAGGTTTCCTTCCCAGTGTTTACAATGACAGAATCTGACTGCTTCATTGGCTGTTAGTGTATTTTGCCTCGTCCTCTTTGTGAAGAGCATAGTCAGTCACTGTTAGAATTTTGCAGTTAAGGAACAGAGGTGCAATGAAATCCAAGTCAGGGGTATCCTTTACTTTGAGGGGCCCATTTCAAGACCACTTCAGGCCTTGTTTTCCTGAATGCCTTTCCAGTCTGCTTTAGTTACAAGAGCACAAACAGACCACTCTGGCGTGTCTGACACAGAGGTCAGACACACACAGTGGCTGTTCTCAGAATAGGTGAAGCAGGTAGTTGTGGACAATGTTAGCTTTAGGGACTTGCCTAGCACCGCAGTAAGAGTGTAGCACAGGCAGGGACAAAATCCTGCCTTTTCAGAGTTGAAGCAGCCTATTGTAATCTGAAGTCTCTTTCAGCATTGTGTGGTTCATTCACAGGGCAGTCCTATCCCCTGCACAGGGGCTATGGTTATATGATGCATTAAGCTGTTGCTGTTTTTTCAAGTTCCATCCTATGATCCTGTCTCCTTCGTTTCAGTGCTGAAACTTGTTCAACTCTCAGGTGAGCTCGCTTCGGGCATTAAATCAAAATGAAACTATCATCTCTTGTTTTCTGTGTTAGTTTTTCTACCAAATTACTGCCTTGAAAGGGCTCACTGAGGAGTGTCAAGGAGAAACTGTGCTGGCATGAAGAGGGCCCTGGATTGCCTGATCTGTGAGGGGGACATGACCACAGCATTGAATGGTGTCCAATCTAATGGTTTCGTACCATGTGTGCTGTTGCTGTGGTTAATGCAAGCTTGCCCTGTTGCTGATACATCAGTCCTTCCCTCATGGCCTCTTGTTATGCTTCATTATCTACAGGTCTCTGGTATTTGTGACTGAGCCCTCAACAAGATGGGTAACTGGAAAGTATCAGGGTTAGGCTTTATCAGCATGAATATAGAGGTACTGGAGGAAATCTGTGCTGCTGTCTCTCATACTGATAGTCCATAACAAACAACACAAGCTTTCACCAAGATCTGCTGACAACAGAGGGGTGTCAGAAGTCCAGGATTCTGGGCTGTGAGTCAATATCTGCTACTGTATTTGTAGATGTACCAGCTCTTCCTCCAGTCCTGGTCTCTTTTGCCATATCACCTATGACATGACCTGACTTATCCCAGTCTGTTCTTTTCAATTTCATTCTCTTCTTGAATTTCATCCAGGCTCCAATAGAACCTTGTCCAAGCCATGGTTGCCAGCACAATGTCCTGGTTTTATTTTTGTCTCATCCTCACTTTACTTCACCAGACTAAGTAAAAGTCATGAACAATAGTTTGCAAATAAGCATCTTCAACAAAGATTGCAAGCCATTGAAGATACCTAGCTATGTATTATTATTTTTTAGGTATTTATGATTAATCATAACAATTATTTTTAATTTACTACAATGTACGTGTCTAATCCTGAACAACATAGACAGTATTTAAATTAACCTGACCTTTCATCCTATTCATCAACAGTCCATGACCATGCATGCATGTGATTTGTGAATTATTGATGGTTCTGTGTGAACATGGTTCACTCCATGAATTTTGACACCACTTGATTTGAATAGCAACTACTTGCACTGGGATATTTAGCTTGGTATTTAATTTTAAGATACATTGTTTTGTTTCTGTTTCCTGTTTGAAAAACTTCTAAATTCAAATTGTTTTTTTTGAGCTGACAGAACAAAGTATCTGGTATGAATGCTCACACGTAGTGAATTTTCCCTATCTTTGTGATTTAGGCATTAAAACACATTTTTATTAGGTTTTTTGTTGTTGTTTTTTGTGTGTTTTCTGAAAATGTAAAGAATTACAGTTACTATAGAAAGAAAAATAAATTTAATATTAATTTAGTCCAGATTTATTGCTGGATATGTTTTTTTAATATACTTATTTGATTTGTCTCTGTACAGATGTACAAAATAAGTGGTCTCCGCTGATTTTACATAATTTTGCTTCTCTGAATTACTCATGGGTCTGCCATTTGCCTTCCTTGAGACTCCATCTGTGGGGAGAGCTCTAAGAAAACATTTTAAACCTCATTTCTTGTGGAGGAAACACTCTGCAGTTTGTGTGCATTTATTCCATTGTGTCCTTCTATGTTTAGTACATTTTACAGTAGGCTCTTTTGTCCACACCCCAAGCAAGATGAATATTATGAATTATATTTATCTGTCTGACACTTTTTCATGTCAACACTGAAACACTTGACATCCTGGCATCCTGATTTTGATGATGATGAGAGCATTTATTTCTTCCAGGGCAACTCTTAAGTGCTGTTTGTTTCATGCTATTTGTAGGGATTTGTAGAAAGGGGAAAGTCTGGACTGCAGTCCTTGCTCAGACAGAAACGTTTTTGCCTGCAGGTATGTGTCAGAGTTCAGTGAGGGCTGCTGGCTTCAAGAGGACAGGCCATAACAAATTCCATCCAGGAGACAAGGCCATAGGACTTGAGACAAGCTACTGTGTACCTACATAGCATCCATCCAACACAATGACTACCTGCAGCATAGGTCTGAGATCAGTCAGGGCTGGAGGTGGGGCTGGAAGCAAGCACACCTACTGTATTACTCAGACCAGAACTGGTTGCCCAGACCCAAGCTGAAATTGGGCTCCTTGGCCCATGGGCAGCTGTATTGGTGGAGACTTCAAGCTGGTCAGTGCCAGTAAGTCCAACTGTGGCCCTCAGACCCAATTATCTGAGTAGCTAGTCCATTAAAGATGAACTCGGAGCATTACTGTGACTGTTGGCAAGGATTCCTGAATGGAATATTTGTGGTTATTCTGGACTAATAGCTGCAGAGGGAACTAAGCAAATGTGCATGTCTTGGGGTCAGTTAGAAAACAACTCACAAATGGGCCACTGCTCCTGGTGAAGGCCTTCCTTCCCATGGCACTAGTGGAAGAGGGGATGTATGTCCTTGAGCAGCTATCTTAGAGGATCTAAAAGTCTCCAGTGAGGCAAAATAGTGTTTCTTTCTGGAGCTTTCTGGCAACTCTGCCGTGGTTTTATCCCATCAGGGACTATTCATCATTTCTTCCATGTGGAGATTTTGTTGTGTGAAGTGTCACATATGAATGTTTCATCATGAGACTATTATGATGTGACGAGATGTCATTCCCCGGTAATATATGTCGGGCTCTACATTAGAGACCATAAATCCAGGCCCAAGTAGGTATACAGCATATTCTGTTGGGAAACAGCTATCACTGAGGTAACGTTGCATAACTCACTACGGTGAACAAAAAGTGTTGCATGATAAGCTGTCTGACACCAGGCCAGGAGAGTCCTAGAGAGGGTCTGGGTGGGCTTGGGCAGTGGGTTGGCAGATGGCTAGTGGATAACAAAGCAAGAGGAGCTGTTCATGGCTCCTAAAACTGTAATTTGTAATGTTCCCATAGGATCATATATTAGATCCCACTGTTCTGCTTCATGACAAGAAGTTGGGTGTATTCATTTACACGGGCTTCTCAGGCACTGCATCAGCAGTTCAGCTGAGAGGAGTTATTTCCATTAGGGAAGGGAATGGGGAAGCACTGCAGAGTGGTTTTCTATGCACAGTGAGGATTGTGCCAGGACTTTGGTACTGGTGCTAATGTGCAAATGCAGGATTTTCCTACTTGATCAAGACACTGTTGATCCAAGTGGGCAGCCTTATTTTTATTACTCAGATGAAATACAAGTATGTGCTTGCAGCTTTCAAAATATATGGGTAAAACTTGCTCTTGCAAATAGTCAAATATGTCTGCTTCTGAAAAGCTAGTTAAGTTTTAAGTTTGCTGCCATAGGGTGAATTTTAATCATGGAAGTAGACGGGGCTGTACTTAGAACTTGCATCTCAGTAACTTTAAAACAATTTGTTTTGAGGGGAGCTGTGCATGCCAGCTGTTCCTGATGCAACATTTGCCTAGTCTGGTGCTTCAACACGTGTTGAAATGTCTTATTGTAGATGCTCACATAAGAAAAAAAATGTCTATCAAAACAAAGTATGAACCTTGCTGAAGCCTGTCTCATTATTTCAAAGAATGTATCAAATTAATAACTCCCAGCATTTAAATGAAAAATATTTTCATTAATATGGAATACATTCAGAACATGAAATATCTTCCTTAGTATGAAATATCTTCCGCTACGTTGTGAATTGTTTCAGGTACCTCCATCTGCTCAGATCACTTTTTCTTTAGTACTTACATGAATACTTTGAATTGAAGGTAGATTTTAAACTTAGGTTTTCATTTTACCTTTGCTCCCTTACAATCTCAGTTAAGTAGAGGCTGTGTCCTGGATGAACTCTGCTGGCCTCTGCCCATTGTACTTGTAATGGTTTGAATGGAGTTAATGCAGAACTAGCATGGATATGAAGAGGTTGGGAAATGTCTATCAGAGCTTGTGGAGCTCTCTGTGGTACAGCTGGACCATAGCTATTCTAGGTGGTTGCCCTAGGAGGTGACTGAGGCACAGTGCCTTAGTCTCACATCTTAGGATTTCTGCTCTTGATGACTGCTGTTGGATTGTCCCAAGCTCCCTACACTGAGTTAAGCTCAGGCTCCAGACTGGTACTGGCATGTTACTGGGACATGTTACGCAACTATTTGCTTGAATTTGAGATGGCAAAGTGTAGTTTGCAGATACATTAACAGAGGTATTTGCCATTTACTCTTCATTGTTCTCCTCTTTTAACATTTTTTTCATTATCTTTTGAGCAGAAAATACCAGTGGGTAGGAACCTGATGCCTTCAAAAGTCTGTTCACCGAGGCTAAGATTTCATAGTTATTGTGGTCAGTCTTTCCCCACAGTTATTTAATAACTAACAGTTGAAGTGAACAATTCACAGAGGAATTCTAGCATTTATTTATATAACCTCTTGGTGAGTAATAACAAGTAACATGCAGTAGAAATATATAGTCTTCATGCAAATGATTTATGAACCAAAGAAAAGGCAATCAGTATTACTTGCTCTCCTTACAGCAAGTAATTGAACCAACTGTCCTCTGGCTAACATTTTTGGGAGTGGATCGGAAACAAAATGTTATGTTTCTGCCATGAGCAAATCACATTCTCCTACAGTGAGTTTGCAGGTGCCTTCTGTATGGGAGTGAAACATCTTCTCACGTTACTCTGCCCTCTGGAGAGATGTGGAAAGACTCAGTTTTCAAGCAGCATTTGTTGAATATTATGCATCCAACAAGTTAGGCAGCTAATATTGTGGAAGGTCATTATTGCCTCCTTATATTTTCTGGTAATGATATCCTGGTCCTGGAAGCACTCTCTTCTCTTGCATCATCTGCACAGTTCATTAGAGATGATAACCATGACTTTTCGGTGTGTGCTGCGTCTTGAAGGGGCTGTGCTCAAGCTATGCAGCATCTTAGGAAGAGATTTCTTGGCTTTCATCACAGTACCTCCTATATCCCAAGCAGCTGAACGTTTCAGGGTTGTGAAAAATCTACAGACTTTTTTATTTAAGTCCTTGAATAGAAGAATCAAGTGCAGTTTCTGAGAGCTTTTAGCAGAGCAGGGGCGTAGTTGTGGGCTGTATCACAACTTCCAGATCACCTGGAACCAATGTTCATCTCTGTCTTTAGACATGCCATTCCTATTCTGTGTTTTTCTCTGCTGGTTAGTATCAAAGTGAGGAATTGGTCGCCCTTGGATAATGTGTCAAGAGCAACCAGATATCGTTTCCTAAATGTACGAGGGCTGCTCTGAAAGTAATGCCTCCTCTTTTACTGTGTTGACCCATAACACTAGAGGTTGGTGGTATGGCAATAGATATTGAGCCTTCCCACCAGTGTTCCATTACATTTTGTTGCCATGTGACAGATGGTAGCAGAGGGGCAGTCTGACATAACAGCATCAGACATGGAAGTGCTTGTGAAGGAAGGCTGTGTTATTGAATTCCTCCACGTGGAAAAAATGGCACCCTTTGACATTCATCGGTGCTTATTGAACATTTATGGAGACCAACAAGTGGACATGAGCACAGTGAAGGGTGGGAGGTGCATTTCAGCCGTGGCAACAGCAGTGACAAAGACAAGCCTCGTTCCAAATAGCTGTGCATGTCACAAAATGAAGAGTGTCTCAGTCAGCTTTTGCATGTGAATCAGCAGATAGCAGTTAAGGAACTGTGTATGAAGCTGAATATCAGCTTCAGTGCATTGGAAACAATTGTGTCAATGTTGGAATGTTGCATAGTTTGTGCCAGGGGGGTCCTGTGACTGCTCATAAGGCAATTGATAGGACACCATATGCAAATTCTTCAGGTCCTCTTGAACCAATCCAAGGCTGAAATTGGTAGTTTCCTGGATCACATCATTACTGATTAAGAGATATCATGTCATCACTGTGAGCTGAAGTCAAAAACAGCAGCCCATGAAGTGGTGACATGAATTCACCATTCAAGACACAGCCCTCAGTGGGTAATGTGCACTGTCTTTGGGGATAGGAAAGGGGTGACTCTTCTGGATTTCTTGGAGCCCAGACCAACCGTCAGCTCTGATGATTGCCCTGTGATGCTGGCTGAGCTGAAGGCTCGAACTTCCAAAGTCCATCCAGAGAAGAAGGCAGCCTTTCTCTTGAATGCAGTAATGCCAGGCCCCATACTGCTTTGAAGATCATGAAGCATACTGCTGGTCCTGGCTGGACTGTCCCACCACACCCAGTGTGTAGTCCAGACTTGGCATCTTCTGACTTCCATCTGTTTGGACCAATGAAATATGAATGGCACGGGCTGCAATTTCCTAGCAACAACACTGTCACAGCAGCTGTAAAACAGTGGGTCACGTCCACTGGTGCAGATTTGTCTGAGCTGTTAATTGCTGGCAAAAATGCCTAGCTCATAATTGTGACAAAGTTGAAAAATAGTATTTTTGGAGTTGCGTATTTGCTCTGTCAGATACTGTTACTGTACTCCTTGAGTATGTTGTCGTTTCCATGGAAATAAATGGGAGGCATTACTTTTGGAGCGACCTAGGTACAATTCTTGGCAGAAATGAAATAAAACTGGATAAGGCAAACAGTACATGTCATTTTCTGTGGGCTAAGTGAGAGATATCATTCAAGTTCTCAGCATTCAAAAGTTGGAGGTGCCTTTGGAGCATGATGGCATCTGGCTGACCACAGCCGTTATGGTTGAGAGGGTTTTGATTCATGAGTGTTGTCTTTGTCTCTTCTGCCTTCCAGATCATTCTCAAGCGTAGATCAGTGGTTTAGTTTCAACCTGGAAAGTGCTTCCTGTTGCATATATGTACATGAAAAAAATCTTCCCACTTTAGGGGAGGTCTAAATTGCATGAGAAAAGGGCTGGTGGGGGCACTGTCTTATCTAGGGCTGCTTGGACTTGTTTCTTCTCTTGGTCTGAGGGTGCACAAAAGTAACAGAGTTTTGGAAAGTGTGTGAGGGGAGAGGGCTTAGGATATGTGGGTTCTGCTTGCTACTTCTAATCCACATCTGTCTGTCTCAAGTCATTCCCTGTCACCTATCACCTTGGTAGCTGAGCATGTTTCTAGGTGACCATGGCTTTTTTTTCCATCTTTTTGCCTGTTTAATAGTCTTCTCCTTTTTAAATCTTACTTTAATAAAGTTGAGAATTCTTGCACAGGATTATAAACATGTGTTATTAAATTTTAAATCTGTTTTGAAAGTGCCTCTATCCTACTCCCTCCTAGTAAAGTGACCTTTTTAAATGGAGGGAAGTGGGTTTAGATGACAGTCATGATAAATGCGGTCATGTTCACTCAATAAAATAAGGCCCAGTGCATTTGAGGATAAATCAGTGAAATGTACAGCCCCACCTGTCTGTCTCCATCATTCATTTCCACTGTCACTTTCACAGTGGCTGATGGATCACAGTTGCTGTAAAATTAGACAGCCTTTAATCTCATTTCATCCTGATTAGCTTCTCCTTACCCTTTCCCTCTAACTCACTGACTGACACGCTAAAAACTCACACTGGGCTGTGTTTGAGCACGGCGTACAAACTTCTCTTCAAATACCCTTTTTGCGGGGCAGGCAGGTGGTGTTCCACTGGCTGTAAGTGGAAAAAGGAGAGGATGTGATTTTCACACAACTAAAGCAAAGCATCAGACAAAGGCTCATGTAGCAAGAATGGAAGCAGCAATCTGGGCAGTGTGTGTGATGGACCAAATTCTTCCTGTTACATCCTGGAAAGCTCAGGGAGTTTGTGAAGGCTGTCGCTAACAGAAACTGAATTGGCAAGCTCCCTAGCATGTAATTTTGACTGTATATATGAAAGTTAGCTCCTGTACGGATGTGTGTTCATAAGGAGTTATAGCTTATGACAGAAGTTTTCAGGTGCTTTCCTTTTATAGCGGTCTTGTTCATTGCCCTAGTTTTGATCTCTCTGTGTAATTCATGACTGTGAGGGACCCTGAAAATGATCAAGGAGAAAGGCTGTGACGTTGATGATTTCCCCATTTCAGTGCAAAAACTCCCTCAGGTGCTGACAGCATTGCCCAAATACCACCCTCCTGTCCTGGGAAAGCTTCCCTGGGGATTTCCTGTGAGCTGCAGATGTTTGCTCAGGTCATTTGGGCCCAGTCTCCCAACAGTGGGAACATTGCCATTGAGTAAAGTGGGAGCTGGGATTATCGTCATAATTATCATCATAAGTGTGGGAGTCTTATTGCGTAGTTTGTGTGCATGGAAACAGCAGAAAGACTTAAAATATAATTTCTTCCTCTTCTGGCCCTGTTTGTGTCAATATGGAGGATAAAGTATTTTCAAAAAGTGGGAATACAACACATGAAAAATATGCATGTGTCTGCACACAAGTCTTAGATAGATAGTACGTCTCTTCAAATTGCCTGAAGGAAGAGCCTGACTCAACCTCTGTCTTGGGCCTGATTTGAGAATGCTGTAGCACATTGGGCTAGGTAGGAACTCAAGACCCTGCAGACTGGTCTTCAGGAACATCTTTTTGAGAGGAGTGATCCCAAAGGCGTCAAAGGGAGACAGCTGACTTCTTGGGGGAAGTCGGATTCATTCTGTAGCATAAGTAAGTTTCCACAAAATCCAGGGAAGTTCAGAGGGTTTGAGAGATTTTAAGATGGGAAGATGTTTGAGATTAATGAAATGGGAGAAGCGTGGTATGGGGACTAAGAAAATAAACATCTCTGTCATTCTTTCATCCCGCTGTGGCAATCTATAGGCAGTATAAATTCTTTGGCATTGCCAAGTACAGGATTACATTCCAGTTGTGTTAAGTTTGCTAAAAACAAATAACAACAATTAGTGATCTTCCACTGTACTTAGCTGCCCAATTTAAGAATTGTTTCACTTACATGACTTCTAAGAGCGCAGGCTATGAAAATGGGATTTGACCTTTACTAAAACCAAACCTTACCTATTTGTCCTTGCCTTGGTGAAAACTTCAGGAAGAAGCTGAAATGAGCCCACTTGATCCCTAAGAAAACGCATCCCAAATAACAGAGCTGCACGCATTTCTTATTATTTTTATTTGCATACGCTGTACTGCACGGCCGCATTCTGAGGAAAATAAAAGACAATAAAACAAATGAAATGAGAGATATATCACCCAAAATAATCCAAGTGTGAGATAGGCTGCCTTTTTTTTTTTTTTTTTTTTTTTTGGCATTGGCAAAAGAGCACAAAGTAAGAGCTGGCCCTGAGTCATATTGATTTCCCACTGCACTGGTTTCCTAAGTGCTCTGTTGATCCGTGTCAAGCAATAAGTTCCCTGCCTGTACATGCACATCACCTCCCCATTTGTCCTCACCTAGATTTAAGGTACCCATATGATGAGCTGAACAAGGACATCATTTTTCCTACTGGTGTCACTGGGCCAAAACTACTATATGTGTTATGATAGCTAATGCTGCCTAAGTTTTCATTTACCAAATAATATCAGTAGTGCTGTATGCCGCAGCACAGTAATGTATGCGTATTATGTATAGGTAAGCCCTTATTTTTGTGTTTTAATGCTTATGGTGGAAAATGTAAATTGAAAAAAAAAAAATAGAATATTGTGACTGTGCTTGGTCTACAGTAATTCCAACGCCTCCAAAAAGAAAGGATACCGCAAACCTAATGCCACAGTTTTGATCTTTGTTAACAAAGGGCTTCCTGATTAGATGAATAGAAAATGTGTGATTGTGCTGCTAATGACATTGTACAGGAAATTAAGCGTATACATTTGGAAAAGGCATTAAATCAGCAGGACCTTAATTTAAAAACTTAAAACTGTATGGAAATGCAGCTTGTTCATTGCTGTGTAATAGAAAGCTACTGAACACACTGACTCTTCTTGTGGAAACATTGCCAACAGAACAAAGCTGGGCTGAGGTTTTTATAATGTTTCTTAGCGTACCAGGATCCCCAGCATCTGCTTATTCCAGGAAAACATCAGACAACTTCACTCATTTTAGCAGATTCATTTTAAAGCAGCATATATGTGGGTGTGGGGGAGAACACCAAGGGGCCAGCATTCCTGTTTTATTCTTCAATTATCCGCAAGATCCAGTAATGTGAAATTACTAATAAGCATCTGTTTCTGCTGTTAATTCGTCAGACATATGTGCTCGGGGTGCGTGCCTTCTATTTACTTTGTACAACTCCCATCACGGTGTTGTATTTTGTACCTTTGGAAGTTTTTATGGAATCCATGCCCTGAGCTGACAAAGAACTCGCTCTTTGCTTGCAGTTATGCCATACAACAGTGCGCATCATTGTGTCGTGGAAGTGGAAAACTTCTTGTTTGTACTCGGAGGAGAAGACCAATGGAACCCTAACGGTATGTACACAGTATTAAAAGACAGGCAGTATCTGCCTTCCTGTGTCTGTCGGGTCAGCTGATGTGGTCATTAGCAAGTGATTTTGAGGACCTGTAGCCAAATTGTTGAGCTACCAAAGGCTACTTTCAGCTATTGATGTAATAAATATCTGGTACTTCATCATTAGCATCTCTGTCATTCATCAGCTCCCACCTCCCTCGAGAAATGCCACAGGCAGCAGAACAGACTCTTTCAAGTGCATGCACCAGGCAGCAGCTGTTAAGAATTTTAACCTTCATTTCCAGTCTCCTTCCAGTCATAATATAATAATGCAATTGCAGTAGATGAATGCTTCCTTTCTATTGTCAAACCAGATACTCGCAGCTAAAGTTGTTAATGTGTTAATTATCTAGACCGAGATTCTTAAACTGGTCCCTTTTTTAGTCTTGTGCGAGAGCTTCTCATATAGATTATCTGCTGCTACCTTCTTTGATTTGATTACTTCATAAATTTACTGCAAAGAGAAATTAAACAATTTAACAGGCTTCTGAGCAAAGCAAAAGGAGAGTGCCATGCCTTGCAAAATTCACAAAATAGTCAAGACATTGTTAAAAAGCTTGCACACGAAGAAAGAGTTGTAGTTGTAGCAGCCTGTGTAACAGAGATAATTATGACTGAGAAACCATAAAACAGCTTGCAGGTACACATTTTTACTTTAAAACACCAGAGGATCCAGCTGAAATTACATATACTGCATATATTTTATTGTGAATGCCCCATTTCAGCATCTGCACTAAACCAAATTATAGAAAATTGTTACATCTGTTCGCTTCCTAAAACCTGAGACAAACAATCCAGTGCACTCTAGAAACATATTTCCGGTGTAGTTAAAAATATCACTAAATGTCTTGGGAGAAGAGCCCTTCAGTTCTGCGGTTTGAATCTCCTTTATACTATGCTATATTATGCAGGAAGTACCGGGTCATAATTAATGGTAATTATTATTAGGAGTATCAGCCACAGTCAACAACTGAGGGCCCCCGTTGTGCTTGGTGGTAAGCAGATAACAAAAGGCAGACCTTGTTCCAGGCAGTTTATAATCAAATAGCCATGTCATGTGGAGGATGAAAGAAGAGACAAATAATTATATGCCATTTAAAGATGTGGAAACTGAGTCACAACCTAATAGAGAGTTGTAAGAAGGGATGCATGCCCTGCGACTGAGACAGGACTTGAGCACATGGTTTGTGACATGGATAGTGCTCTGATACTAAGGCTGCCTAGATCACTTCCTGATCTGAAGACGCATGCTGCAGACATCCAATAGCTTCCTTGATCTGTGGGTATCAGAGAGCTGTGATTTGTCCGTAGAGAAGTTACATGTGAAGGAGGTGGGAGCAGTATTGATACCAATCTCTTTACGAACTTACCCCAAGCAAAGTGGATCCTATTGGTCTCAAAAAGTAGACCTGAAATCATAAACTATATTCAGAGGTATTTCTGGACTAGTTCTTTCTTGAAACTGATTTGCTCAAAGTTTGTAGCTACGTGGCAACTGCTCACACACGCTCACTTCTGTGTAAAGACCTTTGCCTGCTATCCTCATAGTAAAGAAGGGGCTTCAAATGAACCTAACAACCTAACGTGAGCTTTCCTGACAGTGCATTTCAATGATTCCGATACAAATGGAAATGTGTGAAGTGTTGTTTCAGTGAATAGTGGCAATGGAAGGAGCCTTATGTGTTTTTTTATGCACTGTGCCAATTCTTGGGAAGCAGGGTGTACCCCAAGGAGTGACCCTGCACATCCTGTGCTGCTCCTCTGACTTCCTGACAACCTAGGGAGCGTGGTGATATTTCTTCTCATTTTTTACATCTTTCTATGGCATCACCTTTCCGGTCACAAAGGATCCTTGCATGAGTAAATGTTGATGAAAGCAGATTGCAGAGCGCTGGCATGGATTTAGGACAAACATTTGTAACCTTCAGAGCCCTTCACCTTTTGGCATGAGTGCAGAAACCTTGCTGTAGAGAGCAGAGCAGCATCTGCCTCCTTTTCTCTCATTATCCCAATTTACAACTCCCAATTTCTGTTTACTTCTCAGTTTCTGCCTTCTGACAAGCGCTTCATGGCATGTGCAACCCTACTGACTGATGAGCAAGACAAAATAATAGATACAGTTGTCTTTGAAACTGAATTCCAAAATTAAATTGGAATGAACCCATTTATACCAGGCAGCTTAAAGAGGTTATCAAATCCTTCTCCTGCCATCAAAGGCATCGTACAGTCCCATTTTGTAAATTTTCTAAGCTCCATTTGAAAAGCAGTTGGATTTTTAGCCCGCTCTACTCCTGTTGGAAAGCTGTTAGAGAATCCAATTGCTCTCAATGACTAGGAGCCTTATTCTAATTTCCAGTAAAATGTATTCTTTGACTGTCTAAATCACCTTGTTCTCATGCCAGAGTTGGCCTTTAGCTTAATAGCTTTTCCCCTCCTGGAGATTTGTTCCTCTGATGTATTACAGGCAGCATTCCTCTTCCCTTTCAGCTTTTGTTTTGCTGGGTACAACAAGCCAAGTTCTGCTGGAGTTTATCTCCTGCCATAAGATAAACATCTTGTTCTTTTTGTCATCCTTGTGGTTCTTCTTTGTGCCCCTTCCAGTTTGATTTCATCTCCTTTCCTATGAAGTGACCATATTTGTATCCCGTATCCCACTCTATTCACAATAAAATCTCATTCTACACCGTGCTGCACGATCTGATACGTACATGGTATTTGTACCTAATATGTGTATGATGCACTATGTTAAGAGGCCAAGGTCCCCAGATCAGAACTTTGTAAGACACGAGTGAAAAAGCTGCCATTTAACCAATATCTTCTGAAGTCCCAAGTAACTCAGGAAGATGCAGTAAGTAGAGCAGAAACCTCCTCACAGGAATTGAAACTTGTGATCGATACTTACCTTGTTTGGTAATCCCGCTTTTGCAGTAGAAATAGACAAATGCATGTCCTAAACAGTGAGACCTGGCTGGTCAGGTCCTGCTATTTTATTGTTGATTGAATTTATAACTCTCGCTATCTGTTCTTCTAAATTGTCATTGTAGACTAAAGGAATTCAGATAAGTCTACCATCTCTAAACCCAGTGGAAAAAAATGCCAGTTTTCCTTTAGTATGTAAGACTCTCACCCTATGCTCTGAGATGAGTTTGAGCTCAGCATGCAGCAAGTTTGGTCTTCAGTAGGCGCCGTACTGGATTTGGAACATGATTATACATGGCAAGAAAATGAGTTTGCTTCCAAATAGAGTGGTCAATGCTTTCTTTCTCTGTAATCTTGTAGAACATGATCTTAAATGATTATGAATACAGATTCTAGCTGTATAATTTTTCTTCTCAACAGTCTCTTGATGGTCTATTTACACATGCTGAACTAAGTGTAGAATGCAGCAAGTAAAGCGAACCAGTCCTACAGAGGCTTTTCAGATGCAAAAATATTCACCTTGTAGAATGCCCAGTGACCATTTATAGAACTGTGACATATGCAGTTGGGTTGTTCTGCTGTCCTTTGAAGCCTCTAATTCAATTTTTTAGTCACACTTACACAAACAGAGGTTTCTTTTTCAAAGGTCCTCATCTGTTGAAGTCTCAGGTGTTACAAGAAATTGCCGTACACTCTCTTGCTTCAGTTTTCTCGCTCTGATGTCAATCTGCATGTAAAATAAGATGGAATCTTAGTGTCGTGAAGACATGCATACAGTTCTTGGGTTTGACAGCAAGATAAGCTAGTTAGCCAGCATATGTTCATGTTTCACATTTTAGCTATCACACCTGGAGTAAGACTGTAAGAGTGTATTCCCCCTTCGATGCACATGCGTAACTCCTCCTAACTTACACTGAAAGCACATGATAGAATAAGCCATCTGGGGCAAACACTGCGTACCCCATGCTGAATGGCTTATGTGACTTCTAGTTACTTGCACAGTGTTTTTGCTATGTTCCACATAGAGGTGAAGAGAAAGAAATGCACATGTTCTCCCTGTGATTTTTTACCTGACACAAAACACTCTAACCATAAAATACTATAGGGATATTCTCTTTTGGGCAGTAATTTTGTTTAGTACTGTGATTTACGGTGGCTGTGAAAGTACCACAGCATCTATAAGTAAATTTAAATACATGTTTTCAAGATCTTATTACAGAGAGCAAGAATAATCTCCATCCACTTTTACTGCTAACAATTGCTAATTCAAACCTTGTAGTGCCCCATTTGTTGAATTATTACTGTACACATAGTATAATCATACATTGTTGTAAACGGGGTAACCCTTCATAAAAGCTGGCAACTTGTGAAATATGTGTAATTTATAATACAATAATGATGTTAAATACATGAAACGAACAGCTGAGTGTCAAAATAATCTGTCTTTACAGGGAAGCACAGCACAAACTTTGTTAGCCGATACGATCCCAGGTTTAACAGCTGGATACAACTTCCACCCATGCAAGAGAGGTAAAAACCTACACGTTTTACAATGTATGTTTTATCATCCTAAGAGCAGCAGAAGTTTGGCTTAGTGTGGGGAGTAAGGGCACCTACCTTGCAAAATCTGAGATAAAACTGCAGCGTGCAGTTGCTTCCCATTTGTCTCCTAATTTTTTTAAACATTCCAGATTCAAAACTCCACATGCCAAACCCTGCAGTGCTAACTCGTGCAAAATAACCGTGGACTTTGTGCAATTACTGGTTGCCCGAGTGCAGACTGAAGGGTTTTTCTGAAGTCTCCGTAGTGTCCTGTCACGTTACCTGACTGAAGTGTCATGATGTGTTTGCAGTAAACAAGCGGTAATTATAGACAGATATCGTACAGAGAGCTGAAACCTTCATATGTTGACCCCATCCCGTCTCACCACACCAGCCATGGAGAGCTCTCCTCAACATGACTTACCTTGTCAGAGGACTCAGAATCCTGGGTGGTCTTTGAATGAAGTTGCTGTCAGCCAATGCATATTAGAGTAGCATACATTTTAATCATGCTGTGTGCCAAAGAGCAGAGCTGCATGTGGACTTGAGCAAGGGCGTGTAAAGATGGCATAGACTTAACTCTGGATCCCAAATCCCAACCTAACAGGAAAAATGTCCCCCAAACCTGGTCTGAATGATGTGTGTTTCATTGGAAGAAGATCCAAAGTAATTCTGTCATTTTTAAGAAAAACTATTCCAAAGACCATCCATCTTTCAGATGAACACCCATCTTTTCATGCAACCAGTGTACAAGATATCTCACACCATCAGGTGCTGAATGCAGTTTGTCTCATATTCCGTAAGAGTCAGAAAGTCTGTTGAGCTTTATGATTGCTTAGCAGCTGCCCAACAATAAACTGCAATGTGTTAGTGTCTTAGAGTCATAGAATCCCACAGGTGTTTGGGTTGGGAGGGATCTTAAAGACCATCCAGTTCCAGACCCTCTGCCAGACTTTCTCAGAGCTGTTGCAGCCTTTGGAGGTAGGGCCTGGCCCAGACAGTTTTTAGGTCACACAGACTACAGGGATCTTTATGCAGTCTCTTTCCCAGCTCCTTAGTCAGATTAAAGTCGATAGGCTACTTTTCTCCCTCTAGTAGTACAGGGTCACGCCCTGTATCTGCTGTTATAGTACAGGCACCGTTGACAAGACAGATTGTTTAATGGGTTCTTCTGTGTCATTATGGTCCATCAAGTCAAAACCCACTCAGGAATTTTAGTCTGAGAATAATTGGCTGGATAGACTGTAATAGCTCCTTTGAAATGACTGCCAGGTAAATGTGGGTCTCATTCACAGGCAGTATATTCTCAAGTTGAAAATCTGTATGAAATATTTGATGAGTAAACTTTTTATCTCATATACTAAAATCCATATCTGATTGATTTTACTGTTTGAGCTATAAAGAAAAATCTAATCTCTGTATGGATTCAGAGCCGTCAGCGTGTTTTGCTTTAAAGCCAAGTTTGGCTTCTTTTCATTTGTAGCATATCTCAAAAATAGTTGCCTTTGAAAAGCGTGCAGAGTTTTCAGTTGTGTGTTGTTGAGAAAAGCAGCCAGTGATTCATCAGTTATTGAAATCCTGATTGGCCAAACCATGCAACGAGAGTGGGAGACCATTTGGAGAGCAGTCCAGTTACACTAACAAGTTTAATGGAGAACTGATCTCTGAACTTGTAGAGTGAATTGCAACTGGACACCTCCATCCAGTACTGTCCCAACCTGCCAGATCAGCCCAGAGCGGGACAAGGGGTGCAGAACATTTATAACTTTTGGTTTTTCTTGCAATCCAATTAGAAGATTTTATTTAAATAGAAAAGACTGCATTCTGGTGGATGTGACCAGGCTGCCTTCTCTAATTAAGTTGAGCGGAGTGATAAAAGAATCTGGAAGGAAACAAAAAAAGAGAGAGAAAATAATGTTATGTTTTATTTTAGCCTCTGGCTTTAATAATAGCATTAACCTTTGTTAAAATGGCTTTTGCTTTCTAAAAGCAAATCAAACACTCTAACAGTGACCCTGTAGTAAGATCCAGATTCTGTAGTGATCAGTCACAGTTTTATACCTCAGACTGGTATTTTGTGTTCCAGAGCGTGGATTCATTTTTGGTAGAAGCTAGAAATAAGTGTTGGAAATGTTTCCCTTTTTGTGCACTTATGAGGAATGTTAGCTGGGTTCATTACTGAGGGAAGGGGTTGGAAGGAAAAGCATTTCAGAGACCAGACAATGTCAAGCTCTGAAGAAAATCCCCAAATAATTGTCTGATTGTCCATATTCACATCCTAATGTCCATTCCAGCTATTTAATAAGAGTGGGTAGTCTCTTCTCTGTTTTGTAGAGAAGTTGTCTTGTGAAGACTGCTGCATTATGTTCTAATCTGAATCATATTTTACAGCGATTTAAAAAGCCTTCCCTTAACAGCACATCCCTTGTGCGCTCTGTCACAGAGAAGTTAAAAACCAAAAACCTTAACATATTAGTGGCAGGAGCTACTGGGTAAATAAATATTCACCTCCCAAGCAGAAGAGTGAAGGATGCTGATGCTCTCATTTTTGCTCCTTACAGTGACACTGTGTGGATGAAGCCAGGAGTACACCTACAGTGCAGTGTTCACAAAATCTCAGTTGAAGCAGTAGTGCCTACCAGTAATACCAACCTCTTTGTTAAACTTGAACTAAAAGGAATAATCCAACAAAAAAAAAGAGAACCTGCTATTCCTGCCTAATAGTATATACTTACTAATTGCAGTAGAGTTTGGTTTTGAAAATTCATTCTCTTGCACGTTTGATTAGTTTTGTTACTGAAGATCTGACTAAAACATGTCAAGAACTGAGAGAGCAGTTTGTGCAGGGTTTGTCAGAGGAGATGGGTAAGGACAGAGAGATGGGCATGAGAGCACCCCCAAGTATGGATGCTGGAAGCCCTGTGGGTTTGTGCCAACTACAGCAGGGCCAGAGGAGATGCTTGCCTGCGTAGGACGTCTAACTGGATGTGACCTCTGCAGCTTTTCCTCCTCCCGAGAGGGGAATGAGGGCTGTCTTGCCTGTCATATGCTCTCAGGAAGCGTATAGGCACTTGGTTTCCTCTAACGCTTTTACCCGCCGTCAAATTAGAGTGAAATCAGCCAGCAGTTTTTGGTGAGGAGACAACATTCAAACAGACATGGATACATGTACAGTGTAATCAAATAAGCTTTGTTTCCATAGAAAATCAGGCTAAAAACATAGATGCACAATTTGCTGCCCGACCATGCAGAGCAATACATGCCATCAGCTTCTATCTACCCATTGACAGATAAATTAAATGGTCTTATTTAATTCGTCAGTGTAGTTAGAGGCACTTAACGGCATTCATTTCCTCCTGTTTGCATCTTTCCTTTCTCTATACGTATTCCTGAGGTAGTGCTAAGGAGCAAGAGAGCGCCATGTTGGCTACAGAGGTGGGCTTATGAGGTGTCAGACCCAGCAGTGCCTTGCCTGCCTGCAAGGCTCTGAGCTCACGCACAGTGTAAGGGTGGTCAGGCACTGACCCAGGCTGCCCGGAGAAGCTGTGGGTGCTCCACCTCTGGAGGTGCTCAAGGTCAGGTTGGATGGGGCAGCCTGAGCTGGTGGGATGTGTCCTGTGTCAGAGCTGGAACTGGCTGCACTTTAAGGCCCCTTCCAACACAAGCAATTCTATGATTCTATGGCTTGTTTAGCCCAGGAAATAATTTTTGGTTTGGAACCAACAATTTTGCACCTCAAATTCAGTGTTCAGTTTGGGGCCCCTCTCTAAGAGAAGGGTGCGGAGTTGCTTGAATGTGCTCAGAGAAGAACAAAGCTGCTGAGGGGACAAGAAAACAAGAATTACAAGGAGGGGCTGGGGGAGCTGGATTTGTTTAGTCTGCAGAAGGGGAGGCTGAAGTGAGACTTCATTACTCTCACAGATATCTGAAATGAGGCTGCAGCAAGGAAAGTATCCATCTCTTTTCTCAGGTGACAAGTGATAGCAAGGAAACATCCTCAAGTCGCACTACAAGCATGGTGGTTGCATTGCATATCACGAAGAATTCGTGCATGGAAAGCATGGTTAGGCATTGGAATAGGTTGACCAAGGAAGTGATGGAGAGCCCAACCCTGGAGGTGTACAAGAAATAGGTAGATGGAGTGCAAAGTGGTGTGGTGTAGTGGTGGACTTGCTAATTTTAGGTGATGGTTGGATTTGGTGGTTTTAAAGATTGTTCCCAACCTAAATGCTTCTGTGATTCAAATCTAGTTTTTGTGCTGTGCTTTTTTTGCTACTTTTTTTCATATCATTGTAACTTAAAACTAGAAGCCTCTACCCTGGCAAAACTTCCTACGGCTGAATAATCAGGGGAGCATCCCTTAACTGTTGCTTACACCAAGTAGGGTCTCTCAAAATCATCTTCTGTTTTTACTTCAGAACAGACACCAATAACTTTAGAGTCACGAGAAAGACAAGCTAATATATGTCTAATAGTCCCAACCAAAAACAATAATGAATTCCCTGCATACCTAAGTTGCATGCGAAACCAAACAGGTGGCTAAAGCTTCTCTCAGAGTCAGCTGGATGGAGCTGGGCCTTTTTTGAGTTAAAGGGTAGAAATGTGACACTGTGCCCAGCTTAAGGAAAGTTGTTCTATTTGCAGTACTGCAGAAAGAAGAAAAAAAATGATAATTGAGGAAAAATTTTGATGATGTGGTTCTCTTAGTAAATTGGGAACAATGACCCTTGAAGGACCATAAAGAAAGTGAATGTCAAGATAATTTATTATTGTTACATTATCTACCTCATTTTTCACTGTGTCTTACTGAGTTGTTAAATCCCTTACAAGGTAATGCCCCAAACATTAATGAGCACCTTTTTATCTTTCACGGGTGTGAAAAAGCAACAAACAGCTTTGAAAGAAATGTATTTTCTGTCAGACTTACGCGTGCTTAATTGTTTTGACACCAAAAATAATAGTGTAAGGTATTCATTTGGTGTAGGCGGTGTATGTGATTAGCAAAGCAGACAAGGTCTTTAGGATAGACTGCAAACACGTGGAGCTTCTGGGCACTCCAGAAAGTATCATTTGGAACAGCATCTGGATTTTCAAAAGTGATGGGTGTGACTCATTGGCTGTCGGCTTTGTGTTGTTTTCTTTTGCCCTGTCCTCCAGGAGAGCCAGTTTCTATGCCTGCCGCCTGGACAAGAACTTATATGTAATTGGTGGAAGAAATGAAACTGGCTATTTGTCCAGCGTGGAGTGCTACAACCTGGAGACAAATGAGTGGCGTTATGTGTCTTCCTTACCGCAACCTTTGGCAGCCCATGCAGGAGCTGTTCATAATGGCAAGATATATATTTCAGGCCAGTATCTTTTACAATTCCCACTATATAAATATTTTATATGTGTATATATAAGTTGAGATACATACATACATGCATATATATATATATATAAGAAGAAATAAAAAGAACAAAACTCAGAGCTAAATTCCTGCTGCAGAACAGCGTCTTTATTCAGAGTAATTAACAGAGGTGCATTTATTTTACAGGAGGTGTTCACAATGGAGAATATGTTCCCTGGCTGTACTGCTATGACCCGGTGATGGACGTCTGGGCCCGAAAACAGGACATGAACACAAAGCGAGCGATCCACACTTTGGCTGTAATGAATGACCGACTGTACGCCATTGGAGGAAACCATTTGAAAGGTCACATTTCGAATAGTGAAAAGCATTTCATTGTCACCCATCTCCTGATTAAAAATAGTATTTTTGTTAGACAGTCATTGTTAAATGCATTAAAATACGGGCAACACAATTTAACAGGACACTTGAGCCAGCAATTTTAAAAACATGTTATGCAAATTATTTTAAAATTATAACAGTACATTAAATGTATGAGTAATGAATGCTTTAGATAATAAAAATGGGAGCTTCCATTACTCAAAGGCATGGACAATTTGTCATTACCAAGAATTCAATGAAACAAACAGATTATTCTTTGACCCGAAAGTACCAGCAATATTTTCCTCTGTAAATCATTTCCCAAACTGTGCAGTTAGAGAGAGCTTTATTCAGAGCAACATGCAAAAACGAGCTCCTCATTTAATGGGGAAAAAAAAAACAACAACAGCCATTAAATATTAGGTCTAAGCCCCTTAGGTCCCTTCTTAGCATTTAACATAGCTTGTTAATTATGATTCTTTTTAGAGATCTCTTGTTTTCATCTTCTGGAAAGATCTCATGTTAAGCTGACTACTGCTTGGACACCTGGTACTTTTGTCTTAGTACTCACATGCCATAGTTATTACTGTTAAAGAGATTCCCTTATTCTGTTTAATCCAGCCACTCAGACAAAAAAACACAGCTCCTGTTCATTGTTCTCAGACAATAGTTGACAGATTATAATAGCTTTTCTTTTTTCCTTTTGCTTTCTTAAAGATAGGAAACAACTAGGAAAAAAAATAAACACAAAAAACAAGACAGCAAAAGAGAACATTGTAATGCAAAAGGAATAGTAGGAATGGTGATGTTAACTGACAGTGATACCATGCCACGTGCCTGAACGACTCTGGCACACAAGTACCAATGAGACTGTGAAAACTCATGCTGCTTTTCAAGATCTGGATGTCCATGGTGCATACTGTGTCCAGTTCTGGGCTCCCCAGTACAAAAAAGACAGGGATCTCTTGGAAAGAGTCCAGCGGAGGGCCACAAAGATGGTGAAGGGCCTGGAGCATCTCCCCTATGAGGAGAGACTTAGGGAACTGGGTCTGTTTAGCCTTGAGAAAAGAAGGCTGAGAGGGGACTTGATCCAGGTTTATAAATACCTGAAGTGTGGGAGCCATAGTGGCGAGGCTGGTCTCTTTTCAGTAGTGCGTGGGGACAGGACTAGGGGCAATGGGCTGAAACTTCAGCATAGGAAGTTCCGCATGAATGTGCGCAAGAACTTCTTTACGGTGAGGGTGACGGAGCACTGGAACAGGCTGCCCAGGGAGGTGGTGGAGTCTCCTTCTCTGGAGATATTCAAGACCCGCCTGGACGCCTACCTGTGTGATGTGGTACAGGGAGCCTGCTTTGGCAGGGGGGTTGGACTCGATGATCTCTAGAGGTCCCTTCCAACCCCTACAATTCTGTGATTCTGTGATTCTGTGATACAGGGGACAAAGTCTGCATAGTTTCCAGTTGAGATTACTGGGGCACAAACCTTTGCAGCTGGGCTGATGTGCCTCTTTTCCCCACACTCAGTTATAATGTGTCTTTCTGGGCTGAACTTCAAAAAGAAAAAAGGGTAAAATCTGGCACCATCTGCAAAACTTGTAGAGGTGGCAGAGCTCCACGGTGTTTACTTTGTGTCCTGCTCAACTAACCTGTGTAACACATCCCAGTCCTCTGATGGGTATAACACTTGCCTTAATTTGCACAGGCTTGAATTGTTTCCATCTCCCTTCTTTCTCTACCCAGTTTCGCCTCTGGGAAAGCGAGCATTGCATTTTTGCCTCTGTAGCTGCTGCCCTGCATTGCTGCCCTTTGAATTGCTCGCTGGTTGTTGTGAAAGGCATTTAACATCTAGGCTTCTGGAATAGCCAGTCTCTGGAAGGAGGGCTGTTTGGGAAGATAGCTTCTCCTGTAAAGTGAAGCAAAGAGGAGGAATGGGGCTGAAGTGCAGATGAAATGTAGTAAGTTCTCCATTGGGTCAGAACTGCAGGGCTCTCATAGCTCCACGGCCAGACACTTCTTTGTGAAGCTGGATCGGTATGCCTCTGTCAGCAGAGCGTTTGCTGCAGCACAGCTAGTCGTGTGTATGCTGCAGTTTATTACAGAGCTCTGTGACAGATTCTGGCACGTAGCAGTGGCCTTTCTATGGCTCCTTGAAAACATTGACAGAAAAATCATTTCATTACAGCTGTTCGTTCCCTCCTACAAGAAACATCATTTCGAAGTAGCACCAAACTCCCTTTTCCAGAAAATCATACTTCTCTTTTCTTCTTTGCCTTGATGAAGAACATAGCAGTGTCAAGTAAAGCATCCTAACAGGTTATGAAGACCATAATCTTCTTGCAACGCTCTGATTAAAAAAAAGGTGGTTTGAGCTAGGGAAATATCTAAATACTACAGCAGGAGCCAGGACACTTGGATTCTATGTCTGCATTTATTTGTTACTGAGCATCACATCTTGGGAGTCTTGAGGTGTATCTGCCCTTTGGTGGTTACAAAGCAGCTGTTGCTTGGAGCCATTTTCTTTCTCAGACATGGAAGAGTGCCACCCCAGTTCTTTTGGTGACATTTCTGTTGCCTTAAGGACATTGTCACATCACAAATATGTGCTTAGGGTACACCTTAAAGCAGCTTGCAACTCATCCTGAACGCTACGTCCCTCTGGGACCAACTGTCATAAGCTCCACCTTCACTTGGAAGACACTGATTCCTGAACAAATCTTAACCTGTTGTTTTTTTAATAGTTTAGATCTGCTGACCTTTGGGAAAGATTGCCAGGACAGTCTTTTCCTACATGCTCAAACATGCATTAGCACTGATAGATGAGGAGGAATATTGCTTGAATTTGCTTTGTTCATTTTTATTGAGTGTACTTGTGATTTGTAGAAGGCCGTGGAACTAATGGTAAAAGCTTTTAACGGATTCATTTGAACTGAAGTAATGGGATATTATCATTATAGATGATGGCTTAGGTGTATATGGTAACATTTTCTAGAAGAAAATTTAATAGTGATGTTGTAATAATGCAATTGCAACTATGCAACTATAAGTTAATAAATTTAGCAGTAAAAGAAAATATTATAAAATAGTATGCCACAATGCGTGTTCTTCTTTCTCAATGCTAGGTTTCTCCCACCTCGATGTAATGCTTGTGGAATGCTATGACCCTAAAGGTGACCAGTGGAATATCCTCCAGACTCCTATTCTGGAGGGCCGCAGCGGTCCTGGCTGTGCAGTCCTTGATGACAGTATTTACCTTGTAGGAGGATACAGCTGGAGCATGGTGCGTACCTGCTTTCTGCAGTGATCCTTTCATTCCCACTGAGCTCTTGCACCCAGAGTGTATATTACTCAGACGGGACATAGAGGAAAAAAGGGGTGAAGAACAGGTTGCCTAGAGAAGCTGTGGATTCCCCATCCCTGGAGTTGTTGAAGGCGAGGTTGGATGGGGCCTGGATAGCCTGGTCTAGTTCCTGACTAGGGGTTGGCAGCCCTACCTGCAGAAGGGGTTTGGGACTAGATGATGTTTTAGGTCCCTTGCAGCCAAGACATTCTGTAATCCTATGAAGGGAAGGTAACTGCAGAGACAAATTTTGGTTTTCAACTTGTGGAGAACGTGTAGTGCTTTTTTACCTTCGTGCTTTTCTATTACAATGAGTTATTATCAGATTGTATTCACTATTAAGGAAGTGTTTGGTGGAAGTGTTTAGTGGGATTATAATGCTCTGCCTATAAGGCGCATTGTAAAGGAGCCTGGCTTTCAGAAGCCGGATGCTCTGCCAATAGGAAAACCAAACCTTCCTAATGGCTCTGAAGTTAAGGCCCAAAACAGCGAGTCACTTTGGAAAAAAGAAGTAGCTTTTCATCTTTAATGCTCAAGGGTAACTTGGAGTTCACCCGGGCCACTTTTAATACAACCTTTTGTTTCATTACAGGGAGCCTACAAATCTTCTACTATTTGCTATAGTCCTGAGAAGGGGACTTGGACAGAGCTAGAAGGAGATGTAGCTGAGCCACTCGCAGGTCCTGCCTGTTCAACTGTCATATTGCCGGCCTGTGTACCATACAACAAGTGATAGTGGAGCTGCACTGACACGGACACTGATTGCATTTGGGAAAATAATGACGGGTGACGTAAATATTTTCTTAGAACAGGATTCCTGTTAAACAAATCTACTGTAATTGACCCTTTATTCCATACTTACGCTTTAGGAGCAAACTAAAAGAGAACAGAAAGAAAGCGTTGTCCCATCTCAGATAGAAGCCAGTGTCTTATGAAGCAAGTAGCTAAAACACACCAAACATTACATGCTGACAGACTGCCATTTCAGACTGATTTTAACTTTTTCCTGCTGCAGAAAGATTCCTCACGTCAAATCTAACTGTAAAAGTATGAAGGCTAAATGTTCAGACACAGCCTGAAGAGACAAGATCAGTATTGTGCATTGTACCTACCTGCATGTGATCTGTGTTGAAGTCATGAGGATGTTGTTTTCATGAATGCTTCAGAATTCAGATAGTGAAAAGCTCACTCTGCATTGCAGAATTGTCTCCTCCTGTAATCCTAACCTACAGCTACTTCAAATGCTCTGCAAGCAACAGAGGATCAGAAGATTATAAAAGGTAAAGAAATGTCATTCAGTTTTTGCACGGCTTTTCATCAAATACACTCTGCCTTCAAAGTCCCCACGTTTAAGTGCAGCGGGAAGCAAGACTACACTGAAACCCATGCTTTACAGAGCACTTCTTTCAGTAGCCAGTTTGGGGATTAGGGTCAAATTCTCCTTGACACACCTGTGTAAAGTCAGAGTTGTTTCACTGAAATCACATGGAATGACTTACTTTCACGTTAATATAGCAGAAATTCGGTCCTACGCCTTAAATTCCGGGTTCAAACAGTAAGTTATTTCTATAACCAAGTAATGAAGCACCAGAACCCTTCCTTACTTTTTCTCACCCACCTGTTAGGAGCGTACGTGCTAGTTGCTTCCAAAGACAAGAAGACTGCATTTAACTGTAAATGTATTACTCTGGACTATTAAATGATTGCACACAATTTCAGAGGGGGACTGCTGAGTAGTTGAAATCCTCCCATGTGACTGGTCTTCAAATGTAGTCAGAAAGATTTGTATTACTGATCCAAAGTAACTTGAGGCTGGACTTTCCACTGCCTTACAGCTCGTGTAATTATTTACACAGTGCAAAGCAAGTTCAGAGTGCTTTATTTCAGACTTGCTTTATGAACTCTCAGTTGCTTGCACAAATCAGACCGTCCGTGTTTTAAGCTTATGTCTTTCGGTCCTGGCATCGCGGAAGCAGTGACGAAATCTGAAGTCTGGTATTTAACATAATCATCTGCACCTCAGCAAAATATATGCAGAATTCTTCCATTGTGGTTTACTGATGCTGCATCCATTACTCTCAAGACCATCTTCCTCACTGATATAAAGTGATATTGCTCCATTGAAGCCGGCGTGCTTTGATGTGCTTCTGGCCCGCGTCAGATAAGAATCTGGCCTTTAATTTGTTTAGTTTTAACTGGCTGCACCAAATAAGAGGCAAAGCAATCTCACATCCCGCGTTTTCAAGCTTGTGCATATCTTTCATGATAGGTTGTAATGCTAATGCACTAGGCAAGGAGCAGACGACTGCTGGAGGTTGGTTTCTACTGCAGAAACAATAGACGTGAGGAGGAATTCATTATTTGCTTTGCAAAATAGAAAGAGGACGAATGCATTCAGAAATTACACCACATACTGAAGCTTGAGAGCAATATAAATAATGGAGAGCGAATACAGTGGGACTGTTCCTTGCTGGCATCAGTTCAGTTTTACTGCAGTACAACTCCTGTACTTGCAGCAGAATTACGCAGTTGTAAAACCGGAGTAATGCGGTAAAGACTGATAAGCATCCAGATGCAATAAACCAATTGATGGAGTAGCTGCACGCCTGGAAAAAAAAACAAACAAACACAAACACGTTTAAACAAAACAATTACCCGAAGATGCTCATATCTGAATGTGTCGCTGGGGAATTTTCCACTGAGCATCACTAAGGAACTCGTAAAGGTGGAGTGTATATCCTGAAATCTCAGTCCATTTCTACTATATCGTGCAATCTTAGTTGGTTTTGTATTTATTTATATTGTTCAGATCCAAGGGATCCCTTGTAAAATATATTCGGTGCAATCATGACTTTTGTTTTTTTCCTGTCGAAAGTATATAAATATAAATATATATTAGAAGGAAACTGTCGAGGTACTGAACGAGGAAACTTAGAAGGACGTTTAAGATCAGGATAAGGTCTGCCACTAAACACTGTCACTTGTCTCTACTGAAATGCACCATCTTAAAGGATATTTGTTGTCCTTTTAAGTGGTTCTTTGTTGTTTTTTTAACCAAGATAATTTAAGGATTGAAGAGGACTCTATGTAAATCTTTCTATCTTTCAGGAAGGCATGACCAAGGAAAGTGCTAACTGAATAAGTCACAAAAAGGATGTAAATTTTGTACAGTATTAGACTGTGTAAATGAAGCTTGCTCGTAGGGGGAAAACTTTAAATAAAACTTTATGTACTAATTCAACTGTCTGCCATATTCCTACTTATAAAGTGTATGTATAAATAATAACTACATTAAATTCTTTGGAACTTTTCTATCATGTAGATGTGTAAACTTCCTTTATTTTGTGGCCATACCTAACAGCCCCGTTGTCTCCAAGTGCCATTGCTCAGTGCTTGTAAATCGTGCAGTGACAACGCAGTGAAGCAGCACCTTCCCCCGAGCGCAGTGCTTGGCCTGAATGCTGAGCAGACGCAAAGCAGATCTGACCCCTTGCTTTGGAGCAAGTGAGATCTGTGCTGGGGCAAGGCTGAGGGTGTAATGGAGGATTTAGAATCACAGAGTCTTATTAAGGTTGGAAAAGACCTCTAAGATCCCCTAGTCCAGCTGTCAGCCCATCCCCACCATGCCCACTGACCAGATCTCTCAGTGCCACAGCTGTATGTTTCTTGAACATCTCTAGGGATGGTAACTCCACCTCCTTCCTGGGCAGCCTGTCGCACTGCCTCACCACTCTTTCTGAGGAGAATTTTCTCCTAATATCCAACCCAGGTGCAACTTAAGGCCATCACCTCTCATCCTCTTACTGGATGAAATGGACTGTGTTCGATAGAACAGAAGGTTCGGTCAGGAGAATATTTGGGTGCCGCAGTGCTCAGGTTTACAATGTGCGAGTGCCCTGCATTTCTGTGGTGTGTGGGCTGAGATGAGCATCGAGCTGAAGTTGGCCTCTGTGACGATGGAGGAGAACTCCCACTGGCAGCAAGGCACAAACAGAGCAGATGTGTCTCAGGTTCCGGCCCTAACTGGGCCAAGGGGAACATCTTTTCTATTGCTGGTTCATAGATGAGCAGGTTCTCTGGGAGTTCAATACTGAGACTGCTCCTTTGTTCTCCTCTTGCCCTGCTGCCCTTCCTGCCAAGCACTGATCTTGCCCCTCAGGACAACACTCTTGCCTAAGCACTTCAGTGGAGCTGAGCTTAGATAACCCACAAACCAGTGAATGGAGACATCTCCTCATCCCTGGCCTTGAGCCCCATCCATGACCCAAGCAGTGTGAGATGGCCAGAGAGCTGCTGACCTGCCACCCGTATGCCTACCCTCAGGGAGGGCAGAGATTTAGAAATAGCTTTGCACTGCTGATAGCAGTCTTCAAAGGTGCAGTGCACCCTTCTCCCTAAAGCTGCCATTGTTTATTGTCATGTTTATCCTCCTTCCTGCTTTTTGTACAGTGATTAAGTAAGCTTAACTGCATTTGGGAGCCAGTTTATGAGAAAAATCCATACCAAACCTCTGTATGTGCACTTCCTGAGGTTGTAATCGGTCACCAGTAAAGTACCATAGTTGCTTTGTTGATAAGGAACAGACCAGGTGTCAGCTTCCTATTTACATGGAGCTTTCCAGATAAAGACAAAGGAGGCAGAAATCACAAGGAGGTGACTGCAAGGTGGTAATGCCCGGGGGCACTTAAAGATACGCATTCTCAATTCTGTTGTTAATGCAGCAGCAGGAAGACATCAGAGCTTCGGTCTCTGGTGTTCAGAGCAGGGATGGAGTGACAGCAGTGCTGGAGGTCAGAGCGGGAAGGAAAAGTACACTAATGAATTCTGGTGGGTTTGTAATGCCATAAAAGATTCAGTTAATCTGTAGCATAGATGTTGATCAGCAAAACTGAACCTGGCTCTCTGGACCTTGTCAGATGTATTCTGTGCATGTCAGTGTTCCACACCAATTACAGATTTTAGAAGATGCTCTCATGCAAAACTCTGTGCCCTAATATATAAGTCAGCTCATATGTAACTAAAATTAAAATCTGACTGTGGCAAATCTCTGTGATCCTGATATATGAAAATCCAAATAAATGATTTGTTCCCAGAAATGAAAAATAACTTCAGCAGGAAATTTCAGAATTACTTATGCAGGATTAATCCAGTTCAATGAATGCATCTTGCGTTGATTAATAAAGCGTTCCTGAATTGCAAAGTAAAAAAAAAAACGAGAGGAGACTTGTGGTGCTGCTATATTTGCGTATTTCTGAAGCTGGAGAGAAATCTGTGCTTACAAGAGATGTGGTCAACCAGTGTAAACAGAAATTAAATACAAATAGTGATTTTCTAATTGTCTGTTTTCTCCCTGCAGCAGAAAACTACCTTTGTGTCATTGATCCTTTTCTTGAAGAACACAGGTACTGTGTTACCTGCCACAGTGTTGGATGAGCATCTAACACGGTTCTACAATGACTCCAATTAGCATCCAAATGACGGCTGTGGGTTTAGCTGGCAAAGGAAGGCAGAGCTGGAGTTATTTTCCCCCAGTTTCTTGCCCCACAGAGTGTGGTCACTCTGCTCAGAGCCTTGGTCAAGTAGCATTTGATTTTGTGACACGTTGCAGCTGAATTTAGTTGTCCTTACAAGTGAACAGATGAGAGAGGGAATCTATTTAGAAGCTAAAAACAAGGGAAGGAGATTGAAAAATGCAGCATTTCCCAGATATTTCTTTTCCTTCAGCATCTGCACACACGGGTAGAAAATCAGTCGGATTCATTTAAAGTGGTATCAGGGCTCCATCTAAAAACCTCTTCTTCCAATTGGAAGATTCTTTAATCACTGCAGTGTTTTCTAAAGGCATTCACTGCGATTCGTGCTTTCAAAAGTTGTGCTTTGCAAAGCACCTCCAAAATCCTTCCGGTTTCCTCTCTAACAAATGGTTCCTCGTGGCGCTCCTAAACGCCTTACAGAAAAACACACTGGAGGAATCGGGTTTCTGAAGCTGCCTTTGTATCTCAGTCTCTTGCCTGGCACTCACTCTCTGTTTCTTTGCATTCTGTATTCCAGTCTTGAAAACTGGAAAATTCAGAAATTCAAGCCCACGTCATCTAAAACTTGCAGAAATGGCGCAACCTTCAAAGCTGCTTTTTCTTCAGTTTCCAGTGGGTGAGGAATCTGTCTGTCCCAACTCCTTTCCAACTTCCTTCTCTGCCGGTGTAGAGAAGATCAGGAAATTTCTGTCAGACCAACAGAACTGCAGCCTAGAGCTGCAATAGGTTGAAGCTCTGCAGTGGGGTCTTCCCTTCACCTATGAGCCTGCCTGCAACTTGCCCTGGTCGGGAACTGATTGAACTGATATTCTGGCACTTCTCAGGATGGAACATACTCTTCTTAACAGCATTTGGAGGGTGAAAGCCATCATCTGTTTGTGCAGGATTAGGGTTTAGAGTCCAGCATGGTAAGCTGTAGTGAACGGTTTTTACTTACAGGCTGCACAAAGATTCATCAGCTCATTGCAGGTAAGTTACAGAATCACTGAGTCATTAAGGTTGGAAGAGACCACTGAGATCACATAGTCCAACCATCAGCCCATTCCCACCATGCCCACTATCCGAGCACTGTCAGTACCCCAAATGAAAAGGACAGAAGATTTTCCAGCTGTGCTCTGTTTTGGCTAGAACAAAGCTACCATTCCTTCTTTCTGTTTTCAGAATGGGTCTCAAGTGAGAATAAATCTTGTAGCTATGTGAATTTGTCCTTCTGATCATGAAAACACCAGCTCTTCCCTTTGCCCTGTGAGGTATGTGATCAGAGATGAGCCTCAGTTGATTCCAGTGTGGTTGTTTGTTCTAATAGTGCTTACTGTGTCTGTGCCCATCCCAAATTCATCCTGTGAAGTGTATAATGGGCAGCCTGGTCTAATGGTTGGCAATACTGTCCACAGTGGGGGGGTTGAAACTGTATAATCTTTGAGGTCCTTTTCAGCCCAGGCCATTCCATGATTGATTGATTGGTTGATAATACTGCCATGGTGCAAATAACGCTCCTAGCACGGCCCCTGCCAACACTTCATTTCCCCAGGCCTGTTTCCCCTTCTCTCTTCCTCCCTTAACATTGCCACCTCTTGATCTGGCAATAGCAAGACCAGATACTTTCTGCCTTATTGCATGTTTCATGTTGGCAAATGCCATGCGCTGGCACTATAGTTCAGAGTGTGAACAGAGTGTTATCACACTCCTTAGCAATACTAGATGTGGTTACCTAGTCTCTGCTTTCAGGGTGCACCTGCACTTCCCATTCCTCTTACTGTGGGAAATAGAAGTAAAGGATCGTAGCGAATGGCACATCAGACTCCATGTTTGGTCCATCCCATATTACAGGGGAAGCCTTGGACTCATACACCCCAGTGGCTGTGAACCTTAAACACCAGGCAGCTCAGCACTGCGTGGCTTCCCACTCTCTTCCCTCCTTCACTGCCTGCAGTTTGCAGCTCACCTCAGTGTTCCCTGGGCCACAGGGCAGGTACTGACAGAGAGGACTTGGAGAATCGTTTTTTAGATCTGAAGCAACACTCGATAGATGAGAAAGTCTTCATCCTCTACTCATCGGTTCCAATTAGAGGGTGACCTGTCCTCTATTTTCCAAAGTGTGTTATAATTTTGAATGGGTTTCTCATGGGCAGTGGGCTACCATAGGCAAATCTCATTTTGACAAGTACTAATTGTGGACGAGGCAGTGGCAGACCGTAATCTCTGTCATGAGAGCTGTCAACAGGGATGCAGCGAAGGCTTTAACAGTGGGTGGCAGCACTATGGGTCAAATTAATCACTACCATAATGACAATGAAATCAGTAGAGCTTTGGGATGTTAAGTTTGATAAAAGAGGCCATTCTGTTCTCTGTCTGGCTGTTTACATCACAGCCTGAGTTCATCTTTTGTTAGGCTTTTCAGGAATGGGGTTTCTGGGGGGAGATAGAGGAGAGAACAAAGAACAACCCCTCTTGCAGAAGCAATGCTTTCATGTCCAGATCCGAGCTGCTGCATGTGGATTAAGGAAGTGTGAAACAGACAGCCCCAGATTTGCACTGGCAATTATTCTGAGGCACACAAGAAAGACACAAAAATGTAAGTGGCATTTTTGGGGATGCAACCTTGGATGTGCCGATATGCACGGTCAGCTCCATTTGTCCTCGGCTTTTGCCAGAGAGATTTAAGAACATCTCTTCCACCCCATTCACATCCTTCAGCCAGTCTGAACAAGAACCTTACAAGCACAGGATGTAGGCGACTTCCAGACCCAGTGTGCAGATGCAGTGACGGGCAGAGGTGTTGGAGAGCAGCCAGGTGAGCAGCTTTTGCACATAATGGTGCTACACTAAACTGTGTCAAATTTTAACCCAAGTACAGCTATGAGTTCGCTTGCTGGAAGTGCTTCCTACTGCTTTACTCTGCTTCAGACACATGTTTCATGCTCTGCTGCTAATGGCTTATTCTGTACAGCCAAGCCTTGGAACTTTCTTCAGTTCCTGCACTCACAAGGATGCTCCATCAAGACCCTGGGGGACCCCAAGAAGGGCCCATGCAGGGGCTGGGCAGGAGCTGCCACCTCCAGCATCACCCAGTGCATCCCACCATGTCTTTGTGGACACAGACACAACAAGAGGCACTGCAGCTCGTGTGGGGCGCAAGCAGTAAACACCTCTGCTTCTTTTCACACAGGACTCCTCCATCCCCTCCTTTCCTCCATTAAGGAATATCTCCCCATGGCTTCTGCATCTTCTGGCGAACTATCAAATACTGCTGTTGAAGGCAGCAGCCCAGCCTCCTGTTTGGGGCTACAATGGATGATTTTCATTTCTACATCTGTAATCCCATCCAATAGGAAGAATCAAACGTAAAGCTATGTCATCCCAGCCGCCTGCTATGTCGTTCCATCCGCCTGCTTAAAACAAGGGCATCGCAAATATACCAAGCAGTCCTAAAGTCCATATAAATCGCTACTCAGCGCTTGGGATCCATTTTGTGACTGAGCAGAACCATCTCTTCTTTCATTAGAATGGTTTAAGGAGATTTAGAGGGAGGAAAGAGCATGGTGACTTCCAAGGGAAGAGTGAGTGAGTGATTCAGTGCAAAAAGGGTAAATTTCATCTGCACATTCTTAACGGCGAGGACATTCTGCACATCTCAGGAGTGCACTAAGTGGTGCAGTAAACCAGTAAATTAGAAGAATGTAAATTCTTTAGTAGGAATTGCACGCAAGGGAAAAATGCTTCCTCATGCTCATATTTGTTTTCATGAAAATAATGTACACTCTTCCTAAAATCAAACTGGTACAGCGCTGAGTAAGACATCAAAACCAGTAATAGGTGTTAGACTGGACTAAGAAATGGCAATGACACAATTATCTTTGGTGTTTCTGATGATCACTGTGATAAAGCGAGGAACTGGCATATTCAGAGCCTGGCACAGAGCAAAGAGCATTGCGGTTCCCTTCCCCTCTCACTCTGTCTGTCTTATTTATCTCTCATTAAGCTAAATTGTATTCTTATTGGCTGACTGACCTCTGATATTGTTATTAATTGATTTATATAGTGCCTTTTGCAAGCCTCGAGGCACTTCAGAGAATTGCAAATATATACGGGGATCACTTCACCAGTCACCTAAGTGCAGCCACCTTTAGGGTGGAAACAGCAGCCACTGCAATGGCACTGGAAATCTTTTGGGTTAGCAGGGAAGGAAAACTGATGGAGAAATATTTCTGCAATCCTACTGCCCAGGAGCTGCCTTGGAATCAGACCGGAGGTGAAGGAAATCTTTAAGAAAAATTATCAGTTCAGTGATATCAGAGTGTGAGACATATGAAACCAGGCTGGTGAATTCAGTACCCATGGGAGCTATGATGGAGCCTGTATTTTCTTCTCAGAGTCCTGATGGCCACATACATCTCACAGGTATCATTCCCTTGGAGCCTTTTGCATGCAGGTGCTGCCTCCTGTCTCCATGTCAGACACTCGGAAAGCTGGCATGGATTTCAGTCTGGACACCATGTTTAATACAGGACCAAAGCATCACTAACAGAAGGTTGAGCATCCAACCTTCTGGCTTTCCTGGGCCGCACTGAATGAAGGGGAATTGCCTTAGGCCTCATATAAAATACACAATATAGTTAATGTACGTGATTAAGAAAACTTATTTTATTTTTAAATATTTTTTTATTAAAACGGAGTGACACAACATAAAACTAGTGAGATGGGTGAGTGTTTTTGTGATACTAATACATCAGCCGGGTTTGGTGGCGGTGCCTGCAGTTCTGAGGGAGTTCTGAAGATGTTTGCCAGAGATTTTTGATGAAATTTTACCCTTCCTGTGCTTCATCTTTGAAAATAGTTTCAGACAGGAACCCACAAAGGCTTCAGTGAGGGGAAGGGCAAATTTCTGCACCTGGGGAGGAACAACCCCAGGCACTGTGACATACAGGGGCTACTCAGCTGGAAATGATCTAGGAGTCCTACTGGACACTGAGTTGAACTGAGCCAGCAATGAGCACTGGAAGCTAAGGCAAACGGTGTCTTGGGCTGCATGAGTCCAAGTGCTGACAGCGCGTCTGGAGATGTGATCACAGATCCTGTCTCTCTGTTCAGATCTGAGGAGGCCACAGCTAAAATGCTGGGTCCAGGGCTGGGCTTTCCAATGCAAGAGTGACCTGGTCACACTGGAAACAGTCTAGGGAGCCACTAAGATGCTAAAAGGGCTGGAGTACTTCTTCTGTGCAGAGAGTCTGAGAGCTGGACTGCTCAGCCTGGAGATGAGGAGGCTCAAGGGGATACCATCCATGCCCCTAAATACCTGAAGGGAGGAGCAGAGAGGATGGAACCAGGTTCTTGTCAGAGCACTGTGCTCTGTCTGGGGTTGCTTGAGCAGGCCATCTGGACAAAATGGACTCCAGATAAGACAAAGAATTTTGTCCCTGTACCTGTAGCTGTAGTGGGAGCTGGTACACAGCCTGGCTCTGAGCTACCTATGGGGTTGATAGAGATTTTGGCCACTTCTCACTGTAATAGTGAGGATAGGGCACTGCAAAGAGGAAGCTTACAGCATCCCGCTTCACTGTAACAGGTTACTCAGGGGTTATGTGTTCTCTTTCTTGGAGATCTTCAGATCAACCTGGATGCAGACCTAGGCACTAAGTGTCCCTGACTGAGCAGGGGCTGGGCCTGATGGCCATCTTCTGAGCTCACCATTCTGTGATTCTTTGGTTCTCTGAGTGATGAAGAGACACTACAGTAGGCTAACACACACATAGCAGGTAGCCACCAGTTATGGCTGTATCTCACTTCTATGGAGGAGCACCAACCTCCTCCATAGTAGGGCACCTTGTCCCATGGCAGCACCACATCTGTGGTCCCTTCACGCATCAGTGCTATCTTTTCAAACATAGGAGATGGCACTCATGCAGTGTAAGTTGTTGAGCATTTGCAATAAACATTTCTAAGATTTTTTCTTCAATTATAGATGAAAGGCTTTGTGGGTGGTGGGTTTTTATTTTGTGGTTTGTTTGGGGTATTTTTTTTCTCCCCAAAATATTGTAGTTTTGTCTTCATTTGTAACATTTGAATGCCTCTAATTAAAATGAAGCAAAACAAAACAAAAGCAAAAATGAATTCTCTCCAAAGGTGCAAACCCAGCAAAGAATATCAGACATACCTTGTAATGCTAGGTCATCCAAGATACTTAGACCAGAGTGAAATGCACTGTACGTATCTGAAGGTTTCATACCCTTTCTATTAAAATGAACCCTGAGTGAGAAAAAGTGCACCCCGCTTCAGAATAGAATTAATTTTACCGGCTACATTAACAAGCAGGTCTGCACTCCTCTTATCTTTCAAGAATTGTATGCCTGATTGCATTTATGTTCTCATTTAGCATCTCAAAATGGGCACTTTCTTTCAAGAAGGGTTAGTGCATGACTCACCCGCTTAGTTAATCTGACTAATTAGCATACTGTCGCCCATTAACAGCATTAGAACAACAACTGTAGCTCTCACCACCTCACAGTCTGGAAAACAGATCTCTCCTACTTTGCAAGGACAGTTGTTGCTCCCTGTCTTTTGTTAACCATGGGGTTATTTATCGCACCAACGCAGGATTTGCAGATAACGTTGGAAAGGATGATATAATTCTCAATACCCTGCAAAACCTCATAGCCCATAATCTTTTCCGGTGACTTACTGGAAATTATTCTAAAATCAAGTCTTTAACTCTGCAAGAAAGCTCTCTGGAACCCAAGCTGCTCTCATGCATCTCTTCAAATTTCATTGAATGAAAAAAACGATGGTGGAAATCAAAGAAGTTATTCTTATGCAGGGTGATTTCCAGTAAGAGTATTGCTATTAAAAACTTTTGCATTTCAAACCAGCTGCTGTCGTCCTGAACTTACTTCCCACTGATATTCCACTCTCAGAAGCATTCATGCTAGGATGGAAGTGAGAGGACATGGTGGTGATGGGGTGGCGATTGGACTAGATGACCTTTTCCAACCTTAATGATTCTGTGATTCCATGATGCTAAGATGGGAGTGTCTTTAGATGAGAGGCTCTTGAGGAAGCCACACTGCGTGCCAGCAATGGTTTCATTCCCAGAAGTGATGCTGAGAACAGCAAGTTAAAAGACTGAGCAAAGGAAGCCACGGTAGCAACTTCCAGAGCTCCTGAAGGCAATTGGCAATTGCTCAAAGCACTCAAGGAGATTTACGCACCTAATTTCCCACTCTCACATTAAGCCTGCCTCCAAATAGGCTGAAAAAAAACAAACCCGCAGGAGCAAGATTGGTGTGAATTTCTATTATTTATCTTCAAGGGCTGTTCTCAGAAAGCCTAATTATGACCACCTAAATGCCAGGACATTTTGTCGCTGCATTGCAGTACCCCAAGAGTGCCTAACTAGCACATATCCCCAGCACCACCAGCAGGCAAGAGAAAGGTTCAGGTACCACATGGGAAATATTTAACCTTCCTTGATCTAAGTATGAAACTGTTGGATGCTCATATTTGGATACATTCTGCTTTGTATTACTCAGGAATTGCACAGAGCCAAAAGGATGGGCTGATGCTGGCCCTGATCAGTGCCTTGGAGCCAGTGCCAGAGGGGTGAGCTCCTGAGGTTTCCTAAGTACCCCACCTCCTCCTTACCAGCACAGATACAATACATAAAAACATGGATGTACATAACGATGCAGGCTTTAGTGACTTGAAATGTTAAGGAGATCTGCAGGTTTTTCCTGAGACACCACATTAATTAGGGAGGCCTTTGTTCATAGATTCAGAATATCTTGGATGGGAACGGACCTCAAGGATCACCTAGTTGGAAAATGATGGAGCTCACACTGAGCAAGGCTTCGTCCTGCTCTGAGCAGAAGCTGAGCAATAAATTCACTAACCAAGAGCCTCTTGCAGAGCACAGGTTTCTGCAGCACATATCTGGGTCTCAGCTCACTCCCTTGCCATGGCCCTGCCGCAGGTGCTGCTGGGCAGTGTGAGCTCCTAGCAGAGACAGCAGCACCTGCACGGCTCAAGAGCTCCAGTCTGGTTTCCAAAGTGTCTCTGGTGAGAATGGCAATGATTTCACATTAGCAGCTAAACTAGTTTCAGGACCAGCGGAGGGCAATATTGCTTTGGCGTCCTGTAATAGGAGGGCTCAGACAACAGCTCTGGTGCAAGGCAAAGTCCTTGCTGTGGGCACAGACTGACACTTTTCGCTCTAAAAAAGCAGCCCCAAGAGGTACAGCCTTCTGAGCACCGTCACCATCTTGGGGAATGCTTGGCTCCTCTGACACCAGCTTGCTGTACAAACTGATGCTTTTGTGCTGTGACCCAGAACAGCGCACAGGGAACAAATAACAGGGGTGGAAGCAGCTCCAGAATAAAATAGTTCTGTATGCACCAGCTGCAGTCCCCATACAGTCTCACCACAGAACAGCAGTGCCACGTCCTCTTTACAGTTTACCCCCTGTCCTTACTGTAAGGGGTCTTACCACAAAAGGAACCATATTGAGGACTCTTCCTCTTATGGCTTCTGTTATTTTCCTCATTACAAATTTGACTCAGCACTGAAAATTTTCCCACTTCTGCATTTAGCACAAGTTCAAGTCTGACTAAATTTAGAAAAGAGGTCAAAAAAGGGACACGTAGACTGTATTTTGTGGAAATAAAGTCTGCTTCATGCAGGACCTGATGCGCTTCTTCTGGCCAGAGTGGGCAATAAAAAGGAAAAGCATAAGCAGTAGAAGCAGGAACGGGTGGCCTGGGAAGAATATAGAGATACTGTTGGGATGTGCAGGGATGGGATCAGTGAAATCAAGGTGCAGATGGAACTGAATTTGACCAGAAATGTGAAAAGCAACAAGAAGGGTTTCTTTAGATACACTGTGCAGGAGAGGCGGGCAAAGGAGAATGTACTCCCTCTGATAAATAAAAAGTGACACCTGGCCTGCCCAGACATGGAGAAGGCTGAGATTCTTAATGAGGTCGTTTTTCCTTGGTCTTCATCACACATCTTGTGTCTCTGAAGCAGGGGAAAATCCTTCCCACTGTATGACTGGAACAGTTTGAGTGGAAGTTTGAGACAATCTCATGAGTTTGAATGTGTCAATGGGGCCAGATGGCAAGCGTTCCTGGGTTCTGAAGGAACTGGCTGATGTGGTTGCCAAGCTACTCTCCGTCATATTTGAAAAATCATGTCTGTCAGCTGAAGTCCCTGAGGACTGAAAAGGAGAAACCTAATTCCCACATTCAAGAAAGGGAGAAATGAAGACATGGAGAACTAAAGGCTGGTGAGCCTCAACTCTGTGCCAAGGAAGACTGTGGAGCAGATCGTTCTGGAAGATGTGTTAAGGCACATGCAAGATGAAGAGGTGTTCAAAGACAGCCAGCACAGCTTTGCCAAGGGCAGATCATGCCTGACCGATCTGGTGGCCTTCTACAATTGACTGACAATCAATTGTTAAGGCACATGAGGGTTGAGCAGGTGACCTGATAGTCAGCATGGCTTTACAAGGGAATGTTGTGCCTGACCATTCTGATGGCCCTCTATGATGGAGTGCTGACACTGGTGGACAAAGAAAAGGCAATCACTGTCATCTACCTGGGCTTGTACAAGGCCTCTGACATGGTTCCCCACCATATCCTTATCTCTGAATTGGAGGGGAATCAACTTTTTGTATCGGTAGACATTGATAGGACAGTGGGGAATGGTTTTAAGCTCAAGGAGGGAAAGTTTAGGTTGGATGTCAGAGGGAAGATCTTTTCAGAGAAACTGTTGAGGTGCTTCAGCAGTCTGCCCAGAGAGGCTGAAGATGCTCTGTTGCTGGAGGTGTTCAAGACCAGATTGGGACTGGTGCTCTTCAACATCTCTATCAACAACACAGATGGTGGGACTTAGTGTATCCTCAGCAAGTTTGCTAAGACATCAAGTTGAGTGGTGAGATGACACAATAGAAGGGAATAATGCCATCCAGAGGGACCTTGGACATGCCCAAAAAGTGGGCACATGAGAATCTAATGAGGTTTAACGAGGTGTTGCACTTCAGTCAGGGTAGTCCCAGATATGTGTACACAGTGGGAGAAGAACTCACTGAGAGCAGCCTGGTAGAGAAGACTTGGGGTTCTGGAGAACACACAGCAGTGTGCGCCTGCAGCCTGGAAGTCCAACAGTATCCTGGTCTGTATCAAAAGAGGGGTGACCAGCAGGGAGTGAGACAAGATTGTCCACTACTCTGCCCTTGTGAAACTCCATCTGGAGTACTGCATCCAAGCCTGCAGATCCTAGTACAGGAGGGATGTGGAGTTGTTGGAGTGGGTCCAGGGGAGGGCCACAGAGATGATCAGAGGGCTGGAGCACCTCTGCTATTAAGATAAGCTGAGGGAGTTGGGCTTGTTCAGCTTAGAGAAGAGAAGGCTCCAGGGAGACATCATTGCAGCCTTCCAGTACCCAAGGGGAGGTACTGCAGGATGGGGATCATTTTTTTACATGGTCTGATAGTGACAGGACTAGGGTGAATGGCTTTAAATTAAAAGAGAGGAGATTTAGGTTAGATGTTAGGAAGAAACTCCTGACTCAGAGGATGCTTAGGCACTGGAACACGTTGCCCAGAGAGGTTGTGGATGCCCCACCTCTGAAGACATTCAAGGCCAGGTTGGATGGGATCCTGGACAGCCTGATCTACCGACTGGCAACATTGCCCATGGCAGGGGAGTTGGAACTAGATGATCTTTAAGGTCCCCTCCAGCCTAAGCCATTCTATGATCTCATGGGATAAAACTATTTACTAGGATAGAGAAAAGGAAAATAGTTATAACTGTGTATATATATGTATATATAAAATATGTATATAAGCTTATGTAACAAGTGTTGTGTAAGCAATTGCTCACCAACCCCTGACTGATGCCAGCTAGTCCCCATTGAGCAGAAGAGAGCCATGTGAACTCCCACCCCCTTCAAAACTCTCCTTGCATGATAGTATATGGCACGGAACATCCCTTTGGGCAGTTTAAGTCAGCTGTCCTAATTCAGTCCCCCTCCCGGCCCTTTGTTAGTATAAACTGAGAAACTGGAACTGCCTTGCCTCTGTATAACACTGCTTAGCAGTATCTACAAACATCAGTATATATGACCTATATGTGTTCAATCTCATATTTTAGTGGAGCAGAATTTATTTATACAGCACAGAAAAAGACAGAAGATGGGAACTGAATACTGGGAAGCCTTAACATGCATTTGGGGTACTTTTTGCATGAGAGAATCATCTATGTTATTTATATTTAATTATTAGTGATAGGACAGCAGCAAATGACTCAGTGGAGGCCAAGTAGTTTCTCAAAGGAAATGGATTGATAGATGATATCTCCACTTCATCTTTAACATGTGGCTGTAAAGCTCATTCCTCTTATAGATCCATAACAAATCAGTCTTTCTCAAAGAGTTTTGATGTTAGAAATATTATCCAAAATATTAGTAAAGACCTAAAAT
Source organism: Excalfactoria chinensis (assembly GCF_039878825.1). Classification (NCBI taxonomy): domain Eukaryota; kingdom Metazoa; phylum Chordata; class Aves; order Galliformes; family Phasianidae; genus Excalfactoria; species Excalfactoria chinensis. The sequence goes on from NC_092826.1 coordinate 40,928,803, forward strand.
CTTTAATTTCCACGTAAGTCCCTCAGAAACCTAAAATCAGTCCAGGCTTTCAACTCTTTTTTGTTTTGTGATTCTACCAGGGACACAGTAGAACCATGAGGCTTCAGCAGTTTTTCAGTCCCTTGCTGCAATACCCTGGCACAAGGAGTACCATATGATTGCATTACAAACATGAACCATGTTTGTGGCTGTAGAAGACAGGAAATAACTCTGTTGAAAAGCCTTCACTTTATTTAGCGATGAGAGGTGCTAGGATGACTGCTCAGTGGTACCAGCCTTCAAGCATGCTTACTGTATGTGTGAGGATTTGCATCTCTGATCAAAGTGGGGTGTGCAGAGGGACTATACAGTTATATGACTGTTGGAACACTACAGAACACAAGGATGTGTTTGTCTTGCTAAACTGAAACCTGACGGTAACTCCATGCCTGTCCACCCACCTAAGCTCACATACTTGCAAACAGCCTGGCAGAAGTCAGGTTGAGCACATAGCTATGAGTTTGCAGGGCTAGCTTAAGTACTCTGTGAAAAGCTGAGAAGGAAAATATTATTCTCTTCTATTACATTTACTATAACATTACCAAAAATATTGAATTAGGACTTTATTTAGATAGAATTATTAATTGTCATATGGGCTTTCAACTCATTATATCAGTGCATCCAATTATCTTCAATTCACAATCCAGTTGGCTTATAACAGATGATCACAAGGACTTCATTATACATCCTCAAATTCTCTCTTGAGATGTCTGTATTCCCTAGACAAAGGTGACTTTAGCCAAAGAATTGCTGAATTTGTACTGCTGAGATAATCACAGAGGGTTTACTAGGAACAGTACCTCTCATTTCTGTAAGGATGGCACAGGCTTCTCAACAGTGAGCAAAATACAAGCACATTTCTAATACTGCCTCAGGAAAAGGAAAGGGAAAGAGAAGGACAGAGGTGGATTGGAGCCAAGGTTCTGTTACTCCCTCTTCTTACAGAGGACAGAGGTGATGCTTCTGGGAAGGGTCCTTAACCCAATACACTCTGGGTCTAGCTACCTCACCCTCTCCACCCTGACTTTTCAGGAGTAAGGAGCGGGGAGCAGGACTGGGCTGTTTTGCTGTGCTCGGTGACATAGAGCTATTATAAACAGGAAGGGATTTGGAAAAGCCATCAATACACTCATTGGCTCATGAGTAATCTTTTCCAACCAGATCCTAACCCCAACAATGAAGAAGTCAGTATCTTCCTAACACCTACAACAAATGACCTATAATACTATCTCATAGCTGTTGCTTTCAGACATTTCCTAATACATTAATACGATAATCTCCCTTAATGCACATAAACTACTTACTGCTTGTTGACTGTTTATTTTTGTCCCCTTTTTAGGTTTTTTCCTGCCCTCTTTAGCAGTTATGCTTTTAAAGATGGTTTATGTTCTTGCTTCAGTTCCTCTCTTCTTTAGACAGAACAAACCAAGTTCCTTTAATCATGCCATAGAGTCAAGACAGGGAACAAGAAAAAGGCTGGACCCAGCTCACTTCACCTTCATGGGCTCAAAGTGTTCAAAACCAGCCACTGTTCTCCACCTGACACCACATCTGCACTGAGCAGAGGGAGAAAACATCACATGTATGTCAGACAAAGAGTTCTTTTTTATATGCAGTCTGGTCCAATGTTTACCTTTTTGCTGTAACCCGTATCCTTAACTTCAAGATCTTCTCCATAGCTTTTGTGTTTTATCAATGTCTCCCAGTTTTGTGGGTTCTGGAGTGCAGATTTTCCTTGATAAGTGTGGAGTTTTTCCTTATGACCCTGAAGAGTATTTTGTTCTCATCTCCTTCTCTGAGAAACCAGAATAGTCTGGGTCCTAATTCTGATTTTCAAAGTTCTGGAATTCCCTCAGCTTGTGGTCTTCTGCAAATTTCACAAGTGTTCTTTATTTCATCAGCAATGTGGTTGTTGAAATCTATTCTGCACAAATATTCAACACTAAATATTTCCAGGTTTGTGACAGACCTCTGGGTCATTATCCCCCAAAACAGGCTCCAGTTTGGTAAGGAACCACTATCAAACACTCCCGCTGTTTTTCAGAATGGTTTTGAACTCCCTTATCTGGACTATATTTCCCTTATTTACTCAAGGGGATTCAGTAAGTAGCCATGACAAAAGACTTCCCAGCGCTGTGATTTATGGACTCTATTCCTTCTTCCCTAATCCCCAAGTCCTGTTATCCTGTCATAGAAGGAAATTAGGCTGGTTTAATACAATTTATACTTGACAAATCCAATTTGTCCTTGCAGCTAGTTTGATTATTTGTTCTATAAGTCTCTTCCTTTCCCCGCTTTCCAAAGATAAGTATTATATTTATCATTTTCCAGGCTTATCCCATGTAACTTATCTGTCACACATTTCCATACTTGTTTTCATCCCCAGCTCATTATGAAGGTGAGATTTGGTCAACATCTCCTCAGCACTCTTTTAAACTGCTTTGAAATGAGAATGATCAATAGCTCCACAAGAGCTCTGAAGGTCTCCCTCCAATAGTTAGTGCTAACTGTTCTTATTTCAGAGAAAATACTGTGGATAAGCAGTGCAGTTGCCTCAGTCTCCACAAACGCTGTCTCCACCATCAGCTTGTCAGCACTGCTTTGGTTAGTCACAACCAGCAGTAGTCTGGGGTACTTCCATTTCTCAACCCAAAGAGCCACAAACTCAACATTTCAAAGTCATCTTTGAGGCACATCAGAGATCTTGATTTAATTTAAGAAAAGTCGTGCACTCAGCACAGTGCAAACATCCAGCCTTTTGCAGAACACTGTTGGAGAAATAAGCAGGGTAGGTGCTCCAGGAAGGGTGTGAAAGATGACAGATGAAGCAGCTGTGAAAACAGCATGAGCAGAGTTGTATAGAGCAGCAAAGAGAGGAAACACGCAACTGGGCAGCACAACATAAGCCTCCTTGGCCATTCTGCTTTAAGTAGCGACTCTGAAATTCCTAATCACCAAAGGCATGAAAAGTTGAATGGTTTTCCCCCTGAAAGCATCAGTTTAATACTGACAGAATATTCTGTGGCAATATTAAAAACGTCCAGGTAAACTGAAAGCGGAAATATTTTAGAAATGTAAACCTGGTTATATGCTTTATGTTGGAAAGGGAAGTGAGCATGTCACGCAGTTGCACAATCTGTGCGATCCGCTGTAGGAATCTGTTTTGCAGAACAATCCACATGGATCGTTGTCAACATTTATTTATTTATTTGTTTATTTTGCCTTCTCTCCAAATAGTGCTCAGTCGTTTGCTCAATATTTCAATTGATGTGCCAAATCACTCTTCCACTTTTTTTTTGCATGGGTGTGTGTAGACCTGGATGGTATTTTGATTTGTTTTGACTGTAAATCAAAGCAAACGTTCTTGATTTAAAACAGAGCTTCTACTTATGAGAGGCATGTCTTCAAGATGATGAAGCTGAGTTAGAACTGAGCATTGATCATTTCATACCTTTGTGACACAAATGCATCCCCGTTATGCCTGTCTCTTCAATGGGTACTAAATGTTCGAGTTCATATAGTTTTCTTCCCCTCCACACCTTCCCCAAAGATTTATTTTTACATTATTTTTTTTAAGAGGAGAAGGGGAAAATATCAACTGTTTCTTGAAAAGCTGTAGAAGCATAAAGACTGTACATTTTTTCCTGCTTGTTCTACAGTTACTGTTCAATTAGCTCATCAATGGATGTGAGATCCTTAATTACATTTCACTTTCATGAAGTCACTTTATTTCAAAGAACAGTATGAGAATGTTGATACCCAAAGTAAGGCTAACCAGCCTGTGAATCAATGATGTTACCAAAAAATATGCCCTGGGATGAACACATTCATTTTCTCAGGTATCTTCCACCTGCTCCCAATGGATATTTCAGAAGCTCTTGCTCCAGATTCCCAAGGAAAGGCAAAGGAAAGGTAACCAGACTCCCAGAGTTTGAGACTTTGGAACTGAAGAAATCTGGGAGATTCTGAGAGTCTGGATACTAGAACTGCCCAGCCAAATTGCCATATTGTTCAGTTCCAAAGTTTCCTCTAGTCCTTTCCTGGCTACTTGAACAATCATCAAAAAGCCATCTAAAACAAATACTGTCTTGAAAATCTTTTTGTGGAAGAGGTCTGCCCCAACCCAGCTGGGGTTTGGCCCTTTTTTGCGAGTCTGGGCTTAACACAGTGGTGAGATCCAGCTCCTTGCCTCCAGTTGTTTGCCTACCCACCTCCTGTTCTGCATCTGACAGCATGCCATGGATCAAACTCCTCAGAACACTGCGTCACACAGCTCCTGCAGTGTGCCCTGCCTACCGCAACAGGAGTGGAGCTGATGGTGGTTACCGGAGGCTTTCTGACTGCTTGTGGTCCTGTCCACACCAGGAGAACCCTCTCCCAGTCCCGACAGCGATACCACCATATCATGACTGAGAGTTGCCTTTCTGTGGGGTTGTATTTCATGACCTGAAGAACATCAAGGATCATGCACAGTCCTCAAAATTAGGTAATGGCAGCTCAATCCCCTTCACTAACCCTTCACTAACTACTGCTGTAGTTTTGCTCTTAACTTTGTCAGCATTATCATGCATGTCCCACTAGCTCCCATTTGACAACTTGACAAGGTATCCCAATTGTCTGGGGAACAGAATCAGAACGAAAATTTTTGACATGGATGCATGTAAGCAACATTATTGTCTTTCACCAGGGCAAAATGGAGGCAATCCCCTATCCTAGGCACTGGCACTAGCAAACCTACAGCTGCATAAAGAACAGCGAGAAGAAAAGAGTCACCACACTGACTTTCTCAGCCCTTACTGGAGCACCACAGGGGCTCAGCAACCTGCGTATGAATCAGGTCCTATGGCCTGTAACCATGACAGAGTTCCAAACACAAGGAGACCCCTGCACTTGCACTGATCACTGCAAGCAATACATTGTTATCTGACATACAGAAAGCTACACCCATTTTTATTTTTTTTTTAATTCTCAGCATATCTACTTTTTTTTTTTTTTAACCTGAATCTTTATGTCATTTTGTAAATAAATTTAAAAAAAAATAAATCTAAGACAATAGATTAACATTTAGAAATTATCAATAGATATTTTACAGTTTTGAGAAGCTTAGTAATTTGTTCTATCTGCTTCTACAGGTAGCTTTAAATAAAAATTACCTAGGAGCTGAATAATGACTTTATAATCAATAATGACTCCCTGGAAAATACTTGTGACTTAGAGTTGTTTCAGTGGAAATATGATCATACATGAAGTAAAGAGATTGCATTTGTTCTCAATAAAAAGGCACCGTCTCAGAAATACCAGTTGTCCAAATGCTGTGGGCGGTGATCACAGAGAAAAAGAGAATCTTAAATAGCCAAACCTAACTAGGAAAGAACAGAGACAATACCAGAACAAAAACGAAAGATGTGAGGAATTAAATATGTTCCACACAAATCCTGTATCTCAAAGGCGGAAAAAGCCCTCACACCTAGGACCTCTGCTTCACGCTAGCGAGGAATGACTGAGGGATATAACCTGTCGGTTTCAGAAGAGTTAATTTCTATCCTTCTATCAGATTATAATTTCATTTTTACAGAACAGCCAAATTCTTCAGATTCCTCTGTGATGACAAAATGCATTTCTGTTTAGCTGAATCATGCAGAACAATCCCAATATGTCTTCTTTCCAAGGCTGGTTTTTGCCAGCCAGTGCTTTTATGGGACTTAGATGAGTTTTTGGTGATTCATAGTACTTAAACTGCTCGAGAGCACTTTTTCAATTGGAAAATTCACTTGAAGTAAATGCATCATCAGCATGATTGTCCATGCGTGAAAGAACTACAAGCAAAACAATGAGCACCATTTTTTAAAACCTACGCTTAAACCAAGAAAAACAGTTATCATGAACTATTAAAAGACCTTATTTTTCAGTTTTCACGAATCTCTCATGGAAAACACGGGCTATCCTTGTCTTTGCATCTCTTATGCTGAGAATCCTAAATTGCAAATGAAAAAAATATAATGCGCACATTGTTTTAGAGTCGTTAACACGATACATAGCGACATAAATTATATTGTCTTCAACAGATTTAGCTGCTACCAATTTAGCCTTATTCCAACAGAAACCTTTTCTAGGAAGAACCTAACATTGCTCTTTTTAGAACGCTAAATTAACTGCTATTTTATTTCTTAAGGATTAATGGAAGATGCTCTGGTACCTGCCAAGCACACAGTGGATTTGAAGAACATGTCATATGCTTATGTGAAAGCAGACTTCTGCATTCTTGACATTTATCTGAAGAAAAAAAAGCATGGGAGTACTGTGTGTGCATGTGCCTATATGGCATTTTCACAGATGATTGGATAGTGGTACTTCCAAAACATTTTTACTTCAAATACCATCAGTACAATCTTTCACTTTTAATCCATCTTGGCAGTGTTTATTTATTTATTCACTTAAATAGATTTATATGGTGCTTTAAAAAGGTCTAACCACAAATGTGTGCTTTTGATATATAGGAAAATACAGTCCGACCAGTGAACACAGGCGTAAAAACAGCAGCCCATATTAAATCAGAGAACAGTCACCTCAAACTAAAATGAAAACTACTCCATGCTCCAGACAGCCATTCAGACAGCCTGCACTGATCAAGACCACTATAACAATTTGAGAAGGTGACTTCAAGTCACACAAGCCTTTGAAAAAGAAGCCCAGAAAATGCCAGCTTTGAATGCACCCTGTTCAATCCCCACTTTCCTCCTTCCCTCTCCATGTCTGTCAAGGACTGAAGATGGGTGCGGCTGCTCTGACAGTCAGAGGAACATGTCCATTTCACCTTAGCGTGGTGCAGACCTAATGTGATGGCTCCTTTACAGTATCATTTCTAACATGCTCACGTTGCACTCTGGGTAAAGTCTGTGGGCAGCTGTATGCTCTCAGACCTGATAAGATGACCTTCTTGAGGCAGTTGCCACCTGTTGACATGCTTGTTACATGAGGGCCAGAGGACTAAAAGGCATCTCCAGCAGATACAGGCATCACTGTTAGAAAAACATTGCTCCACAACTGACTACAAAGCTGTGGCCTGCCACTGCAAAACAGTAACCTTGAGGCTGGCGTGATAATCATCCATCTCAAGCATCACACTGAAAGGACAAGGACCTGTTTGTTCTTGAATGCAGCCTTGGTGTAGAAGCTGGCTCATCCTGACCATGGCTTCCCCACCTCAGCTGGGTATCTCACCAGTAGCTGCCTATTGAGAGGGGACCTGGGCAGAGCACATGCTGCTGAGGAAGGGGACCACCAAACATGGCAGCTGGCAAGACCAGCCACTGCAGTGCACATGTGCTACATACAGCAAGCTGGTGACTTTGGTTTCACTCCTGCCAAAATCCAAGTGACAGAAACTGAAGGTTAGGTAACATTGACGGGTTAGATGAGAGTCTGCGCAGATTCACTTGCCAAAGCAGCTCGCTTGGTGAACCTGAACAGAAATACAGGTGTTTCCACTACAGGTGGCACAGATGGATGCTGTGTTCTCAGGCTTGTCTACATGCAGACTGCCTGCATTATTTTCCCCCTACTTTTTTCCCATGAGATAAAAAGTGATACTTTTAACAGTATGTGAAAGCTTTGTTTCAAAGCTGTTTCTCATAGCCGCTTAGCCTTTGGTTATGTGACTTGTCTAAACCACATAGAACCATTTTGATCTTCTGAAAGCACTGTAGATAAATTATTCCCAGGAAACTGCCTACAGGCCCCTGAAAGGATGAGTTCAGTCCTTTGCCCTTAGATACATTGTAATTTTCTATTCCTCATCCCCCTGAATTAGAAATTAATCATCGTCTTCAGTCGACATTGCTCCTGACATTAGAGGTGCTAAGAAAAATCAGAATACACACATCTACTTCATGTCCCTCTCCTACTCTCCATGACATGATTAACAACTTTCTACCTGGAAGTCAGACACAAGACTTTTGGCTAAAGAAAACCTGAGGACAGGAAGAGAGGTAGTGATGCTGTTTCATCAAGATATCTTTGCTTAAGAAGACATAGGAAGTAAATATGTGATGCAACTTGCAATGTGAGAACCAAGATAAAGAGCTATTTTAGCCCTAAATGATCTTGCATGATACATGCACACGTCAGCACAAACTCAAATTCAATTCTGCTGTAGTTGTCCAAATCCTAGAGTTTCACATGGCTATGGAACACTCACACAACACTTTAAATAACTTTTCTGTTTTTAAATGTCCATGAAACCTAACTGGGGCAACCTGAAGTTTATAGAATCATAGAATCACAAGGCTGGAAAGGACCTACAAGATCATCTAGTCCAACCATCCTCCCTTTACCATACCTACAGAAAAGCACTAAACCATATCTCCTAGCTCCCTATCCAGACGCTTCTTGACCACTGTCAGGGATGGCAACTCCACCACCTCCCTGGGCAGCTATTCCGGTGCCTGACCACTTTCTGAGAGAAAAAGTTCCTTCTTATGTCCAATCTAAATCTCATCTGATACAACTTGTGGCCATTTCCTCAGATCCTATTTGTTGCCTGGCAGAAGAAGAGGCCAAGACCCTCCTCATCACAACCTCCCTTCAGGAAGTTGTAAAGTGCAATGGTTTTAAGTATCTAGAGTACAGCCTTAAAAGTGGTAATGTACAGTCTTATAAGTATTCATTTAATAATTATATTTTAGTTTTCTCTTGTGTAAGTTCCTTTATTGACCATTTTCAAGTTGAGGATTATCATGGAAATGCACAAAAAAAGCTCTGCATCAAATAATCATTTTAGTATTGCCATCAGAAAAGATGTTTTCTTTCACAAAACTAATACAAGCCTAGTTTTTAAGGTCTGTTCCAAATGAATTCTGTTGTTATTACAATAAATATTATTAAATAAAGAGAAGAGACTGCAGGCCTTGGGAGGGGCAATCCAACTTCCTTAGAAACTCAGAGAAGCAGAAGTGGCTAACTTGCATCTCACAAATGGGTAAAGTATGTATTTAAGAGAAAAAAAAGCAAAGAGTGAAACTGCAAAATTAAAGACACTCAGTCCAATTTCAACACTCCAAAAGATTGGGATAAATATTTTCTTTTTTAGAAAACACGTGGAGATGAAAACCTAGTTTTGGCAAGGACATATCAGAACTAATTTCCTTTTCCTACAGAGTACCTTGAATAGGAAGGCACCCTAGACTGCACTCTTTGCATTTCTGTGTACCTTCTCTGATTATAGTCCCAGTGGCAAATGAAATTCAAATATAAACAAGAGGTACACCTGAAAGACTTTGTTGTGTGGTATGACATGGAAAATCCCAAGAGTGTAATTGGAGGCGCTCACTGGGGCTGTGCAGTGGCTGCTGGAAGAGCTGATCCTGATTATGGGCAGCTGGCTGCCCCAAGACACTGATCCTGCTGCTCAAGGAAGCACCGTCACACAGGCAATTATTGGTAACTCATATATAGAACACTTCAAATGCTTCTATCTGATGAAAATATGCTACAGCTATTTCCATAAAATATACAGAGGGTAAATACATTTTCTAGAGAATCAGCTTCTAATACGTAATTTTCTAAAGCTGTATGTAGGCAACAAAATGAATTTCAGAATTTCTGAGGATCCAGCAGTTTCCATTTAGCCTATGTGCAGCTGGATAACCTTTTAGATTCCTAAAATTAATTTAGAAACGAAACACTAAATAATGATTTTGAAATTTTTTACGTAGCTAACTAACTAGCCAATGGCCCCCTAAAAGCACAGTGTAGAGTTCAGGGAAGTCCAACTGACTCTGGAATAAGAGTGAGCATTTGAAGTTCATACTTCTTAGGCTGCTCAGTAACCAAGGCTGACAGTGAATGACTGACAGCTGTCCATCACTGAGATACCAGAGCCACCCAAAAGCTTCTGTTTCTGATACTTCAGTATTAGAGATGATGTAGGTCCAAGCTAATGAAGAAAATAACATTTGCGCCCCTGCCATAATGTTGTGATTTTTTTCTGTGTGAACTTCAGGTATAATCAGGATTTTATTACTTATGCAGATGGCAGATATGATACTCCCCTAAGATAGCTATTCCTTCTGCTGCTCCAGATTCAGAAATAAAAATCATACAACACAAGAGGAGGTGCAGAAGAAAGACTAACTTTTCCATCACAGAAACTATAATGCTTTTGTTGAAGAGAGGTGTTCTTGAAGCTGCTGGTAGCAACTTGTAGCTAGTAACCTTTGCTGGCCCAAGAGCAATGACTGAGACAGACTTGAGTGCAACATTATTTGGTTTCAGTTCTAAGTTTTTGAAGCAGTCAGAACCCCTAGTGTAAGGCTTACAACATCTTATTTTGTTCTGCTAATATCTGACCTCCTTATCACTGGGCAAGAAGCACAACTTTGAACCACGAGGTACCAAAAGTTAAAAGCCCGAACAACTCCAAAATGGGTCATGAACAACTGAAAAGAATACGTATCTTATTGAAATCACTTCTTCAACAAAGAGTTTTCACCTGCAATCTCACACTTGAATTATTCCAGTTCAGAGAGATGCACTGTTCTCTGCTAAAATCTTTAAAATTACACTCCAATTACACTCCAGTTTAACACTGAATCCTGTCTCTTAAATAACGAAAATACTTTATGGTTGGCCTAGAAATTCATTTAGGGATTAGTGAACCCTGTTTTGCCTAACGTGAATGATTTGCCTCACTTTTGTCCACTCAGAAGTAATTTTATCTTCACACTAATGAAACCAAAGAGTTTAACTTTTGTCACTTAACAGAATCTATTCAGTGAATAATTCTGGCAAGTGCGGTGACTTATAACTGAGGATTTAAAACCCATATTAAGCCTTACTCTTTCTGCTCATTACCATTCCTGGCTTACACCCTTTAGCTCAGAAAAACGTAGATGAAGATGCTACTAACAGTTTTAATTTAATCAGTATTCTAATATTTCACCAAAGCAATTTCAAATGGAATTACATTCAACCTCTTTTCAATATTTGGTAAGATTTATTTCATTAAGGTGGTCTGTGGCATCTGTGATGTACTCATCGTGTTTCAAAATCAGTCCTTTACTTGAAAGCTGCTGTTTCCTGAGGCTTGGTTTGTAGTTATTTTGGTCTCTTTCACTGTTTGGTTTATTTTATAACAGAGAGCTTTCTGATCAATGTCCATAAGGATCCGAATGGCAGGTGGCAAGAGGAAGGCTCCAGACTTTTTTCAGTGTTTCCTAGCATTAGGATGAGAGGAAATGGGAACAAATCAGAACACAGAAGGCTCCCTCTGAACATAAGGCTGCATTTCTATCTGCATGATAGAGCACTGCACAGGTTGCCCAGAGGCTACAGATTCTTTTTCCCTGGGGATATTCAAAAGCTCCCTGCACACAATCCTCAGTACTGTGCTGTAGGGGATGCTGCTGAGCAGGGTTCGGGCCTGTTCTCCAAAGGCCCCTTCCAACTTCAAGCAGTCTGCTATTCGGTGATTCTGCAATTAGTGCACATTCTGTCTAATAGGAGCTGAATCCCAAAACTTGTGTAAGCATTCTGAGAAAAAATGCCAGAAAACCTGCTGTTACTGTAAGAGTAAACTAAGAGATTCCTAAACTGTTCGTTTCATATGAGAAACATGTAAGTATTGTATGTTTGTAGAAAAGTAATACTAACCATTCACAAGTACCCAACGAAAACAAAGACAATATCATAATAATCTATTTATAAAACTAATTTCTAATAATTCTAGTCATTTTTTCTGCGTTGAAATGAAAAGATCTCCCATTAAAATATTACTATTCATCACATTGCTGGAAAGAGAGACAAAGAAATGCAAGCAGCTGATTAAAGAAAAACAAAAGGATAAACGAGAGGCAAGGACACCTTTTTCCAAGAGTATCTCAGTGTAATTCATGGTAACTTTATTTCGTGTTCTGAACTGATTTTCTTGTAGCCACCCACTCATTGTTTTCAAGTAATCAGCTTCCTTAAGCTAACTTTATTTAGGATTAGTTCTATGAATTCAGCAACTTCATCTAGTTTAGAAAGATGGGGAATTTTTTGCAATCATGAAATTGCCTTAAAACAAATGAAATTTCATTCATCGAATGGTAGCTGTTCAAGGAGCTAACTTTTAAATTGCTGTAGTCAGTGGTAACAGATGGAAACACTGTCCCCTTGTGGATAGGAATACGAGGAAAGTGTTATCGTATCCTACTGATAGCAACGATTACCTTAGGCATTGGGAGCTTCCTTAAGAAATTAGTTAGAATTCTGCCTTTTATACTGCTTATAAATAAATAAATAAAAAATAATAGTAAAAAAAGCACAAAATATCTGGAAGTTCTTTTAATTTAAATTGGTTGGCCTGACAGACAACACAAGGTAAAGACTGAGCTAATGTAACATCTCTGATAATACCATCAGCCTATGCAGTCATCTAAACCTCACTGCTCTAGGCAGCTGCAGTGTTGCCCTCATTTGAAGAAGGCTGTTGTGTGAAAAACATATTCAGAGTAGAGAACCGGAGAGGGCTTCAGTGACCGGAGGGGTATTGATTCATAGCTGACTGGAGACATAGCTGTTGTTTCAAATGTTAAATTATCCATAAATGCTACAGATTGTCCATACGCATCATCATCTCTGAGCCATAAGAACTACCAGAAGATTCTAGAACTTCATCATAGCTCAGATCTGGGATAATCAACAGCAGCTTCATATTTCGGCATGAGGAAGCAGAACTTTCTAGAACTGCTTAGAAATTAGGGGACATTTCTCATAGGAAGCATTCTGGTTTACAAATTCAGTCCTTCCCTGCAGCAGGCAGTCAGTCATAGCTTCCCTAACCAACTCATCATGTTATGTATTTATCAAGATTTGTCTCTTGATTATCTCAACTGAATGAGTGTTCTGAACCGCCAGTAGAAACCTCGTAATCCGCAGCTCAGACATATTCGTGGTCACTGTGCATCTATTCCTTCCTTTATCCTTTTGTTTAACTACCTGCTTTCTTCTCCTAATTGTTTAATCCGTGACAGACAGTAGCGCTATTCCCTTTGAGCCTTCAGTATATTGATGTAAGCGAGCCACAAGCTTGCAGCATCACTGTACAGGAAGAGCTCCTCAATTGCTTCCAGAAAATGAATGTTTCTGGTCTTATTAATACACAGTATTTCTCTATCGCCAATGGATATACTTTGACTGATACCTTCTTTGGCAGTAGTGGATTTTCTTACACTGTAATGTCTCACAGATATCCTGAGAAGACCAGCTAACTCACTAGATGATCTCATTCTTCATTTCTACTGATTATTCCCCAATTTATAGCATATTTTTAAAATTATTATATTTGTATTTTTCCCCCCCATCAATGAAGGAAGCTGCACTGATTTAGAAACAAGCTACTGCTATCCTTTGGAAATCTGCCACCACAAAGTCGTAAAGGTTTGTGGCTAACCAGTTTCATACTGAAGTGCGGGTTTGTATGTGGCTGAGAGGGGAGTGATGGGGCATCTGATAAGAGGACTTCCTAAACTGTGGTAAGTGGAACTTTCAGAGTTGTTCTCCACACAGAAGGTGTTAAATCTGCTGTCCACACGGCAGATGCACGTTCGTTTGGTTTTCATGCCACAGCTCACCGTGACAGTCAATTACAAATGAAAAGAGAAAAAAGAGGAAATTCTTTAAGCTCATTTGCTCTGCCTCCGTCGTTAGCTCTCGGAAGTAAAGAACAAACGGATTGCGTATCTCCGTGTTTTTGTAGCCTTCAGCCACTCTAAGCCGCTCCCCGCCGCCACAGCCCGCCTCAAGAAGGGAAGCCCGCTAGCGAACCGCACGGCCTACCCCTCAGCACGGCCCCGCAGGCGTGGCGGCCCCGGGGCCGGAGGCGGCGCTTTCCCCATGACTTCGGGGCGGCCGAGGCGCCGCGGCCCCCGCCCGGCCCGGCCCGGCCCGGCCCGGCCCGGCCCTCCGTGCCTCCCGCCTGCCATGGCGGTGCCGGGACAGGGCGCCGAGGGCAGGTCGGCGCTGCTGCTGAAAATCGTGATGGCCGGGGATTCCTGCGTGGGGAAAACCTCCATCGTGCGGAGGTACACGGAGCCCAACGCGGCTGCCGCCTTCTCCTCCTCCTCCTACCTGGCCACGATCGGTGAGTGCCCGCCCGCCGCGGGCCGGCCCTGCCCGCTCTCTCCCGCAGCCCTGACTCCGTCCCTCCCGCTCCCCTTTCACTCCTCCTCGCCGTCCTCGGGCTGTCCGTGCCTGCCCGGCTTTGCTGCAGGTGCCCGGTGCCACCCGCGTGTGGGTGCTTGGAGTGTCACAGAGCACCGCAGCTCTCATGGTTCTGGCTCCAAAAGCGCTGTGCTCCAGCTCCTGTACTGTTACTGTGCTTTTTCGGTGTGGAGGCTATTTGTTTTGTGTTGCGCTGGTGCTCGTGGCTTCAGGTGGAGGCCTGGCTGTGACACACCGATGTGCCTGCAGAGAAAACTGCCTCTACTTCAAGGTGCTCTCAGACTAAAGTAATGCTCCCAGTTTCTCCATCTTTCCTGACAGAAAGACTCTTAACTTTATATTAGAGCACTTTGATGGTGTAAAGTCAAGACGTTGTTTGCTCTAAGTAGCCACATATGTCAGTGTTGAAGCAGAGACACTGTTCAGCTGGAAATGGTCATCCCCATTGGATACAGGGGATGTAGTGTTCCCCATCCCGCACCCCAGCAGCCCCAAAGTGGCAGCCAGCTCTCCACTGTCACTGTGGTCCCATCCCCTGTCACCCTCAGAATGGCAAGCTGACCCTCAGCATGCACCACACTGACATTCTGTGGATTTCTGAGCGGGAAGTTTTCATTTTTAAAGTACATAAAACTTGCTCGTGTCAGTATTTAAACTGCTTCTCATCCTTCGGCACCTTCTTGCAAAGCATCTTCTGAAACCGTCACAAACAAAAAAGTAGTGAAATGGATCCATAAGGCACGGCAGTCTATTATGAACTTTAACAAGGACACTCAAGGAACACCCATGAAAATAAACATCAGCTTTAGCAATGCACTTTGTATTAGAACTTAGATTCCTAGCCTTGGGGTTATTATTTTGAAACAGATTCCTTTTACTTCTAACTCAGATGACCACAGAGTCACAAACTCTGATGTACTGATGACATTAAGAATATATTTGACCTGTTGTAGGTTGAAAGACTTTAAAGAATAGCAAAGATGAAATTGTTCTGTGGACCAAACGTAACCTTATAGGGTTTTATTACTGTTCCTGTTCTTGAGTGATTTAAAAACTTGTTCAGCATATGTTTATCTGAAATGGAAATTAATACCTCACATGTAGTATTTGTTACTTGTCACTTGCATGTGATTTTTAAAGTTCTTTGTGAAATACCACATCCCACCTAGTTCCGTTTTACAACACGTGTTAGAGCTTGGGCTCAAACTCAGTGGGTGATGGCTTCTGCAATAGTGATGTTGAAGGTGGAAGTTCCGTGCTCTCAAGGACAGACGCAGCTGAGAAAATGGAAGTTTCATTCTTTGCAGCACAGCTGTGGTCAGTAATGGTGTCTTCTTCCTCTTTGTCGACACTATCAAAATAACTGTTTTTAACTGCGTGCCAGTTTCACACAGGCTCAGCCCCGTGAGCCCTCTCTGCTGTATAGCCTGTTGAATGCTCATCTGATGCTTTCCCTCTACCTGTTGTCTCAGCATTGGTGAGAGTAGCAGAAAGCTTATCAAGGCTATTCAAACATCTGATTTTCCTGACAAAACTGTATGTCACCAGCACCCTCAGTGGCAAACGGTCACAGCTAAAGAAGCTGAAAGCTTGTCTGGGAGCTGTGAAGAATCCTGTATTGCCATGAGTCATGGGTTTGTGCTACTAGAAAAAATCTGAGTGTTACTGCAAAAAAAAGTCCTGCTTGGCTCCAGCAGGGAAATTTTCTAAAATTATGTATTTTATGAAAAAAATAAAATTGCAGTAAATTTTCATTGAAAGTCCTTTATGTGACACTTAAACGCTCAAGGATGGGTGCCCTTCCTCCTCCTCAATTATGCAGTTTGGGTAAATTATAAGCAGTTAAAGTTTTCTAATTAAACTTATACGCATCATAAGGCAGGTGCATTGCATTGTGGATGGTAGGCTGTAGTAGGCTATAAAGAATAAGTGTTTTTGTTTAAACAGTGGCATTGCATATAACTCCACGGGGAAAGTTTATGAACAGAAAAATCCCTCTTGTATATAAGTGAATAGGATTGTGGGCTCATGATCTCACAGTCTGTAAGGCTTTTCTTTTGCTGGACTGTGCTGGTTGTGGTCCCAAACCCATGTTTTATGTGGGAAAGAGGTGTGAATCCTCCCTAACCTACTGTAGGGAATATGCTTTATCAAGGGGTGTGACTTGAACACCTGAGGTCCATTCCAACCCCTACAATTCAGTGTTTGTGACCACTCAGATAATACTGACGTA
This sequence comes from Excalfactoria chinensis, assembly GCF_039878825.1. Classification (NCBI taxonomy): domain Eukaryota; kingdom Metazoa; phylum Chordata; class Aves; order Galliformes; family Phasianidae; genus Excalfactoria; species Excalfactoria chinensis. Next base: position 40,945,277 of record NC_092826.1, read on the forward strand.
CAGATATTCCTTGATGTGTAGGGGAAAGAAGTGTCTGGTTGGAGTGACGCACCAACATAGTAAGGGCTCAGTGCTGCATAGGACAATCATAGCTGACACTCAACCCAAGTAAGGTGGCTCCAGGGACTGAAAAGTAAGTCCCAGCTGTTCCATGGGCTGAAGTCCACCACCAGTCATGAGCAGCACATCAGTGGATTTCTTTTCATCAGCTGCTGTTAGATGATGAGATCATTACAACGGCAACCCAGTTATTACCTCTCATGCTTGCCAGGAGCTTCCAGCTCTTCCTTTCAGCTCTGCCCTGGCTATTGCTGTGCAGGACATCTCACTGGGAGCTCAGCATTCTGTGGAGTTGCTCAAAACTCTTTTTCTATCTGGACAGGAGTATTTTTGAACCTTTCATATCAGGACCATCTCATCTGTATTGGGATCAAAAATGTATTGTGTTTTTCATAGAACCGTAGTATCTTTTGGGTTGGAGAGACCTTAAAGGTTGTGTAGTCCAATTCCCCTGCAGTGAACAGGGACACCTACAGCTTAGTCACGTTGCTCAGAGCCCCATCCAGCCTGACCTTGAATGAGCCCACTATTTAGTAGGCAACCTGCACAAAACCTATTGGAAGAAAACTTTGGAGATGATGCGTGTTTCATAGATATTGAGGGAGGAGGTGGGCAATCTACATCTGAATTCCTAAGTGCTGACTATTTTAAAGCTTCTTAGGCCTTGCTGTATTTGAAGTGCCTCAGTCCTCATGCGAGCGTACTTGATATTTTGAGTATAAAGAAAATAAATTTATGTCATGGCTATCAAACTTGGACATAGCAACTAGAATATGAGTTTTTACCCAGTGTACCCATTCTCTGTGTAATTTGACAGGTTAAGAGAAGCAAGTACAAGCTGTTGCATTCAAATTACGTTTATCTCAAGAGGGGTAATCAATGCTAGCTTTGTTATGTTGTTCGTCTTGTAATAGTACATGGGCTTAAATGCATCTGAAACCTGTGAGCTGTCTCTTTGGCATTGTATTTCTCATTTTTCTTTTTTGTCTTTTCAATTTGCTAAGTTTGCATGAAATTTCATATAAAGACATGAACAATTCATGCATGCACGGCATATTGACTTCTGTTTTTCACTAACATTCATTGACCTTCTAGGTCAATAAATTTTGAAGTTGACTTGAGAAGTCAATATGCCTTATTTTAATTTAGATTAAGGTTTAGCCTGATTCAGCACTCTGCTTCCCTTCTTAGAAACAACAACAACAAGAAAAAGCTTATATCAATTTATTATTAAAATATACGTCAAATCAGAACTGTTTCCTATAGGGCTGGGGATCCCTCGCTGGATTATAGTTTTTCTCTGTGTTCCCAATGCATCATTTGAAAGTGACATTCCAGCCTCCCAGTGCTTGCTTGGTCCCTCTCAAGTGTTCTAATATCAATTGTAGGAAGTGATACAGATAATTAAACAAAACTGTGTGAATTTCAGGAGCAAATGTTTTCCATAAGGTTCAGATTTCAACTTGAGCACACGAACAAATTTGGCTTCAGTTACATTTCCAGCTAACGTTATTAATTCCATCAAGGAAGCTTTGCGTAATGTTAATTACAGACACCGATTATATCATTTCATCTTCCTTTGCCATTGAAGTAAAAATCCATCAAACGAAGGACATGATTATCATAATAATTTTAAACTCTTTTACCACATATACCCCAAAATGTTATTACCATTGGAGTCTTGTATGTGAGCACATACTCTTCAACATTTTGCATGAAATGCATTTGGAAATAAAAAAGAAAAGAAGGGAACGTATTTTTTTCACTGCCTTTTTATATTATTGCCAGCAGTGTTTTCCTTTGGAAAGGTCATTTGGCAGTAACGTTGCTTTTTCAGTTTTTGTAGTGGTTTCAAATGGCATCACTATGGGTGACAAGCTACCCTGGAGTTATGTGGCTGTATTTAAACTGTGGGGATTCTTCACCGTGGGGAAGGCTGCGTGGCCTGCTATGGCAATGCTACCTTACCTTTACTTAACGTAGCTGACAGAAATAGCCTTCTTAATTTTTAAGGGGAAAACCTGAGCAGAGAAATCAGTAAAATGTATTTCGAATGTCAACATTATAGTAACTGGAGAGAGACATCGTTACAAGTGAGGAAATACATCCCTCTAAGGTAGTAGTGACAGCAGGCAGATTCCAGCCTTGGGTTGGAGATGCAACAGCCCACAAATATAGGAATTGTAAACCACAGCTGGAGTAGCAATTTGATAGTATAGTAAAGGAAAACACTACAAATTATGAGGAAAGTATCTTTAAAGAAAGATGTGTAACGTATGTAGAGACAACGTACAGCACTGGTTTCAAGTGCTAACGCCTGATTTTAGCACTAACACCCTGTATTTGGGATAAAGAGAGATTAAGACTGTAGAGACAGATGTTGCTGATTTGAATGAAATCCAGTGTATGCTCGCCTTTGCATTTAATTAATACAGCTAATTTCTATCCCTGTTCATGCAACCCTAGATTATTATTTTTTTTAGGGATTTGTAAGTAAAAATAGAAAAAACGGCACTTTGCATGCAACAGCTTTGTAAGCATTTATTGCTAACTATAGCTGTTCTGCAATGCAATTGGAAACAACTGAAATCACCAATGTATTTGCCAGGTATTAATGTGCCTAAGCCATGAAGCTGCTGTCCTGCCACACGCCTATTAATTGAAATATGTACATGCACACGTAGTGTCAGAATACCTTTCGCTTTGACATGCCTCTATTGCTTTTATTGTAATGTATTGTCGCATAGCTGTTTTCACCACTGAATAATTTCCTTTTGCAGCTTCCATTTTGAATGTGTATGATTAATTACTTATTCTTTGTTTGATATGATTCCTTCTCATTTTCTGTTTTAAACTGCATGGTAACTGGTGTTGAGAAACATTCTTCATGTGGAAATCCATGCTATTATCAGAAATGTTACAGATTTTGTTCTTTCTTCTAGGCATTGATTTTAAAGTGAAGTGTGTAACGCTTAACGGTACAAGAGTGAAACTTCAGATATGGTAAGTTTTAATCTGTGTCACAAATAAAAGCCAACTAATGTACATTAGAACGTGAAAAAATCTTACTTGTTTTTAATTGCATGCCTTTATAAATTGCAATTGTTATGTAGTAAATCATTTTAAAATGTGAGTTTAGTAAGTCAAAAAGAAAATTGTTACTAGATTGTTTTGACAAAATTCTGTTGTTGCAGCACGCAAACAGTGCAGATCTACAAACCAAATTAATTCTATTTAATTGTATCAGAACACTGAGGGAAGTGACAAAGCAAGAAAATTCTGTATTTCATTAATGAACAAGTGCATGCTCAAGGACTGCCAAGAGAAATCTATTTTGATGAGTCTTTGGGAACCTACTATTTTTGTTTGTTTGAGGCTTTTTTAAAAGCTGTATAGGAATGCTGACAGCCATGTCTACAGGCATCCCATACAGAAGGTTATCTATATTTACAGTTACCTAACTTCTCAAGAAGAAAGTGAACATGAATTCACTAACCAGTGTTGGATCTTCAGTTGCTCTACCTCAGGTTTTAGCTCGAAGGCTTGTTGGCAGCTTTCTTAAAGCATAATTGCAGACGGGAATCTCTGCACCCTCTTACGTTGTGTTTGTTCCCCAAACCTGCCTTCCACCTAAACCAGCTCCCTCTCTGTGTCACAGTTTACAAAGTGCTACAGTTCTACAGTTTGTTCAGTGCTATCAGATTTATTTCCTTATTGTGGACTTTTTGTGATTTCTTTCAGGGATACTGCTGGCCAGGAAAGATTCCATACACTCAGTACAAGCTATTTTCGTGGAGCACAAGGCTTTGTTCTTGTATATGACATCACAAATCTGGACAGCTTTCAAAGTGTAACAAGCTGGATGAAAGACATACATGAGGTAAATAAATCAAACTGGTTGATCTTTTAATGAATGTAATCAATGAGTTAATGCAGTTTATGTTTTAAACTACTGCATGAAATTTATTATTCCTCGAGCTGTATGTTCCTAACCATAATTTCTTACTTCTAACTCAGCACATAGTATGATAGTAGGATTACTGTTATGCGAAACTGAAAGACCGTGTAGATTATCCAGAGCAACCCCTTGCTGATACAGGAGTGCTTCTCTGAAATAAGTTGAAAATACATCTCTTAATCCAGTTTGGGACATACTGAGTTGAAGTGCTTTTGTCACCAGCGTGCGTTCACAAGACCTACAAGCTAATCTCCATGAGCTCATCTCAGGGTTTTAATTAGCTTCAGCATCAAAATTAACCAGTGATTTCCCATTCCTAATTCCATTATTTTTGCATAGTTGCTTCATCCCTAAAATCTAATTAAAACAAATCAAATGAAAGATCTTGTTTCCCTTTTCTGGATATTCCTTTTCATAGGATGCTTTCAAGAGGGAGGAACTGACTAAAAGGACTGTCTTTCTTTGGTGGCTTGGCTCAGTTTCTTGTAGCGCTGCAGCCAGGGAAATGTGGTTTCAGGTGACATAGGAAGTAATTCAACAGCACAAGGCTACCAGATGAGGTGTTAGTTGCCAGCTACCTTGTCCTGGGTCTGAATATTTTCTCCTACTCTGCTTCTGGAGCCTGTCAGAAGCTTCACTGTACTTCTCTAACGTGGTGGAAAATTAACAGACAAAACGGTTGGGTAGGTTTTCACTGCATTACCAGGTTTATGGGGTTCACAGAAAGGTCTGACAGATATCAGAGTTGGCATAAGGTAAGCAGGAGGAATAAGAAGGCCAAGAGAATAATGCATGGGAACAGTGTGAGGAAGGAACTGGGGTGGGAGGAGCTGACATGCCCTCAGGCATCAGGTCCTTGTGCTAATGATAACCCAGTATGTTGAGCCATGCTGAGCCTGTATTACTCAGTCCCTTTTGATATGTTTGCTGTTGGATAGTGACAGCTCCATTTTCTAAGTAATAACCTGAAAGTTTGTAGTTACTGTGATTGTATGTGATTCCAAATAAGATAATGCTTGTTGATTAAAATCAAAGAAACACACAGGCATTTGGTTTTTTATTATTTGTTTGTTTTGTTTTTTAACAATACTTAACAACCTCTTATATGACTTGGTAGGAATGTGATGTGATGGATGGAAAAGCCCATTTTAGAAAGCAGGTTCAGGTAAAAAAAAAAAACCATCAAACGAATCCTTTTCTTCAGTACACAGATGAAATAATGAACAACACATGGTCATATATCCAATAATATATACTTAGGATATTAATACTATTGCTAAGACATTGCATATACATTACTTCAGTATGAAGAACATTACTATGGTAATGTAGTACATCATTATCCTTGACCTTACAGCTATCTTGGAAGTCTTAGCGTCATCGGAGCGTAACTTCAGTAATGTGCTACAAAGGAAACCCGATGATAAAAAATTCTTATCGACTTGGCTGAACACACTTCAACCTAAAACATGTGTTTTATCATTTTGTTAAGAAAAGTGTGTGACCTGCTGTCAGCCAAACCAACAAGTCATAGGATCATAGAATCACAAGGTTGGAAAGGACCTACAAGATCATCTAGTCCAACCATCCTCCCATTACCATTGCTACCACAAGCTTGTGGTATGGTTTCATGATTAGCTATGATTTAACTCTGCACACAGCATGACAGTAGCTGGAAGTGTAGATCATCCATGTATGTATCCAGTGAGATTATATACACATATATAGTATGTATATGCATAGGTAGCTCTGAAAGTAATGCCTCCTGTTTATTTCCATGGAAACAACAGATAGAAAGAACGCAGTAGCACTATTCAATAAAGCAATTATTCAGCTACTGTAGGGGAACTGTTAGATCATGACCTGAGCTGGTGATGGAGCACCTGGTGAAGGGGGTGGCTGGGCCAGGAAGCACAGGTGCAAACAATTTACCTGCACTTCCTCTGTGACTGGAAGTGGGTCCATGCCCCCCCCCCCCTCCTGTGCTCATTTAAGGGCTGTGATCTGAAAGGAGAACATCTCATGGATAAAGGTCACCTTTTTCAGAGTGTTTCACAGCCAGAGATCCTCGTCACTAGCTGTGTGAGTCTTTTTTTTTCCTTCTTATGTATGACTATTGGTATACCTAACAGTACTTTGCCTTGTATCACAAAGAACTTGTCAGAAGCAGTTCTGCTGCTTCACAGGGCAGACAGCTACAAGACACTATTTTTTGACAATAGCCACCACTAGCTCTTATGTTTTTGCCAGTGATGAGCAAGATTCTGTAAACCATGCTCATAAAAATCTGCACCAATGGAGGTGACCCACTGTCACCATTGCTGAAGCATACCACCCACCACCTCACTGTGCTCACGTCCATTGTCTGTTCTCCAGCAGTATTCAGTAAGTGCTGATGAATATCAGTAGGTGCAGTTTTTTCCACTTGCAGAACTTCAGTGACATGTTATTGCTTCATATGCATTTCCATGTCAGTTGCTGTTTTGTCACACTGCTTCGCTTCTGCTGTCTGTCAGATAGTAACAGAATGTAACGGAATATTGATGGGAGGCTTTGATCTCTGCTATCATATCACCAACATTCACCTCTGATGTCACAGGCTGATATAATAAAATAGGAGGTATTGCTTTTGGAGCAGCCCACACATGTATCATAGGAAATACAGCCCTGACTTCATACAGTTGTTGGAGGGGCGTATTAGTTGTTAATATACAGAGGGTAGCAAATGTACAGAAGAAATAAGTAAAGGAAAACTCACCAGTGGTGGTGCCTTGGCTGAAGAAGTTGGGGCAGTCCTCACTGGTGAGCAACCTCCAAGAGATGCTGCCTCAGTGGGAGTCAGCCCTTAAATGAGGTCTCAGAGGGGATGGAGTCAAGCTCCACCCCTTCCGGGAGCACAGCTACATCACTCTCACCTGTGCTCCCACAGCTGACCCCACACTTGCCTCAGCTGATTAATCAGAGGTTCAGGCTGTGATTACCAATCTCCCATACAAGGGGTCATTTTGTCCTATCATCTTTAATTACAAAAACAGAATGGTTGAGTCATTGGGTAGGTATGAAGAAACATAAACACACCATACCTGGGCCATGTGGTTGGAGTGGAGGGAAAGGATGGGACTGGCCCTTGTGGCCACAGTGCTGAAGAGGCTAAGCTTAAGTCAGTGTAAGTCAAACAGGAAATCATACCTGCATGACCCTTTTTTTGTTCATGATACTTAAAAGCTTTCATGTAAAAATACTCAAGCTATGGATACTTTGTTTAATCTCACTGCCAGAAAGTACTACCTTAGTTTAAAATTTTAAAAACATGCAGAAATGCTCAATTTAGGCAATTTCTAGTAATGTAAATCGCATGATTGATTGTACCAATCTCAAAGCTAGCAATTAGTGAATGTTGTAATGGAGCTGGTTAATAATAAAAAATTCAGTTTAGTCCAAGTGTGATATCAATTTCTGAAGTGTCTTGGTGAAAATGTATGGGACCATTCATTGCAAAAGAAGTGTTTTTATGCAATAACTGTTAAAACACAGGGCGTATCATGAAAATTAATTACTTGCTTCACAACGGCGACATTCCTTGCATTTGCTTTGGTCTGTAAATGCAAGCCAGTCTTTCATACCCAAGAAATGACCAGTATTAGAGTGACTGCTGCTACAGCACCCTTAAAAATGTGCAAGGGTAAATATATATACATATACATATATATATATATATATGTATATATATAATTAAGGAAGGAAACAGAGACAGGTTTTGTTAAATGTCAGACTGATGAAGTTTACACCTGAACCAGTCAAACAGGATTTTTTTGAAGTGAGTCAGTGATTACTTTGCACTTTCATTTTTTAATTCTCTTCATAGAGATTTTAAACAGAAAAAAAAAACGTATTTCAATTATTGTAAGTGTGGAATTCAGCTCTTTGCTATTAAAAACGAGCTATTGTTTAAGGATATTCAAGACATGAATACATGGTAGCAGATGTCTTCTTCTACCACTTGTATTCAGTGCTAGAAGGAACGAATAGGATGGTTTATGAAAACGCTTTCTAGAAAAATACACTTTCAGCTGAGTATCTTAGGACTTCATTGACAAATCCAATACAGGCATATTGGATTCATAATGCACTCAATTAGGAGCACAATCACTGTAAGAAAATTACTTTAGAACCTGAAGCTGTTATTCATAGGTGATGCCTTATTTATTAAGGTGTTCTCCTGTCTGCTAACGTGGTTTTTAGCTACTGAATGCAGCTGATTCTGAAAGGCTGATCCTATTTGGCCATTAAAAATCAAATACATGTAACCATGTGCCAAATCCAGTTGCAGAAAGTAGTTCTTTCCAAGATGTGTTGAGGGAGCTTACGTACTGGTAAAAAGATTTTATGTTGAAGATGTTGAAAACTCAGTTCAACGAGTTCTTGAGCAACTGTCATAACTTTAAAGTTGGCCCTGCTTTGAGCACAGTTAGACCAGATGACTTCTGTAAATCCTAAATTCCGATCCTAAATTCCTTACTTGATTCACACATGGTGTCTGGGTCACCAGAAACTAACACAGATGATAGGCTCTATGTGTTCTTCAAATTCATCGGGCTGGTTTTCATTGTGCTGATGTGGCCACGAAGCTGGCATTATGATATCCTAATGATTACCACCATGCTGGAATTTTTCTGCAAGCGCTTGCTGACGTAATGTACTGCTGCTGGAATATATTAGCATTCTTGTGGTTTCTAAAAGAAGTGACCCCTTAACCAGGGTATTAAATGTGTGGGTGTGGTGGGTTACTGCTTGTTTTGCATTGTGCCCTTTTCTGCTTCTGTGAAATTCAGTGCAGCTGAGAGTTGGGATCTGAGACAGTATTTCTGCATTATGCTTAACTAGAAGCACTACAGCAAAGTGCTTTGCAAATAGAAAATTAATCTGATTTCAAACTGTTCTGAGTTTTAATTTCTCAGATGGGAAAGCTTGGTGCCAGAAGGACTGAATTGTTCCAATTCATAGGTGAGTTTGTTGTTAGCATGTTTATTAGACCTGAAAATTTCTTGTCCTTGTCACCTTGCTAAATTGGTATGTCTCTAAATCCTGATTGGTTTGAGGATAAATTGTTCTACATCTAATCAAGTCAAAGTTTACTAAGAGACTAACAAGTTCCATCACTTGTACAATTCCACTCAAGTCCTGGAAATGAGACATTTGTTATTGGGATCTTAATGTGGTAACTGGAAAAGTACATGGGAAGATGTGTCTGTGAGAATCATTGTGTATGAACGCTACATGTTATGATGTGGGGACAGGATATTCCTAGCAAATTATTCTTCATTAGTACAAAGAATGCACTTCTGGTCTCATTTTCTAGCAAGTGAAGAAACTTCCAGGCTTTGTGACCTTCCCCAGCTTTGCCTTTATCTTACAATGTGCCGGTGCATATTTCTATCTCATCTTTGTTTCTAAAAAATGATATTAATTTTACACTTTTCCCTCTACTGCAGTCATTAGATTGTAGCATTAAAATAGTGTATTTATCAGACCTGGGTTCTCAGGTTCACTGTTTGGACCCCCAAACAAACTTCTGTTCCTGTTTCAAACTGTAATCAGTGGTCAGAAAAATAGCATGGCCCTGAACAACTGTGCCATGGAAATGTATTGGAAGGACAAGGTGGTGCTTTGCAGGAAAAACTCACTTCACTGGATGAGAGCTTTATACAAGGAGAACTCTGGAGCCTATGGTGCTGCTCCCTCGTGTGGCCACCCCTCAAAGCAGCCCAGCAGGGAGCTCCAGCTTTTGCCCAAACCTGATGGATTTTAACTCTACTGGAATGCTCAACAAACTTGGGCAACCCCAATGAATCTTACAACTTGCACTTCTGGAGGAAAAGAAAAGATCATATAGTGCTGATGTTGGCTTTTTGGACACTTTCCAAAAAAATGGGTTAGGTTTTCTCCAAGTTCTGACTCTTTTCATAGGGAGCTTTAATAAAATGTGAACTTGGAATGTTAAAAGCAGAGTAAAAACTCAGGAGAGTGAACCAGAACTCTGATGTACTTTTGGAAGATACCGAAGCAAAACGTTTTCCTTGTTTTTATATTCTCAGTGTTTAAAGGAATTTACTTTTTTCTTCTTTTTGCCTCGATTACATTTTTATAGTACTTTTCCAGTACATGGGGAAAAATGTTTCCTGACTCTGTTAGCTTGGTGAATGCAGGAGTATCTAATAGCATCTTAATGACTGTAAAATAATCATCTTCTTTTTAGCTACAGATTTAGCATTTGGAAGGCTTACCTCTGAGCTATAAATAAAAGAGGATGAAAATACACAGTCAGCTTTTAGAAGCAGCAAAGAGCCATATTTTTGGCCCAGTGCACCTCTGCAGTTTTTATGCCAACTGAGTGCATGGTCAGGTTTGTGCATAGTCATACTGAGTTGATCTTTTAAGAGCTCACCTGCACAATCAGTTCTCAGAATGAAGGTCATTTTGTGTATATCCTTTAGTTTGCTAAAAGGAAGCAACTGCAATTTAACATCTTAAAAATCCAATTGAAGTGAAAACTCATGATTAGATTTTATTAATGTATGAATAAATACTTACTGAAAAGCCAGGTGTCTCCAGCCTTTGAATTTTGTTAATATTTGAAGTAGTGTAGAAAGAACATTCCTGCTTCAAAAATTCTTGCTCTTTGTGCAGAAATAAATTTGCAGAATGAATTTCATGTTTCTGTACAGAAAGGATGCCAGTATTTCCCTCTGACATTTCACTTCAGAGTAAAGTCAAATGTCACTGGTAAAGCCTTCTGCTACATACAACAGTCTTTCAAATAAACTGTAGGTTACGTGATCAGATTGTCTATTTACACTATTTTAAGGACTGATGTATACATATATGTGTGTGTGTATTTATGTAGGAGGACCACTGACCTTAATGAATAAGGCTCCATTGCATTTTGATCTATTAATCCAGGTTAGACTGATTCGTTATTTTAGGCCTGTACTTTATACTCCTATGATGAGCTTACTTCATTTTAATACTGCATTATCTTGAACATCAGCTGTGGTTATGAAATGAGATTAGCTGACCCTAAAGCGAGAGTGGATTAAAAACACGAAATCATCTTCCTTAGTAATAAATTGTCCCTGCTGCTGTACTCTTCAAATGAAGCAAGTTAGTTGTGAAAGAGCAAATAGACTAAAACAATGACTCTGTCATCCCTTAACGAATAGAGATCTTTCCTTCAGTTTCTCTGAAGGGAGATACTTGTGTCCATGTGCATCTGTGTGTGCTCTGGGGAACTGATCACCCGAGTTTGTCTTCTGGTACAGGTTCTGAGAATCAGGGTTTGAGGGCTTGAAGTTGTGAAGTCATAGCACAGGTAACAGCAGAGCAGCTGGCCTGGCCTGCTTCTGGAGGTGACGAGTCATCCCTTGTCCAGTGTACTGCAGCTGTAATGATGAATTATCAGTGTTTTTGTTTTTCTTTTTGAGAAGAAGCATCTTCTGTCATATTCTGTAACACTGGGTAGGTAGATACGGTTGTGCATGTCTCTCCCTTTCAGTCTCTCCCCAGAAAGCTTTTGAAGACATGGGGTAGCTTTAATCCTCTCTGCAAGAGATATAAATACACCCTACAGCTTGATTAGTGTTATAAAAACTAAGACTTTATTGGAGACCAGAGATTTCATCAGCAGCATTGCAGAGAGATCAGCAGTCTTAGTTCAAACCTTCTGAGTCATCAGAGAAGCTGTGTGAGCATTTGCTTTCTAAGTACATTGTGGAAACCGATTACATTTGAGTTGCTCGTTTCTAGACAGAGACACTTTTTCCATTTAGGCATCAAAAGTGGTTTTAAATACTACGTTTTTAACAGCAAACGTCACTTTGCAATTTCCACTGTTCCATTTCCTTGTCATGATTGCAGTCATCTATAGTTACAATAGCTTATCTTAAAATAACACTGATGCAAAGCATCCAGTGCATTTCACAGTCATCCCGTATGTAACTGGATTAGTGGAACAAAGGATAGAGGCAAGGTCAAAAAGCTAGAATTTTCCTCCTTTTGAAGTCAATGAGGTTTTTAAAATTTCACTTCATTAAAAAATATATTGCCTTCTTCCAAGTGTCTTGGAATAATCAAACTTTTATGCTGAGGTTGAGCACTTGGACTGTAATTTTGCTGTCTGTGTGCGAAAGCGAAGTATGGAGAGGTATTCTTTCAGGTGTAGCAAATTCCTTAGTTTTTTCTTTTCAGTGCTGGATGCAGACCTGACTAACATGCTAATCCATAATCTCATTACTTCAGGGAGGGCAGCGTCTGTGACTTTGGAGCAGTTCCAGTCACTTTGAAGCCTCAAGATCAAGCATTCATCAGAAGATGAAACCCATGCACCATATACTTTATTCCTCATGAAGGGTGTTCCAAATTATACCCTTTACTTTTAAGTGGCTTTTTCCTGCTCTTTGCAGTCTTACCATTTTCTTCAGGATCTTGGTAACTGATGAAAAACATTTGTACAGATGGAAAGGTCAGGAGGAAGCATAGCCTTTACTTTCAAGGGAATTATGTTGACGGTTTGTGTGAGTTGGAGGTGAAGGGCTTATGTTGTTTGATGTATATTTATTTATTTTGTTAACTTGATGCTTATTAATGCTGGTCCTCTTTTAGAAAGCAGGTGATGAAGTGGACATAGTACTGCTGGGCAACAAGTGTGATAAGGAGTCAGAACGTGTAGTTCCAAAACATAAAGGAGAAAAGGTACCATTGATCACGGGTGCTTTCTTTGGGTTCTCCTGGTTGTATGTGCGACTATGAGCTGTTCCCCTGACAATGAAAGAAGTTTTCTCAATTCCAGAAATTCTATTAGGAATTGCTCCAAAAGAACAGTTGGGTTGGTTGGTTTGTTTTTAACGTGTGAACAGGAGTGCGTTAAATAACTCCTGGCTGCTCTCTTCAGAATACTGATTTTTATTTTGAAAGTTAAAATTATCTTAAATAGTTCCAGGCATTGTAGTTGTTTTTCAAATTATAATTTAAAGTATGTTAAAACTTATGGCTTAGTGGCTTGTCGTAGCAAGGGTAATGGGAGGATGGTTGGACTAGGTGATCTTGTAGGTCCTTTCCAACATTGTGATCTATGACTCTATGTAAATCTGCATTTTCAGAGCACTCCTCTAATATGGAGTGCTAGAATATAATGCATTGCGCATTCTGCATCACTTTATGATGACATTCATCAATGACTTTTTTTGCTGCCTAACCATATAGAACTATTGTGGCAGCTTGCACACTGTGATTGTACTTATAGATAAGTAATCCTAAAGAATATTGGACAGATACATTCAGGGGACTTGCAGGTCTTTTAGTTCAAACCGTAGATTACACAGTTGTGATTACAGTATAGATTAGACTGCAGAGGAAGAACTAGTGTGGGGAGTACTGTTTTAAAGGCAAATATTACCATCACTGAAAACCTGAGGAAATCCAGGGACCATTCAATGGGAGAAGAAATTGTGATACTGATTAAATGTCACAATGTAGATTGTGTGTGGTGCTCCAGAAGTAATGCCTCCTATGTTAATATACTGGGCCACAATGCCAGATACCAGTGTTGGTGGTATGGCAGTAGAGGTTGACTTCTCACCAGCATTTTGGCAGTAGTGACAGCAATGTGAAAGACAAGCCATGTTCAGGACAGCCATGCCCATTTTCATGAGTGTGGCATGCAGGCTGCTGTTCATCACAGAAAAAAAAAAAAAATGCATTACTAAGTGTGGTGCCTCTTTTAAAAAATAGAGAAAAATAATCTTGGAATGAGCCCTTCAAGTATGCAGTCAGATAGTTGAGTCAGGCATATTATCCTATGTTTGAGGAATAGCATGCTGATCATTTCCGATTATGTAAGTACTGACTAGAAAGATAAAGTGTAATGTATATATATACAGGGAAAAAAGGTTGCTGAAAGATGCAGGTATACTTTCACTCAAAGAACATACTATCAGAAATCTGGATACTCACTGGACACATGTGCACAAGAGGGCAGTATTAGGGTTTTGCATGAGGTATTAACAGTGACATTTTATGCATTCTTAACCATGCAATCAAAGCTCCTCTTTATGTAGTCTTTTTTTTTTTTGAGGAATAAGTCTTCACCTCTTCACCAATGAGTCTGCTTTCTAGATTTCTCCTGTGTTCTGAGACAGCTTCTCAGTTACACTGTTTTGTTCTTTAATGTGATTTCAAAATGCCAGAGAATCTGACTGAGACAGCTGGAGAAAGATTGCATTAGCAGAGAGTGAACTAATAATATCATCTCACTCCAAAGATGAAAATATCCATATTAAAGGGAAAAATGGTTTACAGAAAGTTCTGCCACATAATAATTCATTCCATAGTACCTTGTGAGTATATGCTGTAAGTATTGTTCTGCACAGAGTCTTGCAAGGAAGATCAAAGGATTCTCTAGGAATCTTACTGTGTATGTTGGCATTTCTATAGCAATCTGTTCTAAGTGAGCAGCCACGGTATACCAGTATATAAGCTAAAACAAAGAAATTATTAAAAAAAAATAATAATTGCATCATTTTGATTACTCATAAATTGATATGCTTAATTTTAACACTGTGAAGGATTTTTTTTTGTATTAATAACTTGAAAAGTTTGAACTCAGCCTTTCTGGGCTCTTCCGCTCCTCCCTCTCCAAATCAATATTTATATATATTACTTAATGAAAAACAAGTATAAATATTGAAGATTATATGACTTTTTAGAACGTGTCCATTTTTCTTTGGTCACATCTTTCTAACAGAAATAGTCAAATAAAATGTTGTTGTTTGTTTGTTTTCCTTTTCTCATCTTCGTGTGTTTGGCTTTAGAACTGATATTACATGTACAATGAGTGGGGAAAAAACATACTCCACAGTGATACAGTGCTAGGAATACTGCTGACACATCTCTCTGATTCTACATTAAGAAACCATAGCAGGATTTTACTAGGAGCATTGTATTTTGAGATAAAAACATTAGAATAAAACTTTGCTTTGGAAAAGATAATGGCATTATTTATTTTCTCATTGTAAGTAAGTTATATTTCACATGAGCTCTCCAAACAGTTCTCAAGGATGATATAAAATAAAATTTCCAAGTAGTATTAGTACCATCAATTTGTACATGTATGTATTTTATTTACAGGTTTATACAAGATGTTCCTGAAGGCAAGAAAAAACAGTAATTCTTTGAATGTACCTTTCCAGTTTTTTGAAGCGAATTAGACAAATTTGTACTTGAAACTGCATTAGCACTGATTTTATTATTTTTTTCCTGTATCCAAATTTGGAGATAACTTGCTTGCCACAATATTCACTAGTCTGCAAAAGTGAATTTAAATAGTACGTATATTAATACATATATTTCTTGAATCTCCCTCCTTGGAGATACTCAGAAGCTGCCTGGACATGGTCCTGGGCAACCAGCTTTGGGTGTCCCCACTTGAGCAGGGGCTGAATCAAGTGGACACGCAGGTTCTTGTCAACTAGTCCATGATTCTGTGATTAATATTCTTTTTCCAACATCATGCACAAATGGAGAAAATAGGAGTGCATTGATAGATGTATTTGACACCATCAGAAGGCTGATATACTCAACTTTATTTTTTTCTTCTGTGTTGGTCTTTACATGTGGATCTTCTTCCCAGATTTCTGCATATACTGGCAGGGCTTAGGGAGGAAGCAGATCAGCCATCAGCAAGAGAGCACTGGGTTAGAAACTGCTTAGGAAAGTTGAGCGTGTCCATGGGCATGATGTTCACCCAGCTGTGCTGAAGAAGCTGACCAATAAGACTGAGGCCTCTCAATCTTTTTTGAAAAATCATTATGCTTGTTAACTAGACAAAGGCCAGTATGTTGTCTGTGTTTGAAATGGAAAGGAAAGAAGGAGGGCTCATACAATCATGGTCAGTCAGCCTTCAGTCCATGGAAGGGTCATGTCATCAAATCCTTTTCCACCCATTTAAAGGACAAGAATATGATTTGGCAGAAACAGCAGGGTGGTTAAATTTTGCTTTGCCACCTGATTGCCTTTTAAAAGGCCAGAAAATGTGTGTGAACATAGGAATAGTGGTGGTTTGTAATATATTTTGAATTTAGGCTTTTTGACATTTTCACATGGCATCTGTGCTTGGTAGCAGGACAAATGGGCCACAAGAAGGAATGAAAACTGGCCGGACTACTTGATGCAGAGGGTAGCAATTGAAGGTCATGTGTCTAGTTGGTGTCTAGTAAAGAGCAGAGTACAGCAGAGGTCTATGGTGGGACCCAAATTATTCAACCTTAGTGACCTGATGACAGAAGAAGATGTTCATTGCAGTCAGCTTGAGTTTAGAAGTAGTCTGTCTGAAGAAATGTAACAGACAGCTTCTTCATGTTTCAAAATTGTGTTTCATTATAATATTTTGGAAAATGAGCTATTTTGCTTGTTTTTTTGTTTTTTTTTCCTACCTTAATATAATCCTTAGAATGTTTTAATTAAAGTCTTATGCTTTTTTTAGGTTATTTCTAAAGCTCATTGAAAGCGATCATAGCTGGCAATTGTAGAATGGCTTAGGCTGGTAGAGACCGTAAGGACCATCTAATTCCAACCCCCTGCCATAAGCAGGGTTGCCATCCACCGGACCTGGCTGCCCAGGGCCCCCGTCCAATCTGGCCTTAAATACATCCAGGGATGAAGCATCCACAGCTTCTCTGGGCAAGCAAGATTAGACTTTATATCCTAATGAAGAGCCTTCAAACAAATTAAGTGGTTAGTATACATTATGAGCGGTAGGAGTGTTTTCCTTGATTGGGATTGCTTTCTCCAGATGTGTACCAAGAGGGGATTTATTGAGAAGGCAATAAATAGACTCCCATTATGGTTTTTCTGGCAGATATTCCTCCCACCTTGGTTTCCTCCCTTGGGAGGCAACAGTCAACTGTTTTTCTCTGTATATTTAACTGTATAAATTAAAACAAATTCAAGACCTTAAAAAGCTGTGATTTTTGTAGTGTTTTTTTCTTCATGCCAATATATTATCTAACCAACTGTAAGAGAGGTAGGCTGGAATTGAGCGAAAACAAGCAAATTAAATAAAATTAGCCAATATAAAATCTATGCTGCCAATTTCCTCTAAACGTTTTCATTATTCACCTATTACCATAATATATTTTCACATGCACATCTGTTCTTTGCATGTTTGTTATCTCTCTGCTTTTCTCTCTCTTTGGTGAAAAGTTGCATCTCTTTTTTTTTCATTCCATCATGTCTGCTTTTGTGTTGTTTGTTTTTTTTTGTCAAATTTTTACCTGTCCTTCAAGCATTCTGTTAATTTCCTGTAAATAATTGCCAAGGAAACAAGTCATTTTCTAAACAAGTAAAAACACTGAGAAGAGATCCACCGGAGTGTGTTCTTTATTTACAAGTAAGGATAGGATCCAAACTTGCTTTGAAAATACATAAATTAAAAAAATATATATTTAAGACATATCTGAAATCTGTAAACGGAGGATAAATATAGTGTACTTTACTGAGCTGATGTTTTCTTAGTCAGTGTTTATGTAACACGTTAAGAGCTGCCAGAAGCACCTACACATCTATTGCTATTATTATTATTAATTTTTAGTTCTGTTTTCCTAAAGGCTGTTCATCCCATTGCTAACTTCTTTTGTTTTTCTCCAGCTTGCTTGGGAACATGGGATACCCTTTTTCGAAACCAGCGCCAAAGATAACGTGAACATTGAGGATGCGTTTTCAGTTTTGACTAAGGAAATACTGGAAAAGGTAAGTTGGGAAAAGATTAAAAGGAAGATTTCAGGAGTGGAAGTACAGGATAGCTTTGCAAAGCACAACTCGTGCTGGTTTTGCATTATGCAGTGACGTTTGGGAGGATCCTTTAGCTACAGACATACAAGGAGAGACATACAGAAAAAGAATTGTGGGAGAACATATAAAGAGGAGAACGGGTACATGTTCAAGTGGAAGGTAAAAACGCAGAGAAGCTGTGTTTGTGGCTTTCCTTCTAATCCTTTTATTCAAAGGAGGGGTTAATATTGAGTGGTTACAGGATAGTTCCATTTCTAAGCCAGGATAGTTCCTTCTTTCTTTAGGTTTTCTCAGAATATGCACACTATTATGAGGCAGCAAATTCATGAAAGGAGTGGACATTTAATGTTCAATAATTAAATGTTTCATCCTGAAATCATAGCTGTTTGTTTGGCTGATTTACACAAGTGCTTTTGAAGTTATTAGAACCTAAAGAGCTGAGTTAATTAGTGGTAGAATCAATATTGTAGCTGTCAGAATCAGCATCTTTAACTACCTAGCTTGTGTTCATGAAAAAGCTTCTTGCTACTTAGGGTTTCCATACAAAAATCTTGTGTGGGACTGAATTATTGTTAATTAGCTATGAAAATGTTTTGCATCACAATTTAGTTTTAGACAGTAGAATATTATTTTAGACATTAATGGATGTTCTTCATGCAGTGCATTATCATTGCCATTCATCACCAGTATCAGTTATATGAAACTAGCCTTCCATTCCAAATACTCTTGAAGTCATAATAAAGATAAATGAGCAGAATTACTGACAAAGTCACAACTTGCAGTGTTTTCATTAAATAGCCATAGGGGATGGTCAGGGTAGTAGCTGAGGGTATGGCTGCTTCTAAATGAGAGTCTTGTCCTCTCATACAATAACACAAACTTTAGTTTGTTGGGTTATTTTGTTTTGGTTTTGATATATATGACTTTGGTTCCCTTAGCATAAAAAATAACTTGGCAACTTAACTGCCAAACGTCATTTAGATGAGGAGCACAGTGACAAGTCTTTGAATAGCTAGGAGAAATGTCGAAAATAAGATAACTCTGATTTTTCTTGTAAATGAAAAAGATGTTTTCTACCGTAAATAAATAATATATTTGCAGTGTGAAGCATGAAAACTACAGACCAAAAGCTATGATCATGGCTGCTGCGAAGACAAATATCTGTGAAGTTATAATCTCCACACAGTGCATTCAGTAAGATCTGAGAGAATTCTCTGCAGCATTCAGAAATGGTGTTTGAGTATTTCTCATTCCAAGATTGCCTGCATTCATTTTACTTTTAGTGGAGCTTTAGTATTCCTACTAATCTTCATGAAAATCCATGGGGTTTTAGTGTGGCCATGCAAACAAATTTAGACCATTATACTTCAGCATGGAGTATAATTATTAGAACTGCTTGCTAATGCAGTTGTACGGTCTACATGCGTGCATTTGTATTTGGAAAATATGTCCTTGGGAATTTGTAAGTTTGTCCATAGCAATATTTCTCTCTAAAAATATTTACAATCCATATTTGGGCCTCATTTACGATTACTTAGGTGTATAACTTGCAATTGTTAGTTAAAGGAATTTGTTGATTTAGACAAGAAACCCTTTAGCCCAGTTGGTTCTGCCACTGGCCTGAGAAGAATGAGTCCAGAGAAAAAAAGGCAAAATCCATCGTACAGTTTCATCATGGTTATCTGGTTCAACAAAATAATTTGCTTGTTCATGAAACTGTGAAATCTGAATATACTACTTAAATTTTGACTTCCTGTAACTGATGAAATTTCAGAGGAGAAAAAATGTGGTGGGAAGTGTGCCTAGTAACTGTGAAAAAATGACACGACAGATGCCAGTCTCGATCACTTCAGTCACACATTCACTCTGCAATAGCAAGATATGTTCATACAGCATCGCACAGCGCTTTGGCGCAAGATAGGTATGTCTGAGGTTGCAGGATATTGTATGTCATTTATTGTATCTCATTTCATTCTGCAGTAGGACTGTCTATCCTAGACTAACGAGATGCTTCAGTGGTGAACGTTTGTCACTGCTTTACTAGTCCCATAGAGGAAAATTGTTTTAAGGAGCTCTCCTGAAAATTCTAGTATGGCCTTGCTTTTTGGAGGTAGGTTGAAGTCACTGAGGAGGCAGGCAGGCGAGCTGGCAGACAGTAAACCATTTTCAGGTGCATTGTAGTAGGCTACATTAATCTCAGGACATTTTGGATTGTTTATATGCGGTCTTGTTCACTATCTACTATGGGCATTTTTTTATTAACTACTTTTAACAGCAAACACGTAGATGGGGAAAATCAACATCTGGAGTTACAGAGGTCATACTGAAATAATGAGCTTCCTGATTCTTTTGGGATTTAGAACAAGTTGTGGTTCAAATGAGTATTCCCAATTGGAAGTACAAGGTAGATTTGTTTTATCATCACTTTGTGCTGCCTTTTCCTATTTGTAGAATAGATTTAAATCAGTAGAGCACGTTACTTTTGTAAGACCCTGCTATCTCTACTTTTGTGGCTTTACTTTTATTTGGCTTACGAGAGGAAGATTACTTCTGTATCTCAGCGGTTCAGATAACTGAAGCACAATTTAATTTTTCAGGTATTTATAGTCTGTGAAAATTATTCTTTGATGAGTCTCAATGCCACAGCTCTAAATTGCATGGATAGTCTCATTAAAGCAATCAGATGTTATTAGAGAACTTACATTGGTAACAGCTGTGGAGTTATACCATATTTTGAGAATAGTTAACTCACGGTTTTCAATCACAACAGTTAATAATGACTGATTTGGAAGGGCTGTAGTGGAAATGAATGTTAATGGCACTTGAAGCCCTTCCCAGAGGTTTTCTTAGACCTGTTGACAAATAACGTTTTACTTTAATTCATAATTCTTACAAGTCTCAGAGAGGCCTAAACTTGTTTATTAATTGATGACAGCTGTTTCTTAGCAGTGTTTCTTGTTGCCAGTGAACTATTTGTACCTGTGACTCAGTCCTCAAAAAGCAACCAAACCCCCCAAATTACCACCGAGAATGCAGTTACTATTCACACTTCAGTGTGGTTTGGATTCGTGGCTGACAAGCAGTACTCTTCTCAACTCGCTTTTCAAGAAGTCTTACAAGCCTCTGTATTTCTCTTTGTGGGTGCAGTGGTTGGTATTTTTCTAAAACAGGAGCAGAAGGAAAAGAAACCCACACAGCTGAAGTTCTTGCTCTCTTCTGAAGACCGCTATAAAGCTAACCAAAACTCATGTTATGTCTGCCTCCCAAAAGTGATCGACTGCTAAGATTATTTTAATAGTATAATAAATAAATACAGATCTTCTGAGCAGAGCCGAGTCAAAACTCATTTAAGAACTTTGCTTGGACTGTTTAGGTTAACATCTGAAGTTTAACAGTTGGTTGTAATTTGAGATGAATATTTGAAAATAGCAGACTTCAGTTCTGTTTTTCCTTGATCTCTTTAACTTCCCTTCCAAGGCAACAAGATTTTTGAGATAACACAGTATGTCCCAGAATACTCCGCAGATAGAAAGTCTCCAGCATTGGTTCATACAGCATCAGACAGAGATAACTACACAGAGACTGCAAATTGCTTCAACCAGCCGCTCCAGCTGGAGCTTGAAGCGTAGACACCAGATTTAATTCACTGCAAGACACAAATCCATAGGAAACCAGAATTCATTATTGCCATGGTTCTGGGAATTGCAGTTTGTCCAAAAGATCCCTATCTTAAGCAGCACCCATTCAGTATTTGTTTATTATCCTTCATCATGTATGAAGCCCCTGGCTTTATGTGTCCTTTATTCATCTTGTACTGACCACAGAATATTAATTCTTTGTAAAGTTTTTCATAATGCTCTTAATGCTGTATTTTAGATCTATCTTAGATTTTTATCTTCATAACCTTCCTAGTAACACTAAGGAATATGTTCAGCATTGTACACATGGGAACTGCGGAACAGACATTAAAGCAAAAAGGATAAATGGTACCAGCTCACATAGCAGTGCAACAATGTAGGGCCTAATTTTACTATACGATCTTGTTTAATTCAAAAAAATCTGTTCTGAACATTGAATAAACCAGACATTCTCCTGGAAACAGTAACATATAATTAGGCCATGTAAATCAAAACTAAATCATAATGCTTGAGTATGCAGAATGAGATTTTTTTTTTTTAGTGCGCAAACTTAGCCAGCAAAAATAATTAGGCTGGTGTAGTTGGATGGAACCATCTACGGTCAATGGAAAGGGACACGTTTTCTTAGGATGAAACTCTGTTCTGGAGGTGTCTTTCTCTCTTCATTGATAATAGAGGACTGTGTACATCAGCCTTTCAATTTTATATTATTAAAGTTAAATAAGTTCAAGAAGACCAAAGTAAAGTTAGCACAATTGACTTGCTTCTGGCATTGACTGACTCTGAAAGAATCATAGGATCATAGAATGGCCTGGGTTGAAAAGGACCTCAAAGGTCATCTAATTTCAAGTCACCTGCCACAGGCGGGGTCACCAACCACCAGACCAGGCAGCCCAGAGCCTGGCTTTGAATGCCTCCAGGGATGGGACATCCACAGCCTCCTTGGGCAACCTATTCCATTGCTTTACCACCCTATATGTGGAAAAACTTCCTCCTAATATCTAACATAAACCTTCCCTGTCTTGGTTTAAAAACATTCCACCTTGTCCTGGCAATATCCATCCTCATAAACAGCTGTTCCCCTTCCAGTTTATATGCTTCCTTGAAGTATTGGAAGGCCACAATGAGGTCACCCCAGGGCCTTCTCCAAGCTAAACAAGCTCAGTTCCCTCAGCCTTGACTTTTTATCTTGACTTCGCAGCCTGTTTGCTTTCTGAAATAGAGCTTTTGAGGTGAAATTATATTAATCTTTACTCAAATGATCAGTAGGGTTGGTGTTTTTTAAAGCATAGTTTTTTTCTTAAGTTTGCAGGATAACTGCAGTACAACATTGTCATAGTCACATGTTATTAACAGGAGAGGGAGATAGAGACCCACTGTTTGTCAGTGGGTTAGATGTGTCGTAGACATTGTGGAATAGCAGGTTTGAGGAACAAAGGCTTCCATTCCCATCTCTTGAAGGTGTTCTGCAGCAGTGTTGTTCACTCTTTGTCCTCTCCTACTCCTGTCCCTGCCCCTGCAAACACATCTGATACTGCTTGTGCCCTGTTGGGAAAGGGCTGTCTTGTATTTTCAACAAGTAACTTAAAACCTAGGAGTACAGAACACAGAGAAGGTAAGACTCAAGGAAATTGCAGGACTGATCTTAATAATTGAGCTCTTCTCTTCTGGCTCTGCAGTGCAGAAGTCCCATGATATTCATTGCACAGGGTCCTCTGCCATGCTTTGCTAATCTTTGTCAACCGTCGCTATTAAATATAAACAGAAAGACTGCGGTCATTAACTACGGTAATTTTGTATTTGGAGAGAATACATCCCCCAGAATTTAGAGAAATTATAAATAATAGCAGCTTCAGTTACAGCTTCTTCTGCTTATTTCTCTTAAGCCAGTAGTTTTCCAGCAGGCGCTTTGGGTTTGTCTCCATTCTGGGTGGGGGCATTTAAACATATAGAGAAAAATTGTACCAAACCAGTGGTGAACTGTGTCTCTAAAATATATAAAGATGCCAAGAATTGGTACCAGAGTAGGTGAATCCAACTTGGCTTAATATTACTAATCTGAACAGATTTCCAGCTAGGACCAGGCAGCTGATCTTAATTAAGCTGATCTTAATTATTACATTAGAAACCATCCAAGGAACTTCGCTTATTTTCTGATGCTATTTCTCTTTGTATACAAACTTAGCTTTATTTATCTGATTAAAAAATAATGATTAGAGGGATACCAGTCATCACAATTAATCTACCTACAAGTTAGGTATCTATTGTAAGATAGCGACACAACCTCTGCTTAGTGCTGCTGAGGAGACCAGATGGCTGTGGGGAGTAGTTGATCCTGTCTCATTTTCTCCACTGATTCTGCAGGGAGCTTAGAATGCTTAAACAGATGCCTGTCAGTTTGGTGAGACACGTCTGCTGTGCTATTTAGCAGGAAAAAAGTAGTATCTTAGCAGTAGATTTCAATGTCTTACTAGAATCACTACGGGCTAGAAAAGCATCTATTTCTTCAGCTTTATTTTCAAGATTTCATTCTGTCCGTGATGCTGAAGTGGAAACTTGAGCTTCTTCATACCACTTCGGTTCCTTTCACCCTTCTGCTGTTTTCGGTTGTTTGTTGGCTGGCTTGCAGGGAAGATTTTCATTAGGCTGAGCTGAAATGTGAGCTAGGAGGGAGCCCTGAGTGTGGAATGTTGCCTGCCTTGTTCTCTGAGATAGGCAAAATTTGCATACCTCCTCTCCTTAATTTCATGCAAGGTGCTGTAGCTCTTCAGGGCTTCTTCATCCCTATGTGGGACTGCACTCATTGCTTCAGCTCTTCATGCAGGATCCACAGCATCTCTTCAGGTTATGGTTATGCACTTCTTAAATGAGTGTAAAGCACATTTGCTTAAATGAATCCCAAGCCCTTATCTACTTGATGAAGATCCTGTACGAAAGACTTACCAAACTGAAGTGTTATTTAAAGTCTTCAACATTTACATGTCTATTAAAACAGTTATCTCTTCTTTATTTGTGGAGAGGTGGTTCTTATCTTTCTGTCCTGTGGAATTCGTTGTTAAGTACTATCAGGTAATGATTTTACAGACAGCACGAACAAATTTGTTGTCAAGTAGGTTTTGCCATTATTAATCACCTATAGTGCTAAGGATCCTTGCTGAACCTACACATGCAGTAAAACATTTGCAAATAAACATCATAAGCATTTAAGGAATATACAAATTATTGCCCTTTAACTGAAAGCATGAAATGAAAACATTCAAGGCCAGACAGGATGGGGCTTTGAGCAACCTGGTCTAGAAGGAGGTGTCCCTGCCCTGCTATCGTAGGGGGTTGGAACTGGATGATCTTAGATTTCCTTCTAACCCAAACCATTCTATGATTCTGTGAAATTATATATAACCTATAATGCTTTAAAATCACCTCTTTCCTTTAAAATTAAATAAATTCATCATGAATTCTGAAATTGTTCAGAATTTGTTCTGTATTTTTCTGTAACACGCTTAGTACTTGAACTGATTTTTTTCCTTAAGAAAAAGCAGGTGTGAAATGAAACCTCCTCAGCTTATGTCTGCAGTAATCAGTGCTCAGTATTGCTTCTTGGTCTCATTTTTTTTCTCAGTATCTTATCTCAGAACCAGCGTGACGTCGTGTTCTTGAGGTGACAAGAGTATGATTGGTTAGATTCTTTTGGAAAGGATTTCATACTTCATATTTACAATCACCACTCAAAGACTATAAAACACCATCTCCATGTAGCACAAGTCCTTATGGCCACTACTTGTATTCAAGCATCTTACAAAGCAGAAACAAAAATGATTTCATGCATCTTCTCCAGAATATTAGGTCATGTTAAGAACTGTCAGCTAAAGGGGTGTAAGACTAACATTAGGAGACATTTGTTTTCCCTGACATTTAGATTCATCTAAGTAATTTCAGGTGAACTTTTCTGGGTGTAGTTAGGCAGGTCTGTGGTATTGTATGTGTAATTCCTAGACTTTAAATAATGAGTAGCATTGGACTACATGCGCCACTTTTTTCTTCTCCCTTTTTTCTGTGCACTTTGGATATCATAGCTTCCAGCTGAAATAGCTGTCCTTTCTGGAAGCTTCTCTTCATTGTGAGAAATGGTAGTTTGTGACTGTTGTGCTTGGGATGAGAGAGGAATGTGGTGATTCTATTGGTTACACTCACTTCTCTGTGTATCACTGCATACTTGGTTAACCTGCCAAGAGGCATACATGAGAATGCCAAGTAGAATTTGGACTTCATTTTTCAAGGCAGGTGACAATGAATCTCTATGACATTGTGTTTGGGTTCAGGTTTCAGCGTTCGTATTGTTAGAGTCCAGAGTTGCAACATGTACTAGTACTGTATTGCACAACCGGGTTTGATCGTTTCTCTGGTCAGCACTAATTATCTAGTTGTGTTTATTGCCGAAAGGAAGAGTGCTGGTTTTGCTGATTTTAGTTTTTAAATCTGTTTTTCCAATCTGCAAATGAATGTTTTACCAGGATGGAGAGCTGCTTTGGTAATTCGATCGTGAAAAAGGCTGAGCTGTTTCCACTTGGTGCCATTTCTGTTTTTTAGAATGGATTTAAGAAAATGCAGCAACTGGAGTGAATTTCACAAAATGCAATATCCTTTTGTATCAAATAATAGTTTATGCCTTTTTCTAATGGGTACTCTTCATCTGTATTTCTCTATTCATTTCAACTGGTTTTTTGCATCTCACACCTAATACTTCAAAGATTACGGTAATTAATAACAAATCTGTGAAAATCGGTGCAGTCAAGAGAAGAACTGGTATATCTTGAGCAATTCATGTAAGTAAAGATTTACATGATGGCTTATAGCATCTTCTCAGAAGACGTTACATCCTCTGTCACCTTCTGAGTTAGAAGAGATGTTTGAGGCACCTGTAGAATGTAAATACACCAAGCTGTAACTTGCAGGAGCATCAGTCTCCCTTTAATTTATTAGAAAACTCTAATCTCCTATTTAAATATGTAAAGGGAAAATGTATCTAGTGGCTGCATCAGATCTTTTACATATTAAAATATGTGAAATTTCAAGTTTTTCAACTGCATTTCAGTTATCTTAATTAAATGTTTGCTTTTATTTGTTTTACAGAAGTCCTGGGTATTATATGACTTAGAAGTTGTGGATCTAAATGAAAGTAAGAAGAGAACCTGCTGTTCATTCTGAAATATCATTTATTATTTCATTTCCTCTTCAGAGAATATTAACTCTTAAAAGGGAACATAAAGAAGAGAATTTAAAAGGGAGTCTGCAATCCCAAAGCACAGAATTTAGGCATCCTTTTTATTACAGAAATGTTGCTGCCAAATATTTTGACGTTTCTATTTTTTTATTATTATTTTTAATGTGAAGTCGAAGCAATTATCCGACTTTTGAATCGTTTGCATACAAATGGTTGCATAGGTGAAACCTTAACGTACTCATTTTCTCTCATTAAAAACATTTGCCTCAACGTTTTCTTGTGCCATTTGTATCAGATTTTTAATGTCGTGAACACTGACATCACACAGGCACAGGCAACCTTTCAGTAGGTGAAATCATCTATACTGTCCACAAGATAACATATGTATAATCAGCTTATACTCAGTGTAGTAAGATGATTTTCTGCAGGTTTTTGGCTTTGTTTCTTTAATATCCATTGCAGAAATGTATTTCTTACTGGAGAACTTTTGAACAGGGAGGTTGCAGAGATGATGGCTGAGACGAAAGAATATACCATACGCAGCATCTGTGGGTTGCTGAACCTACCTTAGAAAGTAGAAAACATAAAATAATAGAATGCCTCCAGTATCGTGCTCGTATAGCCTTACCATTCCATTTGGATCTGTTTTACATTGATACATAGCAGCTTTAATTTCAGGGGGGGATATCACATTCCAGTTCAATTTGAATGAGGGCAGAATAAAGACGCCATTTTCTGTTTCTTCAATTAAAAGCAAACAGGACACACAGAAAGCAAATGCAATCTGGAAAATCTGAGGAATTGTTATGGTTATATTGTCTTTTTTGTTTGTTTTGACTGAGATATGTGGTTCTCGATTATAAAATTCAGTCATTCTACCACCATTTGCAGAGGAAGAATAATACTGATAGTACTACGCAAGACTGCGCGGTAAGCTATCCTAGTACATCCAGAGTAATTAACTCTACTGGCTTAGTGTTCTGGAAAGCCACTGTCTGAAGTGGGCCTGCTTCCTTTCTGAAGGCTTTCTTCAGCTTGTCTTTTCAATCATATTTAGTATTGAGACAGTGACCTCGGCTCTCAGGTACTTTCTGAAGGATATGGGACCCAGTATGCCTGTGCCTTCTGTCAGGTTACTGTGCCACCAGCTATTCAGTGTGCTTGCAGAAGGGGACTGAAAGACAAGGAGGTTTACTTATTTGCAGCTGATCCTGAGACTACTCTCCTAGCCAGTCATTTAAACTAGCATTTAGAGCACTGTCTTAAAGAACAAAGGATAATCCCTGCCTTAATTACAGCCATAGCAGATGAAGAAAATAGTGCTGGAAGGGATTTTGAAAGGCTGTCTAGTTCCTCCTCTTATCTCATTTTCAGATCAGCTGTCCCTGCTGTATTCCAGGAAGATGTTTAAAGACCTGCGGTGAAGGAGGGGATTTCACTGTCTCCCTGAGTAGCGTACGATCCTTACTGAACTGGTTTTGCAGGCAGGAAGTTTCCTAATACCTCACCTAACTGCTGCACATGGAAAGCAGGTTCTCTCTTTCCTCTTTATGTGCATACTTACCTTTCTGTGTCCTCTTTTTTTTTTGCCATTTTCTGTGTGCTGCTTCTTAATTTTGAGTTGCTTCTCCACAATACTGGAGTGCAGAACTGAGACGTTACCACCACACTACTGCAGTTTAAATAACCACAGTTGGTGAGGTTAAACTGTTTTGTTTTTTCATTATCTTATCTAAGATCTCCCTACTTATGCATTCCAGTATCAGCATAATGTAAGATAGCCTAATGTTGCAAACTGTTTAGCATGTGCGATCTGTAATCTCTCCTCTGAGGAACTGCATTTCTGTCCTGGCACTTATCTGTGCAGTGGATTATTCCTCTGTACATGTAGAACTTTCTGTTTCTCCTTGTTTAGTGGCATTTCAGCTTTTCCAGTTTGTCAGCATCCTTCTCAATTGTCATGCCGTGCTTCAGCTATGCTGGAGCCTCTGCCTGTAGATACAGCCTTTGCATGTGAATAAGTGTATTCTGTTTAGTCATCCAAGATGTTGATGGAGATACCAAACAGCTCTGGATTCAAGACAGATCTCAGTGAAGTCCCTTTCAATACATCCTTTCAACTTGGGAGTGCCAATTATTTCAATATAATTATGCACTCATGCTGTATACCTCTCTAGATCTTTTTTTTTCCTTTCAGTTAAGAGCAACTTACGTGTAACCTTATGATCCTCACCTTTTCCAGCCTATTCACAAAGCCGGTTACCACCTGGTAGAAGCGACCTAGGTTGACCTGATGTTGGTTGTTACTGACTAGCCCATGCTGTTACTTCTCATGTATTTACTTTCAATATCCTTAAAAATGGTTGGATTGCCTGTTCAATTTTGTTCAAATTTTCTTGGGAAAAGGAGGCTGAGGGGAGACTTTATTGCTCTCTTCCAGTACCTGAAAGGTGCTTACAGTGAGAGCAGGGTTGGTCTCTTCTCACTGGTGACAGGATGAGGGTGCATGGTCTCAAGTTTTGCACCAGGGTAAGTTTAGTTTGGATATCAGGAAAGACTTCTTTACGGAAAGGGTTGTTATGCACTGGAATAGGCTCCCCAGGGAGGTGGTTGAGTCCCTGGATGTGTTTAAAAACTGTTTGGATGTGGTGCTCAGAGATATGATTTAGCAAAGGGTTGTTAGAGTTGGGGTGGTATTGTAGCGTAGGTGGTGGTTAGACTTGATCTTAAAGGTCTTTTCCAACTTGAGCAATTCTGTGATTTTATGATGCTATGAAATTGTTTTGGTTTTTTTTAAGAGTAGAAATAATCAGTTTGTATCCCTTCTTCCTTGCCACATTTTTTCCTTTTCCAGTTTTGTGGAATCTCATTCATTCTCTGTTTGTTCTTGGCGTTAATCACTTGCAACACTAGCAACACTGCTTGTACCCTCTGGGAATTTCGTCATATCCAGTCTATCAAAAATCTATTATTTATACAAGTATTTTCCAGGATACTTCTTTATTCTTCTTGCTTAAGCTGTTAATCCTTTGTCAGTGATGCTGGTAGTGAAATCACATCTGCTTTTGACTGAAGACAAAGGTTTAAGACATTAGGGTGTCTCACTATCCTCAGTGGTGATGTGATAATTAGATAGATTTCTCCATCTGTAGAATAACAGATCAGTTAATTTCTTGGTCTTCTCACTGTACTTTTTGTCCAGCTTCCTTTTATCTTTTAATTCCAGTTGTTTGTTTATTCATAATGCAGTAATTTGACCTGCTTTCTGTTTCCTTTCATGTCATTGAAAAATCTCATGATTCAGACAGGTTAGTTCACACTTCCTTGCCATCCTCTGTGCTCACCGAATTCTACACTTCTGCCCTCAGCAGTGGATCTCTGCTGAACTTTAAGCTGTCCTGATCTCACACAAGTTTTGCTACTGGTTCTCAGAGCTTGTGTCTCTATTTGGTTCCTCATCCTCTTCCCAACAATGAATATAAATCAATAAGAGTCAGTTTGGGTAGTAGGGTTTTTAGTTGTTTCTCTGTATAATAGAAATTCCTTCTATATGTAATTTAATTTTACCGGGTTTTCTGTTACATTGGTTTAGGTGCTATCCTGTCACTGGCCCATTTTAGGGAGCTGCAAATATATAGGTTCCCAAACAATAACAAATGTATCAGGCTGCTCAGATCTCTTCAGAATACTTTGCATGAGCGAAGGTTACTTGGATTTTATCAGTAGAGAAGGAATAGCATTCTCTTTCAAAACAAGAGATTCGCAGTTGTCAACTATATCAAACATTGTTCTCTGAGCTCCCCACTCACCTCAGAGAAAGCTCGGCATTTAGGATCTGATTCTGAAATGACTGCTGTAATTTCCTATTGTTTTCCACCAGACTTGTAAATTCTGCTAATCAGGCCCTTGATAAAGGGGCAGGTCATGTAGGAGGAAGGAATGCCACTTTATGGGTGACGAAAGAAATGCTGACAGAAGTGGCTTCACACAAAACTTACAGTAAGAGGCTTGGAAGTCCATGTAGTGTATGCTTTCTACAGTATAAAGCAAGCTAGCAGATGGCACACTAAAATCAGCTTGTTTCATACCGTTTCCATTGTTGGCATAGATAAGAAGTGATGATCACTCTAAATTCTTTAAAAATCAATTTATTGGCAATTGAATAAATACAGCGTTAGTGTTTTTTTGTTTGCCTGGTACATAAATATATTGAGAAATCACCATGAGACTCAATCAGCTCAAAATACTTTGAAGAATAGGTTTTGGAGTTACCAAGTCCTACCCTTTCACTCCATACAGCTTTGTGGCTACAATTTTCTGTATGTACATAGAAAAGGAAAAAAAAAGGTCCGTGATTGCTGCCTGAAAGGCACATGCACAAAAACTGTGATACAGCATAATTGAGGCCCCAACCCTGGAGTGGATCTGACATTCATTTCTCTAAAGATCTGGTGGCTTTGTTAGTTTTTTTTGCAGCACCAGCAGGAGACTCGGGTAAGAGAGATCACTGAATGACTGAGGCATTGCTAAGCATCAGAGAAATGGTTATACCTGAAGTGTTAATTATGCATAAGGTACAGTTAAAACAAGAAAGAGTTGTGTGATTCTTATGTTCTGGTGATTTGAATACTTTGTATGCAATAGTAAAACATACTTCAAGAAGGTTCAGCTACGGTACAGGTAGGACACATTACAAAGTCAATTTAAGAGCTCCAGTAAGACAGTTAAATAATAATAGGCTTTAGGATTTATTTTTGCCTGGAAACAACTAAATGAAATTTAGATGGTATCTCTAAGTTGCATTTAAAAATATGCATCCTGTTCCAGTGCAATTGGTAAGGTCAGGTTTCTGCTGGTGAGAGATGAGAATGGCGTGGCTATATATGAGGACAGGCTTAATAGATATATGACTCCTAAAACTGAAGGAGAAAGTAATCTGTAAAGAAACATCAGCAGTAACTGAGGGGCAACCTATTGTAGGGAACCTGCTTTAGCGGGAGGTTGGACTCGATGATCCCCAGAGGTCTCTTCCAACCTCTACGATTCTGTGGGAGAAATGTTTCTGCCCAGGCACAAGTGCTGTGTGATGCCTGAGAGAAGCCTGTGAGGTGAGGTTGTGTCTGTCCTGAAATTAACATGGGTTGGGATCGCTTTTAAAGCCACTTCTTGACAGACCCGTGCTCCTGGTCCTAGTGAATCCCAGTCTGACCTGATCTGCTTCACCTCACACATAAAATCCTTGGCAAACCTAAACAAGTTAAAACCGTACTTTGGCTTCCCATATTTCAACAGCAATGCTTTTAGCTATTATATCACTTTGCACTTCAATAGCTCAATTCACTGAAGTAGTTCAAAGCATTCTGCAAACTTCATAAAAAGGAAGCAACTTTGGAAAAAGAAACCCAGTGTCTCATATTTGTGAAGCTAGCAATTCCGGTAAGTGGAATCTAATAGTGTCAGGACCGAGTTCAGAGAATGAAGGACTTTCATAGGGGTGGGAAACCCCTACCCAGACTGCTTTAAAGCAAGTTAAACTTGGGTTTGTGTTACCCCCTCTGGCTTCCATAGTTGTCATTTCATCTTAGAGTATGGACAGTCTGTCTGCAGCCAAGCAGAACAAGAGCATATCTGTCTTAGCCCTCCTTGTTTTCGTGGTGCTGCTGGCAGCAGCCACATAGCACGCAGTTATGGCTGGGCCTGATACGGGACAGGAGGAGGAAGAAGGGGGAGTGGGGGCTGCAGGCGGATAAGGAGCTGTGGGAGGTAGAAAAACATTTTGTTTTATCAAAAAATATCCAGAATTGGGAGGGATCCACCTGGATCACCACGTCCAACCCCTCGTTCCACACAGAACCAAACAAATTTCAACCCTTTGTCTGAGTGTGTTGTTCAACACTCCTTGAACTCTGGCAGCTCGGTGCCATGACCCTGGGGAGCCTGTTCCAGTGCCTGACCACTCTCTGGTGAAGAACCTTTTCCTAATGCCCAGTTTGACTTTGTGGGGATCACATAAGACTTTGTAGCATCACAGAATCATTAACATTGGAATAGACCGCTAATATCAGCTAGACCAGCTGTCATCCCCACCGTGCCCACTAACCACGGCCCTCAGCGTCACATCCACACAGTCTTGATCTATAACTAGATTATTAACAGTTGATATATAACTAGGTTATTATTATTTACGCAGCATGAATTTCACTACGCTAACCGGGCGCACTGCTAGCTCTAAGCATAAACGCACACGCAGAGACTGTCGGTCCGGTGTCAGCTCCGTGCCTGACGCGAGCCCCGAACCCGCGTCCTCAGCGCCCGACGACTCCGTGCTGCAGCTCCAGGTGCCCACCTGCAGCCCGCGGCGGCCGCCCCTCCCCTGCAGGTCGGGCGAGCGGTCGGAGGGTGGAGTGAGAGGGCCGGGCCGGGCGGCGGCGCGCCCCGCCGGGAGGGCAGCCCGGCACTTTCCTTTTCGGAGCGGGGAGGAGCGGCAGCTGCGCAGGCGTTGCTCGCACCCTGTTGATTAGTCAGTGCTGGGATGGCGCTTCCTGGGCCAGGCGCGGCGGCGGGCGGCCCCAGCCGATGCCGGGGGGCGGCGGGAGCAGCGTCGGCCGCTCGGCGGGCCTCCCCCTTTGCCTAGCCCGGCATGTCCCGCGGCCGTAGCCGGCCCTGAGCGCGGCGAGCTGCCTTCCCCGCTTCCCTCCCTTCCGCCGCCGTCCTGCCGGGTGGGAGCGACCCCGCCGGCGCTGCCCGCCCGGTACCCTCCCCTTCGCGCCGCTGCCCTGTTCGGGCCAGACGGGAAGATGGACCCCGGCTCCTCGCTGGGCTTCAGCCTGAAGGACGTGAAGTGGAGCGCGGTGGCCGTCCCCCTGGACCTGCTCGTCAGCACCTACCGCCTCCCGCAGATCGCCCGGCTGGACAGCGGTGCGTGGGGCGGGCGGCGGGGCCGCGCGGAGGTCGGGCCGCTCTCATCCGCGCCGGGGGCGGCCGCGGGGCCCCGGGGCTTCGGTATCGGCAGCGCCGCGGCTGAGAGAAAAGTGACGGGGTGCGGGGGCTGCTCGCTGCCAGCCCAAGTTAGAGAGGCGCGAGGTGCGAGAGGAGAGCCGGTGCGGTGGCGCGATGCTGCAGCAGGGCCGAGGGAGGGGGAATGCCGCACGGCTGAGCCGGGCGCGTCTCCTGTCACCGCTTGTTAGGAAAGCGGCGGAGCTGTGAGAACCAGGGGTGACGTGAGGAGCCTGCACGGCTCCCTGACAACTTCTTACAGCTGTTCCCTTGGGCGCCCACCTGCGCGAGTCGGTGTGCGTGTGCCTCCCGCCTAGGGGATAAGGAGCAAGCCTGGGTGGCGGCGGTGCCCGCTGAGGAGGCAGCGCTCAGTGGATGGGCAACGCAGGGGCTTCTCCGGAGGCTCGCACTGCTGCTTCGCGATAGCGTTGCACCGTGGCTCCGTGACACCGTCCTGCTTTCCCATCCCTGAAGGAATGCAGAGGGTAACGCAGAATTAAACGTGTCTGGGCTCTGTGCTTTGTTAGCGTATGAAGTGGCCTTGTGGTTGCTCGATGGAACTGAGCGGAGCTCACACGAAGTTTTCTGCTGCTTTGAAAAGTGAAGAAGGAGCGTGGGCACTGCGTGCTGCAGCTCCCCGTGTGCTAAGCAGGACCGGGGCTGGGTTATTGCTTAACTGCAGTTCCCATAACCCTGCAGCAATCTCAGCCAGTGCTTTTTGACTTTGTCCCTTGGTTGTGAGGCACGCTTCCCAGCCTTAGCCCAGAGCTACCGTACGGGAGCAGGCTGGAGAAGGCTGCTCTACCATTTTAACTGCAGCTGGCTGTTCTTCGTGCTGCCAAACCGATGTTGTCCTGCGATAGTGGCAAAGCTGCTGTGTGAAGGAGTTCCTCCTGTGGTAGTACCTTCTGTCCCTGAAGCAGCCAAGATGGCCTCCAGTCACTGCACTTACGGCTATCAATTCACTCGCGATTCCTGGCAGTGGTTCAGGCTCTAACAGGGCACATGTATTGATGACTTACTGATTTCCTTCTCCGTGTGTCAGGCTCCTTCTCAGCCTCTCTGCTGCCTCATGAATCGCTCCCTCTGGAGGGAGCTGGGAGTTCTCTGTAGATGTTGGGAGGTGAGCGATCTTTTCCCCTCCACCCCTTTTTTTTGTATGTTTCTGGGGGCGTCTTGTGCCAGACTTGGTGAGAAGGATGTCCCAGAGACAGAAGTGCTGCTGGTTTTGTGCAAGGGCTGCTCGTCACCCGTGTGCACTTGAAGCACATCACTATGTAGGTGGATGTGGGCAGTCGTGCTCTCCGTGAGACCGTGTCCTGGAGTGCCCAGACAGAGGCAGCTGCCGGGAGCAGACAAATGCTCTCAGGCCTGCTTTCCCTCCTCGTACAGATGCACCTTTTAACTTAAGGGACTGCAGATGGCAGACAGATCAATATTTTATAAAGAACTCAGACGCTGTGGTCTCAGTGGTACGAAGAGGATGCTTTTCCTGTCTTCAAGAGAAGCTTGTCTTGCAACAAGAGGAAGCAGGCATGAATCAGTGCATGGTGTCCGAGCTGGGAACATACAGTGTGTTGGCAGGTGACTGGAGCAACTCCTGTCCTGGGAGCTCACCCTATGTGTGCCTGTCTTCATCCTGCAAAGCTGCCAAGTAGAGCTCTGTCAGAATTTCTTGCTGTGGTAGTGAAGGAAGTGCAAGGTCTGT
Organism: Excalfactoria chinensis; assembly: GCF_039878825.1. Classification (NCBI taxonomy): domain Eukaryota; kingdom Metazoa; phylum Chordata; class Aves; order Galliformes; family Phasianidae; genus Excalfactoria; species Excalfactoria chinensis. The sequence goes on from NC_092826.1 coordinate 40,980,700, forward strand.
TCCAAGTGTGTGTAATCCTATGCTACAGGCAGGTAGGCGTAGAGTTCTCATCTCCACACTGCTGAAGGTACAGCTTGCAGGTATTCACCAGCATATCAGAGCAGCAGTGGCGTGGAAATGGCCTGTTCTGTTCCTGAAGAGCTGAGCTCCTGTTGGGGCGGTGGGAGCTGAGTGCACTGCACGTGGTGATTGATACCTGTCTTTAGGCACCTTCTGGCTTTGATAGGACAAGGGGAGACAGTTTTGAACTGAAAGAGAAAAGAGTTACATTAGATGTTAGGAGGAAATTCTGTACTCAGAGGGGTGAAGACACTGGCACTGGATATCCAGAGAAACTGCATGTGCCCCATCCTTGGAGTTATTCAGGCCAGACTGGATAGGGTCCTGGGCAGCCTGAGCTAGTGGGGAGCAGACCTGCCCTTGGCAGGAGGGTTGGAACAGTATGATCTTTGAGGTCCCTTCCAAACCAAGGCGTTCAGTGATCCGGTGTCTTCCTGGCTGGCTGCTCTGTCCTAGCAGCTGATTATTTTTCAGGTTGTCTGTCTGATCATCATGAGGTGCTGGGATGGAGTTCATTTCTTGTGTAGGACCATGAGGTACGAGGGAACTGAAATGCTGTATGTATATTTTCTTCACAAGAAAACGGCCTTTCTGCATTGTTTCTGTATTTTATTTTTTTTTAATGGAGTGTAGTGCAGTGTGGGTAATGCTCTTAGGTTACACACACACACACAACATCCCAAGTTTTTCCACTGTTGCCTCACCTTCATGCCTTGCAGTTGGAAGGGGGAGAAGGGCTGTGGTGAATGTGGTTTCATGCTTGGAGTTAAGATGTGCGTCTCCTGGAAGAGTGCCCTTAAGTAGTTCGGTTTGATTTCTTGACAGGATGAAGTTATGAAATATTGATGTGCACTAAATTTCATCCTCTGCAAGAAGGAAGGATTTTTCTGGATGTCGTGGGATAATAAAAGAGGGATGGAAGGAAGAAGTCTCTTGCTGCGTCGAGGTGCAGGTGGCAGCAGTTAGGCAGCAGTGCCTACCTTACCTATCCTTAAATGATAACTCTGTCAGTGTCTGGTTCTCAGGTGAAATTCCAGGGCTGTTTAGTTGGGTTCCAGTTATCCTCTTGGATGCCAAGTTAAGTTTTTGAGATGGACGTTATGAAGATGGCCAATGCCTGCGTGTTTGCTTTAGTCAGCTTTGTGCTTTAGTGTTTTTCTGGTGAATGTTGTTAAGATTGACTGAACAAGTAGAACAAATGGTGTTAGGCTCCTGAGAGGAATGTTTTTCCAGCACATATATATTACAGCCTAAATGTTTCCAGAGGGCAACTCAAATACAAAGCTTCCGAAAGAGTACTTAGCACTGGGAACCCACAGAGGAAGGGGCTCATGTCTCAGCCTGGCTGTGGCCTTATGGCTAGAGGTGTGCATAGTTGGACTTAGAGCACACAGGTGGATGACTGTTTTCTTCTATTGTGATGCTGAAGTGATGCTGAGTGTGATTATTTCTACGCTTTGCTTTCCTGGTGATTATTTTTCTAGGAGGCTAAAAAGGGAAGTGCTATCAAGGTTAGGATCTGGAAAATGTTTTGCGTAGAGCTGACCTTCAGGCTGAGCGTTCCTATGTAAGCTCACTCTTGCACTTGGTAGGGCTGCCTTTCACCCTGCTGCTACTGCTTTGCAGCCAGGAAGCAGGCTGCCAGCAGAGAGCTGCGACCCACAGATGATTGGCTGCAAAGAGCTCACAGAAATCCAGGCCTCGTGTATGAAGACTGAAGTTCCTGGGATTCAGAGGGCATGTGATCCTCTGGTACAACTTCATTATTATTATTTATTTTTTTCCACAAGGAACGAACACATTTGTACATGCTCTAATAACGTGTTAGGGAAACACGGAGTGATCAGATGTGGCACTTGGCTGGGCTGGGGAAGCCCTCAGCTGGTGGAGGAGTGAGTCCCTGCTGTGTGCTATGAAAAAACAAGCCGTTAAGACTTAGAAGGAAGTTCTTTCCTGTAAATGTGTGGTCGCTTTAAGGTGAAATGACAGGAATTGTGGCCAGAAAGAAGGAAAAAACCTACGTAATAGGCAGGAATCTATTTATAAAAGCGATTCCTTAGTCCTGACAGAACTCTTGTGGAGAGCAGCACTGGGGTGTATAGCGAGTTTGTGCTGCTACCGCGCCTGGGGACAAAGAGATTTTATTTATTGTAAGTATTCAGGTTCCCTTTTTCTCTCCCCTTTTTACAGCCTTTCCCTATGATGCCCTTCTGCTCCAGCACTCTCAGTGGCCTGTTGTTTCCTGCAGCACGTTACTGTGGGGCTTATTCCGGTTCTAAATAAGTTGAAACAGAGCACCCTTGCAGCTTATCAAAGAAGATCGTACTGAAGAGAACATCTTGGCCGTGTACATAATGACAATTTCATCTTGCGTCAGTCCACAAATGCGGGTTGTCTGTGCAGCCAGACAATGCTTGGAAACTACAAAGAATCTTATTCTTTTTATTCTGGGTGCTGCTGCCCTTGCTTTGATTGTCCTGAATGACCTCTTTCTCTCAAGAAGCTGCTGCGGAGCACATCGGTAGCCTGCTGTTGGTGTGAGGGGGTGCGAATCACATGGGGGTGGGATGTGGCTTTCAAGTAGACCAGAAAAGGCACTTTAGATGTGCTGAGGCTTTGAGCAGATGCTGTGATCTGACCTCCCACTCATGGCCTGGCTGGCTGCTGTGTGCTGTGTTGGTAGGTGACAGTTGTTGTACTCTGTGCATAGACTGCCCTTGTATGTTATGTTCTGCCCCTGTAGTAAAATATCATAATCATCTCCTTGCTTTCTCTTGTTTCCTCCTTTGCCTTATGACCTGCTGTATTTCCACCAAGACAATAACGTGAAGGTACAGTTGACAGGTTGCTGCTAACCACTAGTACTGGTTGTTTTTTGTTGTTCTTTTTCCCTGTTGGCAGAGATGTGTTCCAGGGACGTTTTAGTGAAAAAGCTTTTAATTCATTTAAAATCTGCAGCTAACAAACGGTGTCTGTCAAGATTACAGCGCCCTGCTAGAGATGGAGTCCAGTAGCTTGGCAACACCTGCTCCCAGGAGTACCACTGGCTTCAAATGAGGCAAACTGCAGTTCAGCAGCATACCTGCTTTACCCCTAAAATCCATTCCTTTTCATTTTTTTTAGCTACTTTCCCATTTGGCAGTGGTTTTGTGTGTAGTGTGTGTGTTCTGTGACCTGTGTGCTGTTTGCACTGTACTGGACCATGGTAGTGCTGCTATAGGGCAGCTAAGATTCAGGTAATTACCATCTCCTTATTTACGGTGCACTTAATAAATATTCAGATTTCTTGCTACCGTACATGATGTACAGCTTCTAGATCGTGATTCCTGCTTCCAGATTTCTGGCTCTGTTAGGCAAACCATCTATGTATGCATCAGAGCCAACTTCTGGTGATGAAGCACCGTTTGTCTTTTCGTAACTGGAATTCAAGTGCTGTGACTTTAAATCCAGGGACAGATTTGGAGGGGTTACTTAGTGTCTTGGCTTCGTAAGCTTCAGTTACATATAGCTTTTAGATATGGCACAGGGCGTAGATAAAACCAAAAGAATTAAGGTGTCCTAAACAGTCAGTAAAACTCTTGATCTTAGAACAGATGAGGTGCCGTGAATCACGTGCTCTTGTTGCAAGATGTGGTATTGAGGAATGGTACATGTGTAGGAAAGAAGGGCTTTTGTTTCCTAAGCTTTGTCTGTAGGTGCTGTTCTGGGACTAGGTGTTCCTGCTGCACTGACTGCACAGGTTGGTGCTCCCTGTAACAGCGACCCAGGGAAGCGTGCCAGGAAAGCAGTGCAGGAGGTGTTGGACAATGTGTTGTGATGCCTCAGGATCCTGTGCACGTTGTGAGCAGTGTGTTTCCATCATTCCTTCAGTGGTTTGTCAGCAGTGCAGGGCATGGGTGTTGCTGCGTTTCCTCTTGGCATTAGGAGTAACTAGTTGGCTGGATTAGGGAAGCTTAAGTTCCTCCCCTATAGGAAAATATGCATCATCTTGGTGTGCATTGCGTATGACTCAAAGAACAACCTGCCTAAAACTCAGTGAGCCAATATTTCGAGTCCGAAATTTGTGCTCTGAGTGGTTCTCTCCTTTGGAATGAATTCCATGTAGCGTTTGCGGCCTGCTTTCTTCACGCCATTTGTGGGATGAAAAGCTCATGGAGCTCTCTTCACTGTGCCTTCATCTGAGGCACATCTACTGATCTGAACAACTGACACCGTAATTTAAAGTCATAGCTCAATTTTATGTTTCTCTGTGAGCACACTGAGAGCGCATCTTTGCTGAGGACAGGGCCTGCCTTGGGGTCGTCGTGTTGGTGTACACATCAGCATAAAATTCCTAATGCTGTGGCCTTGCCAGTGTACTAGCTGAGGCCTAGCAGCAGCCAGAGGAACTGCCCTGCCCCAGTGCTTGGTTTGTGTGAAGGAGGAACAAGAAGGCCCAGACTAGATCTGTCGAGTGGAGAGTGATGATTCTGAGCCTTGTGAAATGCAGGCAGTCCCTGGATTGAGCTGTGGCACAGGTTTGCACTGAGCCCTGGGAGCTGCTGGGGTTGTGGGTTTGGGAGGTCTCAGCAAGGGAACCCGTGATGACTTGACTGTGGGAAAAGCAGCAAGCCTCATTGTGGCAGGTGAGATGGTGCACAAATTGCTATCAGGAGTTTTGGTGTAGCCAGGGGTGAGCAAAGACCTGTAGGTTTCTGCTCTCCAGGCTTTTTAGTGTGGAAAAATGTGTGTATTGATGCCTCTTCTGGCATTGTCTCCCTGTTTTCTTCCCCTGCTCCCAAACTGGCACAGGCTACCCAGGGAATCTGTGGATGCTCCATCTGTGGAAGTGATCAAGTCCAGGTTGGATTGGCTCCGGGCAGCCCGTGACTGTGGGAGGTGTCCCTGCCCAGGGCAGGGGTTTGGGTGACTTTTGGTGGAGTATGAGAATGAAAAGCCTCTCTTACAGGGCCGTATGCTTCACACTCTGATCTGCTGTGTGTCTTTGTGAACATGACAAAAGTCCCCTGTGTTCCGGGTGAGGGGATAACTTGCAAGGCAGCAGTTTTAACAGATGTGACCTGGATCTGTGGTGTGAGCAGCAGTGGCCCATGTGTGGTGCTGTGTGAGGGCACGTTGTGTAAGGCTGTGGTTCCACTCTGTGTCCTAGGGCAGCTGGGGCAAATGAAGGACATAACTATTTGGAGAGCCTAAGGAGCAACAGCCTTAACCTGTTTATTCACAAGCTGTTTTCTGCACTACTGGTACGGGAAATAAATGATTACTTCTGCAGGATAGCGTAGGGAATTGTTGTGAGACCTTGAGAATCCCAAGAAGATAAAATAACATATTTTCTCACACTTGTTTTTGTTTCTTTTCTTGGGTTTTAGGTTGCTGTTTGAGCAGTGCATAATAGGTGCCTCTCAGGGATAGGATATTTAAAGGATCATCAGCCAGAGTCAGCAGGTGAGAGAGTTGCCTGCTATCTTCCAGGCAAGTTCTGTTAACCGCAAGGAGTGACCCGTAACTTTGTAATAGTTCTCGTGCTCAAGGGCATTTCAAGAACATATTCTCAACTCTGTTGCAGATGGAGAGTGAATAACTCCTCTGGATCATAAGGACAGTAAATTAAACTATTCATGTTGTGGGTTACTGTGGTCTTTGGACAGGTGTTTGTGGATGTGCTGTATTATTGCATGCTGCTGGCCTTTTTACAGGATGATTTCTCCAGAACTCACTAGGAAGAGACTGAAGAAGGGATCAGCCTCTGTGACCTGGAGAATCTCTTGCAGTATGAATTTGCCTTTTAAAAATGTTTGCTTTAAAACTTTATTGCCTCTTTCCTGAAAAGAGTGGGACTGCACGTCCAAGATTGAACTGTGAGTACAAGTGGAGAAAGGTAGCTGTGTATATCTTAGCCAGTCACTTCCAAGCTGTTCCTGCTGACTTTTTTTTGGGAGTCTTTGGCCTTTGCTTGGCTGCTGAGCCTGCTGTTGTGCTGTTGTAAGGTAAAACACCCAGGACTGCCTAGCAATAGCAGATGGTGCTATCTCCAGGTTTTCTTTTATCCTCCCTTGTTTTGAAATAGTACAGTCCTCCCTTTTGCTTCTTCCAGTATTTCTGTCCTGTTGCTCCCAGACAAATCATTCTTCTTTATGCTCTCAGTGAAAAGAACCTCTGGCTCTGAGGAAACTGGGGATGGGAATCAAGAACTTGTTTCTTGAACCAGGCAGCATGTGGTCTTTGACAGTATGTGTACCAGAAGTGATATCTGAATTTGCTACCAAAGGTGAGGAAGCAGGCGGGAACAGCCACGTTGGACATTTCTAGTCACAGAAATCCAACCTGCAGCTAGTTGCTGTGGAATGGAAGCAGGTGTTTTGGACCCTGATGCAGAGAGGAGGCATGTGTCCATGCAGTTAGCATGGGATATCTCTCATCCTGTGCTCTTTTTCATATGTCGACCTGCTGTTTGGTTTAGCTTCGTTGTCGTGGGTTTTGCTGTCAGGAGTCAGGCATGGTTTGGTAGGTTTTTTTCTCTAATGCTTCTTATTCTTAACTGGCACTGGATTCTTACAGTGGGTGAGTGGAGCTGCTGTATACTTGTAGTAGTCCTGGCCCACATGTTATGGGCTGTGACTAGCTGGGAGGAGAGTTCAGGGTGTGTAAACCAATTTCTCTCTTTGCTGGGTGATTAGTTACTAGGACATTAGATTATTCCTTCTTCTATCTTAACAGTCCTGTTCAGGCTTCTATTTAGGAGAAGGTCCAGATGCCCCTTCTCCTCCCTGAAGGAAGCTATAAAAATGTGTACTGGCTAATTTATGCGATCATGTCTAAGATGTTTGTCATTTTGTTATGGCCAGGCTTTTTTCCCTACCCTAGTCTCCAGATGTGAATCTGCATTATATTCATAGTAGAAGGCCATAGAAAGCATCAGAGTGCACATGAATCAGGGAGATATTAGGGTTTTATATGAATATACAAAACGTGACTGGTTGCATCTGTATGTTATTGCAATCACTGAACCCAGGATGTGGCTGGAGATGAGTAGCGAAGCTGCTATACCATTACAACTGAATGTAGGGCAGTCCAGAGATCAGATCATCCCTGTTGTGCTCTTTATGGGTTGTATTGTCAAATATCATTTGTGTTCCTGTCAATATAGAACAAAATATCTTGAGACTGAATAGCCTGTGGGCAAAGATAAATTATTCCTCAAGGGGAAAGCGAAGCATGATGGGTTTTCCTTCGCTGTTGTTTCTGTCTGCTGCTCACCGAAAGTAGCTTTCCCTCTTTGCAGGAGGTGCTTTCTTCTTTTTGTGCATTCCTAAGATGATAAAAGCTGTTATCAAAGGGACATTGCTCTCTTATCCCTTATGTTTGCTTGTGTGTTGTTTTTTTTTAAAACAAAGCTGTTCTTTTTGTACCTTTCAGTTTGTACTGAGTTCTCTGAAACAATGAGAATTAATTGCATCCAGGATTAGGATTGTTCTTGGTCAGGAAGGTACGAGGTGCAGCCCTGCTTGCATTTCTCATGTTGATATTCCTATATTGCTCAGATACTCTTACTGTACAGAACGTAACCAAATCGAGTACGTGCCTAATTACCCTTGAACACCTCCAATTTCTGTGTATGTATGTGGTCAGCCTGTGTTTGAAGAGGCATTACCCTGTCATTAGTGGCACTCGAAACATACAAGGTGGTGCAGGAGGGGTGGCAATGCTGGAGCTGCCATCCGGAGAGCAGCCCCCCAGCACCAATTAGTGCGCATCAATTAGCGCCTGCACTGCATCTGACAGCGTGGGGACCTGGGCCAGGCAGCTCGGAGAGCAGCCAGCGGGCATCCCGGCCGCAGAGCAGAGCTGAACTTCTGCTTGCTCCCAGCTGTTTTTATTACATCCCTACCCTGCTGCAGAAATCGCAGGCAAATTAAAGTGCAATGATGAGCTCTTGCAAAGCCAAAGAAAACTATCCTTGAGGAGCTCCTGCATTTTTGGCTACTTTATTTTTAATTGGGAGTTTATCCAAGATGCCCTAAGTTCAGACAGGGATCACTGCCATGCAGCACAAAGGAGCATAGTGTCTCTTTAGGACTTGGGATGTATAATGAGAAGGCTGAGCATGCTTGCTTGGCTACTGTTTAAAAAAAAAAAAATCATCTAATTATAAATCATTGACAGTAGGCAGCTCCCCAGCTCTCATGCTGTGCCCAGGGAAAGTCTGAATGAATAGGCTACTTTTCTGTCTGCCAGGGCGATCTAGAATCACGTTCTGGATCTCACAGCCATGGGGTTGGCAGGGTCAAAGGTTCTTTTGTGGGCATCCTGAATCCAGGGAGCACCAGCCAGACCTCCCTGACCAGACTCCGACCGATGCACCTGGGAAGGGGAGCTCCTTAGAGCAGCTCAAATTTGGCTTGTCAATTAGAGTAACCATTTTGTTGCTGTGCTTGGAAATAAACAGACCAGTGGAAGCAGGCAGTGCAATGCTAACTGCTGACCTCCCACCTTTGAAGTATTAAGCTTGTCCAGCCAGGCAGCTGATGTTAAACAGGCTCTTGAAAGTGTATCCTCTGGTGGCCTTCACAATATTTACAGATGGTTCTGAGAAGGAGCTTTCTAGCATGAGGAATGCTTGCCTCTGGTGAGGGAAAGCCTCACCTCTCTTAATGAGGTATTTAGAGGAGCTGATTTGGATGGCAGCACGCTGCTCAGAAATCCCATTAATGCCATGGGTTTGGTTGGTGGTTTTTTTTGGTCAGGTAGATCTGTCATTCCCTTTATCACTACCAATCAGTTATTGGTCTTAATTTCTGGACTTGGTGCTCTGATTGTGAAGGACAAATAAATGATTTAACCCCTATCTTTTTCCTAGTCTTTGGCAACGAGAATTCAAAATGGAGAACAAGCTGAATCTACACATAAATCCCTGTCTCTCTACAGTAGCATTAAAGTAGGTTGGAACCTTTGTTGCCTGCAATGAGAAGTTATTAAGCTTTCTCATTCACAGTGGTTCTGATCTGTAATAATTCTGAGTGTCCTTGATATGAGATTCCCCACTCTTATTCTTTGAGATTCAGATCTGTGTTCTTAGGTAACTTCAGAATGGATGTATTCTCCATGAGAATCTCATTATTTTTTTTAACTAATTGGATGATTCTCTGATCAAACCTTCCCCTCCCTTTAAGTCTAAGGTACCATGATAAAAGAAAAATGATAATAGGCACTTTCACATCTTGTAGGGTACTGGAGTAGAATTCTTGGGTCTTTCTGCAGTGGTTTGTAAGTAACTGGGGTAATGGACTGTCTTGTCGAATCAATCTTACAGCTAAATCTATGAAGTGGATGAATCTGTAGTTATGTCTGATAATGTTTGGTGTTAATAAGAGTAATTACAACAGTGACAGAAAATCACTGTGTTTTGGAACGCGAATGTTAAGATACTGTTGTACTGTTGTTGTTTTTTCCCCCGTGTGGGAGTGGAGAGCAGGCAGTGGTGAAAGATGCTCTTTGACTCGCTTGGCTTGAGTTCATGAAAAGTAAGGTTTCTCGTTCTGGGTTGTTTGTTCTGAAGGCAAGCAAGCAAGACTCAGTGAAATCTGAGTTGTTAGCCATATTCCATTTTTCCCCACCAACTTTCATATTGAAGATGCATCAAGATGCCAAAATCACTGGAGTCAGTGGAGCAGTTCCCCATTGAAGGCAGTGACACCAGTGTTCCATTCAGCACCGGTGTAAAATCTTTGTGCTCTTCCTCCCCACAGTGGGTTGAACAGGTTTTCCGAGACTTGCTGAGATGATGTCTGTGCATTGGCAGCTAGAGAAAAGCCTGTATTGGAACAAACTGGATTTTTCAGTGAGTTAATCTGTCCCATAGCCTTATAACAAGATTATGGTTTATGCTGATTTGTTGCAACAGTACTGGCATATCCAGTTGTTCCAATAGCAAAATCTTAATCCTAAAGAAATAAATCTGTCTTCTTCCTGGCAAATGTAGAAAGAAAAGGGGGATGAGAGTTGTTTCTCTCTTGCTGGGTATTAGCGGATGGTAGCTTGAGTTCAGCATCAGATGTATTGAAGCAATTTGATTGTATCTGGCTTTTGCAGAAGGGTTGGAAATTGCAGAAGCAAGGGCTTGTCTACTTTCTCTTGATTGTGAAATATTTAATGGTCTCCCAAAGCAGTGTTTGTTCACTGTGCTGTGAGGCCGAAGGATTGCGGAGATAAACAAAGCGCTGTAAGTAGTGATTTTAGTCTGTGGGTAAGGCTGTCATTGCCCCTCGTTTGAAGATGTGGTCAGTGAAACAACATGGAAGTCCTGCTGTTCAGTCACCACTGAAAGCTGTTCCAGCGTGGTCAGCTGTAGTCAGCAACAGTTGTTTCATCTGAGGAAGACTTCTTTCAGTAGCTGGTAAGGACTGTGCTGTGGAAAGGCAGGGCTGGTAGACCCAGTGTCATGGGCTGGGCTGATCCCATTGCCCATGGCCTCTTGAGACCAACAGGATGAATCTTAGAAAAACGTGTGCTGTCTCTCAAGCTATTAATTTTACTTGATTTCCCCTGCTTCTTTTGTTATTTTTTGTCTTAATTTTGGCAAAGGAGTGAATTTGGTTTAAAATCAAAACCTTTTTACTATCTGGGATGTCTTTCATCTGCTGGAAGATGTGGAGTCTATTCAGTTGATGGCGCTTCAAATCAATATTACTTTGTATTTCTTTCCAAAAAGGAGTGTTGGGGAATTTCACTCATGCCAAATACTGACTGACCCGGGTAATAGGAACCAGCACCAATGATTGTGCTGCTGGAGTGAAACAGGCAGAAACATTGAAAACCACTCAGCAGATGGAGAAGTAAAGCTAAAAAGTCAGATGGGTTATTAGTAGTCTCAGATAACTGTGATTTTTGTTCCCAATTGTTGTGTCACTATTCATAAGGTTGTGTAGCTGTGGACAGAGTTTCCTACTTCCGTCTGCTGTGCTCAGATGCAGATGAGACCACTGTCAGGCTTTCAGAATGAATCGGCTCACTTTAAATTAAAAATTTAGTATACTGTTCTGTATAGCTCAGAGATGATTAAAAGTTAATGCCTCCCTTCCCCCCTCCCCCCCCCCCCACCTCCCCAACGTTGCTCCCAGAGATTGCAATATTTACCCTTCTAAGTCACTGGCTGTCTGCATTTGGGTTTTGTGTGATCCACCCCCGTGAAAGTTGTTTTGCTTTTCTTTAAGAAATGCATCTGATCAGCTAGATAATTCCTACCCTTTTTCTATGTCTGTATGGAACAACATAGTGAGACTGATAACGTGGGGAGACCTTCAAGGAAGGGCTTTTTGTTTGTTTTCATGGCAGTAGCAGCAGTATTTTCTACAATTCGGTGCTCTTTTTACTTCTCCTCCATTGCACGCTTTGTGCAACAGTAACTCTTCCATGCATCTGTTCAGTCCTAGTGACCAAAAAAAAACACCCCAATTTTCAATAGGGATACTTCACATAACATACCAAATTACTTATGAGGTTTTCTGTCATTCATTTGTTAAGAAAAATTACAGCAATCTGATTTTTTTCTTTTAATTTTTTTTTATACTAAATCTCATTGCAGCTTCACAATGGAAAATCTGGATATTGTTCTCATCCCGTTGAACTTCTTTCTGACCTACATTTAGACCAGGGCAAGTTTCATTTTTGCTGAAGCAATAGCACTAGCAGGCTGAGCAGCTCATTCAGATTTGACTCAGTAACCAAACGCACCACCAAAGGTTAAGCAAGCAAATGACCCTAGCAACACTTAGTCTTTGACATTTGCTGAGATACATCTCTATAGGTGTGTACCCAACAGATACTCTGGAGCATGATGCAGCATGCAGGGGGGGTGGAAGAAAAGCTTTAATTTGTTCCCTTACCCTCCTTTATAGTTCATTTGGAAGTTACTTGTCGTGAGAAGGACTTTGGTGGTGGGTGTATGTTCTGATATTTAAAAATAAAAAATAAAGTTCATACTCAGAGTTAACATGAAGTCTGTGTTTTATTTCCTGAAATGGAAATTCCAAACCCAGTGTTAAAAGAGAAGAAAGCTTCAAGGGTGGGAGAAGAGGCAGCTGTTCTGTTAAGGTAATGCAACTGTGAGTTGGAGATGAAAGACCAGATGCTGCAAGCATTGGGGCAGATTGTGGGGCAGGTGGATCAGTCCTATACGCTGGTGCGGCTTCAGTCTGTCTGAAACAGCATGACTGTGAAATTATTTTAGGTGAAGCTACACTTCTAGAGGAAGAAATTTGCTCATTTGTTCCTTTCCTGGCCTGGATGATGACCGTCTTTGGATGGTTGTGTGCAACTGCACTGCAGGTATTTGATTAACAAGTAGAATGTTATAAGCTCATTTTTGAGTTGTCATGTACTCACTTCCTTTGCTTCTTCTCCGCTGTGAGTATTAAAACCAGGGAACATTGTTTAGGAGTGCAGTTTTGTGTGCTAAGTGAAATAATTCATACTGCTCTTAATTTAAACTCCAATTTAAATAGATGCTAAGCCTTAGAGGTACTAGAAAATGGACTACCTGGAGGTTCAGTAGCTCATTGTAGCTCATTGTCATCTCAAAGGCAAAAGTATTCACCCTGTTCTTAATACCTGCTGATACCTCAGAGGCTGCCTTGGGAAGGCTGCAGTTACCTGTGGTGCTCACAGATCCTCTTTGCCAAGCAAGCCAAAGGCTGTGTGCATAGTGCCTAAGTTAATGGAAGTGCTGGGGACACTTGGATGTTTCTGACCTGCCCATGTCTCTTCAGGTGTGCTGTCTCATCAGTGCTGGGCCCTCTTCTCCCCATCTTTATAAGGGAAACCCTGAGCCTGTGTTACAAGAAAAGCTTCAGCTTATACCTGCTGTGAATCTTCCAGCAAGCTAAAAAGAAGTAGTTTACCTTGGGATACTACCCCTGTAGGAACAGTGTGACTAGCAAATATTTGTGGAGACACAAGATGGCCTTCTCAAAAAACAACTCGCACTGTTTGACTGGTGTGCAGCGTTGTAGATTCTTTCTTTTAACATGGAAAAGCTGTGTTGGCATTTATTTGTGTTAGCAGTGTGACCTCTCTCTGACCTGAAATGTCCCTCCGCACAGAGCCCGAAGGCCATAATACATAGTACTGCCTCTTTTGGTTTTTTTTAACAATGGATTCTAATTTCATTCCATCCTGGCTGGAGCTGTGCTTACTGTAGGATGATGTTGAGGTGTATCTCAATGCATGACTTGCTTGGTCCTCAGCCAGGAGAAGAGTCCCTGCTGCTTGACCTGTGCAGTAGATACCACGTAAGTAAGGAAGGCTCCTCAGTGCTATGATATCATGTTAAATAAATAAGAACTTCTCTTCTCTGTTTTTTCTCATCACTCTGCTTTCTGTTTGCTTCTGGTCATTGCAAAGCAAACCATGTCTGCTAGTCTTCCCTTGTAACACCAGCTACGTGCTGACAGGTCTTCCTGCTCCTTCCACAGAGCTCACCTGCACGAGCAGCTGTCTCTGCTGCTCCTTGAATTAACCCTTCAGTTTTAGAAAGCGTTAGTACAAGCTTGAGTGGGAGGAAAGTTGGAGTTACTCATTTCTGTGGGGCTTTTGTAGTTAACTGGCTGAGCGCCCACTGAAGGGATTTCTCCTGTTGCTGAAGTTTTCCTCTGTAATGATTTGTTATGTGACTTAGAATATTAGGTGGGATAATTAAAGCCCACCACCTACCTAACTCATCAAGGAAGCCTGGGTGATGCACTTGTACAACAGCTGTTACCTGGCTGCAGACCGAGTTTAGACACACATGGTACAAAGTCTTGATGTCTCAGGGTTTCAGCAGGCATCTCCTTCACCAGCTGTTTCACAGCAGCAATCTTACTTTTGTCATGAGTTTAGTTATTTTCTGTATTTTCTTTTTGTTCCAGGAAAAGCAAATTCTGCTTGCTTGATCTAACGTGCAAGGGACAGCATTTAGCTCTCTTTACAATCCTCGGTGATGAATGAGATAAGAGGAATGTCTCCCTAACCATCTTCTGGCAGGAGGAGGTGGTATCCAGTTCATCCAGCATGTGCAAATGGTATCTTATACACTGCTGGAACCATGCATGGATTTCTTTCTATTCTAATGTCCCTAGACACAAAGCTTATGCTTTAAGGCTGTGATACAAACTCTTAACCAGGATGACAAAGTGTGTGGCATTTTAAAATGTTTATATTCCTGTAGATGGCTGCTTATTTTTAGCAGTGTAGTTTCTGTGTGTGAATGAGTCATGTTGGTCTACGTGTTTTGCAGTAACTTGAACGTCAGCTTCTGAAAACTAGAGTGAGAATCCTGAAAGTTTGTCCTGTTTGGTTTTTTTCCATTTGTTTCATTATTTTTCTTTAGTGGTTGGTGCTGAAAAGTCACTGCCGTCTTTGGTAAAAGAGAATGTGTGGAACCATCAGGAATTCTCTTGTATGGAAATGTACGGGCCAAACTTTAATTATTGATCCAGGCGGTGGGAGAACTCAGTCCCTTCAGAACTGGAAGATCTATAGTTATAATGGAGTCTTCACCTTAGACGTTTGAGAATTGAGAAATGCCAAACAAGCTGCAACTACACATTCTCAGAAAGTGGCAGCTCGTGGGGACATCAGTGCTTGCTTCAAGAGAAACATGCCTGCGTGTCGTGGCTTTCCATGGATAAATTCAAGCCTGGCAGATAGCCAGCCACTGTTTTCTCATCTGGTTCTGAAACACGGTAGTGAGAACAGAAACTCATCTCTAAACTTGTAGGTTGAGGTATATCCCGCTCCTGGCCTTCCTGCAGTTTTTAACTGTTCATCTGAAGTTGGAGTGTGTACAGTGACTGAGCCAAGATTTTGGCGAGCAATGCATTATACAGTTCTAGAACTGGAGAGAATTGTGAAAGGAGTATCGGCATTTAATGTAGGTGGTATTTAATAAGCATAAGAATGTTGATTAGGCAGTTATCTTTTTCTTGTTTTTTAACTGTACCAATGTTTGAAGAACTTTCCTTTAGTTGTAATTGCTCTTGAACTACAGTAGGCTTTTATTTGTAGTTCTTAGGAGTTGCATGGATGTGAAGTTTTGCCAATCATGCATCTAAAAAATGATGATATCCGATTGAGAAAGAACACACGAGCAGCTGTTAAAGCACTGCTTAAGTGGTGGTGAAAGAAGCCTGTGTCTTGGTCACAGTGCTCACAGGATGACAGCTTGCTTAGGAATACACTGGCTTACTTCTCAGTTCAGAGGTGCGAGGCTTTTATTGTAAGGTAAGGAAGGGCGTTAGTGCTTTATTAGGATTTATGTGCTGTTAGCAAATCATGGGTTTCTTAGTCTTGGGCATTATTATGAATAAAGTTGACTCATGCTTTGGAAAGATGTAGTGAACTTAGGGAGGTGTGAGGAAACGCGTGATAATTCCTTGCTTCTGACTTTTATTTAGGGGAAATAATGAACTCAGGTATTTGCCTGTAGATTCTTTGTAGTGGTATAATTACATTGCAGGCATTTGGGGTGGGGAGGAGAGGGCGAGATACGGCTAATCCATATTTGATCACAAATTGTTACTAAAGATGAGTGACCTGTATTCTGTTTTCTCAGGGAGTCTGATTTTTATGTAAGCAGTAGTGTAGGAGTATGTTGAATAGGGGAGAGTCGAGATGCATAGTTTGTGGATGTGAAGGCTGCTGACTTCTCTCCCACATAGCTAAAATGTGATTAATGAAAGACTTGCATAACCTGTGTTACTGAGATGGGGAAAAATCAGATTGGATGTGTGTGGCTGTGTTGCAAGGCATGGGTTGCTGGGAAGAGTATGAAGGGCTGCGTCTGGGTGTGCTTGGGCCAGAACCTGAGAAGCGTAGCCTGGTTTGGACGTGTCCCCAGCCCAAAGAGAGGAAGCAGGTCTAAAGGCACTGGGCAAGTCAGTGGAAGGACGCAGAAAGAAAAGCATACATCACCACATGCTGTTCTCATTCATATTTGATGCTATCTTCTATTTCCCTGTAGTGCTGAGGCTGTTGTTAACCCTATGTTTTTGCTAATCCATTAATCCCTACAAGGAGAAGCTTCATCTAAAGCAACCCCAGGACCTTTGCTCACCCTAGACTACAGAAGCATAGGGCGTGCTGCTGCCTGGCCTACCTGTTGTGCACGTCTGCCTTTCTGCTCTGCTCCAGCTTCCAGGGGGAAATACAGATTTTGTTTCCAATTTAATCTCTTCAAGGGAATGGTCGTTGTAATGAGTTGTTGTTTCCAAGATTCTGCTTAAAAACAAAAAATACTACTTCCAGCTGCAGAGTTAGGTAGGTAGTCACTGTTGGGAATGCCTTCAAAATACCTTTTTACACTCACCTGTCCCACCCAGTTTTAGGAGTAACCACTTAAACAGACTGTGGCTTGTGAGCCATGACTGGAAAGCTCCTTTTTGTTATGTGTATATGCTATTTATTTTTACTGAAAACAGTAACTCAGACTCCTCAAGAACTACCTATACTGTAATTATTTCCCTGCAAATCCTGGATGTAGAATTTGGGCTTTATTTAGGTAATGGTCTGAAATTAGAACTACAAATTGCAAGGCACAGTAAAGCGTACCAGAGGTGCTTTGTCTTTTCTTCAAAATCTGTTTACTACTGTCAATGAAACTAGTAAAATACTAGTTCTTCCCTTAGGTGTCATTGTTTTTATTTTGTTGTGCAATGGAGTAATTGCTTGTTGCCATGGCTTATAGAAAGTGTGAGTTTGAGACTCTGAACTGAAACTTGAGTTTCAAATAGACCATATATTATCGTCACGTTTCTCTCCGGAATTCTAACTGTTTGCTGGAGTAAGATGAAGAGAGTTTTTGTGCCTATTGTGAGTTGCTTTGTCAGCAGAGAACAGAAGATGCTCAAAGTCAGTGAGCAGGATCTGGTGCGCAGCAGACTGCTTGCTTGGCTGGACTGCCTTGGGACTTGGAAAACAGTTCTTGAAAATGCTGTGCCTACTTGAAAGCGTGCCTGCTTGCTGTCAAAATACTTCTTTTTTTTTTTTTAAGGGAATTTAACATTTCACATCACAGTAGACTCCGTGAGGTCCATCTCTTGGGCTCGTCACAGGGGGTTGGAAGGGGCCTCTGGAGATCATCAAATCCGACCCCTTCCTAAAGCAGGTTTCCTGCTGTAGGTGACACAGGGAAGTGTAGAGGTGGGTTTTGAGTATCTTCAGAGGGGACTCCACAAGCTCTCTGAGCAACCTGTTCCTGTGCTCTGTCAATCTGACCGGTGTTTGGTGTCTGCTAGGTGTTCCTGAAAGTTCATTTGACTGTTTTCAAGACACTTTAAGGAAGGCTGTTTTCTCTGTGTGTACAAACAGGACTGTATGAGTGTAAGAGCAGTCTGCTCTGAGTGATGATTGTGGTGTGTGTTAACATTCATTTATTTTTTTTTCCTCTCCAGCAATAGGATTAAGGTTACGTATACAGAAGTAGCTGGTTACCTAGTAGCTTGCAAAGGAAAGGGATAGAAAGAAAGCTGAAATCTCTATCTGCAGGTGGGGTACCCAGGTGCTTAATAGTGCTGAACAGCATTTGGCTTTAGGTGGCTATGGGTTAGTGATGTACACATATGAAAATGCGCTTTTTCTCCTGATACCTCCAAAGCCTAATAACTGATAGGTTTTGTATGGATGTCCTTTCAATAAAGATTAAGAGCTCTCAAGTATTACGTGAGGTAGGCAGACATGAACAGGATTATGAAAAATGTGTTTAAGCAGAAATCTGAAAAAGCAGTCTGAGAGCCACTGCTGAGTAATCAACAACGCATCTCTGTGGTACTTGGTATTCGGGCACTGGGTTGGTTTATGTTTGTTTTCTTCCAGATGTAGTGCTTACCTTGCGAAATGAATGCTGTTTAGAATTGCAACTTAGTTAACTGAATTTCTTAACTTATTTAAACTGGGTTTCTGAAAAATAAATAGTAATAAGAAGACAGTGCCTACTGTGAAGACTTCCTAATTCTATAGGCAATAAGTGTAATATTAAAATCATGTATCTGTTTTTCAGGAGAAACTGTCGAAGGCCTTCGAGAGAGTGATTACCTCCTGATTCATTCGTGCCGGCAGTGGACAACAATTACAGCTCACAGTCTGGAGGAGGGCCACTACGTCATAGGGCCAAAGATAGAAATCCCTGTACATTATGCAGGTAAAGCTGCTGTGAACCTGAAATACAGATTTCAAGAGAATGAATGCCTACCACTTATGCTGAGTGAAACTAAGTGTTTAATATCAGTGACTGTGAATGAACTTTTTAGTAACACTACAGAGCCCAAGAGATAGTGACATGCACCCGGGGCTGCTAAGCAGATGTTTCATGGGGCAGAACATCGACAGGATGCGTAGCTATGTAGAAGGATGTCAGTTTTGAACATAACAAATTACCAGCTTTTGTCATCTGTGAACATGGTAGGGAAAGATGGCAAATACCCTGAAATGATCAGTCAGAGATGGAATGAGGTTTGCACTTAATTACATGCTCAAGCTGGAGGGAGATTTTTAACATTTCCGTGTTAAAAGCCCAAGAGCCTTCAGAACAGTGGTGCAGTTTTACACTGTTGCTCTTCAGTAGTTCTTTGTTGCTGCCTGCCTTTTTGGATGATGCTGTAGTATCATTCTTCCAAGTAGACAGATAGGGTGTAGCTAATCAGTGTTTATTTTATGACTTAAAAAATCAGCTTTGCTTTCCAAAGAAAGTATTTCATTCATTTTTATTCTAGTACTGTTTTTCACTGCTTAATATCCTTATTCGCATTCTGAATAGAATGGTCCTAAATGAATGGGAAGTACTTACCTTGCAGTTACGATTCACATTCCAGCTTTAAAATTTTTGTGAGGAAAGGAGCTGTGGATATAAAGGAAAGATGTGGGCTTAGTACTCTGCTTTCACTTTGTCTTCTGAATAGCCACTTGTCAGTTGAGTAATCTACACAGCTCTTTTACTGTCTCATTCTGAATCTTGTTGTAATGAGGGTGGGCTGAGTCGTACAAGAGTTGACTGAGATGTTTTCATTGTGCTGCTGCTACAATGGTACTATATTGCAGTGATGGAACTTAATGTTGTTTCTTTTTGGAGCTGACTTTGGGGATTGGACTCGATGATCTCAAGAGGTCCCTTCCAACCCCTACAATTCTGTGATTCTGTGACTTATGGAAGCTTAATTTTAAGACATCTAAAAATTTTAGCACTCAGTGGATTTAACTTCTTCAGTATAAATAGTTTCTAGTGCTTGTTCTTAGTAACAGTGCTTTTTTTTTTACATCTCCTGACTCCATAAACTTCAGTGCCATGGCCAGATAAACACTTTACTTCCTTCAGACTGAATGGTGCATTATGAAATCCTCATTGGCTTGTGGAAGGAGAGCAGCAAATAACTTGGTTATTGGCATGAAAGAAGATGGGACTCTTAAGTGGTTTACTAAAGCTTGGTTATTAATTTTTAAAGATCTTAAAGATAACTACATAAATTCTAAACCTGTCCCCTATGATACTGCAAGTGTCTTGATGTACTTTTCTTCTTGGCTTGTGTTAACAGAGGACAAGGGTGTGTATTTATTTCACAGAACACTTTTTGCTGTCAAACAATCTCCAGAATGTTCTTTGACATTAAAACCTCATTAATGAGACAAAAATGCAGGCAAGTTCACAAAATTACTGTCTAGTGAAGGTACTTAGTAAATATCTGATGGACTCTGATGCTGCCAAGGTAACTTCACCAAACTGATGAGTGCTAACTTGCAGTGTCAGAGCACATGAAATAGGTTACCTGTGAGGAAGCTGAGACTTATCTATGGATGTGAAGGCTTAGCTAGAAAAGTACTTCAAACTACTGCTTGGATGCTGACATCTAAAAGCATTTAGAAAGATATTCTGTATACTGAAAACAAGTTTATGCTGACGTGACGTATGATACAGCTGTGTGAAGTGGTGTTGAGTGAGCACTCAGTGCTGCGTTGTGCAGTGCTTCATGGCATGCTTTTGGAATCCAGAATCCCATCTGAAAGTGACAGTCTTCAGTGTTAGACTTGTAGTCTGCGATGCAGTTACACTTCCAGCTCAGGAGCTAGCTTGTGCATCTGCTTTGCTATAAGCAGTTAGAAGTCTGGGTGATGGGAGTGCTCCAGAATCATTAGCTTCTTGGAGGAAGATGTGCTGCTGCCAAAAGGTAGGATGTTCAGCTGGCCAGGGCCCTAGGAACTTGCTGGCACTGCTCTCCATTTGCATCCAAGAACTTTCAGTCTTTGTAGAACAATTGACAGACTGTATTTATGGGGTTCAGCCCTAAGTTTTTGATTTTAGAGGTGGGTTCTTATTTGTAAACTGCATTGCTGTCTCAGGACATATTTACTTATTTACTGACAAGTTTGGGGTTATATCGCTACTGCTCTTTTTCCAGATTATAACTTTAAACTTCTGTTGAGTAAGATGCTTTTGTGAACGTGAAATTGGCATTGCTTTTTATACTGCCAACCAAAAAGGTCCTTGGACTTTGAACATAACTGTTCATTAAAATGATCTTTCCAGCTTTAACAAAATGAATTCGTGACATTTGAAAGTTGCAAATTTTAGCATGATTTTGACTGGTCTTCTTGTGTAGAAAGGGAATTTGAACCTGATTTTATTCTCCTGAGGTTTGTGTTTACATACTGCAAAGTCATCACTCATATATAAATACTAGTATAGCATAAATCTGATTTTGCTACTTGATAAAATCAGATTTTGGTACGCTTATTGAACCTAAATACAATAAAGCCTAGTTAAAGAAGGAAAAGGCTGTATTTTACATTTATGTGAAATCTCATTACTGCAAACTCTGTTCTGTAGTACTGCTAGCAGGAAGCTGCTACCCCAGTTGTTTCTGTTCAGTGGGATGTCTGACACGGTTAATTTTTGTTGTTCCTGTCAAACAACAGTCATATATGACAGCTGTTAGTCTAAGCATTCCCTTTTGAATCCCCTTTCCAGTCTGCTTCTCTTTAGCTAAAGTTAGTGTAGCACTGAGTTAAGTTTTCATGTAATTAAAAACAAATTGGTAATGAATTTTTGGTTTCTACAGTAGAAGAGGCCTTCTTGTATTTAGAATGAAGAGTAGATCAGAATTATTGTCCTGATAGTGCCCTGTCTTGGTGTAAGAGAATAGATGATCTTAGAAGTCTTTTCTGACCTATGATAAGAGGGCAGACTTCAAAGGCCTCCCAGGTTAACTATTGCTGTTTACAGTCTCGGGTGTCCTTTCCTTTCATCAAGGCCTGCTATTCACATTTGACAAGTCCTTACCTGCTACCTGTTTGAGCTAGCTTTGTTTCTGGTACTATATTCCTAATATTAAGTTTCTGTTCTATAAAAGAGTGGGTATCATCTACACTCTCCAAATGCTACCGTTGGTTTTGGCTTAGGCAGTGCTGTAAATGTTATCTTGAGAAGTGTCTCCCTCAGTAACCTCTGGAAAATGTTGTATGATCTGAATTTGATATCTTGCAGAATTAAACTCCACTGTGCTACTTCTTATTGAAGAGATGTCTCGTGTTCCTCTGTAGCGATGTGGAAAGATGCAAGCATTCATGACTACTTCTCACACATATGCTGCCATAACTGAAAGTGACTGAACCTGCCTTCAGAAGAGGGCTTGAACACTGTTCCCCTCAGATGTTGTCTAACCCTTGTGTTACATTCCAGGGTTATAGAGCTTGAAATTGCCAGAAGCGTTTGTGAGGTTTTATCAGCCCAAGCCACAGAGATCTCCTGCTCTGACCGAAGAGGCTGGGTTCAGGCAGTTATGCATGCTTGCGTTATGTGGCCGTGGCTTGTTCTGGGGGCAGATCAATGCTTTGCAGTGGAATGGAGCTGGCTGTGGTTGCTGCAACTTGCAGTACAGGAAAAGCAGCTCTCACTGTTGCCTGTGCAGCACAGCTTTTTCTTCCAATGGCCATGCTGTTGTTGGTGAGCAGATGCAGTGAAAGAAAAAACACTTGGGGATGAGTTGGCAGCATCAGAGTTACTTTGCTCCAGTTTTTAATCGCTTTGTAACAGGATCTTACTATTGCTTTTAGCACTTTATCTCTGTTTTGCGACTCGTGGTTCATTTCCACTCTTGTGGTGTCTGTTAGAGGCTTTTTGCCTCCTGAGAGCAAAGCCGTTCCCTCTAAATGATTGTTATTAGCCTTGCTGTTTGTTAGTATTGTCTAAATAAAATTGACACCCTCTCTACTGTTTCTTTTTTCTTCTTATCAGCTATGTCCAGGGTTTGGAGGGAAACAGTTCTTGCATCAGTGCTGCTGTTGGTATGTTTGTGTGAAGCAACTAATAAAGAAAATACTTCCATTAAGACACTAGAAAGTAACACCCTATTGCAGGGTGTACGCTGTTGTAACATATCCGGGGTGTTGGAAATACTCTTCCTGTGACCTCATGCCTGCCAGCCACAAAGTGAAGGTGTTTGATTACTAATACAGAGCAATCACTTGTGCCCTGTCTGGTTGCTTACCTAAGTATACTGATAGCTTTCTTAATGTCTTTGAAATGAAGAAATATAAAACCTTGTCATGTGAGCCCTCCCCAGGTGGGGCAGCTGGTGAGAATGAGTCAGAAATCTTGTCTCTGCTTTTAGAACCAGAGTAAATGAACATCTACTGAAACCTGTTTCTACTAGTTGGATTTGTTAATCACAGAGCAGTGCCTGATAGGCCTGTTCCTCGCTGCATCCTGTTAACAAGGAGGAAGACACTCTGCGGGTCTTCTCAAGAGTGAACTTGCCTGTGCAGCTGGGGAACAGGAGACATTAATAGCATGCTTCAGCAGCAGCTTCCATCTCCTGTCTCTAAGACAGCTGTGCACTGCTACTAGTCCCACTGTTGCCTGCTCTGGTGTACTCACAAGTTGGACACAGAGAAGAGAGTGCTGAAGTATGGTGCCAGTATGGCATCTCCCATCTGTCTTCAGATGTTGGCAACAGCTGCTGTTGATCACCCTTGGATCTCCGCTATCTGAGATGTGGAGTAGTGCGGTGATGCAGAACGCTGTTAGCTGTTCAACAGTATGCTAGCTCTTCTCGGAGTATGATTACCTTGTGGCCTGGGAAAGAGGGGCAGATATTATATGGGCAAACAAATGCTCATTCTCAGTGACTTTATGGTAGCTCTTGCCGACTTATATTACTTTGGAGATGGGATGCTTTACCGTCTTCCATTCAGCTTAGTATTTTCATTTCTGTAAGGATAGTTCGGTACTGTCTGCTATTTGGGGAAGGTACAGGTAGACAAAGAGCCCTTTTGTGAAGGAACACAGCTCTGATGGAGTAACTTTAAAGTTCAAAGAGGTGGGTGAGATCTGAAGGAGGGAGGGACGGTGCTTTGGAGCAGAGAATTTATTTAGGTGAGTCCTCCCGAGCAAACAGGTACACCACTCCCTGATACGAAATGTGTTTTGCATTTTAATTTGTGTTTTGCTTTTAACCTAACCTGGCACACAACTATCACATAGTTCTCCTGGGGCTTTTGTGCTGTAGGACTGCACAAAACAGAGCCTGAATTCAGTGTTTCTGAAAGAGACAGGCTGTCATATGTATGGGCTGGTAAATGATTAATGAATGGACGTCCTCAAAAGAAACCCAAGACAGAAAACAGCCCCCATATTTAGCCCCCGGTACTCTAATCTTGTTTTTGTTTTGCTTTCCTTAAAAAGGTGGGGGTTTTTTAATCCTAAAATCAGTCAGAGGAGTGAAAGCTTTACTTCACGTGTACGGCTAATAAAAGCGCTGCCACCAGCATATGGCCTTCATAGCTTTAAAGCAGAACTGCAACATTTATAACACTAAACATTTGATTCTGTCAAGTTTCATGAGAATTGCAAGCCTTTTCTCCTCATAAAAGAATGTATCTTCAGTATCAGTTCAGAAGTGTTGTTGTAGAGCAGTGTTCGGGTGCTACAGTTTCCCTCCTCAGTTCCGAAATCTGAGAATAGTAATCTCCAAACCAATTTAAGTTGCCCATGGAATGTCATCACATGCTTTCTGTGTTTGAGGTGTGACTGTGTCTTAATCTATACTGATCTACTCATTTTTTGTTAACTCCAACTGTATTCTGGACTGTGTGAAAAGAGAGAGGGCCAGCAGGGAGAGGGAGGTGATTGTCTGCTGGTGAAAGGAAGATACAGAGCCTCCAGAGGAAGATTACTAAGATGGCCAAAGCGGTGGAGCATCTCTCCTATGAAGAAAGCTTGAGGGAGCTGGGCTTCTTTAGCTTGGAGAAGAGAAGGTTCTTGGACAACCTCTTTGCAGCTTTCCAGTACTTTAAGGGAGCTAATAAACAGGAGGGAGACTGATATATATTTATTTATTTATTTATTTATTTATTTTTACATGGTATCATAGTAGTAGAACATAGGGGAATAGTTTTAAGCAAAAAGAGGGGAGATTTCAATTAGATGTTAAGAAGAAATTCTCTCAGAGGGCGGTGAGGCACTGGCACGGGTTCCCCAGTGAAGTTGCTGATGTCTCATTCTTAGAGGCGTTCAAGGCCAGGTTGATTGGGGGGCTGGGCAGCTGACCTGGTGCTTTGCAACCCTGCTTACAGCAGGGGAGTTGGAACTCGGCATGCTTTAAGGTCTCATCTAACCCAAGCTATTCTGTGATACTCTTTTCCATTCTTCTGCTACCACCATTTTTCTGTTCTCAGCAATCAAGGCTTTGTAGTCTGGCAACTATCTTTGTATTCTGGATTTTTAAAGCCTTGTAACTAGCGGGAACAAATCTCTGTATTCTTAATTTGTGGGGTGTTCTTTTCTTGTACTTTATTTTTATTTTTATTTTTTTAACCTATTAAGGAATATATGCATGTGTTCCAATTATTGTTGCTTGCTTACTGACCAGATTTTTCTCCTAGCACCGTTAGCATGTCCTGAGCTCAAGGAGTTTGTTCTGACAGTACTTACTTTCTAGGATTGTCTGCTGGTAGCTTCCTAGGATGTGGGCTGTGGATCAGGAATACCTTCCTGTATGGGGAGGTGGCTGAAGTCTAGCTAGATTCTGGCACAAAATAAACGTGCAGTTCTTATCAGGTTGAGCCACTGAGGTCCTTCTCAAGTATTCACAGCTTCGCAGCTCTTGAGTCAGACAGACTTTTTTTTGTTGTTGTGTCCTTTTTCCTTAAAGTTACCATCCTCATAAAGTAAAATCAGCAAACTGTGAGACAGACTGCTTCTTCGTTTGTATATTTTACAGTCTTACGTGTATGAGAGACTTTGGGAGTCTCCTATCTACAGAATTTGTAGATTTTGCTCAACTTTCAGTGGGCAGTGGATGTATCAAATTTGTATTCAGTGTTCTGGTGATACCCCATTCAACTGCTCAAGCTCCCCTCTGCATTCAACTGCCTGGTATCTTTCAGTGCTATCTCAGTAATGTACTTGGCAGAAAAGTGTATGATTTTAGACACAGTTACTTTTCTCTGCTTTGACTTTCACGTCAGTGCAACCTTACCCTTGTTAAAAAGCCAAAGATTTGCTTCGGCACAGAACTTTGTTTTGTTGGTGAGAAAGGGCTGCAAGTAGGAGGAGGGAGGAAAATTAGCAGTTTTACAACTGCTGGTTTGACGTATCACATGGTCTTCTCAGACTTCCATGGTTCTTGGCTGTTACGCCAAGTCTGCAAGCATGCAGCCTGCTGAAATTCAGCTGTGACCTTATATGCTTTCGTTGTAAGGTGTTTTGTTTTTTTCTGTTTGCAAAGAAGCTGATAGCTGTTGCATCAATTAAGATAGAGCTCTAGAGGCTCATACAAAAGAAATTAACTGGCGAGGAAGACTTTTTAGAAGATTGCAATTGAGGGAAAGCTGAATAGCAGCCAGAAAACACTTTCCCAGAAGAGACGGGCTAAACCATGCAGGATTTGCTCAGTACTGCATGAATTGTTTTGCCTTAGCTCTTGGCTGGTATGGTGGAGCACTGGACTCGTTTGCATGATAGTGGAAGGGCTGAAGTGCTTGGGAGAAGGCTCTTAAAAGCTGCCTAACATAACTGCTAGGAAGCTCAAGGGATAAGTCTGAGCAACCTTGGGAGCTGTTCATGTATTTAGTGCTATAATCGAGGTTCCGGGCTGCTCCCATATTTACAACCACTTGAGAATGTTCTGTCTATGAGGAAGTGGGGAGTATGGCTCCTGTGTTCCCAAGAGGATGCTATTCTTCCATGAGATCAGCCTAAGGCATTAAAAAAGAGGATGTACATGAAGGCTATGGCACTGAAAGCTTGTGCCAGTGAAGCTGGGACAGGAATGGGCATTTCTGTACTTGCATAAGTTTCTAGATAGAACAACTGGAGATGGAGACACACATGCAAAGCAGGTTGCTTGAGTACCTCCCTACTGTATCCTGGAAGTGGGACAGATGGAAGAACAGCCTGGTTTTAGGCATCATCTGAGGAACTAGGAATGAATTAAGTGTGAAGCTGCTTCATCTTTTCATGCCCTGAAGTAGATGCATAGGGAGGTAGGAAACAATAATGTTAAAAAACGTGATGTGTAATTAGAAGCTTGAAGAGGATCTATTAGCTTGTAGTCTGTAATTGCAAGTCTGAAACTTCTTATCTGTTTTCGTAAGAGTGTGTATGAATGCACGTGTGTATATATATACTCACCTAATTGTAACAGGTCTAATATCATCATTTGATAGGACAAGGGGGAATGGTTTTAAACTGAGACAGAAGAGGTTTAGGTTAGATATTAGGAGGAAGTTTTTCCACACGGGGGGTGGTGATGCACTGGAACAGGTTGCCCAAGGAGGCTGTGGATGCCCCATCCCTGAAGACATTCAAGACCAGGCTGGATTGTGGCTCTGGTTGGCGACCCTGCACATAGCAGGGGGGTTGAAACCAGATGATCATTGTGGGCCTTTTCAACCCAGGCCTTTCTGTGATTCATTCTATGATCCATTTGGCATCAGAGTCAGCTCTTGATGGGAGAAGAGAATGAATAAAAGTCAGTTGCAAAGGCACATGCTGTTTAATCAGCAAAATGTATATACCTTCTCTGCCAGACTTGAATTTTTATAGAAGACTGTTCCAGCTGAAAACTGATGTGTAGTTCATAATGGTAACAATTTTCATTGTTAACCTGAATTCCAGTGTGTAAAGTAGGGTCTTGTGTTTCTGTATGAGCAGATTAGTAGATGCAGAATGAAAAAAGAGAGCACGAATGACTAATATGAAGCTCTTGCAAAGAATGGCGTAGTCCCCATTTTAACTGTCTCACGACTTACGCTACAATCCATGTAAGATTATGTACTAGTAGCAGATGAAGATTTTTGGAGCTCTTAGTGTTTAGGGGATTTTGATATGGCTTACTGCATACCCTTAAAAAAGTATTTGGCTGTCTCTAAATCTGCGTGGAAATTTGGGAGGGGAGGAAGTTGCCATGAGGCTTTTTGATTAGTCTAAGAAATGTTTCAGACTGTGTCCCTTTTGCTCCTCAGTGCTGGAGTAACTGAGCTAAGTGGCGAACAAGCGAGGCAAAATTACCAGTGTCTTTCACTTCCCTAAATATACAGCTCAGCTGACAGGAGTCTGCAGCAGGGTTCCATATAGGTTGTGTTTCTCCTATAGCCACAGAGAAGTGTGCTGCATGGGATGATGTCATCTTGTGAATTTTCGGATGCCCAAGCAGACATTTTTTCCCTGGAGCTGCTATTTGGTGTGCAAAACAACTGATGGAAAGTGTGGTAGGAATTCTTCAGGCAGCATCCTCCCCATGGAAACCAGCACACTTCACGTCTGGGAACGAAAGCCAGTCACGTCAATGCTGCCTATTAAAGCGACTGACATCACAGACATCTTAAGCTTCAGCTGAGCTACTGTACCCATTGGTGACAACAGGAAAATAAAACCCTGCTATTTAAGCCATGCATAAGTCTGTTTATATGGAGAATGTAATTTGTGTGTTTAATTTAGCCTGTGATCCAAGAAGATAATTCTGCTGTGTCAGGCTGGGGATGGTACTGCTGTGGGCTTTGAAACTTTGAGGAGTGGAAAAAATGTGGTTTTTTTCCTTGTCCTGAATGATTGTGCAGAGACTTTCTGTTCTCAGGTGGAAGTGATTAATTCACGTCTGTGTGTGCGGGAAGTGGGTGGAAGCAATTTAACAGTAATGTGGCAACTTTTACCTGGCTAGGAGAAACATGGGTATTTTGCTTTGGGTTCTTCACAATTAGAAGTAATAGATGGAAACAGAAGCCTGTGGCTCATTACCCATTCTCTTTGCTACAGATGAGACCCAGCTTTCCCTGTGGAGCAGAGTGCCTGGGTTAATCCTGAAGGCAGGTAAAATTGGGACAAATAAGGACATACAGAGCATATGTGAATACTGTGTGCTCATAGTGCTCATGAGTGTCCCCAAATGCGGAATGGCTGGCTGGTGAGCTACCATACCCTACGTAGAGCAAGACCTTTCAAATCTAGCTTCCAATTTCATGTTTTTCAAAGGAGTTACATTCATAGCACTCTCCTTAAATGTTTGTCACCAGTTTAATCTTTTCTGGTTCATCTCACACGGATTCCATGTTGTGCTAGACTGGGAATAGCTAGCTGGGGCTGGCTGTGTATGGGTGTCTGGAACAATTCACACTGGCTGTGTCCATTCATTGTTGCTTTGGTGCTCACCTGATCTCTCTCCCAGTGTGCCTGGGGACCAGCTCTTTGTGTGCAAGGTCCCATTTTTGTCACAGTGACTGCACATGTGCAGGAGAAAGGAAGAAGAGAACGAGCAATTAGGATGCATGATCACACTTGAAGGTTTCTAAAGGTCTTCATCAAAATGATGGGAACCACGTTTGACATCTTCTGCCAGAAGAAAAATAATAGTTGGTGGTTTTGTTTTGTGGTGAATCTTCGTTTTGCATTAATAAACTTTTAAACACAAGTGTGAGATGTGTATCTGTAGAGAAGAAAGGGGAGTGTAGGAGGTTGTAGCAACTGGGAAAAGCCATCTGATAAAATATGTCATGGGCCTCTGCTGTGTAAATAAGGGCTGTGTAGGGCAAGGGGGACTTCTTTGAAGTTGATAGGAAAAATGGCAACATAGTGCACAGGATGGCTTGTGTAATCCAGTTTGTTAGCTGCTATGTTCCTCTTGATTACTAGGGCTTAAAGGGGAGACATTATGACACTTGATTGACCAAAACAAAATAGTGCTGTGTTTGACCTGAGTGTCTTGAGCTGGCTGATTCTTACAAGGGTGACTTGGAAACCCAGAACCAGCTGCTGTGAGGGGTGTGTTTCTCACACGGCAGAGGTTGAGGACTCTGACGTATCTGTTGTGTAATGAGAAACTCTGAAGTTTGCAATGGGATAGTAAATCAGCTCCCATCCCACCCCCCTCACCACACACACACTGCTAATGTGTTAGGCGGGTGAGATGTCAGTTTCTTGTGACTGGTGGTGGTATCAAGTCTTTCTGTGAAATGCTTTCAGATCTCCAAGAGGATCATTGCTATAGAAACAACACGAATTGAGACAAACCTGCTGACTAAGAACTGATGGAGAACCTGAATTTGACTTTAGACTGGCAGTAGTTTAAACAGGATGTAAACAGAAGAGGCTGACATTTATAATAAGATTTTGTGTGCGTATGTTCCTTTCTGAAAAACTACCTTAATCTAAAAAAGAGGCTTAGAGCTACACTTGAAATCCTAGGATGTATTTTGTGGTGGTGGTGTGGTCACATTTTTTGGCTTTTCCTTTTCAGCAACTGTCCATTTTGGCAGTGCAGGGGCCCAATGGCTGCCTGTGCTTTACCTGTGTTTCTCTACTGGCATGGTGTCCGCACTGCTGAAGGCTGCTGTGGGGCTGGAGGTCAACAAGGCTGCTCTGGGTGTAGGGTTGGGAGTAGATGTGTTTCTGTCGCTTTCCCAGGCTGCAGCAGCAAGCAGGCTACTCAGTCAGCTTGCCCTCCTGCAGTCATTGTGCTGGGTGTGGGAATAAGCAGGAGAAATGCTACAGTGGTTCTGGGGAGGGAGAAGGATAAAAGGGAGGTGATGATGCAGGGGGAGGCAGGAGGCAACAAAAGCAGTCTGGGTGGGGGATGGAAGACCAGAGGAGGTGGTCAAGAAGGAACCCTCAGCCTGATACCATTTTTGCAAAGAAGTGGCTTTGCTGATTTGTATTTCTGGTTGAAAGTCTAATGACTAGAATTAGTCTTGTCCAGAAGAAAGAGACATATGGCAAGCAAATGGCCCTTTTTAATGAGCCTCCCACTTCAGTTGGCTGCTCATCCAGTTTGTGTGTGGCACAGAGTTTCAGAGCAGCATCTTACTGCCAGGAAAAAAATAATCCTGCAACCTTTTGGTGGGTTTTCTTTGGAGAAGTGGGGGGTCAGATCATAATGAAGCACTCTAGAAGAACAAAGCTTTGTGCTACCTTTCTCCACGCTTTCTCACCCAAACTATAAGGAACTGTTCCAGAATGTAGTTTAGGGAGCTGGAATGCACCTGTTCTTTACCTCTTGCTGGTGATTGTTACCACGTGTACCTTTTCACAACATCCAGAATTTTCTAATGATAAATAAGTGACATAATGTCTGATTTCTGAATGTCACAGCAGTCCAAAGGCCATAGAGTGTGATTGCAGCTGGTGCATAAAATCATGTTAAAATTAACTCATGGCACATTCATTGGAAAATACCGTTTTCAGTGGACGGTAGTGGGTGTGGAGGATTGAAGGGGGAGCATTGTTCCTAAGCTGTAGGTACCACTGGTCTGGGACCATGAGATTTACCGTGACCAGTCTTTGCTGCTGATAACAGCTGTGTGACTGATCCGAGAGGAGTCCAGTGCCAAGGTGTAGCTGCACAGGGAGTCGTACGAATAACATATCCAGTTATTTATGCCCAACTTCCTCCTTAGATGAACTTGTGGCAAGGTCAAGCTGTCTGTCAACACTTAAGCTTGCCTGGTGAGGTATACTCAAGTGCTGTGGCAGTCACATTTGATATTGGATCTGAAGTTTGTTCTCAGAGTGCAGTCTGTGTGTAGCAAATGAGAAGCACCCTCTGCCACTGTGCTCCGCATCCCAGGTGCAACAGTGCCATTTCTTCTTGCTGTTGTTCCTCGGACTTCTCCCTGCCGTTCAGGGACTGTGTTGAGAAGGTGAAATGCTTTGCTACCTTCTGCGTGCAAATGCCCAACCTGTAGCTGTGGAGAGACTGCTCCTTCTGCAGACTGCAGTTTTAAGCAGTGCTGCCACACCAAGCTCAGCTGAGTCCTGTGTCACTGTAAGGAAGAGCCAGGTTAAGTGTTTCTGCAAGAAAAAAGAGAAGTATGGTTCAAACCCATCTCAGCAGGACTTCTTGCAAGAGGAATGAGAATTGCTGGAGTTCGCTGGCACAGTGCAGCAACAGAGCACATATAGTGCCTTACCTCGGTGCTATTTGCTTTATCTCCTGATGCCATGAATAAAATTCTTTCTGCTCTTTCAGAAGAGGATGGGAAGCAATTAACAGCGACGATTGTGCACATCAAGCCCTTTTGATAAGATATGAACTAGCTGTTGCAGCTTAAAATAACCTCTCTGAGCCCAATGTTATCTAAGCAGTGTGGAAGAGGAGTGGCACAGATCTGCTTGGATGCTGCCAGGTTTGGTGGCTGGCAGACCAGGCTGAAATCTGAGTACAAGATTTCAGCTGGCCAGCAATGTCTGGGTGGTTTGTTTGTTGGAGCTGTTAATCTGCAGCCCTGCAGGCTTTCTCACAGCTGTGGCTATTGCACGCTGCCCAGCTCTCCCTCCCCAACCTGGCCTGGATGTGGGCCAGCTGAGTGTGTGCGCACAGCCTTTTTTGTTTCAATGACTGGTGCCCAATTATAGCCCTGCAACATGGGGTGAGGGGAAGAAGGCATTTGGCGCTCTCTGTTTGCCAAGTCATATTACTGTAGTAAGGTGTGAGTAATAGCCACTATATATATATATATATATATGTGTGCACAAATGCCAGATCTCAGTTTGATTTGATTTCCAAGGGATCTGTATGCCAGAAGTCAGTCACTCCCAGATACCTTGTCTTCATGCAGAAGCATTAAAAACCATTCAGCACCAGTGGGTTGATTTATTTTTTGCTGGAGAGGGAAACATAAGTAAATTCATCCTTAAGGAAGTTGCGTTCTTCTTTCATGGGCAAGTAACTGAAAAAGCAATACCTAATTTTGCCAATGTAGCTGAGCTGAACGGTGTTCTTTGCTGGGATGCATGCAGGGATTGCTATTTATTTATTTTTATTTGTTATTTTAAAAGAGCTTGTTATTCCACTGTAAAGGGAACACACACTTTGATAGATGAGTTGAATAAGCTCAAAGAGCAGTGGATGCATCCTACGGGCTGTACACCAAGCAGTAGAAAGTTACAATAGTGTCCGATTCTTTTCTTTCTGGGAATAAGCTCGTCAGGAATCTAGTTTATTTCCACTGTCCTAAATTCATCCGTAAAAGGGTGGGATAAATTTAATGCAACATAAAAACAGGCTTTTAAATTTTTCTGTCTGTGTTTACTCAAAAACAGACAAAAGAAGTTTTTTTTTAAGTGCAGTTTGTTGTTGTTGTTTTAAAGGAAAAACAATTACAGTTCCTTGGACAGGCTGGAGTTAAATGAAATCCTGAAATGCATTAATAGCAAAAGTTTCTAAGAACTTAGGATAAAAACTTAGAACAAAGTTAACTGCCGTGTTTCTGGGAGGTCGGCATCGTGGAAACTCGTCATCAGTGTTGTGTGTATTGATGAGTAGTGCTGATTATTTTTTTAAATGCTTCACATTAATAGTCCAGTCGCGGTGATCTTTAGTCGCATTTATCAAACGATGCAGAGGAGAATGGCAGGGTTATTGATTGTGGTCTCATCTCGAGCAGCAGTAAGTCTGGCTCTTCAAAATCCAAATTCAAAGTGGAGAAGTGCCTTTGGAAAGGCAGCCCTTGAGTAATACTTGATCGCAGCTCGGTTGGATCAGTTTAAAGCAAGCTCTTTCTAAAGGCTGATTTAGATGTCTATAAAGCCCAAAATCGTGTATGGGATAGCTGTTTGGAAAACTGCAGGGTGGAATCTGATTGGCTAATGTTTGCCCTAGGCTGCGGTATCATCGACTTCAAAAGAAATCAACAATAGAAACAACTTTGGCTGGTTTTGGTGGATGAGCGTTTTGTTTGTTGTTCTCCTTGGTTGGAGGGTTGATCTTGGGAACTAAGAACACTTTGACTAGCATTGCTGTAATTGTTGCTCTCCCATCCAGGAATTCTTTGTACTAAACAAACAAAAATGTTTTTAAAGATGTTTCCTTTTATGTGAAGAACCATTAAAAAGAATATAAACATGTGTATTTACGTCTTCAAACATTTTCTTTCTGAAACTGATATAAATAACCTTGTGTGGTGATTTCTTATATTCGAGGCCTGTTCCCTGTTTGTAGCTACAGCCCTGCATTGCATGATTGCACATGCTGTACTGTGTCATGGCTTCTAGGCCAGACAAGTCTCACAAATGAGTATTGCTTATGGATGACAAATGCTGCAATTCAGAAATATACCTTGAATAATCGCTTTTGTAGTTTCAGGGCTTTCTAGCTCTCATTGGGTAATTCTTCACCAAGTATAGTTATGATGTAAAAAGCTCATTAGTCTTTCATGTTAGTAATTCCTCTCTGGAAGAGAAGGAGATTCTTTTCCTTCCATAGGAGGAGAATGGTTATGCCTCATCCTTCACGTCAAAACTTCTGGGTAATATTTGAAGTAAGTAAAGAAACAAGCAGCATCAGGGAGTGATTAGACCAAGCATTTAACTGGTATTTTGGGTCAGAAGAAAGCTCTCTCTATTCTCTCTCTCTCATAAGTAGTTTTGCAGAAGTATGTAATGTTTCTCGAACTGAGCCATGGATTTTTTTAGGAGGGATGAAAGTACCACTGATCTCACTGGGAGCGGAGCTAGATTACCGATAAGGGCTCTTCAGAAAAGTCTACTTCTAATCATTTAAAAGTACTTGTATTCTCTGCCGTTCTGCTGCTACTACTGTGGCTCGAAACGTGAGAATTGTAGGTAAGTGATGAGAATGGATGCCTTGTTGCTGTTTGAACTGCCATGGACCTCAGGGCTCATTGCCATGAGAGGAGGTAGGGGATTATTAGCGGGAAAGTTTTTGAATCTGATTAAGAAAGTGTTAAAAAGGTACTGCCTTAAACTCTGAAACTTAAACTGATCTGAAGGCTACAAAAGAGCGTCTATCCATGTAGAAATAAATGTCAGATAAAACTATCTAATACATAAGCGTGCACGTAGTAAGTGCGCATAAGAAAATATGCATATATATGTTTAGCTGATTTCGTGGTAAATATAGGTCAAATAGAATAGCAACAACAATAAAAAATGCCTACCTACAAACTCAGGCATCACTCATTCCCCACCACCCACAGCTGTGGATTTATGGACATCGTGTTTTGGAGCGCTGCATCTAGATTCCTTACTCACAGCTTCGATGTCTAGGAAACACAGGAGTAAAAGAGCAATATAAATGTGTTTTCTACTAAAAAGAGGAGGTGCATCAGCATGTACAAATGACTTCTATTATTTATTAATAATACTTCTCGTAAGGGTTGGGCTGCAGAATAAACTATCCAATCAAATATTTAGAAGCAGATGCACTCGTCTGTTGTTTCTTCTCTCTTCCATTCCAATGGATGCAATTGCACGTATAAAAGCTAGTTGGTAAGGATGAATTGTGAATATATCTTTGCTTCAGGGAAAAAAAAAAAAAAAAAGAAAAAAACAAATAAAAACCTCAAAAAACTACACCTGAATTGTTGCTTTACATAGGTAGCTTGATTTGGTAGCCATGTAAATTCATAGAATTTTTCATCCTGATTCAAATGTGTTTGATATAGGAGTCATTGAGACAGTAAATGTGAAGTCCCACTGAAGGGCTTCAGTAAACTTCTTTAAGTCTGGTGGTAGAGAGAACAAAATGTTGTTTGCAGATGTGACATGGAAACCAAATTTCTGCATCAACGTCAGTATTCCTTTAAGTATTGTAAACAACCAGACAGCGACTTACAAACCTGTTGGAAATCTGATTGGGCTTGGATTATGATGTAGTGTCTCACTTGGAGCTGCGAAGTCAGGGTTATGTTCTCCGAAGGCATTGTTAGATTGCCACTCATTTTTGTCCCGTATTTCTGAGCTCGTGTGTGGTGTCACCCGAATGTTTTAACTGCGCAACAGCCTCATGTTATCTAACACAAAACTAAAGCAAACACATGAAAAATTGCTAAGAGATTGCGGGGTTCTGTAGCAATTGAATAAAAAAGATTTGCAACTTTTATACTATCAGATTGAATTATTTTTTTTTCTTTTTTTTTTTTTTTTTTTTTTTTTCCTGTATGTGTATTGGCTTCAGGCGTTGGCGACTGACCTGAGTTATATTTTCAGAGTTGATGTCTGCGCTGTATTGATTGTGCTATTCCTAAATATAGCAAAGTCACTTTTAGAATAGCTGTTGAATGTGAATGGTTTTTTGGCCACTTTGGATGCTTAAACGCTTCCCTCTTTCATTGTGCAATTAAGAACACTTGTATGTTATTTAGGCAAAGGTCATTATTGCTTCCCTGAAAAATTACAGGGATATGGTGTTGAAGGCTGCTTTGAGTTAGAATAAAGCCTGCTCACGTCCAGAGTGTCGGCAGGTTTCCTATGATTTCTTAGCTCTACAAGGCTTTCCAGGAAGAAGCTATTTGTGGCTGCAGCTATGTGGAGGTAAGGTGGTGGGTTGTTCTTGTTGTGGAGCTCTTGGAACAGGTCCAGAGGAAGGCCACTAAGATGATCAGAGGACTGGAGCACCTCTCCTGTGAGGAAAGGTTGAGGGAACTGGGCTTGTTTAGCTTGGAGAAAAGATGGCTCCTGGGAGACCTCATTGTGGCCTTCCAGTATTTGAAAGGAGCATATAAACAGGAGGGAGAACAGCTGTTTACAAGAGTGGATATTGATAGGACAAGGGGGAATGGTTTTAAACTGAGACAGGGGAGGTTTAGGTTAGGTATCAGGAGGAAGTTTTTCCAAATGGAGGGTGGTGAAGCACTGGAACAGGTTGCCCAAGGAGGCTGTGGATGCCCCATCCCTGGAGGCATTCAAGGCCAGGCTGGATGTGACTCTGGGTAGCCTGGTCTGGTGGTTGGCAACCCTGCACATAGCAGGAGGGTTGAAACCAGATGATCATTGTGGTCCTTTTCAACCCAGGCTGTTCTTATGATTCTATGATCTGGATACAGGGCAAGATTTCTGAGACCAGTTGCAATTTGGTGCTGAGTTACAGAGTGCTCATGGGTGTAGATACAAAACCAGGAGAGCATCATGTAGCTGCAGTAGAAAACGTCTGACCAGCCACTGACATCTCACAAGTAGCCATGGCTTTTGGAAGCATTGGATCTGAGATGCAGCCCAGTGCCCCAGCTGTGTCTCATCTGCACAGCCATCCTGGGCTGGTGTAGCTGGTACATGGCACTGCCTCTCCACTGGCACAGGGATGTGACTGCCAGAGGGTGGGGGTGGAGGACACCTGTCACAGGGCCCTCATGCGCTGCTTCTGTGCAGTAAACGGAACGTAAATCATTGCAGGAAGTAGTAAAGGCAATAATTTGTAATCCTAACTTCATGATGTAATCAAGATGCTTACAAGAGGGGATGTTGTAACTATGTTTCCTGTTTTATTAGTATTATCTTGTGTTGCAAAACTGTTCCTATTACGGCATCTGTTTGTAGATGTGTTTACTTTTAAGGGCTGGGACTTTTCTTTCATCCACAAATTGAACTATTAATGTCTGGTGTGTTTAAGTTACACCCATTTGCCATTTTTTGAGTTCTTGGAGTATTGCAGTCTGCATTTTAGCATTGTCTGCTGACTATATTGTATCAGAATTGGTTTGAGTCTG
Source organism: Excalfactoria chinensis (assembly GCF_039878825.1). NCBI lineage: Eukaryota > Metazoa > Chordata > Aves > Galliformes > Phasianidae > Excalfactoria > Excalfactoria chinensis. The sequence goes on from NC_092826.1 coordinate 41,017,717, forward strand.
ATTTATGACATTTTTCTTTCATCTGGACTGTCAGTTTCCTCTAAAAATACTGAATTCTGTACCTTTTTCCTTCCATTTTCTTCATTCTGCTGAAGCTGGCCAGTGAGAAGCCTTTGGTCTATATGTTTTTGCTTACACAAAATATAGACTTGACATAGGAGCTTGTTACAACATCTTACGCCAACAATATTGACAAAGGTTTCAAGCAGTACTAAAGTTTAGCTAAAGAGAGCTTAAATAATACAGCTGAAGTTTATGAAAGCAAAATTTGTTAAGTTGTAGTCATAATTTCTTAGAATCATAGAATCACAGAATTGCTCAGGTTGGAAAAGATCTTTAAGATCATCAACTCCAACCACAACCAAACCATACTATCCTAACTCTTAACAACCCTACTCTAAATCACATCCCTGAGCACCACATCCAAACAGTTTTTAAACACATCCGGGAATGGTGACTCAGCCACCTCCCTGGTGAGCCTATTCCAGCACTTCACAGCTCTTTCTGTAAAAATTTTTCTGATATCCAACCTAAACTTACCCTGGTGCAACATGAAGTCATTTTCCCTCATCCAGTCACCAGTGAGAAGAGACCAGCCCTGCTCTCGCTGCAATCACCTTTCAGGTATTTGAAGAGAGCAATAAGGTCTCCCCTCAGCTTCCTTTTCCCCAGACTAAACAGCCCCAGTTCCTTCAGTCTCCTCATATTCTCTAAGCCCTTCACAAGCCTCGTTGCCCTTCTTTGGGCCTGCTCCAGTACCTCCATGTTGTTTCTGTACTGAGGTGCTCAAAACTGAACACAGTACTCAAGGTAAGGCATCAACAGTGCTGAGTACAGGGACAGGATGACTTCCCTGGTCTTTCTTAGCACACTATTCCTGATACAAGCCACCTGGAAATGATCCTTTCCTAAATATAATAAATATAGTGATAGGTGACCTTAATGATCCTTTAAAAAAAATCAGTTGTAAATTTGCTAGGAAGTTTTTAATGGGAATCTTTTTACTTTCTTCAACAGAGTTTCTTTAGCTGGAAGGGTGTTTGTTCCAGATTTTATTCCTCTCAACTTAGAAGCTAATATGCTCTGAAGTCTTAAAAAATAAAATGCTTAATTCCAGCCCCTGGTCTGCAGCAACAGTGTATGAAAAACTCTAGCCTTGTGCTGAGGGAAATTCAGGACACCTGGGGAAAAAATGGTTATCTAACTTCAGAAACTTCTTACCTATGGCTTACAACAAGTTGCAGTTTAATTAAAGTATTAAGTGGCAACTTCCATATTAAAATAATGCTTGCATAGGTGGGGGAGGAGATAGAGCTACAAAACCATTTTTAATTGTGTTTGTGTGCCCTCTGTTGCAATGCATAGTGTCTAGGTTACACATGACCTACTAGGTTTGCAAGACACATGCTCACATGTGGTAGTGTGCATGCATTCCGTGCTGCCTGTGATCAGTTGGCAGGCTGCAGATCACTTTTCTATCAGCTCTCCTTCCTAAAGAAAAGTGAGCATCTCTATGAAATACTTGATTTCAAACTGTATTTAAGTTGTTGAAATCGGGCAGTGCTTTGTTGGGCAGGTGTAGCATCTGAAGGACCATTTGGTTACATAGGCAAATAGTCCTTGTTGAGCAGCCTTATCTAAAGCACCACTCAGATACACAGGCGAACAGCCCTGGAGGTGGGAAACTTCCACCCTCCCAAAGGCACGTGGCAGGCGAGGGGAAGAGGAGATGGCAGCAGAATGTGTAAATGTAATACATACGGTGGGTGCTGCACGGATCTTACTTGAATGGCTGTATGATTTGATTTAATATTTATTAATGTTTTTTTAAGCTGGCAACCTTTTCAACAACTGAGTGATGCTTCCTGCCTCCCTTTCTTGGTAGGGAATCGTGTGTTCTGCCAGAAAGCAGCTGTCATTTGACACAATCTGTTCTGTGCTCTGGCGTAGGCTGGGTGCTCAAAGGGGAGCTCTGTTGATTCTTACACATTAGGAGATTAGGGAGTGACTTCAACCTCCCTCGGTTATTAGGGCTTAACAACCAGCTGCAGAGCGAAATACTTGGAGCCAGTCTCAGTAGCTTTCTGCAGTGAAGTGGGTCAGGGTTATGTGTTGAAGGAAGCTTCCATGGTAATAACAAGAGAAGGAAAGAAGTGTTTCTGTGGAATCAAACCTGTTTGGGTGATATTCACCACCAGAATAACACAGTAAGACCTAGTTGCATGTTACAAAAGACACTTGTATATAAGATTATTTCTTAAAAGTGAGCCTCATTCAATAATTGGCAGTACACGGTATTTTTCCATCTGCTGGAACTTCTGAGAGTGATATCTAAAATGTTTCTTCAGAACAACTTTGGTAGAACTAATAGTGCTTATCCTATTTGTACATAGTTAGCTAAAGGCTCTGTTTCAGGTTCTGTTTCAGTGACTCTGCAGACTTTCCAGTCTGATAGGGAAGTAGCAGCTTTTGGGTGTATTAGCTGAACTTAACTGAAGGGCAGCATGGCTGAACTGATTACCCTTTAACACTTTTTCCATTCCTGAAGCTGAATGAAGAAATATTTCTTGTAATCCGTAGTTACCCTTACATTTCTGGTAAGCGCAGTCTTAAATTAAGGCAAACTTGTTGTGAAGACACCTTTTATTTTATGCTTGACATTTACTTGTCTTTGCAATGAGGATATAGTTTAAGCCTACTGGTTAAATTAAGGTGATTTCAGAAAGTTATGTGAAAACTCAAGTGTTACTTTATGTTTGAGCTTCTCTAGTGGTTATATAGGAAAGGCGACTGTGTAAAATGTAATCTGTTTTTCTTTTCCATTAGGAAGGTTGACATGGAGGGACAGTATGTGAATGTCTTCCAACTTCAAGAAATATGGAAAAATTAGCAAAGAATTTAATGGCTTAATAAAAGACAAGTGTTATCTTCGTTGGCAGCCTCACACTTTATATGACAAACTGTGGCACTTCTTTGGCTTCTTAAAAGAGAAAAAAAAAAGTAGAGACAAAACTTAGAACCTAGAGATGCCTTCATCCCTAGATTGTAAACTTGAAGTTTGTCACAGTAATTCAGAAAACTCATGAGTTGCACAGACATTGTGAATGGTTCAGCTGTTCGTCTTTGTTAGAGATCACGAGATCAGATCCTTTTTGCCTCTCTCCCACCCCCTTCTCTCTCCTCTGTCTGTAAAGGCTGTTTTGTTTGTATAGCTTCTTGGAACAAAATCCACTGACAGCAATCTGTGCAGTACATTTATTAAGCAAATACAGTAGCTTCTTCTGTAGCTTCCTTTCCTGCACCATGCCTGTGACCCTTGGAGATTTTCCAAGACAATGTCAGTCATAAGCATGATAGTTGGATACATTAATTATGCTTATGTGCAGAACTAGGTGTCTTAGACTTCACTGATTCATTGCTACACTTGGCAAATCTTGCCAAGTTAACTGGCTTTGGGAGGTATCAGTTCCAAAGCAGAAAGCTTTTAAGTTACAGCCTGTGGGACCTCTTGTTGGTCTGTGTATAACCATTAGCTTGGTGACACTGTGCTGCTCCTAGTTCCCAAGCCAAAAGTAAAACCTTTTACATCATTGCTTGTATGTAGCAGCTGTGCTTGCTGCGTTCTGCAGGTGCTACTTCAAAAGTAATGCCTCCTATTGTACTGGCTCACAATTTCAGAGGTGCATTGACATAACCGCCAATTAACCCGACTTATCCCGGGACCTCGACTGTCTGGGGAGAGACACAAACATGGATGCCATGATGTCTTCTCTCAATTTATTGCTGTGTCACATTCCTTATATACCATCCTAAATCCCGCCCAGACGTGTACACCCACTGCGCAAAACCCAATGCACACGAGAGAACCTGTACACACCTACCTAAACCCCCCGCCCACTAACTCTTAAGCTACAGGCCTAAGTCAGCTATTCTAGAACACTCCATCTACTCAGAACTACTGTATGCACTCATAAATCCTTGCAGAGACAACTTAGTACCCCAACAGTGCATGTTGTCAGCATGGAAGTAGAAGTCAAACCTTCCTGCCAGTATTCTGTTACGTATTGTTGTCATGTGGCAGATGGCGGCAGAGGGGCAGTCTGACACAATGGTGTCTGAGCATCCTTCATCACTCCTATTGCTGCTACCCAGGGGGCTGTCTTGGTACTGTGTTGGTTGGTAGATTTGTGAAGTTAGATGTGTATAGGATTTCGCTTTTAATTTTATAGTTTGTTGACCCATCTGAACTTTTTCCTGTGGCCAGTAGAGGCTCCAATGTCACAAAAAAAACCTGTTCTTCAAAATTTGTTAAATGTAATCAGCGGGCCATTGAAAACCTTGAATGCAAATGGAGCACACTTGGAGATCGTCACTTTCCTTTAGAACTCACCTGCATACTGAGCTGTTCATAATTCTCATCAGGTCTGTCTTCTCTAAGCGTCTGTAGGAGAACGTAACACAGTTGAAAGAAAATGGAGTACAAAGCAAAAATTAAGGGTCACACTTCGCCGATTAAGCCTACTTGAGCCAGGTGCTTTAAGTGGTGTGGTACTCATCTATCTGTCTTGCAGCTAGTTATAAGACAGATGTGGTACTTCTCTTCCTGTTGTAGGTGCAAGCTACTTAGCGTCAGACAGTCCTGAAAATCTTCCCCAGTTGTGTCCATTGGTTGTATTTTCACTAAGGTGTTATGTTGAAGTAGGAATGTAAATGAAAAGCAAGTTGAAATAGTGATGGAGGTGGAACAGACTTGGCAGTAGTAAGTACTGATGTCTGTCATGTGATTTTGAAAATACAAAGCCTGGCAGAGTAGGAGGAAGGAACCAGGATTCAGCCACTAAACATGTTGTTTGCTGTCAAGTTCCCCATCAGTCTGATTCTTCTCTAGTATGCGAGTAGAATGTAGAGAGTTTGCTCTTCTTCAGGTTGCTTTATATGTAAGAACTGTAGCTACTGTGCAGACTGAGGTGTGCTTGCATCAGGAAAAGGAGTACTCAAGACTTAGATCGTGAAACTTTTGTTTATAAGTGTTCTTGATTGCATATTGACTCAGTTATGCTAGCTGATTGAGAAGACACTGTGCCAAATTGAAGTATTTGCATATTACTTCCACAGTCATCAAGAATACCTTTAACTACCGAGGGCTTGATTTTTGTCATCAGTGCTCTGCAGCATAATTTTATGGTTTTTTTTGTAGCACGTATAAGTTTTTGCTTAACAAGAATGAAGGAAGGCACATTTCTTATCTCACAGTTTTTCTATAAACTTCATTTGAGTTTTACTTCTAGCTCCTATGTTGGCCTTATGACCTTCAAAGGCAGTCTGTGGTAGATTTTGGTTGCTACCAATGAAAGTAATTGTTGGGAGCCAGTGAAAATACTGTTTTCTAGCTTTTTCCAGATGCGATTTTGTTTCCAGTTTCTCTTACTTTACTAAATGCTTGCTAGGAGCTTTCCTGGAGATTCAGATAGTGTCTGTAGTCTTGTAAATCATTTTATAAACATGTTTAATTAAATTCTCTTTAAGGACCTAAGGTTTAAAGGTAATTACAATTGTTTTGCAGCAACTATGAAAGATGCCTGACAATTTTGCATGGATGGATAAATGTTGGTAGCATTGTTAGAGCAATCGAAATAAGCTGAAATTTGCTGATTGTCCTCAGTCTGAACTGAAATGAGCAGCTCATGGCTTACACGTGAAGCAGCAGTTCATGCAGTTAGTCTGGAGATCCCATCCAGGTGAGCCAAATTGAGAAATAAGTCCCACAGAGTACATTGTTGAAAGGAAAACTAGCTTTCGTTGAGTTTCAGTACCACACTGGAAGAGGTGAAGCGGCCTTATGCGATTACAGGAGAGACTCTGGCATTATGTATAGGGCTGTGACTGCCAGTTGGTGATGGATTACTGTTAATTGGCCTAGTTCATGGATGTCCAATCTTTTGGCTTGTCTGGGTTTTATTGAGTGAAAGGCATTGTCTTGGGCCGCATACAAAGATATAGCAAACGTATGCTTCAGAACTACTCCTTTGACATGTTTTTTTTATTAAAGCATGAAAAGAAGAGAGCAATAAAATGTAAAACAAGTGGAGCATGTGACCCTGTTTTTGTGAAACTAACACACTGCTCTGGTTTGATGGCAGTGGCTGCAGTTCTTAGTGAGTTCTCAAGGTGTTTGTCAGATCTGTGATGAAATTTTACTCTTCCTATACTTGATCCTTGAAAACCATTGTTCGCAAATGTACGTACTGCCAAAAAGCAATGTTGTGAATTAGGCTTGGCTGTGAAGCAAGGGATATTTCTCTCTAAGACGGGGCTTACTGAAGTCTGGTAAAGAGACATGATCAGACTTCTGAGTTGAATATCTGATTGCCGCTCTGTACATTCCATTTGAAATTTCACAGGTTTTATTTATGTCAGCTGAAAACGGAGTCACAAGTCAACAAAAAAAGCGGTGGGAGCTCTTGGAAATCCTAATGGACTACAGAGCTGATGCTGCAATGCTCTTGCGGTCTTTCAATGATCTGAACTTAATGGGCTCAGGTGGCCCTACAAGTCCTCTATTTCTGCAGGTGCTACATCTAGCTGATGGCAAAATGCTAGGGGATGCCTGAGGTATCAGCAGAGAGAAGTCCTTTGTGAAATGCTCTGAGCAGTTTGGGTGCTCTCTAAGTAAAGTAGCTGACAGCTTTTTGCATAGCAGTCAAGGCAGTGACAAATTTAAGATGTGGATAGCCTGGAATGACTTATTTCTTCTTGCTCCATGGAAAAAGTGAGAAATAAGGAAAAATTTGAGTGCAGAGGGCTGGTAGCTGTAGTGTTTGTAGACATGTTGTTTCTCTGCAACAATTTACATAGTGAGGCATAATATTTTTGTTAGACCAGTTGGAGTTTAGATACAGTTGGAAAAGGCAGGCAGACTTTTGGGCTCACAGTCATTAGGGAAGAGCGGCTATTTTTGCTCTACATGGGTGGGATGAGACACACAGAGTCCTTGATAAAAAGAAGAGATGGGTGGATGTGTGTAATGAAGTAGGAGGTCGAAACGTAGTTTGATGTACAGCAGAAAATGAAGAGATTTGTGAGGAAGGATGTTGTAGGATCAGGATCCAGTGGCTGTAGTAACAAAATGCAGTGAACATTTATTAGAAATAACCACATTCTTGTTCTTTGCAGTTAGAGATGTTTTTAAAATACTAATTCTAACAGTGTTTTCTTGAGTTGTAGGTTTGTTTTTTGGGAGGGGGCAGGGGGAATTAGTGCATCTCTTCACTGCAATCTGTGCCTATCAAACTGGATATGCTTTATTAAACTAATCTCAGTTTGTCCTGTAAAAGATTGAGGATGGTTGTTTTCAATGTCGCTTTAACACTAATCTGATTGAGAATGGCTGAAAGATGACTTATGTTCTGCAAGGACTTTTCAAAACTGTTCATTTACTAGCTACCACAAGAAGCGCTCAGAGTGCAAACTCAGTGGGGCCTGATCTTATACTGCATATATTAATCATGTGTTGATTAATCTGAATTACAGGTCGTGGTTTAATTTAGGCAGTTTAACCATGTTGAGAGTCCTGTGGGTCTCTTCTAATAGATCTGAGCTCAAATCTACTGTAAGAAAATTTTAGTTCTCTAAGTAACTCTTTACCACTGCTTTCCTTCTGGTCTAATTCAGATGCTAAACACTGTAGTCACCATAAACATCAGATGGGAGGGAATAAAATCAAATATGCTATGTTGGATTGTGTAAAGATACCATGCAGGCATATAGAGCTACTTAATAACCATGTAGTGAAAAGCGCAGCAGTGCACCTGTTTCAGTAAAGCAAGCATCTGCCCTTCCTAGATTTCTTTCTTTAATCTTCACTGGAAGTAGTAGGTTTAGTTGTACTGAAGTTCATGCAGCATCCTGAAACATCAGATGAGCCAAAAGCTTCCTAAAGATGCTTGTTGTTGTTGGATTTTGGGGCAAAAGAAGTCAGGAACAGGGGGTCTAATTGCTTAATATACAAGAATACTGGCTATTCATTTATAAATATTAACATACTTTAATTTAGAAATACGTTGTTGCCAGACAGACCTGCTTCTGAAATTAGTTAAGTGTTTCTCTTCCTACGCTTAGTAAAATAACATTGCTTTCATGAAGGACTCTGAAATCTTAACTAAGGCCAGGTCATTTCTGTACTCCATCTGGGCATGGGAGCGCAAAAGGCAAATTGGAAAGCTGATGATTGTAGTAGAGAGCTGTGTTTAGTAAAATGTGGGAAAATAAATATGAAGGAAAGGCTAAACGGTGTTCATTGACAGAAAGTACAACTCATGTCTGTTGCTCTCATGCAAGACAGAAGCATCTTTCATTATGAATGAGCAAGGTTTTAATGGTGTTTGCTACCATTACTTTTAAAAGTACTTCCCTGCCCTGTTAGATTTAAATGTTGTTATGAAATACTCTACTTGGAGATGCTCAGTAAAGTTTGTCATAATTAGCCATTCATAAAACCATCCAAGCCAAGCTGTTTCTTAAGTGATGTACCTTCCTAGGGCCAGGAAGCTAGTTCTTTGTAATTGCTAATACTTGAAAGCAGCTTTCAAGATGCAAACTGTTCTAAGGTTGGCCTCTGCACACAGTGTACAAAGTACATCAACTAACTTGAACTCCTTCCTGCTACTGTGTGTTGCTGCTTTTAAAAGAGAAAGCCAAGGATTTGTTTCTTTCCAGAAAGAAGGCTACAGTCTGCCGTAGAGCAGCTTCCAGAACTTGCAGGATAAACAGGGAAAGGAAAATATTAACTGTTACTTGGGAGGTATCATTGAGATGTCCCATTTCATAGTTCTTAATTTTCTCGCTAATTTCTCCCTTTTTCAGTATTACTTCAGTCTTTTTTTCTATAAACTCTTATGTATTATTAATGCTTCTTCTGACTTCTTTCCTTAGAAGGGGGGAAAAAGATATGTTTGCCTGACGCCTTTCAGAAGGAAGATATTAATAGAGACTCCTTTGTTTTCTTAGTTTCTTCTACTAATTGACTTTGAGGAATTCAAGGCCTGAATTAGAACTTTAAGCCTATCTTAGGAGATAACTAGTAGAGAGAAAGTAAGTGCAAGTAAAGTCTTTAAGCAACTGACTGTCATTACCTGGCCATATTTTCAATTGCATTAAAAAAAGAAATAGGAAGTGAAGACTCTCGCACTGAAGTGTGTGTAGTATCTCCTGTCTATTGCTCTGCATATTTATAACACTTCCCATAGAATTATAAGGATTGGAAGGAGCCTCTGGAGACTGTCTAGTCTAGTTTTCTTACACAGGAAAGCATCAACTCCTTCTACATGCTGGCTGTGCTCTTCTTAATGCACCCCACCATCCCGTTGGCCTTCTTGGCCACAAGGGCTCATTGCTGACACATGGTGAACCTGCCGTCCATCAGGATGCTCAGGTCCTTCCCCTCAAAGCTCCTTTCCAGCAGATCAGCACCCAGCCTGTACTGAAGCATGTGCTTACTCCTCCAAACTTTTCCAAGTTCCTAAGGTTCCTCTCTACCCTCTCTTCCTTTGACTTCTCTTCAGCTCACTGAACATCTTGCGCAGTCCTTGCTGGTTTGTGTTTCAGCAATCCATTTGGAAAACTACTGTTGCAGAATTCATCAAAGATGTCGTGTTCCATCAAATGCTCTGAGCTGAGCACAGTTAAGGAGTGAATTCTGTAAGCTTTTAGAGAAGAGAATATCTATGTGAAGACAGTTGTTTTTGTAGATAAAGGAGCTGTCTAAACTCAGGAATGTTTTAGAGTTGCAGACTGAGCATTTCCTTGCTGGGTTTTCCCAGTCTATTTTTGTATTGCTACAGAGAAAGAAATCAATGCGTAAAACTGAGCCTGTTGCTTGTTTACCTGAGTGGCTGCTACAAGTGACTCTTTCCTAGTTATGGTTCAGTTATCTAAGACTGGATAACTGGTTCTATCTCATTGTAACTTTAAAGAACAGAGCAAAGAAAGAACATGCTTCTTTCTCTGTCTCGCATTTTCTTTTGGTGTTTTTTGTTTTTGTTCTAATGTTATATTCACTGTTTTTCATACCATCGTCATTGGTTGTTTTTTAATGGTGTATTTTCATGAAAATATGGCAGACATTGTCCATGCTGAGCTGCTATGTTGGAAGGTAACCAAAATGAAAACCTTCCCGTGTCACCCGCATGGAGAATTGGGATTAAAGCAAGTAGTATTTATGGTCTATGTCTACCACTCTGTTATGTCTGTATTTATTTAGAAAATGACCTTCTGATATGTCTGAAAATCAGCCATCCCAGTCACTGATGGTTGCAGTTGGAAAATTGTTGACAGCTGAAAGCGAATCCACTTTAAAACCAGAGTGTGAAAAAAGGTTGAAAGGGAGGCTACAAGCACACTGCTGGCAACAGACATCAAAGACCTTATTTTGAGCTGAAAATTTAAGTATAGAAAACAAGTTCTCTAATAGTTTACTTCTGTTTATAAATCTGAACATGAGTCATTAGTGTCATGATGTTGCCTCAAGGAAAGGGGAGGGGTGAAGTGTCTGAGATAAAGCTTTTGGTTTGTAGGATGATATCATTCTGCTCTCTTCGCTGTTGGTGAGGCATCAGTCAGCTTAGTAGTGTCTTAATTGTCCACACAGAGTCTTAATGTCCAAATCGCAGCAGCAGAAAAAAATGATAGTGTAGGAAATACAAGACTTGAAGGAAACATTGGTTTGCACCTTCTAGAAAAGAAGGTAGTTCAGAGGCATCAAGTATGTCAAATGAATTATCCCCTCACCCAGTCTGCTGTGCGGAGGACGAAACAGAGGACTTAAATTCTAGCAAGACATAACGAAACAAGTTATTCCAACTTACTCCAGAAACTTTACCAAATATGAGGATGTGAGATACTGGCAAAAATCGCCCAGGCAGACAGTTCGGATGTTTTTTAGAAGAGGTCCAACAATTGGTGTAGAGACAGTAAATTCTTTACTGAAAGTGAGAAAAGGGAGTGAAGAGGAGGGATTTAAGAGAGAACCTCAGGACATCTGGTCTTTTTTTCCGTTGTTTAAGAACTGAAGCTGTATAAAATGCTTTTAAATGTGTTCCTTTTCATCTCTGTGTTTTTAGTATTTCTATGAATGAATTAAATGTCTGGCAAACAGGACATAAGAAGTAAATGAAACCAGGCTACAAATTGATCTGCTGTAAAACGATATTTACTTCAAAGCAGACCAAAAGGAAAACTGCATGTCCAGGAATGGAGAAATGCAAGTTATGCTTGTAGTGGAATGCTATTTTCAGAAATACTAGCTCTGAAAATGGCTGCATCACCCGCTGTGAGATTGTCTGATTTCTGTGGTAAGTGGTCCTAATGCAATCAATGAATGTATAAAACAGAAGGATGTACAAATCTTTTTGCGACTGATGCGACTGCAACTGGAATAGAATTTATGGCTGGTTTTCAGTAAAGGAGTCAGTGATGGTAGAGTTCCTAGAACAGGCATAAAAATAGCGGGCTCGAGAATAATACATTGTTAGTTTTATTCCTCTGTGGTCTCCAAGAGCTTTACCTTATCAAAATTGTGGAACTAAGCTATGTAATGTAAGAGCTGAGCGTGCCTGCTAGACCAAGTCGTGACAGAGCTAGCAGTGAAAGGGAACAAAATGTTAGCGGTGGATGTGAGGAAAAAAATGTGAATTTGTGGGTTGAACTTCCTTTCCTGGAAATATTTCAATCAAGATTGAAGGTGGAAATTTTTCTCCCTTTTGGAAAAAGCAGAAATCCATAAGCATTAGCTCAAAAGAAATAATTCATTGCAATCCAATGTCTTCTGCTATCAAAGAGATTAGGCTTAGATGATTATGTTGGCTCCTTCTGGTTTCATGATTTATGTTGTAAAATGTTGGGGAAGTTAAATGAGAGATTATCAGCTCTCATGGGAGTGAAATAAGGGTTTTCCCATGACTGGCATTTTGTAATATCTCTTTGAAAGTGTCTGTTTTGGTCTTTCTGCCTGTTCTTTAAGGTAATTAATCTTATTATTGATTGTGATGTCAGAGGAACATCTTTCAGTTCTTTTGTTCTTGGAGCAAGGAGGGGGTAGTAAGTTACCATCAGAGGAATTCCTATCAACTCTTACTATTATTCTTTTGTTTTGATAGTTGTTTAATTTATTACTTTGCCTAACGCTACAGTTTCTGGAGCCAATACAGTTTTCTTTCTTTCTTATGAAAGTGAGAAGATACTATTTGAATATATCCTGAAAGCTTTAATAGTAATACTAAAAAGAATTAAGGAGGAAAAACAGGAAACAAGCAGTTGCTGGTATGGATGTTTCTCATGTTGCATATATCATGACTTATTTTGGAGTTGAGAAGGCTTGGCTTTTATTTCCAGTATTTTTTAACCCTTTGTAGAGAAAACCATGAAACTATCAACACTTACATGTCAAGGGAAGTGGCAACAATATACTGTGTGAAGGGAACTAGGTGGTGATGAAAGATTGCTGACTTGAAGATGATTTTGTTAACAAACTTTGGTCCTGAAGTTCTCTGCAAATCTTAGTATGTCTGGAATAAGCGATTCCCTGATGGGGATCCCCTGGGGGCTTTAGTTGATGGTGTATGAGGAAAGCTGGAGGAAATTCAGCCTGTAGAAGGGAAAGGTGGGGGATGGTTCTCTACCATCCAAAGGGAGTGATAGAAAAGATAGGTCAGGTTCTGGAAGACCAGTCAGAAAGGAGTGCATGCAATATCTGATTCTCTAAAGACACAATGGGTTCTTCATCCTTCATCGCATTCATACTTTGATGGAACGAGAATCCACCTTTCAGTTTTGTCCTGCTTTGAACAAAAGATTAGACTTCACAACTTCCTGAGGTCCCTTCCAAATTCAGTTGTATGGTTCCTTAGGGACATCACGGATTTGTGCATCATCACCACAAAAAATTCCTTCTCTTAGTGTTAGAACTCCTCTCCTGCTTATGGCTAAAAGCTGATCCTGTAGTACTGAAACCTTAGTTTTCAAATAGAAAGTTTTATTCCAGTTTTTGGGGGAATTATGAGAAGCCATTAGGAATTAAACGGCAAAATAAGAAAAGGAGCGAACCTTCTCTTATCATCTACCATACACTGGTAAAATCTTTTCTTTTTTTCTTGTAAAGGAAGCTCTGTGAGATACTTCAGGGTGCCATGTTAAGGACAGACGTCATTAAGTTTCTCATGTTTCTGTTCCCCTACCTTCCGAATTATAGAATGAGAGTCATAGACTCCTTGGAGTTGGAATGGACCTTTAGAGTTCACCTAGTCCAACTCCCTGTAATGAACAGGGACTTCCACTACTAGGTCAGGTTGCTCAGAGCCTGGTCCAGCCTAGCCTTGAATGTCTCTAGGGTAGGGGCTTGTTGTCAGATTCACTTTGTTCTCCATTTATGCTAAAAGCTGGAAATTCACGTGAGAGGTTTTTTTTCCCCCTCCCTCTCCTTCCTTGCATCCTTGTGTGGTGCTTTCTAAAGTTTACAGATGCTGCCAGGAGATCATTTGGCATTTCCATCTGATTTAACTGTTCGCTTATTCCTAACTGATGAGAATATGCTTTCAAAAATACTAAGAATGTTCTCATTTTGCAGTTTGAAGTTTATTTTGTATGTAATTTGTGACTAATTGGGTATGGCACGTAATGAAATTATTTTAAAATTAGACAATTTTTAGTCAATTTTGATGAAGTAAAGGAATTTTTCTCCATTAGCTGTTGGTGTTTCTGGGGCATCCTGTTAATGTTTGAGCCTAGTATGGGCAGATCTTGAGTTCATAGCCTAAGTTCACTTAACAGATGGCCTTCCTTGGCTAACTTGCCTGTTCTCCTCCCCCTCTTTTCCCTTCTCTCTCAAAGGTCTCGGTGCTCATGGCTGTTAACTTGTGAAAACTGGATCCTGCTGGTTCAAGTCCTCAGGCGCCCAAGTTGGGAGTAATCACACACATCTGAGTGGTTGTTCTGGTGTACATAACTTTTTTCCTCCTTCAGTGTTCTTGTTTTCTCCCATACAGGAATTTTTTGCCATTTCCCTGCTGGTTGCCTCTTAGGCTAGTCAAACATCCACTCCGTTTTTCAAGAGGTATAAGGAAAAACTAAGCTTTGTAGTCTAAGACTTTGTACAAATTATCACCTTTTTGCAGATTTTTCATATCTCGCCCCAAATAGCTGTGCCTCCAAACTTCCCTGTGGTCTGATGTAGTAACCCTGATGAGTTTGAGCTACATTGTTTCCTTTGCAGTATGTTCTGTTCTGTATTTCCTTTAAGCTGGGTCATAATTCGGTTCTTTGGGAGCCCTCCCATGCAAGCTGGGGCTTCAGGCAGGAGTGGAATGAGGAGGCTCAGTGACTGTATGGGAGAGATTACAAATAACTTCCTCTGAATCCTCACCCCTCTTTTAGCCCTGTTCCTTGGGAGATGATAGATGCACTGCTGCTGCTGTGTAGACTTGCCTTTTTTTTTTCTAGATAAAAGGACCGCAATTTCTAAGCTTCACAGTAAGAATTTTAATTCGTGAATTTAATTCCTTGCTAGATATAACAATACAATCAATCTTGATATTTTTTTTCCCTTTATCACCTTACGCAGTTTTTGTTACAGTGCTGCTAATAACACTTGCCCCCAAAAAATGTTAAAAATAAAAACAATCTTCGTTAGAGCAGAATTTTCAGCAGAAGTCCTGACCCATATCCCATAGCTCGGCACAGGTGTTCTTGAGGGACAGGTCACTCATACAGTCCCCTCCAAGGAGACTGTGGAGTGCTAAGTCTGTACTCTGGCACATTCAGACTCTGAAGCGTGAAGCTCCCAAGTACCACTTCAGGAAGGCAAGCTTCTTACATAGAGTCTTAGTGTTCTGGAAACATTCACAGGATGTGCTTGCTCTGGGGATGCTTGAACTACTCTCACTATGTCACTCCTGGTTCTTACACTGAAATCCAGCTTTGCTGCTAGTGGAAAAATGCAACATTGTGAACTTTTTTTTTTTTTTTGCTGAGCAATAAGCTCCATTCTGTTTAATGATTGGAAATCTTGTGCTGATGATGATCTTTGCTTGAAATTAGGAGAGGATATTTTTCTATTCATTATAAAATAAAAGTGTTATTCTAGTAAGCCATTAATCTTACAGCTTTATCTTTTACCAACTAGAAGTACTCTGAGCTATTTAATATTAACTGAACCATTTTACTAGAAATCCTCTCTGAAAACAAATTCAGATACCCAGGAAAGCCATGGAAACACACTTATTTAGTTGTTGTTTTTTTGCTGAAAACAAATGTTCTGTTCTCATACCATGTGAAACTGGAATAGGTTCAGGTCAGGCAATGTGTTTTCATTCTTGGAGACTCCTTGGCAATTTTAACTGCAGACACTTCCCTCTTCAGCCCACTCCTTTCACTTCTAACTCTGAAAATGAGAATTCCTTCATCATCTGGGAACTGCGCTTGCATTTCTCTTGGCCCTGAAGAATACAAGTATGTTAAAACATTTAGTGGAACACATTTAGTGTGTGAATTGGATTCTTGGGCGTTGTGATATGAAAATACTGACATCCACCTGAAATGGTTTTTGGTGGGATATTTTTTTTTTCTGGAATACCATAGATGCTTTTATATTTCCTTCTGTATTACAGAATTTGTAAGGGGGGATATAAATCTGAGTGAGTCATGGCAGATCAGCAAGCTTTCATTGCCTCTGATCTGAAATGTCTCTGATGAACCTTAAAACCTCATGATGCTATTAAAGCAACTGTCCCCTAGGCTGCGGTGGGTGCTAGGAAGCAGATATTTGTGCCTTCATCCCCACCCTTCACCCAACATTCAACCAGAGATATGCTCCCTGTGCTAGAAACTGCCACTCTCCTGAAAAGCTCTCTCCAAGAGAGAAAAATACTACATACAGAGTTGCACTGGCCCTTAGCAGGGATCCAGCGTTGTATCCTAGTGGAACTAAAACCAGTTATTTGCTTTATTCATTTCAAAATTGTCCTTCTATCGCCTGTATACAACTTGATAGTTCAAGTGGCAGCGGAGGCTTTAGAAGGCTGTATTGTGTTGAACAGAATGAGGGCTGTTCTCCAAAGCCTGTTCCCTGCTACACAGGGTCCATCTATATTGAGCAAAAAAGAATAAGTAACAACAGATTAGTTGTGCATGGAACCACTAAATACGTTGTCTATATGGAAGATTTGGGCCTTTTTTCAACACTGCATTCATCTACTTCTGAAAAGGTCTCCCTTCCCCCGCCACTGTTTGTGACCCCACACCTTATTTTTTCTCTTCGTGATGTGTTTTTTTGTTTTGTTTTGCAAAGGTTTAACGTGCTGGAGGTGGCTGGATATTTTTCTCATCAAAATTTATGCTTTGCATAGTTATCAGGTCAGCAAACTGATAAAAAAAAAGCAGGAAGGGTTTAGCAGAATCTGAGCCAGCCATTTACAAATAAATCTCTTGGGGTCTCTAATCACTAGAGAACCTAGCAATCATTTTGATTTGAAGGGAGATTAAGGATTATAAATATTCGGTAAATCTATTTTTAGCTTCGATGCCATTACACAAAAGCAAAGGATTCAGTGCTGCTGCTTGATCCTTCCCTTGCAGCAGCTTGGGAAGATTCAGTTGGCAGCTCTGCACTCTTTGACAGGGAGTGTTTGAGTGCTCTAACGCACATATTGACAGCAGCCTTCTCTGAAATCTCAAGCTGCTGCTAGCATGCACACTGGTACTCTTGGATGTGCAGATGCAAGACATGCTGGGATTCAGGTCCATGGAAGACACTCAAACCCACAAAGTTGGATTAAAAAACTTCCTGTTCTCCCTGTATTCACCCTATCACCCCCTCAACCTTTTTGTGGTGATTTTTGTTTTTATTTATTTATTTATTTGTTTGTTGAGGACTTACAGTATCAAACATATCCGGGATATAGACCTTAGACAACTGCAAATGAATATGTATCTATAATTAAGGATAGGGAAAATGTAAAGGTATTTCTATGCTATCCATACCTTGTGTATGAGGAAACCTGACAGTGTTTTAGCATGTAATGCAGTGGTATGGAAGTAAAGAAAACCACAAAATGAGGCAGTGGAAAGAGTTGGCCTGGTAAACTCTTTAATTTGTACAAATCCTGGATGGGTATTTCAAGCTTTCATGACTATTTATCTTAGAATAGGTTTGTACAGTTGTGCTGTGATTCCCACTGAGGAGAGAGCAGTGCCCACAGACTACTGAAAATCCTTTACTCATCCTTCTGACTTGCTCTTACACCTGTTGAGTTTACATGCTTTGCTCTTGTTTGTCATCATTCTCTTAGGCACGATGCTCTCAAATGACAGGGGAAGTAGCAAGGGTGACTGTATATAGGAAGAATCGAATGATTGGATAAAAGGCAGCGTTCTTTGTGGATGGGTTTGCTTTCCCCTACTATGTCTGCACTCGATCCTTTCCAGAATTTCACAAAACCTGTTTCTGGCAGTGAGAAACTGCAGGAGCCTCATGGTTCACAGAAGCCCCAAGAATTCACAGCAGCCCCAAGAATTCACAGCAGCATCAGTTAGTTCTGCCTTTTACTCTGTTCCCCTCTGTGTTCCTGAGTTGCTGCTTTATCCCCTGCTATTGTGACCGCAGTTGGCTTGCTCCCCAAACATCTTTTTCTCAACGTTTAAAAAATAAGATGTGCTAAATTAATGTAATTGTCATAAAGCAAAGCTAATGTGGAGGGAGTGGGGCAGACAGCCCCAATGATGTGCGCTTCCCTAAAACCTTCATAATGTGGTAGTACTTAAATATTTGAAGTAAACACCTAAAGAAGTACTTAAATGTTCCTGAAGTTTAGCTGGGATATAAGTGTCGAGATTTGCCTCCAGATGCCATCTGCATATCTGTCAGTGTCATGTTTGCTTTTCATATTACTCTTTCAGCCCTCTTTAAGCTATTTCTCTGCCTTCTGTCTTTTGCTCTTGATATACAAATAAATCTTTGACACTGATCCTCCTTTTGATTCTTCCCATCAGTCCTGATGCCAAATGAAACAGAACTACTGTGTACCTATCAGCATAACCACATCTCTGCTCCTGCAGGGGTGAGTTGCAGTGTAGTCCTTGCCTTGCCACCAGTCTTTAGGAGATTTTGTCATGAGGTCAGAAGAGCCCAGAAAGCCAAGAACGAGCTCCTTGAGACCTGTCTCCAAGGCATCAGCTCTGGCACCCAGGGCAAGGAGAAAAGCAGGGCAGAGGATGAATTGTGGCTTGCCCCTTCCACAGCTTTGTGTAAGGCTTTGAACCTTGCCCTAAGGGCAGGCAGCGTGGCCCTGCAAGGCAGGGGGCTCTAACAATACCCCCCCTTGTGCTGGCTGCCTTCTCCACAACTGCAGAATCAGGGCTTATCCTGTAAATCGCCTGGTGAGAAGGAACCCCCTTCTGGTGTAAGAATGATTTCCTACTCTGCTTGATGAATGACACTGAAATAAAGTAGTTTAATTTTTAGAAAACTGTCGACCCTGAAAGGATTGAGCTATTATTTTAATTACTGTAATGAGCAAACACTACTTGGAAGTCATTAAAAGAACATATACATAGCTCCAGATCCTGCTGCCTGACATGTATTGATGAAACATTTCTTCAACCAGAGGGATGCAGGTTAATTTTTCTCTGCTACTTCAACAGCAGTGTGTGTAAGACATTTTGCTGTTGCTTTGTATTGCATTTCCATCACCAGGAAATCTGTCATCAAATACAGGCTATTAGTGTAAGTATGGGTGAATGCTGTAAGTGAAGGTACATAAAGGCTCTTCATAGCAGTCTGAATTCAGTTGGAAGAATAAACTTTGTTATACCATCTTTTCATGGAGATACTAACCTGTTGAAACTTACAGGACCACAATGAATTCAGTTTGAAGAGTGTTCTTGGTTTGGTTTTGGTTGGTTGATTTTTGGTGTTGATTTTTTGTTGCTGTTAATTTATTTGTTTTGGTTTTTTATTGTTGTTGTTGTTTTTTTAATCGAAAGACTTCTCAAATCCACAGTGGAAATAGAAAATGGTACCATGCAGTATCTGCTGACTGCAAGCATGTGCATCTCCTGCCCTGCTGGATTTGTAGTTTGGACTTCCATCTTGCTTCCCATCTTCATGGTTCCCTGGCCACAACATGCAATCAGTTGCTCTGCTCCAAGGATTGCTTGGAGCAGTTATCTCCCTTTATGTATATATGGTTTTGACTGGGGCAAAAAGATTGATTCTGTGGCTGGGAGAGACTGGATTTACTTCATCAGCTGAAACGAATCAAATGAAAGAGACGTGTAGTATGAATGTGAGTTGCTTACCGGTTTGTTAGTTTATCCAGAGCTGCTTGGGGGCATTGTGTCTGTATACATGCATCTTTTCTGTGGGTGGCAAAGCACTGAGAAGGCGTTTCAGAATAGTTCTGCTGCAGAGAAGAAGTAACTCCCACACTTTAGATCTGTGCAAGGGGCAGAAAAGTTTAATCAAACTACTGAACGCAGAACTATTTTGTACACTCAGCAAAATAGATTTCGTAGGGAGTTTAAGATCCTTTGGTAAGAGACTGCTGAAAAAACCTTCCTGATGGGCAGCTCCTGAGGATGATGGGTGAGATGATCCAGCAGAAACACCATCGTTACTGTGTCTTTAAGTTGCATATGTACAATACTTCTGCACTTTTTCTCAAGGAGACAGCCAAAACTGCTGAGCTCACACTGTAGGTTTGGAGGAATTGCTCAATGAGGAATGAGATTCCAACTGTGGACCTTAAAGAAGAAGCTGAAGAAGTACGATAATGGGGGAAAAAAGTTGTTACTATTCAGACGTTGAACTCTGCTGTAAAGATAGGTCAGACAACCCAGTCCTTGCTTAGTTTCCCTCACTTAATTTTCATCAACACTGCTTGAGCTCAGCCATGGAAGAGGAACTGGATTTCAAGGGAGGTGAAGATCTCATTTTCAGACAGAGTTTGGGTATCAAAAGCGGAAACCTGTTAGAAAGCATGATGTTATGAGCTCTGTGTGAGGTTTGATTTTTCAGTAGAAAGTGTCATTGCATTATTTAGAGTTCCTGGATTAGCCCCTAATGCTTTCTGCTATCATCTTGCATAAAGACGTTAATTGTGTGGGCTTGTTATTTCTGTTACACTTAAGCTGCTAATTAAAGAGTTTTTCTGGTTTTGAAGGTAGTATCTGGTTCAATTTACGTTTGTTCATTATAGATCATTATAGAGTGATGTGTTGTATGGGCACAGGGAAGAAGTAAGTAACATAATGAGAGCAGGCTTCACACATCAGCTCTCTGCCGTGGCATTAGACTTAATTCTGGTAAACCCTGAAAGTGAGACACTTCAGGTCTGCCCACACAACACAATGAATGTTTAATCTCACAGCATGTACTGACTTGCCTGATTTACAATAACAGGGAAGCAGAAGCGGCTCAGTGTGTGGTAGCAACCAAAGTTTGCCTGCCTGGGATCTCTGGAAGAGGCTGACTGCAGTGCTGAGGATTAAACCCTGTGCTACCCTGTCTGCATGGCTGCTGTCAGGCCTGCTAGTTCAAGGACGCAGATGTTTGTGATAATGTACATGACTCTTGTATGCCTTCAATCTGTTCAGATACACCAGTCGTCATCTCTGCTGTGGAAAGTAGCCACCTTCCTATCATACTGCAGATGTTAGTTGCTTTGTGGTGTTGGGCTATTGTAAGGCTCATTTCATGTGAATCAAATGAAAAGTGCAGTATGGTTTCCTGACTCCTGTCCAAGAAAAATCTTGGGTCAGCTGGCGTACAGGTTTTTGAAAGTTGGCTCAGCTGCATCTTCCTGGAGCTGGCAGCTGAGATGTGTGATCAGTCATGAAATGCTTGTACCAAGCAGCAGTATAACGCCTACGGTATGATGAAGAGTAATGCATAGATATTCAGATATTCAGCAACTTGAACAGTTCAGAATTAAGAGTTGTTGGGAAAGCCTGTGTGTTGTCATCAAAGAACAAACAATTGCAAGGAAAAGAGGTGAGGACTCTGAAATTAAACATTTTGACATCCATCAGTCAGAGAGCCTCCTGCTGATAATGTGACATGGGGATCTGACAGTATCTGACTTAGCTGAGCTGATCACTGTCTTTCAGGGACTTAAGTAAATGTTGTTAGTTAAATGACCAGTGAAACTGTATGTTGATAAGCCTATTAGCTATAGCTCCGTATGTCCAGGCAGTGGAAGCTGTGCCTATGACTACATCCTGTCAACACAAGTAGCATTGGCCAAGTTTTCTAGTGGGAGACTCTTTCAGTGGCAGGGTTTGATCCCCTCAAGGCAGCACAGTGTGGTGGACTGCATCCATTTCTGAGGCCCTCAGCACATGACATACACAGACCTGTTAGAGTGGGTCCAGAAGATGGCTGCAAGTGCAGTCTGGGAACTGGAGTACTTGTCCAATGAAGACAGGCTGAGAGAGTTGGATTTATTCAGCCTGAGGACGAGAAGGCCTTGGGGGGTAGTTCACTGCAGCCCTTCAGTACTTAAAGGGAGCGTTTAAGAAAGATGGACTTTTTACAAGGGCATGTAGCAATAGGACAGGGGGTGACAGTTTTGAGCTAAAAAAGTGTAGGTTTAGATTAGACTTAAGGAACAAATTCTTCACTGTGGGCAACTGGAATACGTTGCCCAGAGAAGTTGGGACTGCTCCATTCTTGTAAGTGTTTAAGATGAGGTTGGATGGAGCCCTTGGGCAGTCTAATCCAGTGAGAGGTGTCCTGTCCCTCAGCAGTGGGTTGGACTAAATTCCTTCCCACCCAGACCATTCTGTGATTCCATGGAAGTGTGAGAAAAGTGCTGGGGTACTCCCAGCAGGAGGCCTTTCTCCAGATGATCTGTGTGGTAATTAGTGTGCTTCCTGTATCTGTGGAGAAGGCTTAGTATGCAGGAGGCTGCTTGTGCTGTTGAGCTTTGCTCTTTCTGGGTATGCAGTAGTGTAGTTGAAAAAGGAAGAAGATGACGTTTTTTTATGAAGTTACTGATTGAAGAAGTTCAGTTTGTGTCATCTGAAAAGAAGGGTTTCTTTTTGCAACATTGCAGCTCTGCTCCCTGTGTTCAGAAACAGTTGTTTTCCTGAAAGGTAACATTTGGCTGGTGAAGACACTATTTCAGTACTCTGCAGTAACTCCAGCAGAGACCGATCTTTTGACAGTCCTGTATTTTCAGTTGCTTCCAGCTTGATTTACCAGTCTTTCTGGTCTCAAAGCATAACCTGGTCTCTCGTTCTCTCTCACAGTTTCTCTAGTAAACCAATTCTAAGTGTCTGAAATGCTGTCTTCTTTGTTGTTCTTTTTCCTATCCATGGCTTCTTCACCACATTAAATCTCTATGCTCACACAAACTGCCTAGTGTTGATTTAGTTTCATTATTTGGTGAATAACTTTTCTTTTTTATACAGAGATACTAACAGTATTTTTTTTAGGCTTGGAGGTAGCATTGATATGGCCACTTTTTAAAGGAAAAGTTCTTTCATGGCAGCCTAATGCACACAATTTCTGTAGAGCGTTTGCTGCTGATAATGTTAGCTTCTGTAGTTAAAAATTAGTGTGTAGTAACATATCTAGTGATGGTCTAGTATCTGTGAAAGCATGCATGCATTCAAAGATGAATAGGAGACCAGACACTTTGATAATTACCACTTCACAGCCTTTTCCATGAAAAGCTGCAAAATGGAATTAGTACAGAAATGGCTTTTAGCTGGAGATGCCCCAAGCCAGTACTAGCAAAAAGATTTCACTAGAAAGACAGATATGGTATTCACTATAATTTCAGGAAGCATTGACAATACACGGTATAACTTTTTAAATCTTGAATTATCATTTACGTGGAGAAAACAAAATCACCTGAGTGATGTCCTAGAAATACAAAAATGAAAGCACAAGATGTGTAGTCTGTTGTATTTACTTTCTGTCAGGCAGTTTTGGGCCAGGCTGACAGCATTTACTCTCAGCAAGCTGACAGACTTAAGAGGGAAAAATTGGCTGGGAGTTCTTTTTCTTTTCACCATTTGGATTCAGCTATAACCATTTCAATTGCCAAAGAGGGCTTTAGATGATAACCAACTTATTTAAGGTACTTTATTGAACCAAGTAAGGAAACAATGTGTGTGACAGAATGCATTCAGAGGAGCTAAGGAAGATGTGTCTAAAATTCAGATCTTGCTTAGATTTGAATTTTAGATTTTTTTGTCTTTGTTGGCTTTTTAAGGAGAAATGAAGATGAAATGAGGTGATGATGCTGAAGCACTATGCTCTTATCCACCAACTCTCTTCACTCATTTTTCAGCTCATCTGATCTTTATTTATTTATTTTCTTGTGTGACACTTTCACATATGCTGTGAACGTATGCCAAAGTGTTCATTCTTAAAAGCTGCCTTCATTCATTTTGTACTGTTATAGAAAGCTTTCTTGACTTCGTAGATAAATTGCACAGCCTTGAATGAGCACTGGGTTGTACGGGAAACCAGATAAATGATTCTGACAGACTTTACTGCTTTTATACACAGTGACTGAAAAGATGGCTTACCACATGCAGAATACAGGTAGCAAAACACCTTCTCAGCTGAGGTGATGATGTAAAGGTGACAGCTGGCTGTAAATAAATGTTAGAAATGTTTGCTGCAAATTACTTTGCGTGCTTGTTGGATATTCCAGCATTATGGATGACAGAATTTTGAGCATATAACTTATTACATGTATTTAATTAGTGATTTTTTTCAGATCGTCTATCATTTTGGCTTTACAATCATTTAAATTCTTGATAATATAGTTTTAGCTGTAGCATAAGTAGATCTAGCACTTATTCAGCTAAGGTCTCTTGCCAAAGCTGTATCTACTGTGTAAATAAGGAGTTTCTTTGGAAATTGGCTTCATTTCAGTTTGAAATACGTTGTCTAATTTGTTCCAGAAGTAAAGTGAACTTTTTTTTTTTTCCAGAATTTGCTCATAATTGCTGGTGGTCAGAGCTATAATAAATTGCATTCACACCCAATTTAAACATTTTATAAATACATAAGTTAAGATAGAGCCTGTGCCAGGCTTTGGGGGGTCGGGGGGTGGGGCAAGGGTGAGGAAAAAAGAAGAGCCTTTTCCTAACAAAATACTTTTCAGTTGCTTTAGCCTCTCCCTTCTGCTGTTGATACGTAAGTGTTGGGAGCTATTAAAGGAACAGGTCTAATAATAATTTGCATGAAATATTTCAATAGATTTAAGTTGAGAAGCAGGGTGGGGAAATACGGAGTTTCTGCTAGAGACTGTGAACCGTGTGTGTTCAGTGAGTGAATGAGATACCAGCTACGGAACAATGAGACAGTCTATAACGCACAGACATTCTTTCAGGCTACCAAGCCCAGGCTCTGAAGCCTCTCTCCACATTGATGAAAATGTATAACTCTGAATGAAATATGCATATTCTGCCTTGTGTAAAGCCCTGTGAGTTACCAAAAGCTGGAACTGCTGACTCAGTCATTGTTCCTGGTTTTTAAAACGCTTCCCATTCAGTTAATTATAAAACCTGTTCCTGAACATGAAACAAAAGCACTTTGTATACAGTATTGGGCTGCATACATTTTAAAGATTTCTGCTCTGTGAATGCTTTTTTTCTTTAGCTTTGTTTATTGCACCAAACGTGTCTGCCAGCAGCAGTGCTGCATACATGGCTGTCCTTGTCAGCTGGGCTGTTCTACCGCACACCGGCCTACACTCCTACCACAGCCTGCGTAACGGGGAGCGGGGTCAGAACCTGAAGGGCACAAAAGGCTACTCAAGCAGCACGACAGCAATGAATGCGGTCAAAGTCAGGCTGTAGAAATGGAGATTCTAGTGTGGGAGTAGTCAGATGAAAAGGTTCTGTCAGCAAAAGAGCAGAAAGAGAAGGTGGTTTGTGACTGCAAGCCGTGTCTTTACAGTGGGGCAGGAACACTCGTAGCTTGAGTTTTGGTGAGCATTATGTTTATGAAATAAATAAAAGCTGCTGCTGAGTTAGACAAAGTTAATGATTAAGCTTAGCCATCGTTGCTGTTCTTTTAGCAAAAACTTTGACTTACCACGATGTAAAAGAATGTGTATGGTGTCATTTGGAAAAGCCACTTTGGCTTTGTCAAATACATATACTGAAAGGTGGCTTCCAAATCCAGCAACTTGTGTAAGATACAAATGCAGAAGTTGCTTGTTTAGAATCTCTGGAGTCCACATTGTGACCAGAAGTATGCTTCTCCATTTCTGCACATCTTCATTTCCTTCCTGTAGCAGCACTCCTCACTCCCAATTTTTAATCAACAAAATGAAATGATACAGTTCAGAGCAGGCCTGGCACTGAGACTGGGACATGGTGATTTCTAAATTGCAAAAGTTTGCTTTCTTCAATGTAGTGAACTTTTGGTCCACTAAAATGATTGCCCTCTATCCAAACTTGGTTATTCTTCTAGGAATGATGTCTCTTCCATCTGTTCATATAGGATTTCTCCATTGCCACTGGTAGACAAAATTCTTTTTGAATGCCGTCTGGTTTTTATTTTAACCTTAAATAAACATCCTCTTTTACTTGTGGCCGTTAGTAATAAGGATGTATATTGAACTACTGTTTGCAAGTGCAGTCTGTGTTTAAAATACTTTAACTCACTGTTGGTGCACAATCCCTCTTCACCTTTTTCAACATATTGAGACAACAAAAGCAGAATAACACTAATCAAACTGAGCTCGGACTGTGAAGTACTGCTGCTCTTAAAAAACACTTCTGTTCTCCATTGATACTTCAGTTGCACAAGAAACCTAAGTCTGCTATACCAACCAATATGTAAAGAGTGAAAAGACAGAAATGCTTCTTCCTATGTGGATTTCCCATGAGAAGGTGCCTTCTGGGGGAAGGGACAAGGCTGGGTTTGGAACTTGGAGTCACATGTTATGAACTGCAGCTGTGCCATTGCTGGTGGCAACATCAGCCTAAATAGATGTTAATGAGGAAATACATGATAAAGGCAGAATTTTTCGATGCGGCTGTGATATAAAATCTCCAGCACGTCTAGTTAATCTGTAACAGGTATTCTAATATGGCCTGTTGGAGCCTGCTTGAACCTACTAGTATTAATTTCAGATGTTAAGGAGGGGTTTATTCTATTACTCTCATCGTAACTTTCTTCTGTGCCTTAATTAAATGTTAATCTATTGTAGACAGCCATGTTCTTGTAATGACTTGAAACTGGTGTATACTGATGATCTGGGAGGAGATCACCTAGATAAGAATAAGTTTAAAGGCTGACTGAGCCTGTACTGCCTCTTAACTTTCAATGTATGTAATGCCTTTTGCAGAAATAGGAAAATCTGCTTGGGATAGAACAATTCCAATATATTTACTATATATTGGATTTGTATATTGGAATAATATTGGAATATATATATATTCCATTAGAATTTACTGTTTTAAAAAACACGCGCTTATCAATAAATATTAATAGTGGAAAGATCAACGTTCAGTTTTCTGGGCTAAGATTTTCTTAAGGGGCTTGAATGCCGTCCACGGCAAAGTTTGATCCTGAACTTGGTTTCACCTGTCTAAACTGAGTCACCACTCCTCAAGTCTGATTTTTAGCTCTGACTCAACTTTGATGTATCAGGTATAAATGGAAGTGAAGTATTTGCTCGAAAGACGAGTGATTTTAAGTACAATAAGAACTGTAGTCACATACTTCTTCACATTTGGTTCTACATCATTTTCCAGCCTTTCATAGGGAGGACAGTTTCTGGTGGAGGCATCTGTTTGTTAGGCAGGGGCTTTACCTTTGTTTTGGATTATCAGTGGTGGCAAACATTTCCAGCAGTGGTTCTCATGAGGATACTGAGTGACACCGCAGTAATGAGTGTTGTTAGCTCTTAGTAACTAAGCATTTTCTTAACTGAGAGGTAAGTAGCACTCCAGTGCAGCTAGAAAAGAATAGCAAGCACATAAGGAAAGCTTCTTACCTGACATCTGCTTGTAAATAAAGTCATCTCAGCGCTCTCATGCAAGCTCTGGATTGTTTTATCTGGGCTCTCTGTAACTTTACTCTCTTGCTCTTGCTGCCTCGTGTTGCAGTCTGAATTAGCTTTGCTGTTCACCAGGAGAGTATGGCATCTTCATGCATGCGTGTTTATGATCTTACTGTTCAACAGGAAACCAGCAATGGCTTTTCTTGGTAGTAATTAAGAAAGTCAGACAGTGCAGTAGTCACCAGACCGCTCTGCATGGCCACTGAAGTGTGTGAACTTGAATGCTGACAGAAAACTGCGTATGAAGCATTCATAGTGTCTGCTGGTAGCATGTGGGAAAGGAATGAAATGATATTAATTACAAGTTCAATTGATGTTAACCCAGTGAGTAAGTGGAATCTAGTCAACTTCTTACTAGTCCAGACACTCCAACATGACCCCATAAAATGGAACATTTCATTGCGGTAATATAGCATTTGTGATGATAATAACTTACGCAACAAAGGGTAGAGGTTAGACTTGTTTCCTGTCTGTCATTTTACATAATCAGTAACCTAAATTTCCCTCTCATCCATAATCGGTTACTTAAATCGGCTTTAAACTATCATCAGTCACCATTTGGACTGAGTTGTCTGCCTTATGCCGCCAATAGAATCAGATACTTTGTTGTGCTGCGTAAGAGTCATAACAGTAAGATTTGGAAAATAGCATGCTAGACTGTATCATCTCCGTTGCTTTGGCAGCTTAGGATTGGAGGTTCAGATGAGAAGCACAATCGTTGTGTTGCTGTGTGGGGAAACTTGGTTGCATTCCCTCCCTTGATCTCTCCACTGGTATGCATATGAGCAGGTGGTGCATCAGCGTGCTGATGCTCTGCTTCAACATGTCTCACTGGGTTCTGACGCTTGACTCATTCTGCTGTGGTTGAACGGGTATTTGTATAGCAGACATAACACGGAGAGGAATAAAGGCATTTAAGGCTTCAAAATCTTGATAATACTTCTGAGAAGTAAAGATATTCATCTGAAGGGCTCCTTCCCCACGAAACATTGCACAATCTCTGACTGAATGTGCCATTGTGCCTTGCCCTCTGCTTCGCAGGGCCATAAGTTTAGCTCCAGAACACTTGATGAATTCTAATTGTATTATGTTTACTTAGATATGTCCCTAGTTCATCTTTCATCTGTTGTTTTTTTGTTGTTTTTTGTTTGTTTTTTTTTTTAAATTCATTCCCAACATTTCCAAATGACTGGGGACAGATGGGGACACGGGAAGTACTCTTCTATCCCTTTCCCCTCAAGGAAGAAGTATAGACAGGCGGCTCTTAAAAAACAGAGACAGTATTTCAAAGCTATTTCATGGTGATTACAATGTAAGATTCAGATGTAGCTTTTCTAGTTTGTGGGCCAGTCCTCACCCGTTGGAAGCAGAGACTCTTGTGTTTTCCTGCTGTATTCTCTACCCTTTTATAACCTCCTGTAGCTTTCAGCAGGCTGCAGTACACTAATAAATTGTAATGAATAACTCAGAAAAACTTCCATCTTCGCACCCTACCTCTCTACCTTTTTTTAATGTAGCTCTCGGAAGATGTTGGTGTGACAGATAAGGGTGAATCTGTACAAGGAAGGGTTTCCTTGCTCTTTATTTGATAAGGGGATTAACTTAGCATAGAATTGAATCATACCTGCGTCAGTTCGCTGGCAGGCTCCAGTCCAAGGTGAAGCCAATAGCTTCTTTGATGAGGAGCCCTTCTAGATGGATCAGGGAACTAGCTTTCCTGTCCTTTCCTTGGGCACTGCGCTTTGAGCCTGTCTGCACAAGTTGGCTTGTGTTTTGCTGCCTTCCTCAGTAGTTGAAAACAGTGTTCTGTAAAAACAGTGTACCATTCGTATTTGCTGTTTTCCTCTGTAATAAGTCTTTCCTGCCTCAACTGTCTCCTCTACAGTGGAGACCCATGAGCACTTCTGCTCCTAAACACCTGAACTCCAAGGTAAACATCTGTCCTGTGGAGAGCTAGGAATAAACTCTGGATTTCTGCAAGCTGGAAAATGACAGAAGCAAAGGAAGACATTAATTTCCTGCTCCTTGTTACATCTGCATGTCTGCCAAACCATTTGTTATTGATTTAGTTATACATTCCCATGTTCAAAGTGCTCTTAGGTCTTTCTCCCTTTTCTCAGGTCTAGGCATCTTCAACCAATGTCAAACCAGCACTCCTTGAAACACTAAGCTGCCACATGGAGGCTCTGTGCAATGACATTTTGGCAATGTCAATTCATTAAAAAAATGATCTGTTGTTCTTGACTGGCTGTATTATCTGAAAATAGGGAAGGGAAGGAAGAACTCTTGCTTATGACATAGTTGGTGGAGTTGAAAAGTGAGAAAGTAAGCTGACATTCTCCCTAGCATCTAGCAAGCTACCTCGGTTTGCCCTCTTTACTGTTTCTTTTTTTTATTCTTTAGATTTCTGTTATTCAGTTCTGCTCAGTTATATCAAGAATAACCCTTTTGGAGTGGAAGACAAAGTTGTTTCCTGTCATCTTGATGCATGGAAAACTGTAGACAGAAATTGTCTTTTTCCTAAATCGTGGTCATCTGGAAGGCAGAGAGCCTTTTCGCTTTGATTCAAGTCTGTTATTCTTTGAAATACTGAAGTGCAGTCAGCAGTCGACAAATAATATGAAACATAAACCTCTGCAGTACTTTGGCTATCCCGCTGTGCTGTCTGCGCATTCTGGAGGAGCACAAGGCTTTGCATGTAGTGTCTCACATGGAGATGTGAGACTCGCTAAGTAATCAAAGCTGCTGAAAGACAATACAACTCCTGCCTCCTTAGGGAAACATCTAACAGCGAATGCAATTGAGCAGATGTTTTGGTGATCTTCCATGTTTTCTACTGATGACATACCACTACTTTTTTCTTGTTATTTACAGAACATTCCGATTTTTGTTTTGGAGATACAAGTCAGAGCTTTTATAACAGCTGGGCTGTTTGGGTGCGAAGGAGAGGTTGCTGCTAAGACCAGCAGACCTTACATTGAAGAAATACCTGAGTGAGTTGCATTGCAGTTTTGTATCTCCATAAACTTGCAAGAGCCTATGCAGTGGAAGTGGCAGAAGCAACCGAATGGCTGGGATGCAAGGAGCTGGTTAATGACCTAGCACAGATCCTGCTTGCAAGTATTTGGCTTCTGGCAAGAAGGAAAATGGACTCATCTTCCTACTCATTTTTAATAAATGCCTCCATAAACTGGGGGATAAGCCCTGGTTTAATTCTTTCCCTGCTTTTTATCTCTCCAGATTTGTTTCCTTTAGTGGTGGATTTACAGTCTCTGCTGTAAGTACCTTCACACAGAAATAAGATTTCATAATCTGTGTAGATAATATATACTGGAATGAAATTGTTCCAATACTCTGTCTGCCAGAGGCCAGACTTAGAGATAAAGAGATATAAGGCTTGCAGTAGTCATTCATTACTCCCTTGCACTTGGCTGCAAAGGAGTAACCACACCTGCTCAGTGGACCATGCAAATATAACATATCGCTGATCTTTCTGAACCTGCACTGATTTACTAGAGGAATATTTCATTATTCTTTCTGTAGCAGCACAAGAAAGGGGGGTTAGTTCTACAAATGTGTAACTTTAGATTTTCTTCCATTTTTTTGTTACACTCTCAGCACGGTTAAGTTGTGCAGCAATTTGTTTAAGCTTGCTGTCAGTTTCGTAAAGTCTCTTGATGGAGTCTTGTCTGTTGTGAAGGATAATAAAATTCCATTTCAGCTTGTAGTCAAGACTTATGTCTATTTGACTTGTGTTTCAGCTATGTTCTTTTTTTTTTTTATGGCAGTTTGAGAGACTGGGGAGGAACATAATAAGTAATTGTCTGCTTCCTCCCTGTTACTTACTTGACATCTGGCTCAAAAGTGTCTTGCAGGCCCCTCTTCTGCCCTTTTTCTCTCTTTCCAATAGAAAAGTCTGCCTTTCTCAATGAAGAAATAAATTCCAAAAAAAAAAAAAAAAAAAAAAGTCTGTAGAAAATCCAGAGAATTTTCCAAAGGAAAAGCATTTTAACATCCAGCCCTGACAGCTTCCATGCACAGAATATTTGATTTCGTAACAGAAGAAGATTAATGCTGCCCTTCTATTATGTGCTTTTGGATCTGTATGTACTCCTCTGTAGTCAGCCTCCTTGTGAACTGCAGTGTTTTAGCAGTGAAGGCACAGACAGTTTTGTGTTTGTGCAGCTCAGCTGAAGGAAGGGAGGATGGCACAGACAGCTACATAGATGGTTCTGAGCATCTCTTTGTACCGAAGCAATGCTCCAGCTGATGTTTTTGGTTTTCTTTACAAGAGCATGTGCAAGCCTGCAGTAGCTAGCAGATCCTTCTCCTGGTTGCTGACAGCCTAAAGCTTTTGTTCTGTGGTGAGGAATTTTGGACTATTTTGTAGAAGTTTGAGTCGTAATGGATGACTGGCTTTTTGTTGCCACCAGGCCTACATATTGTTAAATACATCACAGTCATAGTAAAATAATACTAGTGCGCTTCCCGACAGAGTAACTAGAGGACCTAGAATTAAAGACCTCAGTCAGAGTGCTGGGTGAATATTGTTTGGGTAATGTTATTGTTCAAGATGAAGTTCTCCTCCATCATTCATATGAATTCATGCCCTGTCACTGTGCTTAACTCAATTCCCACTCTTGAGCAAGATTTCCCTATTTATTTCTGAACCAGCTAAATGTTATCTCTGCAATGTATCACAGTTTCCAGCTATTACTTAGCTTCCATGCAGTATTGTATTCAACTCCATAAGGGTGTTAAATCAGAGGTAACCCCACTAGCTTTAGCAGATCTGTTTGAGGTTTCTAGAACTTGCAGTAATTTTGTTTGTTTATTCCTCTGGGGACTTAAAGTATAAAATGCCATTATAAATTGTAATCACAGTTTGCTTCAAATAGCAACTGCAGCTGGGAATCTCACAGATCAAACCCCTAGATCCTAAATTGGGCAATCAAATAGGGTTGCAGCCAGGTGGCTGTGCCATTAACTGAAGAGGGACAACGGTGCTCCCTGTAGAGCAATTCCAAAGCAAGCTGGAGTGAGCTACAGCCAGTAGTTAACCCATGGAGAATGCTGTGACAACTTCTGTCAAATTTAAAAGCATCTCATCCCTAATGACTATATGTGGAATACTGTCATTGGCTCTGTGCTCCAAAGTGGTTTTCTCTGTGCTATCAGGCACTCCCTGGTGTCGTACATAGTCTCTGCTGCTGTGTCCTGTCTTAGCACATGTAGGTGAAGATCTGCCTTCATGCACTCTCTTGAAATTCCTTCATAGGAGATCTGTGTGTCTGAAGGAAGGAGGACCTGCAGACCTGCATCTTTCTCTCAGTTAGGAAGTGGCTGACAGGGAAGTCGTAACACCAGAACCACACTGTCTATGTGTAGTGACTAGGGGATTAAAAAGCCCAGCTCTTCCTTCATCTCTCCGCCTCTGTCCCATATCAACAACACAACTTCCAGCTTCTCTCTACTTGTGAGCAAGTGAGCTTGTGTGAAGCTCCACTTCAGAGCACCGCTCTCTGCACCGAGGCAGAGCTTTGGTCTGATGTGGTGAAGCCATTCTTGAAGTGTATGATGGCAGTGCGCTTCACTACAGGAACAGCTTCACCAGATCAGACCAAAGGTTTGCCTATACCTGCAACAGGAACAGTAGCATTGATCTTTGAAGAACTTGAACTGACTTGGCTGAACTTCAAGTGGTGGTATGTCTTGAAGCAGACACAGAGTTAGAAAAACATGCCGACAGCTGAATTTTGAAGTACAGTTGTTTATTAAACAGTTGCAAAACAGCACATGGGAGATGACAGCATCTTTAGCTATTCTGTATGGGTGAATCCTCTGAAGATGTCTGATGAGGGTATATAGGAGAAACAGTGTGTGGCGCACAAAAATGCTGAAGGAGTGGGAATATTTCTGTAGGTGGCTGACATGTATTGGATGAATTTTCATGAAGTTGAGTGCTGTGAGCAATAAGCCAGTGCCTGGCACATTGCTCATTTTCAGATAGAATTTACAGAAGATGCACAGACCTCAGATTTTAGTCGGGCTTCTACTCACTTTCTTGAGTTGCTCCTTACAAGGAGGCCTGCTGTGCTGTTCTCTCACTGAGATCATCCTCTAGCCCAGTAGTAGTTAATGTTAGTAGTTAACGTTTCTAAATTTGGGGAGATTGCTCTGCTGATTTGTCGCACAAACAGCAACATATCTGTCTGAGTTTTCATTGTG
Organism: Excalfactoria chinensis; assembly: GCF_039878825.1. Classification (NCBI taxonomy): domain Eukaryota; kingdom Metazoa; phylum Chordata; class Aves; order Galliformes; family Phasianidae; genus Excalfactoria; species Excalfactoria chinensis. The sequence goes on from NC_092826.1 coordinate 41,051,028, forward strand.
CCTGTATTTATAAAACAAACGTCTAAACTTGGTGTATGTTACGCACAAGAGCAGTTGCTCCCTGGTGCTGGTCCTTGCCTCCCACAACACTGAAACCATGGGAGAAGACAACAAATGGTTCTTCCTAACACTCGTCAGAGGCTGACCACCTTTGAGAGGATTTTATATGTGTATCATTTTGTTTCTTGCAGTGTTGAAGTTCTCAGAGGGCTTAGCTTGTAATTAAGCACTAGGTGCTGTTCCACACTGTTCCACTGTTAGGAAAGCCTAGGGGAAAAGGATTGTAGCCTCACATTCTTTCATGGCGTTTTGATGACACAAAAATATATACTTCAAAAAAAAAGATGTGTTTACTGTTTGGGGTTTTATAGTACTGGGTGTGTTTTCTCTCTGTAACGCTTCTATTATTAGGGGCCAAAAAATGTTATCTGTAGAGATACTATTACAGTGAATTAAGTACATAAACACAGAGGCCTCAGTACTTATTTACTGTTTCTAGACAGCATAAAAGGATCGTATAAAATTTGCAGCTCCCACACATTCTTTTTGTTCTGCCCTGGTGAAACTGGGTGTCCTTCATAGCAGGTTCGGAAGGCTCTTTGCAATCTTTCATTTTGTATTTTGGCTGCTAATAACCGGAAAAATTGACCGAGGAAAACAGTGAAGAAGTTGAGCCAGCAGTTGCCACAGTGACAGTTGTCCAATGTAAATATCTTACAACTCTTCTGTTTGTCATCTGTTTTCAGGGCAGTTTAAGCTGCTGGAACAAGACCGAGATATTAAGGAGCCAGTGCAGTATTTTAACAGTGTGGAGGAGGTGGCTAAAGCATTTCCTGAACGAGTTTACGTCATGGAGGAAATAACATTCAACGTTAAGGTAGTCCCTGAGTAAATATTTATCTCTGTCTCAATGATTAACTGTTACAACCTTTATATACATGGCAAGCAAGCAACAGCGCTGTGTGGGAAGTGTGATTTCTGAGACAAATGGGTCTTTAGTTCTGCCTTCTGTGGTGGTGCTCTTCAGGAGCGTTTTTGCAGTGCTAAGTCAACACGTCCTAGAAGGGCTGTCCTATCGTATGGCACTTCAGGGAGCAGTCCTGATGCTGCATCCCATAATTCATCTAATTGGTATGTCGCTGCCAGATTTTGAACAAATGTTGTTTGTTGCCCCCTTTTTCCTCCCACTTCCAGCAGTTTGAATTTTATTTTCTGGTAAGCAGCAGCTGCTCAAATCCCTGTCCAGAAAGCCTTATTCTCAGAGAGCGGGCAGAGTGTTGCTTCTCTCGAAATTACTGCAGAAAGTGTCACTGTGAATAGAGGAAAAAAGTAGAAAAGGTGGCCTTGTTGTGTGTGCGTGTGTTTGTGCATGCACACTTCTTGGGCTCATCATTGAATCAGCAGTGTCAGAAGTGGGCTTCGCATCTCCAAACAACAGTGCTATGGCATGAAGCAATGGTAACAGAACATGTTCATCTCCTTTGTCTTACCTGTATTTCAAGGAGGACACCTGTGCAAAGTAGGTCAGTTCTGGCGAAAGAGCAGAACAGCATCCCAGAGCTGGGATGCAATGGTGTATATCAGCATTGTGTACAGAAGAAACCAGTATAGAGTTTCCCACTCCCAGATGTAACAGTGTGTGGTTTGTTTGTTTTTTTATAACCCATATATTTTTAATGGCTTCTTCTCTTTCTTACACTGCTAGAGTTGGGGGACATCAGCTTGACTCAGGTTTTCTAGGTGTGAAACATGATTGCTGAAGACTGCAATAATTAACTCATTAGTTAATTCGTTTAGTGACGCAGACTCTTGCCTTTCAGGACAGTACGGTTTTTATTTTACATTTATGATATTAATGAATTAACCTGAAACCATACAGCAGAGCCTTTCATGAATGAAAACTACATGGGAAAGATAAAACACTTGAATTTTTAGGGTATATTTAGCCAAATGAAATGAAAACAAGAAAATTCCATTTCTGCGCAAGAAGATCATTATCATCTTGGAACGGCCAGCCTTATCCACCACTGTGCCAATATTTCTCATTGTATCTGTGTCCAAATCAAGAGCATGGCACAGTGAAATGTGCAGCCATGATTTCTGAAAAAGGCAGCTTTTCAAAATATAAAACGTCTTGTGTTTAGCACCAGTATTCTCAAATCTCTTTGTCATATTTAGCAAACTCAGAATTAAGCATAGCCTACTATTATACATCAGATCCATTTTAAAAGATATTTTAGTCGTACACTTTAATGTAAATAACAGTAATAATAATCCAGGTTTAACCTAGTTAAACAGATATCTTGGCAGTATTTCTCTTGGCTGTTATTCCAGTTTCATAGAAGTCTGTTCCAAAGTTGTCATCTTCTAAAGAATGAATTAGCAGGACTTGTAGAAGTGTTTAAAAACTATACACAACAGAATGACGTATGCTACAATTTTAGAATAAGAGAGATGGTGTTTCTGTCCGAAGCAGTGTGTTCGCTTAAATTAAGATTACCAGAAATTTGCTAATCTGATACAAAAGAAGAAAAAATGTCTAAAATATCTAATGAAGCACTTCAGATGAGGAGGCATCGTGACGTCTGAGAGTTTGATTGTGTGTTGAGATCTGTCTGAGCGTGCTGAGTGCCACTGCTGTAGTTGACTCCATGCAAACCTTGTCCTCCAACTAACTCCTCTGCTGCTTAGGCAGCAAGTGCTGTAGTTTAGAGAACTGCTGCTTTCTTCATGACGAAGTGCCGTGACATCTTTTCTAAGAGGGAGGTTTTATTTTACTTTGTGTGCTTTCAGTTGTTAAAGAGGAAAATGAGCCACTTTACTTTAAGAAAGGCTGAGGAGACATCTCACATCACTCCTTACTGTTTCCCAGCTAGACAGGCTTTCTGGGAAGTGTGCTGAGGCAGAACATTTCGGTCCTGTGGTGTATTTGGAGGAGTGCTGTTAGGCCATGCCATCAAATGCAGAGCTGGGAGTAGACGGTAGAGTCCCGAGTGCTTTTCACAGAGCAGCAAGCAGGAATTTGAGATTAAACCAAATTTTTGTAATGGTTAGAACTACTTATGTTAATTTCTTCTGATGCGTGTATGTGTCAGTACTGTGCTTGTATACCTTGTTGGTCACCTCAGGTATCCAGCAGCTAGCAGCATCTATGGGCACAGTAAATCTGAGTGATCTGGGGATAAGCTAGTTAAAATCTAATCTATTCCTAGCATAAAATTATGGGCATTCTCTCTGTTCTTCTGTGAACAGGTATCTTATAGACTTTTCTGTGTTAATATTCATTGCATAATCACAGATAATTTTGTTTTATTTAACAGCATTACATTACAGTGATGAGGATATTCTGACCCCCTATGCTTAGAACTAAAATCTTAAGAAAGCATTGCTACTCCAGGACCCTAGCTTTGGCTGAACCAGCAGTAGGTTTATGCTGTTGGATGCTGGGGTTCTGCACAGATATCAGTTTATGCTAATACCAAGGAAGCTATTTGCATTAAGACTGTGGGGAGAAGAAAAGGGGAGGGGGGGAAAACCACACACACACACACACACACACAAATGCAGATTATACTGAGAGCAATTCACAAAAAAAGTTCCTGTAGAAATTAATGATATATCTGATAGACCATTGGACAAACCATGAATTCCTGCTCTCCAAAAATCAGTCCTATCGTCATTAGAAGACCATTTAAATCTTCTGGGATATCATTTTTGCCCTGAAGATATCAGCCCATCACCTTAGCAAGGCTGTGAAACTGCTTGCGCATTTCATGGATGGAAACGTGCATTAGTTAGCTAATCCTGTAATGATTCTTTTCTATTGAAGACTTTGTTTGTCTGTTGTGAACTTTTGATGTCTGATTTGTTTGATGTGGTCCTTTGATGTAAGTGAAGCAAAATTGGTCTCCTGATTTGGTTGCAGTTCTGTTGGCCCTAGTGAACTTGCCCTGAGTTTCCAAAAAGCACCTACTTAGAAGTCTGCAACCAACACTGGCATTTTCAAGTGCTGCAACAAAAACTTGGTTGAAGTCTGCATACAGGTTTGCAGGTAATTCATAGTACTTCAGTACTTCATGAGTGCTTCAGTCCCCTCTGCACACTTTGCCTTGATGCCAGCCTCACGAAGCAACCTTCCTTCGGTCCGTGAAAGTTTTTATTCTCTAGCCCCTTTGTCCAAAGCATACAGGTGGCACCTTGGTGACTCATTAGTACTGCAGTGCTGTGGCTGCCTCTTTCCTCCAGAGTCTGGTGCGGTTTGCATAAGAGAGAAGTAGACCTACTGAGTTTCTGCTCTGAAGGGAGCCTGGCTAGCAAGCTCCATCACCTCATGGTGGCTTCATGTGCTGGCCTTCCTGGTATGCCCATTTTTAATGTGGTAATCAGGGCAAAGAATCTGACAGGGGCACATATGTAAACTACCACCAGGAGTTACAGTTGCTTATTCTGTCATGTGAGGCTAGCATTTATCAAAGAAAAAATAGTTAACTTCTGTGAAGAAGTTTGATTGTTTTTTCTTCTTACAAATCTTCTGGACGCTCTGTTTTGTATTAAATAAAAATCTTTATCCTCTTTGTATTCCCTATGATAAAAATTACGTTCTGGTTGGTCTGTTGGCTTTAATAGTAGAATCTGTATTTGTTAACTATGCATCAGTTCAAAAAAGTCCTAACTGAATTTTTACAGGCAATGCAATGCTTGCATTGCTCTAATAAGATCTAGCAGGTATAACAAGTTGTATGAAGCTGCAAGTCATTTTTATAAGTAGTTCCTACATCCCCAAGTGATTAAGGACTTCTGTCTCTTAAGTATAACAGATTACAGCAATTGGAGCTCGAGACAGGATATTGACTCAGGTGTTATCAGAATCTATTTTTCTGAGTTAACCTTTCCTTAAGCAAAAGAAACAATATGCTTGACTTTTCCCAAAAGAACATGTTCCCTAAATCATCATTCATCACTTTCCTGGTGCCTGTCTTTTGCAGTAGATATAATTGGCTTCTGAATGGTTATTGAATTGCAAGCTGAAAACATTAGAGTGATTTAACCCCCACCCCCACTTCTTTGACAAGATGTCTGCAAACCAGCAGCCTTTCTGGTCAGCAGCCTGGCATCAGTACTGAACTGTTAGTATGGATCAGTATGTATAAAGGTGGAGAGTAGATATAGTATGGAGTAGAGTGCTTCTGGTTGTGTGGATCTTCTCTCATACTGTTTAGTCTGAACATCTAGTGTTGTTGATTTTTTTTTGCAGGACAATGTAGCAAATGCTGCTTCTTCCACAGAGCTAGAAGCACTGGTTATGCTCGCCTATTACAAGGAAGTAATGATTGGCAAGAACAGAAGGATGAGGGTGGAATAAAGCTACAAGGCTGATTGTTTTAATGTGTAAATCAGCACTTGAAGAGAGAACAAAGAAAAAAAAAAAATGTGTATGGGGAAGGAGTTACTTCAGGATGCTCCCAAGGCTCATAATTAGATAAAACTTTATCATGGCATTGAAAGGTGTGGCAGTTACAGCTGCAGGTTGTTGTACTAGAATTGCCCAGTGAGGAACCTGTGTTTTAAACAGAAGATCTAAAGAGTGAGCATACACAAAATAACTAGAACGAGTGCACTGTCTTGCTAAGGAGAGGTTTGAAGGAAATGTGTTCACCTTCCCTTCTCCTTCAGCTGCTCTCTTTTCCTGCTGCCAGGTTGTCTGTTTTCATAGCTGAGGATTCAAAGCAGGCCTGATGAAACCACTGAGGAGATGAGAGCATGGCTCCAACATGGAGAAAGCAGGAAGGAAAGGCAAGCAGAAAGCACACAGCAGGCTGGAGTCACAGTGGGACTTGTCAGCCCTTCTGGTGTGTTACACAGATGAAAAAAGGCTTTTGGTGCCTTTTCTTACTCTACATATTTTCCAGAATTATGAGGAGATTCCAGCAGTTTGCCAGAACAACAGATTATATATCTGCATCCATCTATAGTCCAGGCTGCCTTAACTGCCACTCTGAGATAGGGCACTATTGTGTACTTTCTTTCATGCAGCAATTGTATGTTGTGGGATGTTCTCTTACATCTCTGCAGTGATTTCACAACAGGCAGTGTATGTTACGTGCTTCAGGTGGTAGTATAAAGACATTCAGGGGTGCCTGAAGGTATGAATCCTGTTGGGTTGGTGCTGGAAGCTTAGAGGATAAAGGGCTTGGTCCTATCCCTGTCACCTTTCGTAAATAATATGTGATTTCTCTAAGATCATTTTGTCTTTAAGCATATTATTTTGTTTGAATCAAATCTGTTCCTAGAAGCTTCTAATCGGCAGGCATCTGTGTCTGACTGCTTCACTTTCAGAGCACAGGAGGCTGAGGGGAGGCCTAATGGCACTGAGCTCTGCTCTCTGGTGACAGCAGCAGAACCCAAGGGAACAGCATGAAGCTGTTTCAGGAGGGAGGATCAGATTAGGTGTTAGAAAAGGGCTCTTCAGCAGAGGGTATTGGGCATGGAACAGGCTATGCATGGCTGTGGTCACAGCCCCAAATGCCACATCTCAAGAAGCATTTGGATAGCCCACTCAGACAGAAGGTTTGCATTTGGGCGGTCCTGTGTGAAGCCAGGAGATGGATTTGATGATCATTGTCGATGTCTCCCAGCTCAGGATATTCTGTAATTCCCAGACTGGTGAGAGCCCCGTGAGGTTCAGTGAGTGAGCACAGAGCCCTGTTTCTGCCATTGGATTAGCCCTGCAGCAGGCAGACTGGCCAGGAAACAGCTTGTAGAAAAGACTTAGAAGGCAGATGTGGAGGTGTGGAAAGGGCAGGCAGCAGCACGTGGGGCTGTAGTAGCAAGAGTAGAGCCAACAGGTCAAGATATATGTTTGTTGTTGATGTTCTGCACTCAAATATTTACCTGCCATGTACTTGTTATGAATGTTAACTAGTAGATAAATAAATAACTGAATTAACCTCATGCAAGAGAGGAGTCAGCTACCTGGACTTTGAGAACTTAAAATTTAAAATATACTTGCCCTGCTGAGGTGTACCCGCAGCCTTAACTTCCTCAGAGTAAGGTTTTGTGAGTAGAAATGGAATCAGTTGTGCAGTCTTTTGGTTTCACTTTTTCAATTCTTTGTTACCATTTTAGACAACAACTGGTACCTTGCAGATATTTGTTCAGAAGGAGGAGCACACATCATTTTCCTCAGTGTCAAATTAGAATAGCGGCATAGTTTTTTCTTTTGATTCAGCCATATTTTGTCTGTTATTACACTGTTAATATATTCCAAGAAAAGGAAAGAACATTTTCCTTTTTTTTTTTTTTTTAATGTAGTTTTGTCTTAAACATGACTATCTGTTGTCACAATCCCTGTGCTGTTGTTTGAAGTCAATGCTAATAACGAACAACTGCTTTCATGACTGTGGCTCACTGTGTCACTGTGTTGTCTCAGTACCTCCTGTGGTTGCACATCTAAGTGGCCAAGTTGTCCTTCAGCATGGGCTCCTCGCAAATAGCTCAGAAGCTGCAGGTTGTCAAAGCAGCAGCTCCTGCAGTCATGGATCACAACAGTTCCCTTGCTTTTGTCCCCACTGTGCAGAAGGCAGGAAGAAGCTGTAACGCTGCTGTCTCACATTAAGATGTCTGACAGTGTTGCCCAGAGAAGCCCTTTATGGGGATTTGTAGTTAGTAGGAACCCACATTCTTACAGGATGTGCCCTTTCAAGAAGAGATGCAGTGAACTGAATGGGACATGCACAGAGCCCTGTGTCTTCAGCCCCCTCAGCTCCACTAAGGTTAGGGCCTCACTAGCAGCAGCGTGAATGTAGCACTCATTGGATCTGAAGAAAAAATAGCAATAAGCATCATTCTGGTGCTATCAGCAGAAAAATCTGAGTGCTTTCTTTTCGTGTTGCAGCTTTTCATTATATTGTCTGGCCAGCAGCGTAAACTGTGACTACTGTGTACAATAAAATCCCAGTGGTTTCCTGGATTAGGCCAATTAGAGTTTGTTTGGATAATTCAGGGCTTGAATGGCTTCCTGTCAGGAAGTGCCGAGCTGAAATACTCTGAAGGCACACCTCTTCTGAGCTGCCTGGCCATTTGCTCCGAGAGCTTTCCAGAAGATGATAATGACTTTACAAATACAAGTGAATTGCGGATCACATCTTACAAGAGGAAGCATCATTTACAGCACTTCTCAATTACTGACTAATTGGTATTACAGCTCTGATTTCATGCAGTGGCTGTCCTGTGACGATGGCCAAGTCTGAAGGCTGGAATGTGAACTTCACATAGCTACGTGGAATCTTTAGGAGTCACGTAGATGAGGGAGGGAGGGATATATTATTCTTGCTTATTTTTGGCAGTTTTTTTAAAATATGTTCAGTGTTCCTGAATAAAGTGGTCTGTAGCAGGCCTGCAGTGGTTAGGTGAGGCACCTTCCTTTAAGAGTCAGTATCTGCTTCTGCTGAAGGAGAGACCTCGTTAAGTTCTGGTTGGTCCCTGAAAGAGGCCTTTCACATTAAGCCACTCAAATAGAAAGCAGAGCAGTCTTGTGCGTAAAGAGTTATTCCAGTCTTAAGGAAATAACTTCAGGAATAAATGAGCCTTGGACATCTGTTTTGCTTTTTTTTTTTTTTTTTTTTTTTTTTTTTTTTTTTTTTTTTAATTCCAGTACAATTTCTATAGTAGAAAAGCACACACATGGCTTTGCATATGTTGTTTAATCTCTTAAATTGTAATTATGATCAAAAAAATGAGGAAGGAAGTCTGATGGCAGAGGGGGAGTTGGGCATGTGGGACAGAGCCAGTATTCTTGACTTTTCCTTCAGGGAATAGATGTCATCTGTCATTCACCCCAGCTGTGAAGAGGTTGTATCAAAGGGATATGCTTCGTTTGTAGTGATGAGATCACCTTTTCAGCTCCTCAGGGAGATGAAGTTGGTGGAAGAAGAATGTTTGCTTCCTTCCAGAGCCTGGCAAAGAAGTTACAGCAAAAACAAGGAGTGAAGAGAAGATACCCAAGAAAATCCGGATAGGCTCTGTCATATGACACATCTGCTGTGTGACACAACTGGCTGTTTGAATTGCTGGGGGTTGTCCTTGTTTGTTATGTTTGTTCTCATGCCTTCCTTGGCATTTCCAAGTGGCAGCTTCCTCTGTAGTAAGATGAAAGAATATGCAGAACAGTAAAAAATGTTACTTGACTGAGCTTTACATTAAACCTCACACGTCTGACTACTCAGCTGTTCGAATGAAAATAGTTTTGTTTCTCCCCGAGTACTGCCTTTAAGTAAAGTCTCATTAGGTTTGATATGATTTGTGATGTTTTTTTCAGCGAGGTAAAAACAATTTCTTTCATTACTGTTTTGCAGGTAGCTTCAGGTGAATGCAATGAAGACACTGAGGTTTACAACATTACTCTTAGTACTGGGGATGAGCTCACTTTAATGGGACAAGCAGAAATCCTTTATGCAAAATCTTCTAAGGAGAAGTCACGGCTCAACACCATCTTCAAAAAAATTGGTAAACTTAATTCAATTAGCAAGCTTGGCAGAGGAAAAATGCCTTGCCTCATCTGCATGAATCACAGGACCAACGAAAGCATCAGTCTCCCATTCCAGTGTAAGGGCAAGTTTAGCACCCGCAGCCCGTTGGAGGTGCAGATGCAAGAAGGTGAGCACACAATTCGTAATATAGTAGAAAAAACTCGTCTACCTGTTAATGTGACTGTGCCAAGTCCTACGCCGAGAAACCCCTACGACCTGCATTTTATCCGTGAAGGGCACAGGTACAAGTTTGTCAACATTCAGACCAAAACTGTGGTGGTTTGTTGTGTGCTTCGTGGCAACAAAATTATTCCCATGCATTTTCCTTTGCACTTGGCACTTCCAAAATTCACTCTACCTGACAGTCTCGTGAAGGGGGAGCTGTGGCACGAATCCCTCATCCAGCACTGGTTTAATATATGCCAGGAACAGTTTGACATAGACGAGTATTCCCGGGCCGTGCGCGATGTGAAAACAGACTGGAATGAAGACTGCAAGAGCCCAAAGAAGAGCCGGTGCAGTGGGCACACTCACGTGCCAAACTCCCTCAGCTATGCGCGGGATGAGCTCACGCAGTCCTTCCACCGACTGTCAGTGTGTGTTTATGGCAACAATTTGCATGGCAATAGTGAAGTGAACCTCCACGGCTGCAGGGACTTGTGTAACGAGTGGGCTCTGTTTTCTCACGATGCACTTCAGTACCAGGATTCTGGTGACAGTAGCAGCGATTACCTTTTTCCTGAGGTTGGTGAAGAGTCCATGTTTCTGCCTACGAAACCAGAACTTCCTTACGAAGAGCTGTGGTTGGACCAAGGGTCTGGAAAGCCTGGTGAGCAGCCGCTCACTCGCTCACTAAGTGAGAAGAACAAATGTGACAATTACAGAGGATCCTTCCGATCAAAGTGTGGTAGTACATCTCTTCCTGTGCCTGGGACAGTCGATGCAGCAACAAAGTCTGCGGATGTTTCCCTACCTCCACCTCCAGTGCCTCCCAAATCAGAAGCAGTAAGTCAGGGTTGCTTATGTTGGTTTCTTTCTTTTTCAGCAGATGAAGAGTTTACTTGGGAATTCTTTAGGGGGAAGATTTTAGAGGGGGTAGAGCACATACAGAGAAATAGGGAGGTGTACAACTTCAGCTGGCCTCATAGCAACTGTAAGTCACATCCTAAAAATCATCCAAGTATGTTTATATAGCTGATCTAGTAGCTTAATCCCGATACTTTGGGTGATATCATCTCTCCACGTGTGCTCTTTTTTCTCATATTTTCTGTGACTGAAGTGTGTGGGATACAAACCCACTTGGAACAGCCACAGGCCACCTTAGCGTGTATGTCTTCCATTAAGAGGCCCTAATATTAAGGGCAGCTAGAATTTTTACATGTTTGAAATGTTTGTTGTTTTTTTTTTTTAATGAGAGAACATCTTTTCTGATGCAACTCTGTGGCAAATTTTGGGGATTATTCAGTTCATCACCCAGAACCGGACTTCATGGAGTGCTTAATCAGCTCTGTTTTGGTAGTGTTTATTGAAAGAATTTATGCTTAAATGTAAACTCTACAGCAGAGTTTAGAAACGAACCTTTTAGAAGACTCAGTTTTAAACACAGTGAATTCTGTCTGAGGGTTTCAGATGAAAACTCTTGGGAGAAATCACTTTTCCAAACCTGAATTGTTCGAACTGACTTCAGAGACAAAATCACAAACATATTTTTTCTACAGGAGCTTACGTGGGTTGGGTGGAAAGTCCACCCATCACATGGTCCCTTGAGGTAGTTCTACATGTTATTTAAAATAACAGAGGAAAAAAGAAAACTTGTCCAGGAAAAAAGAAAACTTGTAATCTTCAGCAAGATTAGGTGATACATAGTTGATTATGTTATTAATTAACAAATCAATCGTTTTTGCTGGTTTGTTTTGGTGATTTTTTTTTTAATGAAATTTAATTAAAGAAAACGTCCTTCTTGCAAGTTGAGCCATGTTCTCAAAGCCATGCCTACACAGTAAGCTGGGGCTCATCCGAGACCAAACTGCAGCACGTGATGGTGATCCCTCTTGCCACTGCCATCTTCCTGTTTCAGCAGCGCTGGCAGGAGCCTTTCCGTCGTGAATCAGATCACAGCCTGGTTGAAAACTGACCTGGTTGAAAACGATTTATTTCTTTGTGCTGGTTCAGTTTTCAGTGGATTAATGTGCTGCTACACAGCCACTAGGGAAGTGCCATGGGGAGAGAGAGAGAAGGCATATGCCGGCACAGGTGTGAAAAGCACAACTGCAGCCCTTCAAAACTTTCCCCAAAAGCAGCCACAGCAGCTTCAGCAAAGACAGGAAAGTCAAGACATTACGTCGTCTTAGCACAAGGAGTGTTTACGTGTTTTGTCTGAGTGCTGGAACCCATGAAGCATTTCCTTGCTGTCAGGGTCAGGTATGCACTGAAGCTTTGTCCAAAGCGTTTTGGAGAAGTGCCCACTGCACTGTATCAGGATGAGCTGCGCTAATATAAACCGGCACGGGGCTGCTCCCACCCTTCTCCTCTCCCAGAGGCTTGGCTTTCCTTTTGTGCTGGCTCTGGCACTCCTGTGCCTGGGCAGGGAGCCAGGTCTGGATGTGGAAAACGATTAGTTTCCTGCTGATTTCTGTGAGCCAGACCGCTTCAGTGCGGGGCTGGAGCTGAGGCAGGGGGAGGGTGAGAAGGAAGACTGCTGTCACAGTGGCCAAGGGGAAAGGGAATGCCATGTCCTTGGCCTGAGTGCTGAGAGGAGTGGGCACACCTGCCCCCCCGCATCATGCCTCGGGGACCTTCATGGAATAGAGTCCCTTCTGGGGACAGCAGTGTGGCCTCTGGGGGACATGCATGTGTTTTGCCTTTTATTATCAGCTTGATATCATGTCTGTCTTACCAGGGCTGAGGTAATGTGCCTGCGTGCTTTCAGCAATTTCAGCGTGGCTTCCTAACCGTGCAGGAGAACTCATTTCTGCTAAAGCTATTAGATTGCATTTAGAGGTGGGCAGGGCGTAACCTCGTGAAAAATAAAAATAAAAAATTGCCTCTCTGTAGATGGGATAATGATTTAGAATCAGTTTTGAGGCTTCCTGGAACAGCTTTGGAATGAGTCTCGGTGGCCGGCCGAGCTCATCAGTGGGCTGGGGCTGGCCGAGATGCTTGCATGCTTTCCATGTAGGGTATTTATAGAATAAGTGGATCTCGGTAGCTGCTGGTGAACATGAGGTTTAGTCATCACATCCTCTGGAATGATATTCCATAGCGTTTCTGTATAAAGGTTGGCAGGCAATTGTGTTTTTGCATGCACTAAATTTAAAGTGTGTGTGTAGGAGCTGGTTGTAGGAGTAAAGGACGTTCAGGTGTTTCAGAAGCACTTCTGTCTTTCTTCTCACCGACAGGGCAAAATATTCTGATGTAATGTGTATTTTCTAAATACCATTCAGAAAATCAAAGTAGCATGAAGGGAAAAGAGAAAGAAAATGACCTTTGAATTAAGGCCTGTAAATCAGAAATTGCTTTGGTCCCAGGACGCTAATTTGCATGATATCAGGGGCTGTTTTCCTGATTGATTTACAGCGTGCCCAGATGGAGCGTGCCGGAGGCTGGCGTTCCTGCAGGCTGCGTTACGCTGGTGGCAGTGCTGGTGGTGGGGGGTGTTGGGTTGGCATCAGGGCCAGGGCCGCTTGCACGGGTGGTGTCACCCCAGGAGAGACAAGTTGCAGTGCTTTTTGAAATCCTTGCAGCACTTCATGCTGTCAGGAAGGGGTCACCGTTACCAGGCTCACCATGGGAAGGATTGTTTGAGTGTGGGAGGAGATGTCCCGGGGCTCTCATTGCAAGTGCACTTTATCTCTCCCTGGCAGCCTTGTGGCATTTAGCGCTGTTGGGTGAAAGAGTGTTTCTGTGTAACTGCAGCAGTCACCAAGGCAGACGCTGTGTCACACCGCCGCTCTTCCCCTCCTCTCACACACTGTTTCGTAGCTGTTCTCCCCATGAGCACAGATCTCCTGTGAAGTTTCCCCGTGCTCCTGTCGGTTTAATGTGCAAAATCTCCTTTTGGTTCCTCTGCTGTGTTTCCCGAGAGCTGTGCCTGGCAGCTGTAATCGCAGTCTTGTGACAGGGACCAACTGGGACTGCAAACCGGTATTATTTACGGCCCACTTCTGATCTGCAATCTAGGTCAGCAGAGGAGCTGGGCGTAGTTAGCTCTGCCAGTACCTTTGAATGCTAGTATTCTTCCCAGGAAAGCATTTATTTAACCCCGTGATGTTCTGCTGTGCCCCAGGAGCTCTCCTGAACGGTCTCTGACCCCCATGGGTGTGTGTTCCATGGCATGCAGTATTAACTTTGCCTAGTGTGACTTGGGGGGGAAAAAAAAAAATGAAGTCCTTATGCATGCTTGGGGCACAGCACTAAAATGGTTGGAGAGTTTTATGCCTGAATTCAATAACAAACATGAATAAAATTGATTCCTTTTTTTTTTCTGAAAGAGCAAATAAGAACCCTCAGAGCAAGATTTATTTCAGTATTTTATGCTGTCAGGCATTTCCTGTAATTTTGTCTTGTTCTGAATTAGGGAAAAATGTACTACAATGTCCCAGTCCCCGATTTTCCATTTTACTTTAGTACTAAATGGGTTGTTGCATTCCGAATGCACTGAAGTGGATTGCAAAAGGTTCCACATTTATTTTGTTTTTAAATAAATTAAATCACTTTAATTGCTAATTACGTGTTGCAAAACTGCTAAGATAACTCCTAGTTCTGCAGCGCTGGTAAGTTTAAAAATAAACTAAGTTTCAAACACAAAGAGAATTTTCCTATTCTGGTGCGTCTGAGATGATTTCAAATGAGGAGAACATGGAGATCTGCTGCTGTGCTGGGGAAGCGATGAGTCCTCAAAAAGGTTGCCTGGCAGCCTCATTCATCTCACACATCTCTTGCCCTACCAAGTTGATCTCCATTGTATGTCCTGATGAGATTAAGGTCTTAGCTCCCTCATTTTTCTGATGGATCTGTATCTTTGTACGATGCTCCTCCCTAGGCAGGACCAAGCTAAATTTTGCATAAACAGTGCTATGGTCAGGTGTTTTAAGATGCAAAGTTAGTTGGCTGCAATGAGCAGACCTGTTGGCTTTGTTCTTAGTCTTTAATATCAAAGTCAGCTCTGAGGAAACATGGGCTAAAGAAGACATGCTTTATTTTTGTAATGCAGCTTATAAGTGGTTTTTGCTTTATGCCCAGGTCTATCCTTGTAGCCCCTCACCCATTTAATTTGCATTACCCAAACTGTCTGCTGCTACCTTGATCCTAGAAGCAAGATTTGTGTGGCTGGTAACAAGAGCTCCTTCTGCTTGACATCTTCATGGATGCATTATTTTAACAGCTTTTTCTGCTCCACACTTTTTACCTTTTACATTTTGTAGCTGACCATACACTGGACTACTTTCACATAAAGGCTGAAGCTCCATATTTGAATTCCAGCATCCAAATAGCTAGAGCCAATCTCCCAGTCTGAACTCAGGGTGTGGTCCATTCATAATTTGTACACACAGGGTGAGGAGAAAAGTAGGGGGGTAGGGGATTTTTTGTTTATAATTTGCCTATTGAAAAACAGCTCCACATATCTGCCTTGTCAAGTCTGACGTTAGAAGTATACCATGAAATATACTGAGGAGAAGGAGCGTGGCCAGTGGTGCCATGGCCTCTTCTGGGTAGCCCACTGGAAGGGGTAGAGCAGTGACCATCAAGGTCTGTTCTGCTTAGTGCTTTCCTGCAGATAGTTATATCCTGGGTGCATCTGGTAAATCTACAACATGTGTGCTGTTCCGAGGGGAGGGAAGCAGGGAATTATCCGGGAGCTGGATGGTGAACATCACTGGTGAAGTAAGTCAGGAAACGTCAAAGTCTGCTGAGATCTTTTCATTACATAAGCTTGGTTTATTACATCTAAATAAACAACACTAATGGAGTTTGAGCCTAATGAATTGCTTCTTACAGAATATAAAATATCTGGAACAGTCTGTCTGGTTTTGTATGTTACTGGAAGGTTCATTTATATAGTTTCCTTGCTCCTTCCTTTTAAATGAGTGGATCTCAAACTACTTTAAGGCACCCCATAAAGACTGGTAGTAGCTCTACTGGTAGTAAAGCATTCTTTTGTAGACACATACTGTTAGAGATGTATATAGTTAGCATCATCTCTCTCTTTCCCTCCCTTTTAAATTATTTCCTTTCACAGAATAAGCCCAAACCAGATGTGTTTCATCTGTTGGAGAGCACTGTTGCCCGAGTTTTCTGACTGCTTACTTATATGTCCCTTCTTTACAGGTAAAAGAGGAATGCAGGCTCCTGAATGCTCCCCCCGTCCCACCGCGGAGTTCGAAACCATCTTCCACCAGTCCTTCCATCCCTCCTCGCACAGTCAAACCTGCACGACAGCAGACACGCTCTCCTAGCCCTACTCTGTCCTACTATTCTTCGGGACTGCACAACATGTATGTTATTATATAGGACATAGCGATTTGTATTAATTACCTACTGCTATAGGTAATCTCACCATAAGATGGCAGAGACTATTTGACTGGAAAATCCTGTACAGTTCTGTATAATTCTTAAATGCCTTGAATCTTCAAACCAGATAATCTCAAGGCTAGTTTTCAAGTGGAATTTCAGTCTCACATGCATGTAGTGCTACCTGCTCTTGATAACTGGGGGCATAGAAGGGTGTGGTAATCCGGAAATGTTTTGTGCCAACCAAATGTGAACCTACAGGTGAGTATGATGGAAAGCAGTGAAGCTGGAAGACACCACTGAGCATGAAGTGAGGAAAAGGCAAAATGGATCCAGGCAGCTTGTGGATCAAGCCCACTTCAGCACAAACTTAAACCACAGACTGGAAAATCTATTTAGGCTAGTCAGAGTTTGACGCTGGATTTTGAACTGCCTGGCTGCATACATTTTCTTTGCAATGCAATGTTCTTCCTTTGTCTTTAGAACATGTGTATGTATTTTTGAAATTTTACCTCCTTTTTGACTTGGATGTCTTGCTGCCATGACTTTTTTGTACCTCTTCAACTTTGTTGCTAAGAAAGTTCCAAGGTACTGCTCTAGTGTTATGGATTGATCAGAAATGCCACTGAAATTGTTTCTGTCTAGATGCAATGGTATAATAATTCCTGGAGTTGCCTTTCTAAGCTATACTGCACATTTTCAGTTCAGTGTTGTGTATCTGGCAATGATCACTCTAGATCAAGGCTACTCAGTTATTTTTCTGGAAGCCTATTGGATAGATCTGTGAAGATCTGTAGGAGATTAAGCACAAGACTTGACAGAATTTGGGGCCCACCAGATGCTGTTTTCTTTCTTGACACTTAACAGTGCGTCTTTCTCCCAAGAAAGCAAGAAAACAATAGTTTCTCATGAAGGTGACTTATTTTGCCTTGGACTTCACAAAATTCAAATGAAATTAATGTAAAGCTTGGGTCCATGCCAGGTATCTCCATTTTGGTGTCATTGATCTGGAACTGCTGAGGAAGCTGGTGGAAAATAGACACCATGCAAAGCTACCAGATTACTGGTGAAGTTACTTTTCCAGTTTTGACATTTTGATCTTATTTTCTGGATCGTGAAAAATTGCAATTAGTTGTTCAGCAAACAAGAACAATATGATTCCTTCTTTTTGGCCCCTTGAACCCGGTAAATTGAAGGTTTTTCTTGCATCCTTTGGCTCTGAGTCTCAGCAGGTTGATTTTAGTGCAGTATGAGTAAGGAAAAGGTTTGTGAATATTTATCAGTTTTAAGTTAATTCTATTAAGCTTTCGAACTTCTACAAGATTAACCTTTTAAATGTTCCTATTTCTGATATTGGATTAGACAACAGAAGCGGGATCAGTCAGTGTAATTCCTCTGTATGGTCAGTTGTTCATAACACCTCGTTGACTGTCTACTCTGAATTAGACAACCCAGTGTTTAGATTTGGGGGAAAATGTTTTTCAGTAAAACGACCGGTTGAAGGTATATCCTTGATAAGAGTGGGATTTTTTGTTGCTTTTTGTGTGTGATTGTTTGTTCGGTTTGGTTTTTCAAGTGTGGCATTCTATAATCCATCTGTTTTTACTGTCAGCTTTGTGGAGGAAAAGAAAAGAAATATTTGGAGATCATTGAGTGGGAGAGCAAGTTGTTAGAGAGGGAAACTGTGATGGAGTTTAGTTTAACAATTGATTTTTCAGTGATGAAAAAGAACTGCATTTATGCATCTACATTTTGCAAAGCAAGTCCAAGTTGGCTTCCTCCGTAACTCACTGTAAATGCATGGGAAGTATTTTTTTTTTCTTGTGGCAATCTATTCAAAACTGTGGCCTATTCAAAGACTGTGCCTCCCTCCTCAAACAGTTTTCATTGAGCTGCCACAGAATTATTGCCTATTTTCTTTCTTGAGTAATTAGTTTCTAAGGGAGAGGTGAGTAATTAAAACAATTATTTCAAGTGTTGGTTTCCCTCTGCTGCATTAGGTAAGGATTTTATAAGTCTGCTAATTGTTTTTGCAGTATTCTAGCTTAATTGGCCAGAATTCCGAACTCTTTTAGAAAATGGCATAAAAGCAGAGAACATTCACTTCTGGTAACAGATTGTATGTATTTGTTAGCATCTCAGTCTTTTGGAAAGGCCTGGATATAAACAGTCATTTTCCTTGGACAGGGTGAGTTTGATTTACTGCCTGGAAGTAGGTCAGGGTGACTTTTCTTTAGGTGCCTTTGAAAAGCAAGGGCTTTATGTCAGAACTTTTTTAAGATATGAACAAGCAGTTTACTGTGGCATGAGTTTAAAACCTGGTCTTTCAACATATACAGCTCTGTCTACTTACCCTTCCAGGTAAAAAATCGTCCTTTGGCAGTAAGCAATAATTTGTTCTGTGTTATTGTACTGTACACCGGTGCAGTGCCATAGCAAACGAAAATACTGGCCCCAGAGGGGCTCTTGTCCATCTCTTGTGTCTACCAAGCTTGTATCTACTGCAGTGGTGACCTGCCTCTGTTATGAGTTTTTACATACTGTGATGCATCTGTGGTGTTTAAAAATAAAACACGGGATTAGAAAATCTTCTAGTATGCATGAAGCTATTGGTTTACCATGATGATGTCCCTCAGGAATTTAACAGTGAAAATCTGAATATTTGGGAGATGACACAAAACTGAATTGAGACATCTGTTTGTGGGTTGTTTTTTCTGACCTTAAAGAAGCAAAACATGAATCTTCCTCGTGAGGCTTTTGAGTATATCAGCATCTCATCAGGCTCGTAGAAAAAGAACCATCAACGTTTGTATTGTTAATTCAAATCTGAAATGTTCTGACAGTAGAAAAAAAGATTCTTTCCTTACAACTACTTTCTGTTTTTGTAAGATGATTTATGAATTTATTCACGCTTTGCTTTGGTGCTAACCAGATCCTTTCTGCTTTGTTCCTTAAGCAACGTCACAGAGAGTGACAGCGCGAACCCAGCTGACAGCAGCACACCTGTTTCTTGCTACCCTTGTACCATGATGAAAACCGAATCCAAAGAGCCTGAGAACACAATGCCTTTTGGAAGTCCCTCAATCGAAGCTCTGCCTTCCAGATTGTCTTGGCCAAACCATTTTTCAGGAACTACGGAAGGCCAGAATAGGAGTGATTTCCTTCTTGATCCAAGCAGGAGCTACAGTTACCCCAGACAGAAGACTCCAGGCACGCCAAAGAGAAACTGTCCAGCACCTTTGACTTTTGACTTCGATGGGTGTGAGCTCCCTGTGGGGTACTCCCAGCTGTCCCCAGCAGAGTTCAGCAACATCTCCAGCTGCCCGAAGTCAGCAAGTTACTCTCTAGACTGCACTGATGAGAAAACTCTGGGAGATAGCAATGCAAAGCAGAGTCATTCATGTCCTGCCTTACCTCCTCGGGCACCAAAGTCAAGTGAAGAGAAACAAGTTACAGACATGTGTCCTTTGCCACTAAAAATAGATGGTGCCGAGGAGGAATCAAAAACTGATTCTCCAGACCTCCTGGAAGATCAGTATCTGGTTAAAAAGGGCATGCAGGATACATTCTCTGTGTCCTATCCCTTCTCATCTCCCCTGCACCTCCAGTTAGCACCAAGGTCCTGTGGGGACGGCTCTCCCTGGCAGCCACCCACAGACCTTTCTGGACTCTCGATAGAGGAAGTGTCTAAATCACTGAGGTTTATTGGTCTGTCAGAAGATGTCATATCATTTTTTGTTACAGAGAAGATTGATGGCAATTTACTGGTTCAGCTAACGGAAGAAATCCTGTCAGAAGACTTTAAGCTAAGCAAATTGCAGGTTAAGAAAATACTACAGTTCATTAATGGCTGGCGGCCCAAGATGTGATGCTGACTAGTTTTTAGTGGAACTGTATGAGATGTGCTAGAGGCACTTCAGCTAATACATCACTTCCTGTTTTTTGCACTAAGAGCCCTTCCTGTAAATAGTAGTAGAAAAATTCTTAACTATGCAGATAAAAGTTTTTGATTGGTGAGCGGTGGGGTTTTTTTTTTGTATGTCAATAATAATGGTAGAGAATCTGCAGAGGTGTGCCTTGTGCATCCCTGAATGTTCAACAGCTGCTAAAAACTGGACACTAAGGGAACTTTCACTCCGTACTCTATTAAGACTTAGTCATATTTATTACTGAACAATTTGATGCTGAAAGACACACACACATACACACACCAATCCAGTTTACAGTTTTGAGTTAACTGCAAAAAAAAAATGTATTTTTTATGGGAGTATTTCTGTTCAAATAATATTTGACAACATGCTGTGACATTTTTTTTCCTTTTCTGCTAACAATAAGCGTGGTCAGAGATAGAAAAACATGGCTTCGACACTACGTCTGAAAATGTTAAGAATTGCTGTGAAGTGCCACTAATACACTACTCTTGCAGCTTGTTTTTATTAACAATGTATGACTACCTGTAATGTGGATATGTTTTCCAACTTGCTTTCAGAGAAGAGAGCTTGCTTAGCTCAGTTCCCAAAGGGGAGGGAGAAGGGGAATTTCCCTACTGAGCCACTCTGCCCAGGCCAACTAAACGTTTATGACCTGTAGATTTCAAAAGTTGCTTTTGTAGTCAGGTCGCTGCAGTCTGTGGTACAACTTGATATGTGAAAGGCAGCTCCCTGCTCAAACCCTGTCCTCAGTGGCTTCAGCCCCTCACAGGCACCAGCACATCTGTCTGAGCAGCCTGGTAGTTGAGCCCTTCCATTTGCCTTGCTCTTCCCAGAAGAAACCCATTATGTTTCCTCTGTTGTTGTTACCATCATCTGAAAATGTGCTGTGCTATTCTTGGAGTCAGATCTGTGTGGGAAGATGATAGTACTGCAGGATGCCTTTGAAATAAAACGTTGGTGAGGCGTAAAGAAACAGGAGCAGTGCCTGCTACACAGATAGGAAGGGGCCAAGTGAGCATTTGGGCCATGCCTCAGGAAATGGTTGCGATGCTTAAGTTCACCTGTTTCATTTGCAGTGGGCTAGGAAAATGTGTCAAAGTGAAAGGGACTGTAGCTTCATTGAGATGCACTAACTCAATTGCCCAGTGGCAAAAACTTGCTGCAGTAGATGCCGTGCAAAAGTAACAGCCAAAAGTGAGCTCAAGGATGGGAAGGGGGCATGGGGCTGCCCCTGGACACCTTTTGAATTGAAGTGTGAAAAGTCAGAAGTAGGATTGACTATTGGTGATCCATTGCTGAGTTCTTATCATTGGCAGAACTCTAGAAAATGTCTAAATAACTCCAGGGTCCCGAGATCCCCTGCTTCATACTCATGAAGGAAGGATTTGTGGAGGTCCTCAGGAAAGCCTGTAGAGCCCATCCTCAACACTGAACCCTCTGTCATTCAGAGCCAGAGAGGCTGGAGCAGCTTCACCAGCCACAGAGCAGAGCGCGGCCTGGAGTTACCATTACCTGCCTCTCTGTCCCTTATGAAGGACAGAGAGCATCTTTCAATGGACGTCTTGGGAGCATCAGGAGAAAAATACAGAGCAGGGGCAAAAATGGGAGGCTCGTTTTGCCTTTTTTTCCTCAACAAAATAGACTAATTAAAACACACATTATTTCCAAAAGGAGCTTTCTGTTGCCTGGGCAAATTTCATGTCATGTTTCCATGCTGAAGCCAAGATGCATCGTTTGTCCTGCAATAATACAAACCAGTTTCTAACCAGAGTAAGGCCCAACTGAGTGTGGGTGCTAGAAAGCAGTAAGCCAAAACATATCCCTATAGAAGAACCTGGGAATTCATCATCTTACTCTTCTGTGTTAATGTATTGACTTTTAGAACAGATCGGTAACTTCTTCTGAATGCATTTTAATTAGTGTCCTAAAATATTTTAACTGCAGTTAAGACTAAATTGAATTGGAGTACCGGTCAGATGTGTGTGCTTGTTGGTAGGCTCATACAAATTCAAGTCAGTTCTTTTTGACCCTCATTATGTCAGAAGAACATTCATTTGTTACAGGGGCAGATTTTAAATATCGAGTACCTCTCTTTGTTTTTTCTTGGCGTGTTAATTCTGGGTGAAAAAGTGAATGGTCTCTCTCTCCCCGGAGCTGCAATCTTGATGTTAAATACTTCTGCAAGTCGCCGTCCCTGAGAAAATAGTGTTCTTTGACTACAGATGAATACCTATCATGTTTCTGTGTTTACCTGCTTGGAATGTGTTGGGGTTTTTTTTGTGTTTGTTTTTTTCTTGTAAAAGAAGCCTGATGGAATCTGCTTTCATTAGTTTGCTGCATTAACATCATGTATGCTTAGACTGGAATAGAACTGGCCTGTACAAAGGTGCAGAAATGTGCAATGATTTCACAAGCAGATCTTATGTACAGAAGTACAGCTAAAACCTCTTAATTGCAAGCTTGCTACTGATGTCCTGCCAGTTGTCTTATTCTGGCTTAGCACTGCTTGCTTATTTTTATGCATATGTTAGCGTTTGACCTTTACTGTAGCCCAGTGAAGCCCATCACCTTCACTTTCCAAACCTTTTATAGCAATTAATGCATTCCTAGCCTTTGTGTTAATTAGAGGGCTGCAGCATGGAGCCACTGTGCACATGCCCAAGCAGGGCAGAAGTGTCTGTGCTGGTGAAATCAGGAGAGGAAAGAGCAAACCATACCAGCTGGGGTGTCATGGCTCACTTGGACTGGACTGGATGTAGGCATCTAGCATAGGGCAGTGCTGATGCCCACAGAATCTCATTTCCTCCTGAGCTGGTTGGTCACCTTGTGTTGTTTGTAGCAGGTATGTGTTTAAAGGTATGACTTAGGAGACATTTAATGACTCGTGCACGCATGCACATTGCTGACGTGCTTTTGAGCTTAAATAGGATGCGGCCTGTGTCCTCGTTAGTGTTAGCCTGATTTGTTGAATACCAGTGAGTTCATAATGGTATTAAAGACTCCAGTTTGTCATTGGCAAGACAACTTTTTGGAGATGCTTTGCTAATATTGGCCAATCCTAACTTTGGGCTTCCTTTCTCCTGTTATTTGAATGCAAGGCCTTTGATGCTTATTTAGCTAGCAGAGTCTGAAGTAGTGTGATACCATTGGGGATCTTGTTTGTTTGGGGATTTTGGCAGCAAAAATTCTGGCCTCTCATTGTGTGCAGAATTGTCTCTTGACACTGCACCGGGAAATACATCCTTTCTATGCAGCATTCATGTGACAAAGCATTGATGCTGCCTTCAGCTGTGAAAACTAGCACAGGTGTTTCTCCAGAATGGAAACAGAATTGGCAAGAGGAGGGATGGGAAAAAAACTTAAGAGGAAATGCTGGTTTACTTTAAAAAAGGGTTGTGCCTAGGATTAAGATTCTTCGTCGTAAAATTATAGAATGGGTTGGGGTGTAACCTTAAAGATCACCTAGTTCCAACCCTGCTGCCATGGGCAGGGCTGCCACCCACCAGCTCAGCTGCCTGGGTCTCCCTTCCAACCAGGCCTTGAGTGTCTCAAGGGATGAGGCGTCTGCGGCCTCTCTGGGCAAGATGTTCCAGTATCCCTCTGAGCAAAGAATTTCTTCCTAACAACTAACCTAAACCTCCTGTCTTTTAGATTAAAGCCATTACCTCTTGTCCTGTCACTATCAGACCATGTAAAAATTTGTTCCCCTCCTGCTTGTAAGCACCTGTCAGGTACTGGAAGGCCACAGTGAGGTCTCCCTGGAGCCCTCTCCAAGCTGAACAAGCCCAACTCTCTGAAACTTTGTTCACAGGGGAGGTGCTCCAGCCCTCTCATCACCTTAGCGGCTCTCCTCTGGGCCCATTCCCAGAGCTCCATGTCCTTCTTGTGCTGGGGGCTCCAGGCCTGGACGCAGTACTCCACGTGGGGCCTCACAAGGGCAGAGCAGAGGGGGACAATCACCTCCCTCTCCCTGCTGGCCATCCCTCTTTTGACACAGCCCAGGATACTGTTGTTGTTCTGGACTGCAAGAGCTCATTGCTGGCTCGCATCCAGCTTTTCATCCACCAGGACCCCCAAGTCCTTCTCTGCAGGGCTGAGACTTTCCCCACAGGGCTTCTCTGCAGCTTTGTATTATCGCTGCATGGCTGCCTAACCAAAGTTGAATCGAAATCAGCTCAAAATGCGTATTTGCATTCTTGTTGTACTGTAAGAATTGCCTACAGCTAGAAATTTGGAGACAGAAAACATTTGGTCCCTCCAAAATTACAAGGGAAATGTGTTTTGAAGTGTTCTTGCAGCTAGAAGCATGGGTTTGAAGCGAATCTGCATCACGCTTTTTCTTTTTTTCCCAATACAACAAGTTTTATTTGCCGCTTCGACTGACTTTATTCCACAACAGCTTCAAGAAAAAAAAACAACAGTGTAAATAGCAATACTGTTTCAAAAAAAAACAGCGTACTTCCAATCTGTCTGTAAATACTTGAAGTGTTTTCTCCTGTTTTCTTCTTGAACTGACTCCTCAAGTTGCCTCCCTGCTCCACAAAGCCTGCTGGCACCAACCAGTTGTGTGCAGGGGCCGGGGGCCAGGCTGCCTCAAACCAAGTCAGGGCGAGGGCTGAGGTTGCTCCCCTGCCTCGTGTCCTTCATGTCCAAAAGCTGCAGCGTGCCCACGTGCAGAATGGAAGGTACGAATGAAATCGTGATCCAAGCAATGCTTTTAGTTGCCATTGTAAGGGGCATCAGGGCAGTAAGGAAATCGATGCTCCTTGTTGAGACCTAGCAATAAATGGTTCTTTGTTATGTCTTAAACTCCTGTTCACCCAGGAGTTGCTCGTTTCTGTGCATAATAACCAAATTTTCCGAGCGAAAATCTACAGAGTGATTCTCTTGACTTTGGACAATCTGCTGAAGTATGTTAAAAGTAACTGTTAGTTCTTAGCTCTTTAGATTCACTTTGGGTAGGTCAAAAAAAGTAACGTTATGGGGTGGGGGGTGGAGGGAAGAAATAAAATAGAGCCCCCAACCTTCAGCTTAGTGCATTTCCGTTACCAAACGAAGCATGGTGTTGGTGGAAGCTCTGTGCTGTTCTGGGCGCTTGTGTAAAAGGCTGAAGGAGGATTGTTATTTAAACCAGGTGCAAATAAATGTCCTTTTAATGTATATGAACAAATCTAAGCTGCGTATTGTAAGTGTATAAACTGTACATTAAAGACACTATTTTCATGATACTTCCAAGGTGCACGGGATTTGTTGTAGCAGAGTGGTTGGGTTGCACGTGCTCCCTAAAATCGTGGCTTTTCATTCAGTAATTCCATCCCCCAGTGGCGCAGTGGTATAAGCTGCTGCTTGGGGCACTGGAGGACCTGGGTTCGAATCCCCCCTGTGACACAGGGGTAGAAGTGCCGCTTCGCTACACAGGGGGCTCGAAACCCGGGAGTTGGACTCCATGATCTCTAAGGTCCCTTCCAACTCGCACGATACTATGATACTATGATGACTTGACCCCGTGCTCATCTCAGTGTAAGTCAGAAAGAACCACCTCCCAAACACCGCATTCATAGAATAAGAAGGGGAGAGGTGAGGAGAGCCATCAGGCTTCTGTCTTTGACCTCTCACCACACGTCACTGGATTTCTCCATCCTGTAACTTCACCTGGTGACCCTCAGCAACACTGAGCTGTGTGTTCCCCAAAGGTTTGTTGCCAGACCCCTTTTCCTGTTTCCAGCTGAAAACCAAAAGGTATTTTCCTGAGCCCTCAGCCTCTCATCTCCGTTTTAAAGAAACGTATTCAGTGGTCATTTGGATATATTTTTAAGCACGAGACCACGTGTAAATATTTCTGATTGACAAAAAGTCTCTGAAGTGGGCAGAAAATGAGGAAGGGAGCAATTTTCTCAGCTAGGCTTCCTGCCTACGTTTCCTCCAGTGTCATCAATAAGGGAAAATGTCACCTTTATAACCATCCGCGTGTCATGCAGACAAGATGCTGTTGTGCCAAAGCCCCCTTCAGCACAAGCTCTGCTTGGTGATGGTGGGCCAGAAGATAGTTCTCTCCAGCACAACAGGAGTTGCGGAAGGGTTTCTGCTGGGACTGCCATATGTGTTTGTGAGAGATGAAGCGGGGTGGAATCTCCCACAGCAGTTACTGTTGGATGTGAGGTGGATGGGGCTCCAGCTTTCCCATCTGGGGCAGGTGAGCAGCAGGAAGAAAAACCCTGCTCCTCAGCAGCAAAGCCGTCCAGGACACATCCTCAAAGAAGGGAAAAGGAACTATTCCATTTACTTAATGTTGCAGTTGGTTTGCTCCAGGCCGTGTGAGAGGGTCTGATGGGAAATGCTCAGTGCATGAAGGGGGAGACTTTACCCGCTTCTGGGTGCCTCTGCCTCCACGTCAGGAAGGTGCTGTTGTGAGAAGGCACTTTCAATGCATTTGTGTACTCTTCAGGCCTGACTTGTTTCCCATCCCCCTGTAGTCACTGTGGCTACCTGCAAAATATGGGTAAGGATTATAGCAAAGGAACAGCCTGAAAATGCAGCTCCCTTCTTTTAGAGAAGTGCAAGCTCAGTGCTTGTCCTCATGCTGCCCTCCTGGCATAGCTCACTAATTGAGCCTTCTCTAGATCTTCAAGTGTGCACATACCTGTTCTGCCTCGCTGGAGCTCCCTCCTTGGGGTCAGTAGCTGCAGCATTCAGGCTTGGGCTGTTCTACAGCTGCAGTGACTCACTGCCAGAGTGCTGGCTGCAGTTGTGCCAGCCCAGGTCACCAGCAGCCTGGGGCACTCTGGTTGTGCTCTGCTGCCCAGGTATAAGTATGCTGGGTATTGCCAGGTGCACATATCATGCACAACCGCTTCTTCCGTGCCACCAAAGTCTATAAACCTGGGTGAAGCTCTGCTCTGCTTGCTCCATACCTGAGCAGATCACAAAATCACTGAACCACATTGGTTGGAAAAGACGTACAAGATCATGAAGTCCAACCATCAAACTGACTTACTGAGTCCCACCACTCAGCCCCTTAAGGCCGTGCCCACATGTCTCTTAAACACCCAGGAATGGGGATCCCAATGCTTCCCTGGTTCTTAGGGGTGCCCTGGGGCCCCTTGCTAACCATGATCTCTGCCCCTATGGTGGGTATTAGAACGCCAGCTCTAGTGGTTGCTGAAAAAAAAATCAAATGAACCATATTCTGCATATACATTTCTTTCTTTTTATTTATCCCTGGCCTGTGGTTATCATGCTCAAACAAGGCAAGTTTTTTGTTAGTTCGTTTTTGTTTTTCTTAGCTATTTATATTTTTACTTGGTTGCCTGGAAGCAGGACAAAGCATTGCTGCCCATTTCTGTTCGTCGCAGTGAAGTGGCTTTGACAGAGAGGTGTATCCTCCCCACTCCCACTGTAAAATGCCCAAGGTGGAAAGTTCAAGCTGGGCACTCAGGTCTCTACATTAGATCAACAGAAATACGCTTGCAGTCTTGATGTATTGCTCAACAAGACCTCAACATGCCCTTGACTCCTGGGTGGGACAAAAGAAATCTGTTGCCAAACACGCTTGGATTAAATGAAAACCATTCCTCAGAGGGATTGCAGGGAGGGAAGGAAGAAGAATAAAAGAACAGGGAAATAAGGAGGAAGGAGAGGACACATATGAGATGCCAAGTTCAGAGGTGGCAGAGAGGAGCAGTCCTTGCTTAGTGCAGTACTCAGATATACCACACCGGGTCAGGCTGGCACCCAGCTGCTGGGACAGGAGACCTGTGGCAGGGGCCGATGGGGTCAGGAGCTCGTTTGGACTCACTGCCAGACCCATAAAGTGCTGCCACAAGAAACATCTCTTTTGACTGTGCTGCTGCCATTCCATTATCCAGCATCAGCAACTACTCCTAGAGATCAGTGAGGCACACCACCAGGGCTGGTTTTCAGAGGTTCTTGCAGGAAAAAGGAGGAAGCTCTAATGGGTCAGTGCTGTCAGGAGGGCTAGAAGAGCTCTGAAGAACTTCATATATCTCGGCTGATCATATTTGTTTAACTTCAGCTCAAAAAGCAGGAGAAACATCTGACAGCTAAAAATGATCACGGATGCTGGTGCCAGGCGGTGCCTGCTCTGGGTGGTCAAAGCAGAGTCTGTCCCAGTTGCTGCCCTTTCTTTCCCCTGGAAGACAACGGGTATTCTTATTAGTCAGACAGCTGGGAAAATTCTCCTGGGTTAATGCTTCTCCCTTTGGTGGGATTGCAATAGAGATGAGCACAGCCCCCTGCCTCCATAGATCTCATGGACATCCACGGCTCCTTTGCCTTACTACTGATTTCTTGAATGTTCTTCTGAGAGCCGAGAAGCCCCCAGTTGACAGTTTCCTCTGGCTGTTCTGTTCTTCTTTCCCAGTTCTTCATGTGAAAATCAACCCATCCCCAAGCCCAGTACACGACCTGCTCTTATTTCTGCTCCTCCTGCCCTAAAAGCAGTTTGCCTTTCCCCTACTCTGGGGAACACTGAATCATCCTCAACTACTGTCTGACTGCATATACCACTTCATTCATTTGTGATAGCTAACAGATGGCATTTGAGTTTTGTAACTTGGCCAAATATCTTGTGTTCCTACTTCCTTATAATCTTGTTTTGGCAAGAAAAAATATCTACCTGAAGTGTAACTATATAGATGATCCTTGAAAATGAATATTACTCCTATTGATAGGCCTACAAGTTGGGTTTTATCCAAAAGCACTGAGCTGAGCTGGAGATGTAAATGACGGATGATGCATTCAAAGACCCCAGCAAATTACGAGAGTAGCATCAGCACGTTGTATCTGTTCGTGCTGTTCGTGCAACCTTTTCAAAGGTGTTGTAGATCCCTGCAGAGTTTGGGATTCAAGCAGCAGCGTGTAGAGCACGTTCAGTGAGGAGATGCTTGATTAGGAGATGCCTGATTCTGACTCAAGCACTGGAAAGGACTGAGCAGGGAGGTGGTGGAGTTCCTGTCCTTGGGGGTATGCAAGAGGTGTGTGGGTGAGAGACATGGGTAAGTGATGGCACTCAGGTTGATGACTGGACTTGGTGATCTTGGAAGTCTTTTCCAACCCAGATGATTCTATAACCGGGTACAAAAAAGCATCCCAGTTCTCGAGAGGAGCACTTCACACCCACTCATTCATGCGGTTCTAAAGGAAACACCCTCAATACCAAGGAATAACATATGTGTTGCCTTGGACTCTAACTTTCAGCATTTCTCAAGTTCTTTATGAAACCGACCTTACTGCAGGAGTTTCTGCATTTCTTTCTCTGACCAAACTCACCCTGAAATTAAATAGGATCTTTTGAAGCTAAAGGGAATTCCTGCCAAGAATCCCGGACAATGTTCATCAGCAAAATCTGACCAAAGACATTATTGAGCCTCTTAGGCTTATGTTATATATCAGAAAAATTGCTTCCAGACAGCTGTTCTCCATCACAGCCACTGTTTATTGCTCTCAGTTTTGCCACAAGCCAAGTTCATAAATGCATTTTTACTTGATGGAATGAATAACTTGGAGTTTTTTGTTTTTTGTTTTTGTTTGTTTTTGTTTTTTTTTTTGAAAAGGTGGGTTATAATTCCTTCACTTTTACTAAAATACTATTTCTGAGATAATTTTAAATAGGTTCCTTCTAGAAGGCTTTGCTGTTCCTTCATTTTGGCTGCGGTTGGACTTGATGATCTTCAAGGTCTTTTCCAACCTGAGTAATTCTATGATTCTATGATTTTAACCCTCACTGGAAGCCATCTAAGGTGAGAGCTCTTTAACAGTCATTGTGTCAGTAAGGCTTGCTGAAAGCCTCTTAGCCCTGCTTGGCCCAGAGAGCGTTACACCGCTGAGTGCAGGTGTGTGTGCGCACCTGGATGTGTGCATATGCACGTCACTGGGAAAAACACCTGGCTAAAGAAACCTGCTACATCATTACTGTGCTGCTGCAGTACTGGAAATGTGCGTTCTGCCTGCAGGTGAGGGCAAAGCAGTGACCCTACCTGACAGACAGGTAGCACTATCTGTGCCAGGGGACAGCCTGACAGCTCCAGCATGGAGGGAATGGGGCAGGGCTGCCCCAGCTTCCCTTTCCCTGCTTAATAACAAGGTTCTCTTCTAACAAAATCAAAGACTTTACTCGCACAGGTAAAGGGCTTTTTAATTTGATTGTTTCAACTGAGAGTCTTTATGCAATTTTCCATTTGATTTAATTTTATTTAGTATGATAAATGCTGTTTAATCTGAAATCCTTATTTACTTATTTATTTATTTATTCCCCCCCCATGTTTTTGGTTTTTCATTTTCATGTGTGAAAAACAGAGATGAAAGATTAGCTCCTGGCGACCTGCATCAGAATGTAATTTGGCTGGGAACTGAACGCGCTGGGGTTTAGCTGTATATCTCCTAGATAATTCTGCTGCAACCACAAATCTTCATAGAGTTAAGCTGTCTCTGCTCAGGGAGCGGTGGAGGCACGTGAGGCTGAGCCGGGAGATGCTGGCTGCCTGTGCCTGGCTGTGCTCGCTGCCATCAGATCCTCGGCATGTGAAGGAATTTAGGATTTCAAAGTCAGATTACGGCAGCAGCTTTTCACGGTTTAATTATTTTATATTGGAGGCTGTTGAATGATGCGTTCGCTGAGCTGATTGCTTTTCAGAGAGCATTAAGAGATTTAGTCGCTCCCTGTTTCAGATGTTTGGAACTGGTCGTGTTGGGATTGAAGGAGGCTGCGGAGCAGATCGTGTCTCCCCTCCTACACCAGCGGCTCGCTTCCTTGGTAGCTTGGGCCGTGTGGAAGGAGTTGTGACGAAATGTAATTATTTTGGATTTAAGCTTTGTTGTAGCTCCGTCTGTGTTTTTCCCCTCAGCTGTGTAAAGCAATGCGTGCTGCTTGGCGAGGTTTTATCTCCCCCTGCTCTGCTGGGGCCATGGGTCCTGGTGCAGAGCCAGCACGCATCCCTGCTGGAAGACGTTTCTTCACTTTCGGGTCTTCTTGCTCCTTAGGAGTGAACCACAGGTCAGGGGAGTTCAGGAATGGAAGTAACAAACAGCAACTTAAACATACTGTTGGCTGCATGTTCCCTTCCCTGCCCTGCGGTTGGGTGACCACCGTTGGCATCCATTCTTGTTGACCAAAGAACAGAGATCCTCAAATATCACCTGCCCCAGGAGTAACCAGTTCTTCTTGCAACATTGCAAAGACTGCATGGAAGATACTTGCAGGAAAACTAATTCATTCTGCAAAATGTCCAGGAGGAAGGCATGCTCAGAAACAGCTCCTGTAGTCCGAGTGCCAGTGGCTGGACAGCCTTTCCCAGGGCACTGCTGGCAGCCCAGCTGGGCACAGCAGCAACGCAGCTTCCAGCAGGGCCAGCCTGAAATGAACTTGGCATCAAATAGGTGGGACTGGGGTTCTTACCTGAACAGTTAGAAAATTCTTGCTAGCTTGGCTGCAAGTCCTCTTAATTCCACTGTAGCTTTCTCTTGCAATTATTACCATAATCTCCTAAGAGCTTTTATGGAACTGCTCAGAAAGACCCCGCGTGTTTTGGAGCTTGGCAATCTGCTGGGTCCTGCTGGGTGAGCCCTCTGAGCAGTGCCACCCCTCCCCAAGCAGCTCTGCGGTCTGCATGCCATCAGAGACCAATGACTCCCCAAAGCAGAAGCTGAGGTTAGCCCTAGCTCCAAAACACATCCTTTGGTGGGATGCATTTGGCTTCACCAAACACAGATAGCTGAGCCACTAGCATTTAGCAGCAAGGAAAGAATGGAATCCGCAGTGCTATGGAGCTGCACTGCATCACTCTGGTTCTTTTGAATTCCGGTGTTGAAACTTTGTTAAATCCTTTCTTAGCGTGGATTTCCCTAGCTAAGCCACAATAGAATGGATAAACTTAATAATTTCTTTGAATTTGATTCCATTTGCACGTTCTCCTTCCTAAGCAGCTTTTGGTGTCATGAAAACAATGGTCCGGTTTGTATTTAATAGTTAACCTATATAACAGTTAATCTCGTGACATTTCTCTTCATCCGAAGGAAAATACGTGGGACAACAGTGCTGGCTCATAATATCAAACTGATGAGCAAAGAAATAGCACCCACATTCTCAGCTGATGATGTGACAAAGATCAAGAAATTCTGCAAAGCTCAAACTAAAGTAAGTTATAAATTGCACTAATACCGGCTAATGGATAATGAGATTCCATTCTAATGTTGGTAATGTGCAATGTAAGTGTTTGCTGTTTCTTAAATAGGATATCTTTGACCATTTAAGCAAGTCTTTAGCACCAAACATTCATGGCCATGAGTATATTAAAAAAGCCATTTTGTGTATGCTACTTCAGGGTAATGAGAAAGTTCTCAACAATGGGACACGCATTAAAGGAGACATCCATATCTTATTATTAGGTAAGAGCGTGTAGAGTTAATAGCGCATTGATAAGTTATTTTATTATCCCCCCTCCTTGTTGTGCCAGCGTAGTTCTGTTATGCAATATTAGCAAGAAAATAAAAGCCAAACCAGTACAAAGACTCATTTTGTCTCACACAAGGATGTTTGTTAGTGTCTTAGGATCAATTTATTTTATCCTTGGGCACATTTTTACAATTATTTCTGTTTTGTCCCACACTTCCCTATTTGCTTGACATCTGTTCTATGTTTCTAACTGGTGTTGGCACAAAGTGCAATAGAGTCTAATCCTGCACTGTTTATTCGGGCGAGACACCCACTGCTCTCATGAATGGGCTTTAGCTTATCACTCAAGTTGATGGAACTATTCTGCCTCTGTCACTTGTAGGCACGTCGGCTCTTCAGTCTCTACTTCATTTCTAAATGCTTTGTTTTCAGTCTCACAATTAAGTTACATTAACCTGACAATGCAGAAATGCTCCTGGAAGAGGTACTGTCTTTCTTGCAGACATCAAACTCACTGAGTGTCTGCAGAGATTCAATCAAACATTCAGGAGGTACTTTAAAAAGTGACTAACTAAAACAATAATACTCAACACACTGGAACAGGTTGCCCAAGGAGGCTGTGGATGCCCCATCTCTGGAGGCATTCAAGGCCAGGCTGGATGTGGCTCTGGGCAGCCTGGTCTGCTGGTTGGTGACCCTGTGCGTAGCAGGGGGATTGAAACCAGATGATCATTGTGGTACCTTTCAACCCAGGCCTTTCTATGGTTCTATGGTTCTCTTTGCATAAACACACCCTCTCTTGCAGAGGACGGCTTGCACCGTTACATGGTTGGCAACACTGGGACAACACTTTGTCCACACTGTTTTAGCCACGTCAGTACCATGGGAGTGGTAGTGATCCGTCATGATCCAAAGATTTAATGTCAAAAGAGCTTGTTGGGCAGGTGAATTATCTCATGGGCTATCCAAATATAGCATGTACAGAGCCAAAGGAACTCTGTTTGATTATATACTGGCACTCAATGACATGCAGATTTGCCAGGATGTGTAACCCACAGGTCTACCTGGTAAAACTTGTTAATGCCAAAAGCTGTAATAAAATGGAAAGCATTTTCTCCTGCTCCAAAGTTGAAAGTTATGCCTTGTGATATTTATGTGGAAGCTGGGTTTTCATACAATATAAGAAATAATAGAATCCTGCAGCCACTGCAGAGAAGACGGTGCTGTGGGGCAGTGAGGAGCAGGCACAGAGTCAGGAGCTGCTGCATTGCCTTCCCCCAGTCTGATTTACTCTGACTTACAGCTCCTACAGTCCTGATATAACTGTCTTTCCAACAATTTAAGGAAACTGATTTCCCATCTGTAGGCAGCATTTGGGCAATTAATTGCAAAAATACTGATTTGCTGAGCAAACCGAGGGACCTCAACCGCTGCTCACACACATTGCCCTCTAGACCCTTCCCCAGCTTCATAGCCCTCCTTTGGTGGCTCTCCTGTTGATTGTCCCTGATTCTCAGGTGAAAAGTCTGAGCCCACGCCCCACACTGTTCCCTTCCCCTACAAGCTTTGTATGTTTGCATGGGATACGCTGTGGTGTTAAACATGGCTGGAGTTCAAGGTTTGTGGACAAATAGCCCTGCTGCAGCTGGGAAAAGGCCTTTGGCAACGAGTCCTGCTGATGGGTGGCTCCATCCAGAACAATCCTCTGAGCCTCACAGACCCTATCTGTACACAATGACTTCTGTATAAAGAATATTCTGACTCCAGTGATACCAATTTCACCTCGTATACCTGCAGCACACCTTGAGATAATAGCCAGGTGCTGGGGAGAGAAGCAGGGAGGAGGTGCTTGCTGTGTTCCTATTTAACATGTCAAGGGAAGCAGTGCATCACAGTCACCTCACAGCTATTCAGCAAGAATTAATCGCTCACATATATGCTAAATAAAATGGTGGCAGCAAAAGAATAGGATTTCTCTACTATTAACTAGGCTGCTTAGTTTTCTCATTGTTCTCAACCCAGCGTGCACAGGGCTGCAGCTGAAGGGTGGTGGAGGGCTCTGCTTTCCCCTTTAAGAGGTGATCTCTGCATTGCAAAATATCCCCCAAATCACTTCCACTGGCAGCAGGGGGTCTCAGGGAAGGCAGCAGCTGTAACTGCTGATTACAAGACTGATGCTCAGCCTTGCGTTTACAAAGCCAGCAAACTTTCCATCTCCTGAGCCTCACGGCCCTCCCATGGCGCACGGCCCCACTGACATGCCCAGTGCCACCAGCACCAACCCCTCCCCATGAGGGTGCAACCTAGGGACAAGTCAGGCTGCCACAGGGGTGGGTTTGCTGAACCATTGCTGTTTGCATCCCAAAGGAGAGCAGCACGGATGGGCTGCCTCTGCCCGGGATGCCAGCCTCAGGTGTCATTCAGATCACTGAGATGCTGTGGGGAGCAAAACAGAAAGCAGAGGTGTGAGCAAGTCCATGAGCAGCCATCCTGAGAAGGAGCTGACAGGCCTGAGAAGTGGCTTGTGTGTGAGGGTGCAGAGCAAGGCAGGCAGAGGGCAACAAACCGTGTGCTTAGAAAAGCAAGCGGCACCATCTCAGCTGGGCACTGGGGTATGACTGTGGCTTAACTGGGAGCACAAGCATGGCTCCACCAGCACAAAGGGATGGGTGACTTGTTAGATTTAGCCCCTGTTCTCGAGTTCAGAGCTACTCTGGTGCTCACCCCAATCGTTTTAGGGAGAACTCCGGGTTCAAAATGAACATATCTGCGGCTGTTTATATTTCTCTAAAATTCCAATGTGCTCCAGCGTTGAGGATTCGTAGCGGTGCTGCCTTCTGTGACAGGGCTGTAGCTGGGGTGCAGCGCTGGCATTGGCCAGAACAGCTGTGCAAGCAGGCAGAGCTGGCTCAAGGAGCCGGCTGAGTGAGGGACTATGAAAGGTGGAGCAAATGGGTGGGCACCAGAGCAGCGGGAATTGCTCATGTCTCATGTTCCAGCAGAGCACCTGCTGGGGAGAGTTGGTCATAGACTGCCATGCAGGGACTAACAGTGGGGGATTTCCATCTTATTTTCTCTCTCTTTTTTTCTTATAGATCTTTGTCACTGAAGGAAAAAAAAAAGTTTCTGATCCCAATGGATTTTCTTTTTTCTCTGCTATGCAGTCACAGCTGTTAAAGTTAAGGCATGACCACTGTTCTTTTGGCCAAGGCAAACCTGTGGTTGTCCTGAGTGCCTGCAGAGATGATTCCTTTACCAGCTGAGTTGATTGATGCTTTCAGCTCCTGCCCCTCTCCTTACCTCCACCGCACCCTGACACATATCTGCCAGGGAAGGAGGCATGCGGCAGCAGCATGACTCTTCTGAGTGGCAACAGCGACTCCTACCATGGTTAATAAACTGAAGTTTACTAAGTGACTTCATAGCTTAATGAATCAATGGCTTACTTAACAAACAAAACCGAAGTCCCATTGTTACTTCATGGAACTCAGGACTCGCTGTTCTGAGCGAGCCAACATCATTTGAATGAATGAAAGCTGCCTCCAAGCTCAGGTGTTCACAACATGATGAGAAGTGTGGAAAAAAAGCAAAATCAGAGCTGAAGAGGGAGACGTGCTGCTGGCAGGATTTGGGCTGTTCTTCTATAGTGCAGACTGCCTGCATCCAGATGGGGGTAAAAGAGAAACATGAAGGGGAAGTGCACGTGCACAGAGCTCCGGCAGTGCAGGGTGGCTGCTTCTAGTTACATGATAGGAACCTCGCAGCAGAAATGCTATCGTTGAGACGTTAATCTAAATGTTCCATCAAACTGCTCAGAGATAAGATTCAAGTCTGATAAAAGTGAATAACTGTTGGCGTTTTTTCCCGTGAGTATTTCACTGCAGGAGCCATGATGTTTATGTATTGTACGATTAAGCACTGCGACCTTGGGAAACGATGACATTTGGTTTTGTTCTCTTACGCTCCAGACATTCAAGTTCGACTTCTTTCTTTGATGCTCTTTTGTCTTTGTTGAAGGCAAAGTCAAAGGCAGAGATCAAGCTCTGGATATGAGAAACAGCAGTTGACTGCTTCTCAGGGAAGGCAGTCTGTTCAGTGGTTGGCTTCTCCTGCTGACACTTGCCTATCTCTCTGCACTCTCTGCAGTGACAGATAGATAGACTGAAAATGCAGCCTGGGCACACAGGAGAATTAAGATTGTATTCAAGAAAATCACAGGTATTTTAACATGGCTTCTGTGCCTTAAGAAAAGTCTCCGAACAGTGAAAAAAAAAAATAAATGGAGAAATGCCACTGCTCTGCTCTGGTCTCACAGGCTGTCTGCACTGAAAAAATGGCCCTTCCAGACTCCATCACGCTGCAACCTGCCCACCTGGGATCAGTCCCCCCTTTGCATTTAGACAATGCCATTTCAGCTGGAGCGTTATGATTCAGCTATTTGCTACCTGTGCGAAAGCTGGGCTGAGCAAGTTAATCCATCTGTGTGATGCAAATAGCAATGAAATTGGTCTGGTTTGCCTAGAACAGGAGTGGGAGGCTGTGTGTACTGTTTAGCATAGATATTAGGTGGCATGCCGGAAAGATTTTCTGCAGTGCTGAGATTCTTGAAGGAAGACAAAGAAGGAGATAGGATAACCTACTTTTGAGTTTCTTTTGTGTGTGGATGTGTGTGTTTTCTTCTCCAAACCTGAGCTGCTGGCTTGAAATTGATTTATTTACCTATTTATCTATTTTTAAGCCCAGGAAGTAACTCCCAACAGACTGAAGGATGAATCATGCACACAGCGTGCATTTCCTCTGCTGACTCCAGCTGCATGGACAGACCAGAGCCCAGGAAAGGAGGAGCAGAGAAAAGCACCATCACTTAAGCTGGAGTCTCTGACAGGGGCTCATCAATGGGTATCAGCAGAGGTTCACACTCAGATAAAGGAGACAGGAGAAAGGGAGTTGACCAGGGGAGTCAACCTTATCAGCTCAAGCCCTTCTTCCATCTATGAATATGCTCTTTACACAAATCCTGATGAGAACAGAGTATTCCTGCCTTGCATGACTCCAGGGATGCAGGCAGAGCAACTTCTTGCATAAATTTGAGCGTGAATCATTAAATAGGGTGAAAAGGATGAGAAAAAGAAGTCGAATCTTGTGGTGATTTAATGCTGGTGGAGTTTTGTACCATGTTAGTATTTATCTGCCTATTATCTATTATCATTACATTGATTCTGAAGAAAAGCTTACATTGAAAATCCTGGGAATAAATCTTTAGGAAAAAGACCCCCAGTCTTCCCGTGAAGGACAGCTACCTCATGAACAGCACTTCAGCTGACCAACGCAATATCTGAGATGCAGCAAATATCCACATTATCTGTAAGTGTGTCGTATGTATATCTCCAAACTGAAGTTGTTCAATTAAAAATAACAAGTCAGTGCAGTCCTAGTAACCATGTGGGAGAAGTCTTGGTGAAGCACAGAGGATGGCCTCATGACCTCAGCTGGCGAATCCTCCTTGCTGTTTTCACAAGAGGTGACCATTCCTGAGCGTTGCAAGGTCAACCATTTAAATATCAAATGTGAGTAAAGCATTGACTTGTAAAGGAAACTCCAGCTGAACCACTGAATCCCCAAACCATGTGTGCATTTTAAATATCTCACCTCTTCGCAGAAAAATACCATCACTGTAAGTCTGTGTGAGTCTGTTCTGCTACAGCTGTTGTAAGGGACTCTGGTGTTCGATGCAATACTGGATCTGATGCATGACTTCTCAAGTCACCTTTCTGCACTGAGACTTTCCCCTTGCACCTGTCCTTCCCCCTTGGGTATTCGCAGACTTATTTATCTTTCACAAATATCAGTCTGATCAAACCCGTAGGTCAGTTGGTGGTATTCATAAAATCAAGAAGTCCTTCTTGACTGTCAAATCTGCACAGTGCTGGAAAGTGAGTTGTTATTTGTACTGTGACAATCCAGTTTTAAAGCATGCTCTTCACTGGTTCCTGTTTGAAATGAATAAGCAGAAGCTTACAGGCTTTTTCCATGGAAGTTTGCCATTTCAGGATATACTCTATGGAATCTTTATCCTATGCAATGTGTTATAATGCATTTGATTTTATTTTTTTTTCTAATGGAAGCACAAAGGCATTTACAATTCAGGTAGTATTTATACCATCCCGTATAGTCTGTATTTCAAAAACTACAGACAACCTCCGTAAGTCACAAATCTGGTACTTCCTATTTGAAATGATAAAATGCTATTTGTAATGTTAAGCATTTTAGCCAGGGTTGAATTTATGAACAGTTTCATTTGTGTCTTCTTAACGCCATGTAAATCTATGTGCATATATTAGTTGAAGGCACATTTGGAGATTTATTTGCATGAAAACTGCTGATGAAGACATGTCAAAATAAGAAAGTTATTTTAAGACAGCTATAGTAGGGTATCTCCCTCTCCAGGATGTTTGTTAGCTCTGACAATTCTTAGTTAATTTTGTCTGGCTGTTTTCATGAATCTTTGGGTTCCAACAAAAGCTAATAAAACCAGCTATGAAAGCTTTAAATATAACTGCATCTCAGTGAATATTAATCAGAGGAAGACTACATGCATAATGCCAGTACAGAACCATACACATTTGTTGCTTTGTGTTGTGCGTTCAGAGGAAGACTGGTTCCCTCATCAGACTCCATATATTTGAACTGTTCTTGCCCAGAGTTAGGGTAGCTTACACAATCAATTCTGTGATCATCAACATCCGTTCCAGGGAATCACACTATCTGCTGACCTCTACATGTGAATACATTCATATGCTCACCTACCAACCGTTCAGTGTGACCTGGTGTTTTCATCACTAGGACTCCTGTTTCTTGAAGTCCTCTCAAAAACACTGCAAAATGTGATGATCTTCAGCCATGCTGACTGACATCTTCCCTGAAAATTGTTCTTGGGAAGAAAAGTTACTTCCTCTGACCCTTCTATCTCCAAGCCTAGTCTACTCTTGAAACCCGACCACATTTGTAGCCCTAATCAGGAAGGATGCTAGGGGAGTCACCACCAAACTTAGAAGACCCAGGATGCTGCCTCATGGCTGCTGTGTCCATCCAGGAGCAGTCCCAGGCCCAGGTGATCTCTCCATCCCAGTCCCAGGGCTGTTGCTGCTTCTCTTCCTGCTGGAAGGTCTGTCCTGTAGAAAGACACACAAATAGAGGTCCCACGTGCAGCTGGCCACACAGACTGCCACACATACATAACATTGTAGGCAACAGCTCATGGTTTATTTAATATCTGTGACTGAACCCTGGAGTCACTAACCTAAACCCCTGTCTCACAGCAAAAGTTTTTCCAGATGTGGTTTTCCTCCTACTCACCAGCTAGTTCAGCTTGAAGTTTGCTAGCAGATTATTCATACACACAAACAGGATTAAATTCACTGAGGAAACAAAAACATAGGTTTATCCAGTTCCTGGCACTTAGACTTACACACCTAAGACCTCTGGGCTTATCTTTTCTGTAAGAGAAGAGTCTCAGTAACAGTCTCTGCAGTTGCCGGCACCATTTTCCTACATTTGTTTCCCCTCTGATTCATCATGACCACCCTTTTTCTTTTGAACCCTTTGGCCCTTCTCCTACATGTCCCATAATAAGTTCAACATAAACCCACAATCCCCTTCTGATAGCCAATATCCCAAATAGCATCAAATATCCCGTAATCTTTGTGTTAGTTGTTTCCCCTTCTTACCAACTGCAGTTTGTAGGTCAGGTTGATGTTCTTCAGGGATATAGAATCATAGAATCATAGAATCATAGAATTACTCAGGTTGGAAAAGACCTTGAAGATCATCAAGTCCAACCGCAGCCTAACCAGTAGCCTATCTCTTAAAAAACAACCACAAAACAATACCACAACAACAAACCTCTGCTAAATCATATCCCTGAGTACCACATCCAAGCGGCTCTTAAACACATCCAGGGATGGCGATTCAACCACCTCCTTGGGGAGCCCATTCCAGTACCTAACCACCCTTTCTGTAAAGAAGTTCTTTCTAATATCCAACCTAAACTTGCCCTGGCGCAACTTGAGGCCATTTCCCCTCGTCCTGTCACAAGTCAGTAGTGAGAATAGACCTGCCCCACTCTCACTGTAAGAACCTTTCAGGTACTGGAAGACAGCAATAAGGTCTCCCCTCAGCCTCCTCTTCCTCAGACTAAACAGCCCCAGCTTCCTTAGTCTCTCCTCATAGGGCTGATAGTCATAGGAACTGATAGGGCTCTCCTCATAGGGCTGATAGTCATAGGAACTGCCTTAGCAGTTCCTTCAACACCATTGATCATCAATGGGTCCCCATTATCATCTCTGTTGTGCTCCTGTGTCTGTACGGTTAATTTAGCACTCTCCTCATTACTTGTTACTTATTTTATATT
Organism: Excalfactoria chinensis; assembly: GCF_039878825.1. NCBI lineage: Eukaryota > Metazoa > Chordata > Aves > Galliformes > Phasianidae > Excalfactoria > Excalfactoria chinensis. The sequence goes on from NC_092826.1 coordinate 41,091,816, forward strand.
TACTAGGTCAAACCCAAATGACTTAATGAAACAGATGTCCACACCACTCTTATGCTACTGACAACTTCTGCAGAACACAGAACGACTGGGTTCCTCTGAATTACAGAGTCCAGTTCCCTTTTATGATGGGCAGTACCATGGTAAGATGTCAAACCCAGACTTCTCTGTCTTGCTTGAATGTCAGGATGCAGTTTTGCATGCTTTCTTCATGTTCAGGTAGACTTAAAGCACAGGAGATGTGTGTCAAACAACACATTTCTATCTTTCTCCATTGCACAACAATACATAACACTGCCAGAAACGTCACTGATGTTAGCACAGCATTTTATTATAAACCATATTTTCACAGGGGATGCATTATTTTCCAGACTTTATGAACCTTTATCATGACAGCTGACATAAAAGTATCAGAAAGAATGATGACATAGTTCTGGTTTTCCAGTGATGTTCATTTTATGTCTTTGATGCTTGATCGCATTATCTTCAGAAGGATGTTTTATTCTAAAGGAGGAAAAAAAGAAAAAGAAAAGAAAAAGAAACCCCCATTTTAAAAGACAAGCGTGCAGGGAAAGGAAATACACGTATAATGTAAAACATTACTTTCAAATAAATAAAAGTGACATACTGGGAGGACATAAAGTAACAGTGACAGTATCTGGCGCTTCAAAGAAGTACTGCACTTCAACAGGTCATCACACAAATGATATTAGGACCACATTCAAATTGCTCCCTGGAAGGCTATTCCTTTTCAATTTGCTTACAGGATTTCTCCTGGCCCTTGTGAGTCCCTCTCATCTATGCCATTCTTGCTGTTTCCAAGATTAAGACATTGACCGACATCCTCCAATCTACTTCTTACTGAATTGGACTGCTTACTTTTAACAAATATGTACACCTTTATCAAAAAGGGACAATACTTACTTCGTCAAGGCTCACGCTCTCCACTTTTTCTTTTCCTTCTCCTTTGCTGTATTTCTTTTTAAGGCACACCACGGTTGTGATAGTGACAATAAGCATAACAACAAATACTGTTATGGTTGAAGAAACAGCTATTATGGTATTTTCTTGAGTTGTGCCTTTCCTTTCACATCTCTCCCCCATGTACCACCAGTTATTCCCTGATGGACATCTAGAAAGTAAAAGAACATGTGGTATCGCTTAAAACAAAAGGCATAAAAAGGGCGACTTAAAATATTTCATGTCTGATGCTCTGCTTCTATCTCCCAAACCTTAATGAAGTTATCTTAGAACAGTTGTCTATTTTAAAGTTGCCTTGGGTGGCCGACTCTCCTTAGATATCTACACTGCGCCTTTCTTCAGTTTTCCACTGTTTTTTCCCTGCTTTGAAAGAAACAAAGGGAGCCACTGCCAGAAAACCTGAGCTCCAGCCTGATTCTGACTGCTTCAAGTCTGGCCACAGCTGCTTGTACAAAATGGTCTTTTGCTACCAACACACAAGCCCCCAGGGTAGCTCAGTTCACTTGCCCGCTTCCTTTTCCTTTATGTTTACAGCACTTCAGTTGATAGAAAACTCACTTTCTGCTCCACAGAACTGACACCTGTCCCAAGGGCCACTATCATGTAATATTTGCTTCCACTATACTAATTGCCCTCATATCCTGATGCAAATTTGACTTTTGACATGCTTAGCTTTTAAACAAAGCTCTTCTATCTTCATTCAGTCAGTTTAAAAAACCTTTCATAGGAAGGAGCTGAATAAAATCCGTGGGGAGCTAGTCCAGAGGCTTTATGCTGCTTTTATCCCATCAAGCCACATTTATCACCCTCCAAGAAACTTCGCTCTCCTGACTGCCCTTGTGTTCTTCGCCTTCTTAATTCTCACCTTATGCAATAGACTTCAGCAATTTAAACTTGCAAGATAAACAGAGTGGAGAGCACAGGGCAGATTCTCAAGGCATCACTGATCTGATCACACCTGAGCCATTCCAGGACAGACCTAGCTGAAGATGTTCCCATCACGCTGCATTTTCTAAGCTCAGGAATTCTCTGTTAGCAGGTGTGGTAAATTCTGAGCAGACGACATTCTCACTGCCAGAAGGAGTTTGTGACCAGGCTCTGCCTTCCCCCAAAAGAAGGCAAGAATATCATTCTAGAAATCTTCTGGTTGTGCACTAAACGCAGCCTCCAAGCCCTGATTCCTTCACCTTATTCAGCATTACTACTAGCTCAAACAACTGACTGTGAATGATCTGACTGGAAAAAAAAAAGTCTATGGGCAACACTGCTGAGTTCACATCTGCACCTATTTTTCTATACCCTTGTCATTCCTTATGTTATTGTTTTTATAGTTTCTGTCTTAGTCATTTATTCAGAACTCTATGTTTGGCCCTAAAAATGAATCCATTGGCAGTGCACTGCAAGGCTGCTTGGGGATTTAGTGTGATCAAGCTTAAATAGAGTTATGTATCACATCCTCCCTGGTCTTCCAATAAAAAATCAGAGCGGAAACTGACTGCTGGTTGCACACTTCTCCAGGATAGAAAGTAGGTCACATAAGCACTTGAGCTACAAATAGTCCAGAGATGTCAGAAAATAAATCTTTTCATAATTCCAAAATCAAGCATAACATTCAGCCTGACTCTTTTATTTCCATCTTCTTGGAACAGCTTCTTGACATTTTCTCATATTCGTGACCTGTTTCTGATGTGCTGCACCGAGCCCCTTTGCAGAATTGTTTTTTAAAAGGTTTCTAAATGGGGAGATAGAACACTCTGTGAGTCATACTGGCTCTCACTGCTCTTGGCCTTTAGACATTTACCTCTCAGCACTCCCCCAGTCTACCTGCCTTGGCACATCTTCATAGCACGTTGTTACTATCTTCAGCCTCAGAGTTTGTTTGAGAGCTGGAACAATGCTAATCAGCCAGGTGGGCTGCATAAATGAAGCCACAGAGGAACAAATTAAAAGTTGTTACACGTTTTCCTGCGGGGTAAACAGTCACTTTGGTCCTCAGCCTTCGTCACTGGTTTCAAAGACAAGAAGCTACACCTTGTTAATTCATGATCATAATTTGCACTACACTACACTTCTATATAAGATTTTAAAACAAAGTTATCCTACGTACATTGCCTGGGAACTCTTATCATATTTTCTTCTGATATCCATGTTATATTGTTTCAACTACATTTTATATTTAACTATTCTTCTATAGAGACATCTGTGGAGATGCACAGCCTATTTTATAACGCTGGACTAATGTATTAGTGAAAACAGAATGTTTATATATAATTTACAAGTAGGTCAGAGTACTCCAAAATATTCAAGTGCTACAGATAGGAATCTTTTTGCCCTAACTGGTCTTGTGTCACCTGCAGTAAGTAGCTGGAAATATTTGCCTTAATTAGTTACAATCTCTTCCTTTCTTTAGAAACAAAGACTTATTCCACTAGAAGCTTTCATCGCTCAAACTAAAACTGCATTTGAGAGTGAATAAATACAGTTACCTGCACACTGCTTTTCTATCTACAATAATGCAGACACCATCATTTTCACAAGGGTTGTCTGGACAGGACTCTGGTATATCCATCCCTGGCTCTTCAGTCAGGGTCACAGGGAGTGTTGGGGTGGGTGTTTTGGTAGCAGTAGGTCTATCTGTGGGCCTGGTGGTGGTGGTAGGCTTGGTGGTAGTGGTGGGCCTGGTGGTGGCAGTGGGCCTGGTGGTTGTGGTGGTGGCAATAGAGGTAGGTCTGACAGTACTGCCAGTGGTAGTATTCATATCAACGGTGGGAGGAGCAGTAGGCTGAGCTGATACTAGATGTGATACATCTGCAGGAGAAAAACACATGGAACAAGGTTTTTACTTTCTCTCTCCTTTTTGATATTATTCTACTGATAAGTTCTAAGAGAATCTTTGAACTGTTTTACATTCCTCTGCTATGATGGATAGCCTTTGACCTTTCAGGACCATTACGTATTATGAAAAGGTCATTGTAATTAAAAATAAAGTAAAATAAAATAAAATAAAATAAAATAAAATAAAATAAAATAAAATAAAATAAAATAAAATAAAATAAAATAAAATAAAATAAAATAAAGTAAAATAAAATAAAATAAAATAAACAAAAAACAGACAATTTTATTCAAAGTACTCTATTCAAAGTAATTTGCACAGGAGTAGCGTCATTTTATACGCTTAAATTTTAACCTATCATCTTCTATGAGATAATGGATTAAAAAAGGATGTATCTACCCACACATCTATTTAAATACACAATTTGACTTTAGATATATGAGTAGTACCTAAATTGCTCATAATATGAAGTACATAACATGTATTTATATCTGCAGTACTGGTGACTTATTATGTGACACTATGTACTTTTCTGTATTATAGAGAATATCAGCTATCATCAGTGTTTACATACCTTCCGTTGTTAAAAGAACATAAACACCACCTTCTTTAATAAAGTCACGGCTTCTAAGTCTCTGGTGAGTTAAGAATGCACTCGTTCCACGTCCTGGACCTCTCATGAATGTAGTTCCATTTGGGAAAGAAGCTGCAGATCCCACTTTATCTGGCCTATCCCAAAAATAATTTGATGAGGAATCTGAAAGGAAATGAACTGAATGTGAGTGTGGAACTACTCTAGATTATTATTATTATTTTTTTTTTTTCTCAATAGGGTTCCTCATTCTCATCTAATCTTTGCTGCAAAATAGTACTAAGCTCTCTCTCAACAGCCAAGACAGACTGTGTCCAACCTTGCCTGTTTCTGCTCATGGATATAATGGAGATGGAGATAAATTACCTGAAACTCAAGGAACAGAAACAGTGTTGAACCTGCCTAAAATAGATTTGTTTTTTGTCTCTGACATAGTTTCCATGAAAATAAACAGGAGGCTTTACTTTTGGAGCAACCTATGTAAGTTGAGGGATTTTTTTGTTTGTTTTTGTTTTTAACATATCAAGAAATAGACATCTTAGTGCTTCCATTCCTACATTAATATTATAGTCTGAAAGCCTACAAAACTAATTCAGCAGTGGAGGTTGTTTCTTTTGGCAAAATTCTTTGATGCAGAACGCCATTTTGGCTTAAATTCAATCTTTATTAAATGGTGAATGTGGGGTTTTACCTTCATATTTCTTACTGAGATTCCTACCATTTCTCAGAGTTACACCTTTACCTAAACTGCCTCCAGTCCAATTATTGTGGACAATTGCTCCTTATCTTGTCACACCTTGAACGAGTACAGATTATGTAACACTAATCAGAACTTTGTCCATCAGGTGATTTGCACTGACACCGCTGTTCATTTTGCAAGAAGGGAGGCTATGTATTTAATAGCTGAACTTTCAGCTAGTATCAACTATTTAATTCAGCTTTTTTTGTTGCTGTTTCAAGCCTTCTGGAAGGCTTGCATTCACAATCTTATGAAAGAAATGCTAGGCATGAGTGACCCACCTGTTTCTCATACATATCAACTTTGAAACCAAAGGTTCCAGTTTAACTTACTCATATGTTCAAATCTTTCTTGTCTAAGGATCAATTATACTGCTGCTGCAAGCAAATCATCCATTCTAGAAGTTAAAAAAGGCTGTGCTAATTTATACAACAAGAAAATTTGACTCTTATGCTTCTTGTTTGATTGTTTTTAAGCATACTGGATGGTACGTCTGGTTTTAACTAACCTGATAATTCCAGAGGGTCTGTTGTTACACTTCTTTGGTTTGACATTCGTTGACGAATATCAGGATGCTGGTCAAGCAGAATCATGGTAACTTGCTGCCATGCACAGGGCCACTGCAACTGATCATCATTTGCTCCAGAAATCAAGTGCAAGTATATTGCTAAATTAAATGGGTTATCAGTGGTACCATTTACATACAAGCCAACCTGAAAAGCGTATCCTTTACTAGAGTAAAAGGGTGGACTATATATTTTTCCTGCTGTCCCTGCAGGACTTGTGTTGAGGAGATCCGTGAAGTTTCTGATGTGCCAGACATGGTGAGGACATTGTGTTTCTGACAAGTTGATGTCATCAATAGAGAGACCTCCATTTGATAAGCCACTTCCTCTCACACCTTGAAACACAACCCGGAATTTACTCGTGACATTCAAAGAAACGTGATGGAGCTGCCAGTAATTCACAGGTGAGCCTGAAAAACATTGGTAGGGATTTCTAGGTAAGCAGTACAATCAAATATCTGTTCCAATGCTATGAAAGAATTTATCAGCTCCACCAGCACTGAAATGATGGAATATTTCTCTGGTAGACATAAATTTTTCAGTGCATGATTATATTTTTTCAGTTTAATTTTTCAGCAGATTTAATACACGCAGAAGCTCTTTAATTAGAGTGAGAACAGTGTTAATGTTTCTAAGACTGCTTTTGCTTTTATGTTTTAAAGAACACTGCATTAAAATAGTTGAAATGTTGTGATAATTAAATGCACAAAGATGGCTGTCACCTGTGGTATTATAAAAATGAAACAATGAAACACATTGGCACCAAATACCTATAACTGAATAACAACATATCTCAAAGAGAAGGGAAAGAAGAAAAAAAAAAAAAAAAAATGCAGAGAATTCTGGGACTCCAACACTGCAAGATTTGTATGGCTTGCTTGAACTTTGCCTCCACAGAAGCAGTATTCACACAGCAAATCATAGAATCATAGAATCACAAGGTTGGAAGGGACCTACAAGATCACCTAGTCCAACCATCCTCCCATCACCGTAGCTACAACAAACCACTAAACCATATCTTGGAGCTCCTCATCCAGACGCCTCTTGAACACTGCCAGGGACGGCAACTCCACCACCTCTCTGGGCAGCCATTCCAGTGCCTGACCTCTCTCTGAGAAAAAAAGTTCCTTCTTATGTCCAATCTAATCCTCTTCTGGTACAACTTGCAGCCATTTCCTCAGGTCCTGTTTGTTGCCTGAGAGAAGAGGCCAAATCCCTCCTCATCACAACCTCTCTTCAGGAAGCTGTAGAGTGCAACAAATGCCTCCTCTTCTCTAGGCTAAACAATCCCAGCTCCCTGAGCTGCTCCTCATAAGACTGGTGCTCCAGACCCCTCACCAGTTTTGTTGTCCTTCTCTGGACAAGTTCCAGGGCTTCAATGTCTTTCTTGTAGTGAAGAGCCCAAAACTGAACACAGTACTCAAGATGCGGCCTCACCAGAGCTGAGTACAGAGGGGTGATCACCTCTCTGGTCCTGCTGGCCACACTATTTCTTATACAGGCCAGGATGCTGTTGGCCTTCTTAGCCACCTGGGCACACTGTTGGCTCATGTTCAGCCAAGCATTGACCAACACCCCCAGGTCCCTTTCCTCTTCACAGTCATCCAGCCACTCAGCCCCAAGCCTTTAGCACTGCATGGGGTTATTGTGGCCAAAGTGCAGGACCCAGCACTTGGCTTTGTGGAACCTCATCCCATTCATCTCAGTTCAGCGATCCAACCTATCCAGAGGATTAAAGCCAGAGATTTGCAAGTCCTATTACATGTGACAAAATGCCAGTGCAAATCTGATGCCACCTCTAGACGTGCCTGACTAGTAAATCCCTCTTGACTCCAACAGCAGTTTGCACAAAAATGAAGACTTCTGCACAAAGGCCTTTTAAGGCAAGTGAAAGTAGGACATTCTTTGTTTCTAGTACATGCAGCAAAACAATTTCTTTAGCTATCTGGCTTATGTTCCTCTGAATGGAAGGCCAGACTTTCAGCTGTATTTCTGGACTAGGCAGTGCCAATCCCAAGCACAGAATGCATGCCCCACTTTCCTAACTGTTCTAAACACAACACAATAGATTTCAGATAAGAATCTTGATTTCTTGCTGTTTTTCATTATTGTTGTTATAACTGAGAGGAAAAAAGTAATTTCAGAAAAAAGAACACCCCACTCTCTTCTATGAAATTGACTTCTGCATTAACTAATGTCTATTTGAACTGCAAACATAATACACAAGACTGGTATTTCTGACTCATGTTCAATGAGCAGATCAGTTACTGTGGTGTAAAATATCCTGCTCCCACTGCCTCGCCTGCCACAGGCTGAAGGCGGTCATGGCTGCTACAGACCAGCGGAAATGGTCTGGGGTTTGTTCCTCTAGCTCTCAAGCATGTGTAGTGCTCATGGTGTGAACCCACAAGCAACACCAATCATGGATGGAAAGAGCTGTGGTGTCTGTGCTTCCTTCCCTCTGTTGACTCTGTGTTGGCGAGAACAACTTCTCACAAGCCAGAAGTGAGACATTTTAGGAAAAAATTATCTTTAACCATTCTTGAAAGTTTTATCAGATCCCATTTGTCAAAGTAGCGTCCTCACTTGGACACATACAGCAGATCAGAGATTTAAGGGAAATTAATAGATTTGAGAAAAAGGGAATGGGAGAAATGAAAGCATATTGGCAAAGAAGGCCTGAGAAATGAATATCTGCCTAATCTGAAATCTACATCTTCCTCAGCATCCCTGATATTTATATTGAGGATTCCTGATGGCACACAGGAATGATGAAAGTAACAAAGTGAAGAAATGAGTGGAAAAAAGAAAACAACAACAGGCAAGAGTAGCAGTTGAGCCTTAAAGAACAAGAAGAGGTAAAAGAAGCAGACTTGATATCTATTGTGCAGAAGAACTTTCTCAGCCTAATTAATTCAATTGACTGAATTAGTTGTAGCTGTAATGGAGGTCAACTAATAGTTAAATATATGAGAATATAGTTTAATCTTAAGTGACTTCAGCAATTCTAGTTTAAGGAGTTCTTGTCCATCAGCAGACAGCCGTTGCTCATTTTATGTGCTCCCAAGGGCCCCATAGGCTCCCAAAGGCACAAGAATAAAATTTTCTTCAAAGTACGATACAAGCTGTGATCTGCTGCCCTTATTTTTCAGTTTAGTGACTCCAAACTTGGCTTAAAAAATAAGTTGAATTTTGATCATCTTCTTTTTCTTTTTTAATTGAAATCTTGGATAGTCCAGGGCACTTACATTTTCCTTTTCTTTATTACTTCTTTCTTATTTATTGTAATTTATTCTAATTGCCAACTTCATCTGTTGCTGATGATACCAGCAGATCTAGAACACTTAAAATGACTGTTCATGGAATTTCACCTATTTTGGTAAGAGAACTATCTTGATAGTGCAAGAGTTTAATTTGCCGTAATTTAGTATATTATAGGAAAATGGCTGATGGAGGATACATCAGGTATAGTATCACCAGCAGAGATTCAATTATATAGTTAAAGAAAACAAAGAACAAAACTAAGAGATGAGTCACTTTGCTACAGTATTTTCCCTCAGTACATTGAAAAGGATACTGAGCAGACAGCAAACCAAAATGCAGTTTTGTTCCATACCTTTTATCTCTTCAATTAGTCTCAGAGTACCATTTGGATGGGCATCAGAATACTCCCTGACCCAGACATAGAGCTGGTCGCTTTCACTTCCACTGTTGTAGAAATAGAATTGCAAGCACTGGAAGCCTCTTTTGGGATATAGAATTCTGCTCTCCAGGATAGCTGTACTTCCTCCTGCTACAGCACTGGTGTTGAAATGCATGAAATAGCCAGAATCTGTCAAAAGTAAATGAGAAACCAGTGTTGGAGTTAAAGTCAAAAATTTCCTGATGCACATGATGTATTCTTAACATCATATTGTAACAATGCTAGAAGATACAGTCAATTTAGGGTCACAGTAAGCTAGATCCTGTACAAATCTTCAGACTGAGGGATGTTACCTGTCTGCATTCTTCAGAGGCAGCATTGCTCTTCTCCTGTGGTATTTTTTTCTCCTTTGCTTGTCTCTAGCAATTTACAAGCAATGGGTGCTCTCTTGAAACTGTCCATACAGTGCTGGTAATTCACAATTGACATTCTCTTTGGAGGTCTGGTTTAAGCTCCTGAACTCACAAGTTTCTTTGACAGTTTCATAAGTTAATTAGCTACATTCTCTTCAGCCCAGAGCAGAGGAGCCGAGGGGAGGCCTCATGGAGGACTACAGTTCCTCACAAGCGGAGTGGAGAGACTGCACTGATTTGCACTTTCTAATGACAGCAATAGGGCCAAAGGGAATGGCATGGAGCTGTGTCAGGGGAGGGGCAGCTGGGGGTTAGGGACAGGGTCTGCACCAGAGGGTGGTAGGCATGGAGCAGGCTGCCCAGGGCAGTGGGCACAGCCCCAAGCTGACAGAGTTAGGGAGCTTTTGGACGATGCTCTCAGAAACAGGGTTTGAATTTGGGTGGTCCTGCATGGAGCCAGGAGTTGGACTCAGTCCCTTCCAATTCAGGGTACATTATGGTTCTATGATTCTCAACAAATTGTTCAGCTGAACTCTGATAGTGTACAGAATTTCTGAACTCCAGTCTTTTCTAAGGTATTACTGTGCAATTATTCAGAAAATCAGCACTATCTCTGACATGCCTGATATTTCTGTTGTGTAGTTTAAAACATTTTGCATAATTCTCTTGTGACATCAAGACTAGAGAAGATCAAAAGAGATAAGAACGTTCAATCTTCACAAATAAGCAGAAATCAGAACGTGTCACTCGGTTTTCCCAAGCGTGCAGTTTTATATTGCTTAGTTCAAAAGTTAACTGTGGTTTGTCAACAAATAAACATAGAACAAGGCCAAGAGCAAAGTCAATTGACTTGCCTTTGCAGAAAATGCTTCCCAAAGAGATAAGGAGAATATTTTCCCATACCTTCACATTCTCCCATGTTAGTGTGATCAGTATTTGGCCCAGCAGGAACGTGAGACAAATGTTGCCAGTCACTGTTATCATCTGAACTTTGAATCATGCCACAGATATTTTCAAGTTCAAAACTACATGTGTCCATGAAGCTTAGGGAGGAGGCTACAATATTAAGAGAGAGAGAGAAAAAAAAGTTCTGAATCTCTGTTACATAGCACATGTTTAATACAAAATACTCAAAGGCAAGAGCAGAGACATTAAGGTAATGCTAACAGAATAATTAGCAACATCAAACACCATCAACTTCTATATTTATAACATTTGGGAACTCAAAGTATTTGGCAGTTAACACTGACATTAGTGAGACATCATCAGGGCAACTCTGTGCACTTAACAAGCACAAGGAGGGAGGCCTCCAGCACAAGAAAGATGAAAAATGGCTGGAGTGGGTCCAGAGGAGGCTACAAAGATATCAGAGGGCTGCAGTACCTCTCCTATGAAGATAGGTAGGGGGAGTATGGCTTGCCTAGTCTGTAGAAGAAAGGGCTCTGGGAAAACATCACTGCAGCCATCCAGTACTTGAACAGAGATTACAAGCAGGAGGAAAACCAAATTTTTACATGGTCTGATAGTGACAGGACAAGAGAGAATGGCTTTTAACTAAAAGACAGGAGATCTAGTTTGGATGTTGGAAAGAAATTCTATACTCAGAGGGCGGTGAGACGCTGGCACAAGAGATGCTCAAGGCCAGGTTGGATGGGGCCCTGGGCAGATGAGCTGCTGGGGAATAGCCCTGCCCACGGCAAAGGGGAATTATTACCAAATGATCTTTATGGTCCCTTCCAACACAAGCCATTCTATGGTTTTATTATATTTTATTTATAAAAGGAACACTGATACCAGCCCTAACCTACCAAACTTCACAAAGCCAAAAGGTCTGAGGATTTCCCACTCATTCCTTCACCTTCTTTAGGCTTAGTTCACATATAGTTCAAATATAGTCAGAGCTTTTGAAAAAATTTCACCAAACCATCTAAGGGGGCTCTAACTTTGAAATACAGCATAGCAGCAGCTATTTGACTGCAGTATTTGCTATTTCTGCTTGGTTTTCAAAACACTGAACTGAAAACACATTTGGCAAAGATACATTTGAAACCAGTAGGTATCTCACCTCATACAAACTCTGAAGATCTGGTTTTCATATTAACAAATCAGAAGTTAACAAAAGAAGTAATAAATCCAGGTTCATGCCTATTCTTAGATTCATTTCCTGTTGTACTACATCTGAGCTCTCTGCAACATCGGCCATGATTTGAAAACAACTGTTAATAAAATGCTTTGTGAAATCAAAGCATAAAACAAGATATGAAATCAGTGTCCAAACAGGAAAGCTGTTAAAAAGTGCTGGTATGTAGAACCAAAAGACAAGAAGAGAGAAAAGCAAGACCCAATATTATACATCCTATTTCTTAAATACTGAGACAGTAGGGGGGTTTTGAACTCCTTTTGCACCAAATGCCAGTTACTTTCTCGCAAACATGACTCTTGGGTAAGAATAAAGTTATAAAGTCAAGAAGTATTTATATACTGCGTGAGAATGATGGAAAGTGTATAAGATAATTGTACAAATATAAGATAATTGTAAGAAGATCCCAGTCTGCTGTTAGACATCCTTAGCTTTAAGCAGTTACGTAAGAGCTAATTGACTGTGTGTCAAATGCTGGAAGCTAAGGCTGCATGTGTGTTCATTTTAGGCCCACGTGAAGATAAGTACCTTTATCAGAATCATATACTCATAAAAAGACTGTTTCAATAAACAGGTTTGATTACTATTTAAAGTATACTTAGAAAGAGGTTTAAAATGTAATGTAAGATCTTACACTCTACCTGGTATATTGAGGCAGTGAAGTAAATGTATCGCCTGTGTGCCAGGACACATTTGATAGTCACAGTTACATAATTATATTCCCCACCCCCAGTTTTCACTCGAACTCCTAGAATGAGTTCCATATGAGCAAAGCAACCATTTTGATCACTTTGCTAACAGGCTGGGTTTGAAATGGAAACCAAAAATTTTAAAGGCCCACACTTTCTTCATAACAACATCCATCCATCACCTGTTTGCCTGGACAAGCTCTGTCTGACAGACTGTGTGAGTGCAGAGCAGGTATGAGAGCCACGGCAAAGACACTCATTTCTGCAGAGCAGCAGCTGTGGAATAATGCAGGGGGGAGAAACAAACAGCTTTGTGCAGAAGCACACATTCTAAACAGCCACCCAAGGGATGAACAAAATCATCTACTGAGCAAAGCTGATTTTTGACTAAAGGTCAAATAAAATTGCACAGAAAGCTCTACTACACAGCAGCATTTCTGCAGGGGGGCTACGCTATTTCTAGCTGTACCATTATTTCTGGTGTTTTTAACACAATTCATTTCTCCAAATATATTCACACACACACACACACACACACACATATATATATTTACTTGAGGTTGGATGATAAGAAGCAAAGAATTTAAAATAAATTGAGAAACTTACAGCAGTTGTACAACTGATTCAGTTTCTGGAGATCATAATCACTGAAATCCATCCGCTGTCCTATTACATCCATGAAGTACGGTATGTTTGTTACAATGGTTGGTTCAGTTCCATTCCTGAAAGCAGTTTTGCTGTAGTGCATCACAGATGTATAGTCATAGGGAACATTCAGAGAGTCTGATGTTTTATCATCGTATTTATTGAAATTGTGTTCTCTACCTGAGAAGGAAAAACAAAAGAATGTTTATTGCCAAAGACAATTTTTGAGATACAGGATTAAAGTAAAAGAGAATCCTTTAGAACCTTGAGTACAGTTTGGTAATCCTTTTTGTGTATTTATTCTATAAAGGTATTTTATTACTAGCCTAAATTAATTTTGCTTTCTCTTTCAGCCATGGGAATGTAACATGATGCCTTCTGCTGCATGAAGTCCTTTTTCCTTTTTCCTACCAGAAACCTTTTCACTATGAATCTACTCAGAAATTGTGATGGGCTTGTGATACCCCAAAGCGGACATTCCATTTCAGTGCTCAAGTTATGTGCCTGTAGGAATGCCTCTTTATTTCTAATACATATTCTCTGATGTTTAATTGCTGGTCATTTCTAAGAAGTTTAAATTTGGACTTGAGTAAACTTTCAACATTTAGTTTTATAGATATTTTCTGAAGAATCAGAGAAAAGCATTATTAACTCTAAAGGAAGACAAAGTTATAAATGTTTTAAATGATGATCAGTCAAAATACAGGAACTATACTCTGGTCAGTGTAAAAAAGCTGCAGCAGTTTCAAGTGGCTAACGATAGCATAACTTGTAATTAAGAAGTCAGCAAAGTATAATGGAAATCAAATAACAGACTCTAAGTAATTTTCTGCAACATATACTTGTGTGTGCACCTGGCTATTGATCAGAAATAAATATGAATGCATAAGATTTAATTAGTCTGGTGCTCAGTGTGCACCTGCACCAGGCCAGTACCGTATCTGGGCACACTGCCTTGTATTCAAACTGTCTAGGTACTAAGGAAGATTACAGTATGCTGCAGAAGCAGACATAGATCCCAACCCTGAGGAACTCTATGCCGCAGACAGGCTTGTGACAAATATGCCAGTGCTTGCACTTGGAACCTACATTGCCACAATAATGGCTTGTGTGATAGGGACACCAAATCAGGTGTCTCTGGCCTCTGAGCTCTCTCTCAGGAGAAAGATCAATCCCTTCCCTTCAGATTTTCTTCTGGCTTTGGTTGTACTGGGTTTTGTAGGGTGGGCTTATTTTTAATTACTTTTACAGGCTCCCATAGTAATTAGTGACTTTAGTGCATTCATTAAAACAAACTAAATTACTCTCTTCTGTTGCTGGGTTGTATAGTACTTAGCACAACAGGAGTCAGATTACCAGTTAGACCTCTAGGAACTGCTGTGACATGAGTAATAATGACAACAACAACAAATAAGGCTGTCCATCCAAACCAAGTGCCACTTGATGTTCTATTTAGTGATGTTTTATTTATGGTGAACTTGAATTTAATTCAAGGTGAGGGAATCTTTGAGCCACGGATGGATGTCTGAAAGAGATGTTCCCTACTCAAAACATGTCATACCAAAGCCTGAGTGAGAAATCAGGAGAGTGACTGACCGGTCTGAATCCTGTCCCAGATGATGGACACGTAGTCATCTCGATCAGACCGTGACTGCTCGTGCCAGAAGCCCAGCGCGTGAAGGAATTCGTGCTCAACTGTTGCAATCCTGTCACAGCCGGCTCCAATTGAAAGCTGCTGCAAGCCGTACTGCCGGTTTCCCACTGAGGACCAGCAACTAATATGGAAAAAAGATTGGAAGACAAATCTGTGAAGTATATGCCACCCCTATGCCATGAGAAATCCAGAATGAGTCTGTTCAACAGGCCTTTCTTTGAGCGCTAGAGATACATTTTGCTATGAGTGTTTTTTCATTGATCTGTTCATTACTGGATCCTTCCCCCCCACGTGAAACTCTGCTTCGATGAGTAAGCAGCTCTCCCACTCTGGATAGATTGTTTTTAATGGGTTTTCTTTATCAGGAAAAAATTTAAAAAAATAAAATAAAAAAATAAAAAAAAATTAAACTATTTATGACTGAAAAAAATACAAAGATTATACGCACATGATTTAAGATATAAGATTTACTGCAAACTAACGAGTTGCTACTCCTTGTCTAGATCACCATAACTATCTGTGGGCATACTTTGGACGTGCCTTAGTGCCAGACAAACCATGGCCTTGCCACTTCTCACCTCAACCATCACAACCACCTCTCCATACTGTTTTGGCCTTTTGCTTTGGTGGCAGGTTGTGACTGCTAGGTCAGGTCCACCTCTGGGGACTGTACTCTGAAAGTCTGTCAGGTCTAAGAGGGCTTTTCTTCACCTCTTTTTTCCAGCTACTTGTGAGAGGTAGTTCTAGGGCAGTTGCCACTGACATACGCTCACAAGGCAGTGCCAAACTGCAGCTATACTGGAAGTTTTTATTAAAGAATAAAAAAATTCTGTGAGCTATCTGCACAAAGCAATAAAATGGCACCCCATCTCCACAAACTAGCAAGCACATTTAAATTGATGTTTTACACAGCAAATAAATCAACACTTACCCAATGAAATCCATAAAATTAATCAAGCACAAAATACTCCATAGGATTTGCAGTTCTATCACCCCAGAAGTGTAAAAAGCAAGCATACCAGGCACGGTAGGACCCTGCAACTTATTAGTGAAGCACATTCCACAGGATTTCTCTTTCTACAAAGCAGTACAAGCCTTAGCTATTGATTACTCATTAAAATCACAGTATGGAGCCTGGGAGGGAGCACACACAGCTTCCATAATTTCACTGGCTTCCCTTGAGCTAGGCCTCATATTGATTATATTGCTTTTTCTGGTTGTACAAAAGTCTAAGAAGTCCATTAAAATTCTGGGTATACTTCATACTACAGCAGATGCCTCTGGCTTCATGGCTGCTGCATAGAGCGCAGCAGGCTACAAGCACATCCTGGACACTTGGTAAAATCAACATTCAAACACCAGTGGATGCAGCTTCCCCTTGCCTTCGTTCTGCCAATTGCTTATGACACCAACATTCTGCAGCCACGGAGGGAATAAATGTGCATTCTGTCACTCAGTACTAAGAATAAAGCCATATGAGTGGGACAAAGGACACCTGGAGCCCACCCCATGATAAAGATGTCTTTCTTTAGGGAAGGGGAAGATGGAAAAAAATCCCAGCTTCTTCACGTGTTGTAGTCTGTCTCTGTCAGTTCAGTGCCTTCTGCTCTGCTTGTTGTTCCATCAGAGTTTAGAGTAGTGGGGAGGTATTTTCTCTCACTAATCTCACCAACCTGCTTTTTAAAAGGCAGACCATAAGAAGACACATGCCATCAGTAGCAGTGCTGTTCTCAAAGAACCGTTAGTTTTGCCAGGCTTGTTTTTACACTCACGTCCTGCTAGCAAATTACTGTCTATAGTTTCAAAGATCACCCTTTGCCTTATGCCACAGTGCCAAGAAGCTGAAGTGACCTCCTAGGAATGCTCCATGAAAACTTGGTTTCCCATTAGGAAATACATGATACAGCGTTGGTTCTCTCTGGTCTGCTAACCATCTGACTCTACCACACCATGTTAGTTTTCCTGGTGAATAAGCCCCGTCCTTCATGAGAAGAGTAGTAATGGCACTTTCCGGACTGCTAGATGAGCTTTGCAGGTATGTGCCACTTCTGATGCTCTTGCACTTCCATCTTTCACAAACATTTCTCAGGTATTCTGCTTATTGTAGGGATGGGAGGAAAGAAAAGGTGTTTAAACAGATTTTCAGTCTAACCTCTGCTGCAAATGTGTAGACTTGAGTTAGTTGCTACTTGTTTAGTGCTATATGTATTTGTGAATGTAGTAGAGGTGGTAGCCAAGCCCCGGCATGTGTTAGATGAACTGTAGGGATAGGGCTCTTCTCTTGGGGGTTGATGGCACTGTGTACATTCATCAGAGACTACAGGCTTGTTTTTGTACAGGGCAGCCAACAAACTGACAGCTGATTTCCTTTGTGACTAACTTAGAGTTCAATAAGATAATCCAGACCATTCTGGCCTACTAGTCGGAAGGTTTTTCATTTTTTGAAAGGAAGTTCCCTCATCTTCTTCTGTATGTTTCACAGATGTAAACCAGATCAGAAACGCAAAGACAATTTGACTTCTTGTTGGTGACAAAAAAAAGTTATGAATTACAGTTGGGGTTGCCAGGAACTTTGTGTTTCTGTGTGCGCTGTGCCTTCCGGACTGAGTTCTCCTGAAGGAGGGAGTTCTACAGGAGTTCTATTTAATAAAAAGAAATCTAGAAACAGAAGAGTGGAAGTGGGTTGCTTCTTGCATTTTTCATCTTGACTCATTATATCAGACCACAAGAGTGGGGCAAAATGAAAGGCAGTCACTGCTGGATTGGTTCTGATAATTTTGTCGTCCATCCCAAACCCAGCTCACTGAAATCGGACAACCATTTTCAGGAGTCTGTAGTTTATCTGCAGGCTTTTTTAAAAAGCATGCTGACTATTCATGGTGTTAGTGCTGCGTCAACTGAGATAACAAAACCATTTCAGAGGAAGCACCACACTAGGCAGTAAAGGCAAGATACGTTATCCAACTAGACTGACTTGTCTTCTCATTCACTGCGTCTCCTCTGTGTCTATTAGAAAATAAATAATGAGCTAATAAATCAACCATTGAGCAGAAGCTTCTTAATTGTCATGGCTAAAAGCTGTCATTCTTTTTTTTCAGGTACAATTATTTGTAAATTTGATGTATAACTTCATGTGACCAAGAAATCCAAAGTTTGGTTACATGAGCTTTCCATTAGGTTCACAGACACTGTGAAAATGCATTACTTTCTCTGTAGCCACTTATACATCTTTTGGGGTTGAGTTTCAATGTCAGGTGCACAGCATGAAGATTAGAAAATATAGAGTTGGAGAATGAAGAACTTTTGAGACAATTATCTGATATAAATATCTCAGAACGAGCTAAAAGGAATAGAAAACATTTCTATTAGAAAATGTTTTCCCATTTGTAAGTGCATTTTCTTGTATCAGGAGATGATTTTCTGAAAGTAAATTCCATCCCCATGCTATCAAGGTTTCCCTGATCTCCTTTTCCAACAAGAGAGAAATGGGCTGGTGCAGTGTGCAGGGCACATTTGTTCTGTTACACTGTTTTGATAAAGACTGTCTTAGAAAAGGAAGCAGCTGGTGCAAATTTGATTGCTTTCCTAGAAAATTATTTTGCAAAAACTAAGGTGAAACAGGGTAACTACTGATCAGAACAGATAAACTGAAACCTCAGTGTAACATCACAGCGCTAGGCAGCGTTTAATCATCTGGATGTTTATGTGACATTGTTCAAATGCAGTTCGAATTGTTACAGTGAAGCAAATGCATTGCCCCACAGTTGAACCTATCACATTTCCAATAGGCTTTTTTTCTAAAGCCTATGATATGCTTACTATGACCACACGAGTGTGACATTCCATATAGCCAAAGATCAGTCAAGAAATTAACGGGCTTGTTTCAGATCTTCGCCTCTTCAGGGACTTGATTATTCATTACATTTAGAAGCAAGTATCAGTGAGAAACTTAATTACTACTATATAATACTTGCTTTGGAAGATACTACATTTTCTAGTTAAAAAAAAAAAAAAAAAAGACAGAAAATGAACACAAAGAAAACCAGAGAATTACAACCAGATAGATGAGTTTTAGAGGAATGCTTGACATGAATACAGTCTGTAGCCAAAAAGAAATAAAAGGGTAAGAATTATTTTATAATTTTCCTCTTACCCACTGCCTTTGAACACAGATATATAATTCTCCTCTCCTTCCCAAGGTTTGAAGTCAATACAGGTTTTGAGTCGATACTGTTCAAAAGCCTTGAGGATGACTCCTTTAGCATTAACTTCTGCAATGTAAACAGTGTTTTTGTCAGTGTTGAGCCACTGGGTTTGTACTGTTACCCATATGAAGCAAGTCCAAAGTGCCCGTACCTTAAGGGCGGGTCTTGCTCCAGCAATCTTTAATCAAAATAAACATTTTTGCTGGGCTAAGACCTGTGTAACAGAGCAGTGGAACAGGATGCCCAGAGAGGTTGTGATGTCTCCTTCTCTGGAAATATTCACAGCTTGCCTGGACACATTTCTGTGCAATATACTGTAGGAAACCTGATTTACCAGAGGGTTAGACTAGATGATTTCCAGAGCTCCCTTCCAACCCTACAATTCTGTGATTCTGAGAACTTGAATTCCCTCTCTCACCATTCCTCTCTGCCATGCAAAGCCACAGCTAAGTGGACCTGAAGAGATGGAGAGCAGCACAACCCCACAACAGGGCACTCAGCGATGTGCCACTGCAAACTGCATTGCAACACAGAATTGTCAGTTTGCCCCCAGTGCTCTAGGTGGTGTAAACAGCCAAGTAAGCTGCCTGGATTTAATAAGATCATTAGTGTCATTTTATTTCTTCTTAGAACAGTTTAATGTCTTGAACATAAGCTTTTCAAAGCAAACCAATCTGCCAGGTCATTACAATGTCAGGTTAAGAGCATCCAGAGAAGAGATGGGACCCCAGTACCAGTACCAAGGTGAGATATCCTGCTAGTTCATTTTCAGGCCAAATCCTGTTGGGGGAAATGGCCTGCTCTAGACTAACAGCGTGGCAGTAGGAAGAGGAAAGGATGCCACGGATCTTTACTGACCTGTAATCAACATTTCAATCAAAGTGACATACAGACATTGTCGAGGACAAATACTGTACCCAGGCTATCATCAAGGACATAGGGGACGACATGGGGCCAGCGATATTCATCACCAATGATGGAGTTTCGCTCTTGCATCTAAGAAAGAAAGTAAGTATGCAGTTTTCTGTAAAAACTGATCTAGGATCAAGGACTAAGATACTGCTAACACTATGTTTCTTATGAGATCATATAAGAAAGATAAGAAATCAAAGAGTTCAAAAACTTTGGAAGACTGAAAGGCCTATGGCTTGGGTTTGAAGTGAAACACGTTTCTCCCCATGCCTCCCATTTCTGCAGCATTTTCTCCATACAGATTGTTTGTAATTTTGATGCATATTTGAGGAGAGCTTCAGCTCCTGTGGGAAGCATTAAGTTCCGAAGTTCTGAGATGTGCACAGACATCAATAATTCTGCATTTTTTTTCATAACACTAAGATTTGTTCCTGTGCTATTAACAAATGCTTTCCTTAACTTCCATTGATATGCCTGGGCATAAGCAGTTCGTCAAAAAGGAAAAGAAAAACACTACTGACTTTCAGGGGCACATGATAATTTTTTTGGCTTCTACTACGTATCTTTGAGATGTAACTGGTTATGCTAATATTTTTTACACTTACTGATTGAACAGGGATAGGGAACGTGGTATCTCACAGGTCTGATTTTCCATTGGTTCTGGTTTATCTGTTTACACAATGAAAGTTTTGCAGCACTGGTCTATAAAGTTAATTGGCTCATAATTTACATGGATATTCTGCAGATAAATTAAGAATGTTTAATATGACCCTGTCTGGATGTGATCTGTGCTGCTGGATATCCTAAAAGTACAAACATAAAAACAACAGCAAAGAAAACATGATGCTAATGATATTGATCTACTGGCTAAACTGACCTTATTCTGGATAATGTTTCTGTAAACGCACCCGAGTCCTTCATTGCCTATGACATTTTGTAGAAATGCATCTCCAAACATTTCCAGTTCATTGTAACACAAACAGCATTTATTGTTCGTATGAGCAGGGTGCATCAATCACATTTCACACCACTAATATTTTACGTTGCATGAGTCAATGACACAGTTCTGGTTTTATATTTTACATTCAAACTCACCCCATCAAGTTTGATGTCTCCCTCAAAAAGGTCCAGTCCTAAGGCTAAAGAGAAGAGGAGATTAACATGTAGTTATTATACTGATCTATAGCTACCAGCAAAATAAAAAAAGAGAGAGAAAATGAATTAAAAAAAAAAAAACAAACCCAAACCTTCATTGATGTCAAAGATGTCTTGATCAATTCCTCCATCTACGTCTACTTCTGAAAAATAAAAAGACAAGTGAGGTAGGATGTGAGCCCTTGCTGTTATCTTTATGATGTGTGAAAATTAATGCAATAACAATAACAGTAATTATAAATCTGCGTCTGTCCTAGCAATGTTTATGAGCAGCTGTTTTTGTTGACTGCCTCTCATGCATACAAATTGATCTGTAAACAGAACTCACCAGTAGTTTCCAGGGCAGGCTGGGGAGAAGAAAGGAAAAGATATATTATTAGAAAGGCACACAATGAAAAGCAGCTAGCATTATTCTCTCTACACTACTAGAGATGCATTTATGCTCAAATAACAGTATTTATCACATTGCTTGTATTGGGCTGATTGGACCCACTGTCTTCTCATTTGACTGGAAATGCTCATTTTCTTGTTTCAGCTTTTTGCCCATTCCACGCCAGGCTACCCAACATGCAAGTCAACTGGTACTGCTCCTGTAAAGTTTTCACAACCCATTACTTCTATGAAAACAAATATCGCTACTAGTAAAGTACTGTACAGAACCTATGAAAGGTATACCTAACTGTCAATTGTAAAGCAGCATCTGGGGAACAAATCCCCTGTAAATCCATAGTGTCAAGTTTTATTGCTTTTGTGTCCTATCATTACTTTCCTTTATCACAAGATATCCACAAAAGAGTCTCCAGTTCATGTATTCAAAATTTGAAATGAAAGTGGAGCTTGTAAAATAAGCTGAAATTTCTTCAAACCGTGTATTACACACTATTTATTTGCTTTTAAACATCTACTCTTACACCAATTTTTTGTTAATGTGAAAGAAAAAAAAATACAACAGAGAATTGAAGCTTGCAATACTTAAAATCACATTTTCTCTTATATTAAATAATGCTAATGGAGCAGTGAGGTGCTGGCACAGCTACCAGGGGAACCTGTGGATGCCCCATCCCTGGAGGTGCTCAAGGCCAGGTTAGATGGGGCCCTGGGCAGCTGAGCTGGTTGGGGGCAGCTCTGCACACAGCAGGGGGGTTGGAACTGGATGAGTGTTAAGGTCCTTTCCAACACAATACATTCTATGACTCTGTAACTCTACAATTCTATGCTGAACAGCCTTACAGCCATTAATGGAGGACAGACATTTTTATAGTTTCAGTAATTATAAACTTCTATGTTCTCATATCTACTAATCAGAAAACATAACTATGCTAATGGTAAAAATTGGCTAGCTCATGAAAAAAGCTCCTTTATCTAAAGTCAGAGCTCATAAACAGAAATCGGTGTAGCTAAGCCCAGCAGTGTCTAAGGTACATAAAACGAAGTATGAATCCATTACTGACAAAATCAATTGAAATCCAGGCTAGTACTGGATCTGAAAATTGTCACTGAATGTTTTACATTGATGGAATTCTTTTCATCATTCCTTCTTATTTATTTTGGAACAAAATTAGGCCCTTAGTCATGTGAATCTTAACAGCAAATTACTCCAAAGAAGTATCTGTGTATTACTTGTTCAAGTAACAACAGCTTCAGTCTTAGCACCGGCCTGACAGCTAAGACCCAGGTGATGAATTTCTAGCCTCCAAAAATGTTCTGAACAAATAAGAGATTCACATTTCACAGGCACATAACAGGGGAAGTACACCTACGAGGTGTTCCAATGAGGAAACTGATTTAATCTGAACAAAACTACTTATAAATCTACACCCAAACTGTGTTGGGTTTGTTTTTGTTTTCTGGAACATTTATAATATTAGACCATAACTTTTCACGCAACACGACACACATGAATTAAGTTTCACTGGAGGTTGGTCAAACCATGGCTTGTCAGCATACTTAACTGGCTTATAATTCAAGTGCATCTCAAATAGGTGGGAAAAACACCTCACCTATTCTAGTTGTAAAAATTGCGCATTGGTGGTAATCGGTGGAGAAATAAATGAGTTGCTGCATACAAAATTCATCTGTCTCTAAGATAGGTATGGAACCATCTCAATGCCCTGGCATCTCTAAAAGATGATGGACCTCACTGAGCTTCCATCCAAAGATGTGATGGATCACCCAGTGAAAACTCTGTGGTCTCATCATAGACATAGGCTGTAATATGGTCAAACTCTTAGAGTAGTAGCATCCAGAAATGTGAAAGAAGCTCTTCCTGGCTACAATGAACATGGAAATCAAGTAAGTAGCCCTGATGTTCTAAAGACCCCCTGACACATAGACAAGCCTACTAAGAACAGCAGCTCAAGGGAAACAGAAATCTTTGTTTCTGCTCCACGAAGAAGAAACAGAATTCTTATTTTGGAACAACCATACACTTCAGTTTTTTCCTCCCAAACTCATATCAAACTGTATTGCTTATTTAAGCATACAAAGAAAATGTTCTATTTGCTTTCTTACCTGATTCCAGACCACCTGAAGAAGACAACTTAGGAGCACAAGCACAGAAAGCCAGTTCATGTTGTTATCCAGTCAGCAAACATCTGAACTAACAGAATTCAGACCAACTTGGTGTTTAAGACAGTAAATATCATAAACTGAAACCTTTGTCCTTTCATCAACGATTAACTTCCCCGCCTCTACCTTGTGAAGTCCATCATAACTGTACTAAGACAACTAACATGTAGTTCAATCAGTTTTAAGCACTTTTACATTGAGGGTGATTAAACATCAGAATAAGTTGCCTGGATAGGTTTTAAAGTCTCTATTCTTGGAGATATTCAAGACCCAGCTGGCCACATCTACGAGGACTCTTCTTTGAGCATGGAGGTCACACCAGAGAGTCTCCAGAGCCACCTTCCCACCTCATCCAATGTGTACATCTGTGAATAAAGCTGGCACTAAATCCCTTTGAAAAACTGAAAGCTCATAAGGCACTCAGCAGGTAAGACCTAAATATATTTATATGTTGGGGTTTTTTTGCAGAATTGGAAGGTGGGAATGCGTGAATCTACCCCCAACATACTTTTGGAATCTTGCTGTTAGAAAAGGCAATGTCATTTATACTGTCGATAAAAGCAAAGCACTGTACTTTGTCAGTAAATCAGCAGTATTCTTCTGGATTATTTTAAAAAAATCCATACATAATTAATCTTTAAAACGTCTCTTTTGCCCTTGTGTTATTGGTGTTCTTACTACTTGGAGTTTTTTCTGACTTCAGTCATCTATTTACAAACTGCCAGTGAGCGCTGAAACGGCTGGCTTCTTCTTACGCTTAAATTCAAGGTACTTGCGGATATTCTGTGATCAGACTTGGCGAGATGTTCATTTCCCCAGATCTGCTACCTGATTAGAATTCCAGAAAAACTAAAATGACATTTGGATTTTGTACGGTGACTGCAAAGAACAGATTTCCGCATGATTATATCAAAATTAATAACATTTCTCATAAAATTTCAAGTATCGGAGCTGGTAAGAAACAACTAATTGCTCTTAGGCAATTGCCAAACTTAACTTCTAGCTGCCTGATTCTAAGCTTATTTTACTTTTTAACCACTGAGAAGCAGTAGTTGTGGATGTCGCTGCTCCTACATCATCGTATTTTCTACAATGGTTAATAGCAAATAACGTAGTCCCCTATCCACCAACAATCACACTGCCAGTTGAGACTTTTTAATCAAAGCTTCTTCTGCAAGTTCAGCAGCCCTTGACTCCTTCCTAATGCCTTCTGCAGCTGCTGGGTGATGCCAGCAATTCTCCCTTCTGAGGTTCTCTAGGTTAGGCTGGCTATGCCTACAGTAACATTTACCAACTGGAACAGATTTGTAAATCAAAGTATTTGGTGCTAAGAACCTGGCTTCTATGTTGTACACATTTCTCGGCCAAGTTGTGATCTGACCCAAGGATTGCAAGTCAGCAGTGGCAACTGGACTGCATTAAGCAGGCTCTGAAGCACATATTCTGGTTTAGTTTCATACCAAAGGAATTCAGTTCATAAGCACCAGCACTCCTCTGTGATGCGAACTAAAGCATGTTAAGTGGGAATGATAATACTTGTTTAAAAAACACTGTCAGCTCAAGGAAAAGACTGCAACAGCTACAATCATTATTCTGTGATTACAGTACCTGATCGGTACCTTCCAAAGGACTCAAAAGAATGAACATATTTTTTGGTGTGGCCACTTGGTGTTGGAAAAAAGCTTAGCAGACAGTTTTTCTATGCCTTTGGTCTGTTCTACATGCAACTGATAGGGACAGTCTCCTTTCTTACCCCACATCCACACTTGCAAGATGCATCAACCAACACTGACCTCACACCAACTTCTTCACAATAGGAGATACGAGGACCATTTTCCTGTCACAAAGAAGGATGGAATAAACCTCTAGATTGTGACCATTGCTGCTCAAGGAACAGGCTAAAGTGTGTCCAAGAAAGCAGTAGAAAGTGTTGGAATTGGTGTATAGTAACACAAAAGAGAGAAGGCACCATTGAAGCTAACCATTGCACACAAAGTTAGCCGGTGTACCTGACCCTGATTTGTTACACAGTTCACACACGTTTTCCTCCCCATTTACTCTGATTTTTAACTAGTTTAAGTTTTGACATCTCAGTCCGTAATCTGCTAACAAGAAAACACAGCACAACAGATAATTAAGTGACATGTGGAAAAAAAAAGGTGAAAGTTCTTTGCGTGACATGTGCCTCCCATGAGGTAGCAAACTGGATTAATGAATTCATGAAGGCTAGTGCAACATATTAAAATAGGTGGTGTGCATTTTCAGATGAATAAAAGTGGCAGTCTTAGGTTATGCATTTATCCTACAATTACCAAGACCTATAACAGCTAAAAGTAACACGTGTTCTTTCTTGATACAGTTAGGGACCTGTGGATCACAAGGATTCTGGTTATATTTCCAGTTTAATCCGCATGTAGAGTCCACCAACATCCTGACCAGACCAACATCCTGACCAGAAGCTCTATATTTGAGGAAAAAACATTAAACACAAAGCAGAAGGAACAGGTCTTTAGCAGGTTGCTTCTTTTCCTTTTTTTTACAGTTCTTTGCCTTCAAACATGTTTTACAACTTTTATGGGTGCTAAGCTATCTAAGAAGCCCTGAGTAACTATAAGAGACACCTGCAAAGTCTAAGATTTTGCTAGTCAATTAGATTTCTTTCCCTGCAGACCCACAGGCTCCCTTGCTGCTAGTACAAGCAATTACAAGGAAAGACATTAGAAATCGATGTGGAGGTTGCTGCAAATCTACTGTAGCGACCAGGGAGATCTCCAGCACCACACAGATGGGCATGCAGAGCAGGCTACTGTCTGTTTATGTCTGTGCCACCAAAGGTGGGCACTTCCATAGCATGGGTCGTAATAATAATCCTGCAGTTTGCATCTTGTGGTTTTATTGCAGAATAAGGAACATTCATCAGGCATTTTCCAGTGCAGACAGAAAGCTACATGTGCTTAGTAAAGCTATATCTGGGATAATAGCCCAGGAATGGAGAATAATGCTGGCAGAGATACTGGGAAAAAAATAAATGAATGAAGTGTGGGAGAGAACAAAAATATCTTTTAATGCTTGCATGTGGTCTGTAGGAGCAACTTAAATTCAATATGCAACATAATAGAACCAATTAAAAGAAAATAAGTAAGTAATAGCTCTATATGGACAGAGTTTTTCTAGCATCTTTGGTGGGTACTTTTGTACTTGGCTAGTTTTGTTGCTCCACACTTCAGCATAAACGCTTTGGTAATTTTGCTATCCATGTAGTGCAGTGAGCAGCTGTGAGTCAGGGCACGTTGACATTTAGGTGAAACCTGACTGAGTTTTCATGTGAACTTAAATGAGATAAATTAATTAAATCATCTTGAAAATTGCTGGCTTGTAGAGCATTATGTACCCCACTTAGCAGTGCTCACAGACCTGCTTCGAAAAAGCAGGATGATATTCCAGTGGTCCATCATTCTCAGATAGCTGGTTGTTCCTTGCTCTGTCTCAGACTTCATGTGTTATCTTGCACAAATTAGTTCCACTTTTTCCAGTTAATTTCATGAGGGGATAACACTGCAAAACTACCATGTTAGCTGAAGAGGCACAAGCACCAATAAAGATAAGAGCTGTCAGATAAACCTACGAGATAACACACCCTCAGTCAAATCCAATGTGTTTCAAGTTGGACGCCTAAGAATGTCAAGTTAGGAAACTCCAACGTCTACAAATCCTGCAGGAGTCACAAGGAAATAACATATGGGAGTGAAAATCACAATAAATTCCACCTTCTTATAGAGGAGCAAACATGACATGTTTGCTTTGACTAAGGGTTATCAAGAAAAGGAAACAGACCTTCCGTTTCCTCCCACTACCTAGATAAAGGTAAATGAAAAAAAGCAACATTACAAAGCAACCAGAGGAAGTTCGGGTGTATAACACTTCACACTCTGCTGCCCATTGACACTTCAGGTGTTCTTTAACTGTTATCTTTTCGTTTACGTGAGAAAACTGTCTTTTGTAAAACAAGATAATTTCTTACACAAATTGCACCTCTTCCCCTCCAGTGGAACCTGAACTACACCTGACGTGTTTTCTCACAATCATGTGTTATCAGTGGGATTACACTGGGAAACAAACTGTGACCAGTATGCACCCCAAAGCAGCTGCAGCTGGCCATGATATGCTAAAGCTCCAGGAGCACATTCCAGGGATGTGAGATGTGGGAGCCTTCACTAGGGGGAACCTCTCTCTTCATTCCAGAGGCCTGAGGCAACTTCAAAGCACCAAGAAGCTTGTAAGACCACAAGCCTACCTGGACTTGGCACCTCATCACTGCAGCAGTTGGTGAGTGTGCAGCTATGAAGCACGAAGGCAAAACCAGCACCAGCCCCATTGCTCCTAGCACAGACAGCAGTAGTCCTCAGATGCCCCCTGGTGATTTCCAGCTGCACTGCAACCCTTTAATCTTAAAAGAACTCTGAAAAATATGTTAGAGGAAGGAGAGGAATTGCAAAGAAAGAGCTTGCATGGGTATGTTGCACTCAGTGTCCAGCTGTGAAGCAGGAAGCACTCGCTTCTCCCTCGGTGGACACAGCCCCCATGATAAAACACACGGCCACAGCTTTGTGTTTGAGGTTTCAAAGCATATCAGAAACATTCTTGCTGGGATCATTCCAATCCACAGTAAAGTCTCTTAACCCCTAAGCCATTTAAGATGCATTAACGCTTTATGAAATATCTGAGTAGAAATATCCTACGACTAAAAGTATCAAGGAGTACAAGTACTGAGAAAATTAGCCTTCTTAAGTACTGTATTTACAGACAACCCAAAAATATTCAGTGCCCTCTTGTGGCTTGCATTAAGAAAGAAGAAAAAAAAAATCATAGAAGAAACTACTGAAGTTTGAACACTCTCACAACTGAGGTGGCACATCCATCGTACCTTCCATGACACCACTGCCACAAACATGAGCCTGGAGAAAGGCCTGTTGAAAGACCCAGATAAGCGAGGAAAGGCTGAGAGAGGTGGCACCCTTCAGCCCATGGAAGAAGTGGCTCAGATTGGTCTCATCTAAGTCTACCTGCTGGGACAGAGCCAGGCTCTTTGCAGTGGTGCCTACTGTCAAGCTTAGAGGCAATGGGTACAAACATGGAGCACAGGATGTTTCCTCAGAGCACCAGGAGCACTTTATGCTGTGCAGGTGACGGAGCACTGGCACAGGCTGCCCAGAGGCTGTGTGAGCTCTGCTCCTCAGAGACCTTCAGCAGCTGCCTGGACATGGGGCTGGGCCCCTGTTCTGGTGCCCATGATATTTACCCCTGAGGCCCACGTCAGCTCCAAGGTATTGAGGGCACAGCCAGAGGAGCTTCTGAAGTATAAAGACCAAGAGACAATACTCAGAAGTTAAATAACATAATCTTATCTATGTAATTGCTGAATAAAAGACAGAAAGGACAATGGGAAGGATACTTAAATAAGGAAATCCTATGAAAGTTGCTGCAAAGTCTGACTGAACAAGGGAGGTTAAGGCTGGAAAATGAAGGGGTGAACGCTGGCCCTTCCCAAAGCAGACATAAATTTAAGCACCATAACAGTCCAAGCCAACTTTATGAAATGAAAATCAGGCTGGCAAATCACTGTAAAGTAGTAATTATAACAACACTGTAAAAGCCTTCTTATAATAGTGGTCCTGAACTTTGTCTTCTACGTATATTCAAACACATAACAGGACACAGAAGAGACCTGGTATCTAGAACCAGTTTAAATGCATTCTGTACTGAGAAGAGACCACGTGACGTTTGTGTCATTTAATCGCTAGTTCCAACAATTCTAAAAGAACTTTGAAGGTGCTTCTCTCTTTGTCACAGAATACCTGAGATTAGAAGGCACCTCTGGGTCCATCAGACCCAAGCCCTGCTCCAGCGGGGACACCCAGATCCCCTGATCAGGAAGAAATCACACAGAGCTGCTGGGAAACCTGTGCCAGTGCTCAATCACCCCCACAGCACAGGTGCTGCCTGGTGCTCAGAGGGAGCCTCCTCTGTTCCAGTTTGTGCCCAATAAAACAAAAGGTATCCAAAAAATATCCTAAAATCTATTGCATACTTACAGTAGTTCTAACAAACCTCGTGTGTTCACGTCTCACTGGTCTGAAGAAGAACATCTCAAGAGGAGTCCAAAAATGCTTCCCAATATGAATACCTTCTAGGCCTGACTACGTATCAGAAGATGACCCAGACACAGAAATGTCTCTCTTTCCCAGGGAATGAAGTCCTGACTAAGGACTGGAGCAGGACAAAGGAGAGAGTTCTACAGAGCTCACTTATTACATTATGAATATGCAGCCAAGGAGAATTAAACACACTGAGTGCATTGTCTCTAAATAATGAGATACGCTTTGCTACAGTGTAAGAAAATTAAATGGAATCTCTAACAAAGGGCTTATAACCTGATTTAAGTGGTACAATAATATATTTAGAGCTCACAAAACTACGTTACAAGGAGAAAGAACACTACAAAACAGAAAGTAAATTTATTTATTTTTTACCAACTTCTACCACTCAAAATAAGACCTTAACTCAAATCTCATAACCACATTACTGTCTATGTGACCTTAGACTATAAAAAACACAATAACTAATGAAAGGGCTTTTCAGCCCAGAGGAGCACCAGGACAAACCACCTGCACGCCACCACATTGGTCCAATAATGCAACCAGAAATTCTTTTCGCAGCAAAAACAAAGAAAAAGAGCAAACAAAGCCCCACGTTAGTTCTTCTCACTAAATCTACCTAAATAACAAGGTTTGCTATTGGCATCAAACGTTACGTAAATCTTTCTTTTAGGAAGTTACTTCTCTATTAACTCAGCATGGGACAGCAATAACCTAACAGGAGAGGGTGAAAAGATGCATTAGGAACAGTTTTGTCCAACCTCTCAACTTTTTTCAGTCATCCTTCATGAAAAGATCTTAAGACGTGATGTAAAATAGCTTGTCAGCACATGAGAGGGTTGTGAGATTACGCCACAAACCATTAGTTTCAGTAACACACACACTACTATTAACTTAAAACTATGAAAGCATATACATGACCATGAACCGGAGTTTAAGAAGTATCTGAAGAAGAAGTAGCAGCAGCAAATGGACTGATCATCTTTATTCTGCAACAAAGAAACAAATAGAAAATAAAATACTTTAATAGAAGAAAAAAAAAATAAGGGAAAAATTTAAACATAACATAGCATATTTCAACTATACACAATGCAACGTGAACATATTATTCAACAGCAATGTCTTAGTAAAGGTTGTATGTTTTGAGTACAAGCATGGCTCATTACAAATACACAACGTTTTATGCATGTTTGAGTTTCAGTAAGAAAGATCATGACCAGAAGCAGCATATTTAAACAGATCGATTCATGTTCCAGAAACGCTTACCTAGCGAATGTGCAGGATGCAATCTCTTCATATTAGAAGTTTAAAATATTAAAAGCAAGGCAGTGCCTACCAATACAGACATTAGCAAATGCAAATAAAGGGAATAAACATCGTGCAAGTTTCTTTTTTTTTTTTTGCTTTTTTAATATTGCATTGATACACATTTGTTGCTTTAAAATATGCACTGAAGTCTTTTTGTTTAAAAGGGAACAAAATGCTACTTCAGCAACTATGCATCAAGTGGCAACTAATTATTGCTATAGAAGAACTCGCTTCCCAGACTTTTAAAGTAGATGTAATCTCATTTGCAATTCTTAAATTACTCTCAAGTAACAGAAATAACCAGTTCCAGTGTCCACAAGGTGTTCTGAATCTGTATTGGCTATAGGCAGTCATTGCCAGATTATATAAATAAGTTACTGAATCTAAAGAAGTTACCCAAACTTTCATATAACTAATTAAATTAACTTGCAAACTTACACAGCAATAAAAAACACACACCATGGTCATTTTCTTTTAAAAAGTTAAATCTTTAGCATCAGGCTACATCAAAAATCCTTCGCCCTGTTTTGTAGTTGGCTTTGCAGAGGAACAAAGGGGGGAAAAAAAGAAACCTAAACAAACTTTTCCCTTTGCTTTCGGTGAAGCACTCCAAAGAGGCGTGTGGTCAAAAGAACACTAAAACAGACTGAGTGAGAATACTCAGACAGGAGGAGTCTGGAGGTTGTACTCCTGCACAACTGGTATCATTGTGTACAAATCACCAACTAGACAGAAATAGAAAAGAAGACCAGGTGTGTTCTTCACCGCCACACATACAGTACACGTTAAGAACAGTTTGACGCTGGGTCACTGCCACGCAGTGTGAAGGTTCAGTCCTCAAAGGTATACATTCAGAACTGTCTCTGTCTAAATCCCCAGAAATGTCATCTCTGCAGATGACTTATTTTTTATTTCCCCTTCCTCCCATTAATATTAAAGATCTGGATGTTCTTTTAAAAATGTATTTTCTATTTCAATTCAAAATTGGTAAGTGCTGTTTCTTGGGTTTTGTTGGTTGTTTTTCCTCCAATTTTAATGACAGTCTTGCTAAGAATTATCATGAATAGCAGAATGATGGTAATTAATTTATAGCAAGCTTTTCTTCTCAAGTGTTTCTTTCAAGCCTTTGGATGCAGCAGATGTCCACACATTAAACAGTTTCACCAAAACAAACAAGTTCATTTCTGAGCACCAATTTGTCCGAAGCCAATAAATGCTCTACTTACACAGTCTGCTGTGAGAGACAGAACAGACGGTAACTTAAATTCCTAAAACTACTGAAGTTTTTAAAGACCTCCAATGAAACAAAAAACCAGCTTGTCACACTCACGTAGCAAGGAAGTACATCTCTTGCATGCCTTCCTGAATTGCCTGGAAAGTATGGCAGGGGGGCTTATCTTCACTGATAGTTAGGAGAATGGTGAAAACCCTACATTCAGTTTTCTAATCAAGTATCCTACTTCAGTTATGCTCAAAAAGGGGAAGAAAGTAGATGTAATTATTCCCAGGCAATGGCAACATTCTTTCTTAGTGAAAGAAACCTCTGCATTGCTCATCTATACAAAACAAGTATTTTGATTTCTTACACCGGCACTGTTTTCATTTACACAGTAATGGTAAGGAACAAATCACAACATCAAATAAAACTCTGTCCTCGGGCAGGAGGACAACACAAATTGTTAAGAGACGAAAGATGAACTTAAATTCAACAGTGCAACAGAGCATCTTTGCATCTCTAAAATGCTGTTCTCGAAGTTCTTATTGGTCAATCAAAATATCCAGAATTAGTTAAAAAAAAAACAAACATATTGTAATTAACAGAGCAGTAGATGTTAGAGACAATGAAGACAAGAATTTGTTCCAGAAAGGTCTCTTGATTCCAAGAGACTGATCTTATTAAAAATATCAAGTTTGAGTTTCAGTAAAACCATATATGAAAAGTTCTTATCAACATGGAAAAAATTAAACCATTTTTTATTAATATACATTTCAGATTACCGACAGAAGTCATGTAATTTTTATTCTAAGATAACCAGTAAGACAGAAGTCCATACTTTAAAAGTTCACATGACAGGATTCTTGAACTGCATTTCGGTATTGGGCTTCTTCATCAAGCTGATAATTCTAAACAAAATGAAAATATCAAGATGGTCAAATAATCAAGTACCACAACCTCTAGTTCAATAATTCATTTTCCACATTTGAGGCTCTGTATTTCTGTAAGTATTTGATTTGATTATGTTGCACGGTATCCTTTATTTAACCAAGAACCAGAAGACAGAGAACTCAGATGAGCAGGACAAAGCTCATTAAGGCAGAAGAGTCCACCTTCTCTTCCTGGCTCAGTTACATTACAGAACAGTCAGCTCAGGAAAGCTGACTGCATCACACAGCTGTTCTACCAGGGCTTCCAATTAGCCATAACCTTTTTCATTAATAAACACAAAACCTTATCCCCACTCCACAATACTCATAGATTGTATCATATCTATCACAAAAGATGGGTGGTTAATCCTGCTTCTTTTGAAGAGATGTATTCTGTAATACATATATATTATAGAATAATACATCTTTTCGGTACAATTCTGGCAGGCTTCCCAAATCATAATTCCAATCACCAGTTCTACATCCTCAAGCTCTCAAGATGCACTCAAACTCAACAGCTCAATTCCCTGTGTCAGTCTCTTCCATGTCTTCATCAACAGATCACTCAACACAAAGTACATAATCTTTGTCTTCCTTAACCTGTGAGGCTGCCTATGTCTCAAATACCGTTTCTTCTATATAGGGCTAACACAGCATATCCTGAACTCTGTTAACACTCTCAAAACTACAGAATGAACTCTCCAAATCTCTAAGCCCATATGCAGGACTCAGCTGGTTGGCTTCAGTTATGATCCACCCAGTGACTACATCTGGGTATTCAGCTTTTAATCTACTCAAGGGCCATTTAATCAAAACGAGTCCAAAAGAACACTAACATCTTTTTTTACGTTGCAGCCCCTTTCACAACACAATGGAAGAGAGGCTGTAGCAGTATCCTGGCTTTTCAAGCTGAACTTTGAGTCCTGAGAACTATGGATTAACCTCAGGTGCCACAGAAGTCCAAAAATATCACATAAAACAGAGTATCACCCATTATGTTTTCCTCGGGAGGAAGAATAATAAACTGTTATAGAAAGAAAAAAAAGGTTCAGATTGAGAATGCAGAACTAAAGGCTTAAGTTAACAGCTTGGAGCTGTGCTTATTTAACTGTTGGCAACATCTATTCCTGGCAACATTTCCCATTGATAGCATGAAGTTAAGTATTCTACTCCCAGCTTCTGTCCAGAGCAGAAACAAAGTGCATAACCAATTGTTTATTTTTATTTTTTTTAGCATTTCTGTTTCTAATAAAGTAAAAACTAGCATTTACTCCCCTGCTTAACAAAGAGGGAAAAGCTTACCACAGATTCTCCATAGTCAAACTGGTGTCTCAGATTTAGATGGCTAACAAGATTTCTGGTAACCTGGCTAGAATCTGCCCAAGGGAGAGATACGCAAATAGGACAGATCTGAATTTGGGAAAGAGAAAGAAAAAGAGAAAAGTTTTAAAAGCTACTGGTAATAATAGAGAGTGCATTAAAGACATGTTCTAAGGGAATTACTAGTCTAAAGTAGTGTTGAATCTTACTACAGTTTACACAGAAATATAGTTTTAGATATTCTTTATTTCAGTGGTGTAACATTCAAAATTACATTTCAGCTTTCCAAGTTTGTTAGCACTTGCCTAAGGAGTGGAGGACTGTCACTTCTGTCTGCCACTCTATTCATTTCTGTTGTATAAAATTTAGAAAAGAAAATAATTGCTACATCTGACACTGTTTAAAAGGGTTTTCATGCACCTGAGATGATCAAGTTAGCATAAAGAAAAGATAACTCTTCCAATACGGATGAAATGAATAGAAAACAAAACAGATTTTTCTCCTCTGCTCCTACTGAATACCCCAGGTTATTTTCTAACTGTATGTTTCAAATAAAACAACAGTCAAGTTACAAATGGAATTCTATAAAAGCAGAACTCGGTTACTAAATGAAGGAGTGCATGTCAACTACAAAAGCTGTGTTTGTTTCAAACTGAGATAAATGAGACAGCTATGTGAGAAATGCCCTAAAACCAACCAAGTGCTGGACAAGAAGCTTTCAAATGAAAGCCATTCCTCTAGTTAAATGCAGTGCTATAAGTATTATGACTTAGTCAGATCACAGTGGCCTGTTAAGATATAGATGCTGCACACTTAAAATTCCTCACATGATCAGAATGAAAGTAGAAAGAATTATGCATAAGTAAAAACTTATTAAAAAGAGGTAACTCTACTTACTACAGGAACTATCTGATGAAGATGCCTGTTATTACAGTGATCCAGCAAGCGCTGTCTGGTAAAATTGGCTTCCTGACACAGGGGGCACTTGAAGGTTGGATGTCCACTGTAAGCAGAAATACAGTGTTAAAAAGAAAAAAAAGTGTTCTGGAAGTAGTATTACAGAAAGCTTAATTCAACAGTTAGATTGATATTACTTTCCCATATTTTAATAACAACAGCAAAAAACAACTTCTATTGATGTAACAGTAGACCTAACAGAGCATCTACCATTACTACTTCCAAATAGCAATTTTAAAGCACATTTATTACCTGTATGTCTAAATGCATTCTACTAAGACTTGGACTTCCCAAAATATTTGGTATCTAATTGCAACTGCACCTTATTCTTACTTGCTTACTTTGCGTTCAAATCTTTCAAGAAAGCACTGAAAAATCCAAACGTGTGGATGCAAACAAATTAGAAACTAAATACTTTTTTTAAAATAGAATTTGTTGCAGTTTCTTTTAGATAGCATAAGCTTACACTACAGTTAATTTGATAATAATTATAGGGAAATAAGCAGCTTACCTTGCATTTCCTTGACGAATTTGATTGTTAGCCATCTCTCCACTCGCTGGTACTGCATCATTCCTGCTACTTTATATGTAAGAAAAAAAAAGAAAAAAAAAAAAAAGATGAAAAATAGTGTTATTGTACTTGGCTATCAAAAGTTCTTAAAATTCATTAACACCAGAAAATATGAATTTCAAGACAAAACATGTAACAACACTAATATTCTGCTTTGGCATAGTCACTAATTAATCATGTAACAATATCCAGATGTTTAAGTTAAACACTGCTGCAACTAGTTCTGTTAGCAGTTTGAACTTCTGCTTTCAATATATTGATGGGCTGAAAACTGCAAAGCTCAGCCTGCTTAAAAATAGAATGTCAACACAGTACATAAAGCACAACCTATATATAACAAAAGGTCTATGAAACAGCATGTAAAAAAAAGGTCTTCGAAAAATAAACCAAAAGCAAACAAGCAAACAAAAATAATAACCCCACGACCAGGCTATAACACATCAGTCAGAAAGTATGAGGAAGAAAGTTCTTCAGCTCTACTATCTGAAAGCAAATTGGTAAATGGTATCTGATTTTACGGTGTGTAATATGCTGAAGGTTCCTTATACTTTTCATAAAAGATCAGCTCAAAGTAAAATCAATCTGAAAACAAAAGCTTACACAATAATGTTTTGAAACAGGATAACCACTAAAATAGAGTTGGGAAAGGAGAGAGAGGAACAAAAAGAGAAGGGAACTTCCTTGGGGCTAAATGTTATGAGATCTGTTACAAAGCAAGCTGCTCAAGTGCTGTCAAAGCAAAGCAAGTAAGCTGGAAATATTATACCATTTTTAGGAGACCCTAAAAAGATATTCCAGACCATCGTGTAGAAAGGTTTTCTTCTGTGTGCTGAGTAAAGAAAAATATCTGGAAAAACTGTCATCTTTTTAAGCCTAAGAACACAGACAATAATTATTACTAGAAGAAAACGCGTCCTGGAAAAACAAACAAACCACCACCACCAAAAACAAGCAAATAAAACGATTTCCGCTAGGGGAAAGAAATGCACTGTTATACATAAATCACCCTGATTACCTGTTCCCTGTTGAATCCTGGGAAATCTGTAATTTTGGAATAACAGAAGGAACACCGTATTCATCCTGGTACTTCTTACACTTTTTATAATGCTGTCTCATCCATGAAAACCTAACCTGTAAATGAAATGCCAAATTACTGAACTTATACCAAACAATCCAATGGTAGAAGGAAGATAATTCTGCAAACAGAAAGTATCATGTGCAGGGATTACATGGACATCATACGCAACAGAAAAACTAACTTATGTCTCTCCTCTCAGGATGAATGCCTTCGTCCCAAAGATACCATCTTCTCTGTCACTCTATGAGACTGGAGAGCATTCCTACACCCCACACCCTTAACAGCCAGATAACTTTGAGAACTCTTAGCTGTGAAAAATGCCAGTAAACTCCATTTGATTGAAACAAAGTTGTGGGACCTTCAAACTCTCACACTGAGATCAATGACTGAGGAGCTAACACAAAGAGGGGCCATAAGGATGGTATATGCACAACTGCTCTTTCATCCTTCTCTAGCCCACTCTTACTTTGTGCAGAGTAAAACTGTCTTATATTAAGTGTGTTCTGATAATACATAATCTTTCCATTTAAGGAAAACAAAGAAAAAAGAAAAAGAGGGGAATGAACACCAGCTTAATGATGCCTATCTGACTTAGATGCAAGGTAAGACGGAAATGAGTTGCCCTAATGAGTTGCCCACATTTTGTCCGAATTTGGACAAGCCCCACATCAGAACTTCAAGTTTAGTAGCACTGCCAGAAGTGCTTACAGGTTTAGAAGCCAAATAAGTCAAAATCATGAGTCTGTGCCCAGAGTTTGTCAAGGAACCTGCTTGGCTCTCCCTTTTGATTTATCAACTTGTTAGTGTTTCTTTCTCCCAGCTTTCACATAACAATGTGTTTTGAGGAACAAGGCAAGAAGCTCATCTTTCCACACTGGCAGACAGAGGTCCTAAGAGAAACCAAACTGACGGGAAGGCTACCTGAACTGGTAAA
Organism: Excalfactoria chinensis; assembly: GCF_039878825.1. Taxonomy (NCBI): domain Eukaryota; kingdom Metazoa; phylum Chordata; class Aves; order Galliformes; family Phasianidae; genus Excalfactoria; species Excalfactoria chinensis. Next base: position 41,130,016 of record NC_092826.1, read on the forward strand.
TAAAATGTGTGGCTAAAATCCTAGATTCATTCATATTAGAAGATAGACTACTCTAGAGCTCAGTGGAGTCAGGATTTCACTCAATGTTTTGAAAACAATATCCACTTTACAAAGGCATAGTAAACAGACTGATTTAATATAGGGCAGGGAGAAACTTCATATGAATGTTGGTAAACGCAGAGCAATCAACTTATACTTGTCATCCTAAAATTAAATTGTAATATATTTATATAAATAAAATATTAAGAGCAGCTGTGATCGCTCTTACTTCCACAGTGAAAGTTTCTGAGGTTTCCCCTATATCTCCAGTGCTCATTTTCAGTAAGATAACTCACTGATAACAGTTTTATAGCTGCATTCAGTTTTCTCCTTGTTTCGTGGAAAACTGGCACTCCACTTAATCAGTGTAAACAAACCAAGGTTCTCTTCTACATCAGGCGTACCCAACAGATACCTGACAGCAGGCACTGCATACCTACTACATGCACAAGCCATACAGAGAAAAGCACTACAGGCTACGTTAGCTCCAATACACGAATGGCACACAGCAGAAGTGTCTGGTTAAAAGTAAGAGAATTCAATTTCCGTAAAGTTTTACTCTACCTGCTTCTCACAGCATCTACAGCCCCCAGAAGCTTTCTTCATACTGTTTTCGACATCTAGAGCCCTTTTGGGATATGATCTTTCTTTTTTAGTCACACTCCCCCGGCAGAGAGGACAATGTGTTCCACTTTCCCGCATTGCTGTCAAGAAGCACTTCCTGCAAAATCTAAATTAAAAAGTTACCAAGCAGGTTAGCAGAGTGAAGAAAGTTAGATACTTTGTCCCTGAAAAGGGATGAGAGATTACCAGCATAAAAGGGATACATCAGAGTTAACCCCTTACTGAACAGACGATTTTTTTTACAAGATAAACATTGGGAAAATGAAACAGCAGTGCTTAAAAAGAAGTATAAGGGAAATCAGGGGAATTTTTGGTAAAAACTGTCTACTATCTATTAGTCTATTGTCTACTATCCCTGAGCTGGACACTGGATTGATCATTAATGAGATATTAAATGGTGCAGTAGACACGTGGTACTGGAAATCTTATCAGAGTAACTTCTGTTTATCGTCCTTCAGTGGAGCCAAGAATACTACAAAGCTGCATTCCTGCCGTTTTCCCCAAGATTTCACTTCATTAGCTTTCCCGGATCTGCCCTGGCCTCTTTTTCTCGAAGCAATGTATCAACCATCCAAGCGATTTTGCATTTCTACCAGCCAGCACTTAGTGATTACACGTTCCTAAAAGCATGCACAGCTTTCCACTACGAATGAGTGAACTGAAAGTGACAACTCCGCTACGATCGCTTTAAAAACGAGTAGGAAGCTATAAATAAAGCTAAAAAAAAAACAACCGCAATTTCGGTCAGGTCTGGAAGTTGCTTCCAACTGCAGCACAGCCCGGCGCTGGCGAGACGCCGGGGGCTCGTTCCGGGGCGTGCCTTTGCTCACGGACGGCCCCACTCGCTACAAAAGAAACAGGTGAGGAAACAGCCAGGCCGACCGGCGGAGGCTGCACTGCGTCCCATTCCCGGCCCCGCACCTGCAAACTGGGCGGGGGGAGAAGGCAGGGAAATAAAGGCAGGAAGGCGGAGGAGGCGAGGCGAGCGCTTCCGAAGGAAGGAGGGGGGCGGGAGGAGGGATACCCACACGTGCTGGCAGTTCATAGTCCTCACGGGCGTTTTGAACACCTCCTGGCAGATGGGACAGTAAAAATCCTCCTCGCTGAAACGCGCGGCGGCGGCTTCCTCAGCCATGGCAGCACGTCGGGGCCTGTCTGTACGGAGCGGGGACGAGACGCCAGTCCGACCCGGCCGGCTCCGCTCTGCTTCCGCGGGGCCGGGCCGGAGGGCTGCAGGAAGATGGCGGGGGGCACCTGGCGCCAGGTGGGCGCCGGGCTGCGGCGGCGCGGCGGGGGGGGAGGGGAAGGGGCCCGGGCCTGCGCGCCGCCCGCCCCGCCCCTCCGGTGCCGGTCCGGGGAGCGCCGCCGCCCGCTCCCTCCCGCCGTCCGGCCCTGCTGTTACCTGCCGCCGCCCGCGGACGGAGATCGGCGGATGGTCTCAACCGCAGCTGCGGGCCGCCTCCGTACAGCGCCCAGGCCCCGCTGCCGCCGCCACTCGGGGGCCAGGGGCGGGCCCGGGGCGGGTCAGCGTTTCCATGGCGATCGCCTCCCGTTCCGGAGGGACTATTACGATATTTGCGGGGCGACCTCGCCCCGCCCTGCCCGGCGCCGCCGCCCCCTTTCTCTCTTCCTTGTCCCGTGGGCGTACCCGCGGCGGAGGGACACAGCGGGGCGGGCCTCTGTCTTCCGGTCGCGCTCCGGCATTGGGCTTCGGGCCGTAGCGGCGAGAAGCCGCAGTCCCGCCCCGCTTGGCGCCGGCCGACCGAGGGGAGCTTCGTCCCGCCGAGCCCGGCCGCGAGCGGGCGCCGCTGTGCGCGCCGCCAGGTCGGTGGCTGCGACCTCTGTGGCGGCGGGCGTGGGAGGTCGGGTGTGGGATTGTCCCTGTGGCAGCGCTGTGCAGCCGCCCCGTGTCCCGCTCTGCTGTTAAAGCTTCTCGCTCCCCAGGAGTTTCTAGAGTTAAGAGAATTCGTATCTGGAAAAGGTCTTGACGTCCAAATGTCCGCTTGGAGCCTTGCAAGTGCTGCTGGCCATCCTCTATGTGCCTGTCCTCTTATCGTCGTGCCCACGTTGCATGCAGATGTGGAGAAACAGTACGAAATGCTGCTCTGCAGAGTGGCTGGGGAGGTGCTGCAGGTTAGCAAGTGCTCTAGTACAGGCACTCAGGGAGATAACAAATCCAAGGCCATCCCAGCTGAGCCACAGACACCTTTCATTCAGGTAGTAGTAGACGAGGGACAAAGCTGACACTTGCTAACAGTATGAAATCAGTGGAAAGCGTCTGCAAGCTCCTTCTGCATAAATGGTGAAGGCGTTTCTGCACTCTTCTTGATGATAAAGTAGTGGTTTAGACATGGTTGTATTCACAAAACATTAAAGACATTTAAGTTACAACGTTCAGGAGCTTTGATTATTAACTAGGTGAACATTTTCTGCTACCCTTTCTAGCACTAATAAATTTAGGACTTCATGTTGGGAAACTTAAGTTGGGTGTACAGTACAGAAGAAACATAAACCCGCTGGAGGAGGAGGGCTGCACACATGATCCAGGGAGTGGAACACCTCTCCTATGAGGACAGGCTGAGAAAGAAGAAGAGAAGGGTCCAGGGAGACCTCTTAGCAGCCTTCTAAAAGGGGGACTATAAGAAGGAAGTGAACTGACTCGTTAGCAACGTATGTTGTGATAAGACAAGGGAAAATGGTTTTAAACTAAAACAGGAGATTTAGGCTGGTTATAAGGAAAAGGTATTTTACAATAACAATAGTGAAACACTGGTACAGATTGCCCAGACAGGTGGATGCCCCATGCCTGAAGACATTCAAAGTCTGTCTGGGTAGAGCATTGAGCAACCTGCTCTAGCTGTAGGTGTACCTGTCCAATGCAGGGGAGTTGGACTATGTGACCTTTAGGGTCCTTTCCAACTCAGATTATTCTGTGGTGTACATTAGGCAGCTGCTGCAGCATAGCATATTAAGAAAGCTGACTCTGTGGCACCTCTGCCTAATGGAAGTGTAAGCCTACACAAAACAAATCATGTGCATGTTGTTCTACTGTAAGACATTACTGGTGAACACACTGTGTAGTACAGAGGTGGCTGTGCCAGCAACATCAGCTGCAGAGCAAGGTTCAGAGGATGGCTTGTGGGAAGCCTTGCACAGGCAACTCAGGAAATGCATCTGACCTCTCACTGTGGTCGTTTGGATGTTATCTAGGATGAGAAAGGAAACAGCACTTTGATACTGAGTGAAAACGACAATCAGGATGAGTGATTTCTGTGTTACATTGTTCTGTGTATGGAGCACTTTCCATACACATATACTCACCATTCAGTTGTGTCAGTTAAGTTTTTATACTGCGTTGTGACAAAGAATTAATTTCTTCCAGTAAGGAAAAACAAATGCATCTAGAAAAAATTCCCTGATTTATAGACTGACTAATTTATGCAGACTGACTAATGACAGCAGCATTTAGGTGTGTAGTGGAAATTATATTGGTTCATAATAAAACTAGGATTCAGATCAGGCCTGGTCTCTCATCCCATATCAAAAATAAGTGCCATGGGCTGAAGATAAATGGTTCCTTCACTTTCATGTTTCTTTTCTGCTTGAGACTGAAACTGTCTATACCACAAGCAGATGTCTAGAGGAGATTGCTAGGTAGGAAACACTCTCTGTAGCCTGAAATTATGTTTTCAGAGGAGAGAAAATGCAAAACATTAAGCTTTGTGGTTTACTTATGCCTTCATCCTTTGGGGTTTCAAAACTATTTAGGCTTCAGCCATCCCTCAGGGCAGCTGCTTGTATCTGCTGGGGATCAGCAGCAAGGCAATGCCCCCACTATCTCATCCCATGCTTTGGAGAGAAGAGAGAGAAGAGGAAATGAAGCTAAAGCTCTGGTCTCATTTTAGATGAAGGTAGACGATTAACTATTCTATGATACTGTGACGGATGCTGGCTCTGTTCTCCTATTCAGGATCTCAGTTATGACTAGCTGTCTTCCAAGCAAAAAGCCAAGAACCGGATAAAGCTAATGACCATCCCAAATATTGCCTTTTTAGATCATACCAAGGCAAGATTTGAAGGCCTTTGTGTACTAGGAGTTGTGAAGTCTTTTCAGTCTTCCTGTAAGACTGCAGTCAAGCAGGTCATCATGCATCAGTTCCTCAGTCTGTAAAAAGGGAGCAGCTTTTAATCACCAAAAAAGGCTGTGGTTAATTCATTATTAATTACTGAAAGTAAAGAGGGCTGCATTCTCTGAAGGCAGGTGTTAAACAAAACTAAAGATTTATTACTCAAAGAAGATGATAGGTCCATTTGAACTTTGTTCAGGAGACTGCTGTATTTATGGATTAGTAGCTTTGGCAGGCAGAGAAACTGGGCTGGTGACCTCAGAAGTAAAGTATGGGAAGATGTGTGTGAAGGCACTCATGCTGGAGCTAAGGTTATTGTAAATCTTGATCCTTTAATAAAGCTGTGACCTTGGAGTTGACAACTAGTATGCCATGGAGCAATATATAGCACAGCACCAGCATGGTAAATCTTAAGTAGTTTTTGCCACTGACATCAACAACATGTAAAAAGAAATCAGGGAGTTGAACATCATGAAACACATTTATTTAAAGGAAAGCATTGTAAATCAAACATTTTGGATGAAATCAATGGCCCCACCAACTTTTTTCTCCTAAGGATGAAAAGTGTTTGTGAAATGAAATCTCAAAGGTGAAAACTTGTAGAATTGCTCATCAAACTTTGTGGTTTTCTGGGGACAACTGTCACTGAAAAAGTAACATTTAGATCATTTTTGCACAGCCATTGTACAACTTTGTATAACTACTTTTTGTACCATAGCTGCTTTGTACAACTATTATTTTGGTAGCTTTCCTGACTGCTGCTGATGCAAGAAGACTGCATCACCTCTTCAGTGTGCAATGGGCAGCTTCCTGGAGTTCTGCTGGAGCCATTGGAGACACAAAAGCAGAAGAGGAAAGAGAAAACTGTATAACTACACAGTGATCAGGAGGTGCTTTGCTTTTGCCCAGTGTATCTGTACTACCTACAAAGAATGCTTGCAGCCATTGACAGAACTAAAAAGAACTCTCTACCAGTGCCAACTTTATTCCTATATACAAGAAGTTCTCAGTAGTTTCTTTGTTTGGTTGGTTGTTTTTTGTTTTTTTGTTTTGTTTTTTTTTTTTGTGTGCAGGAAACCAGAAATCCAATAATTTGGTTCAATTTATTTGGTTACTTTGCTTCCAGGACAGAAATTTGTTTAATTACTCAAATGTTTCCCCCTAATAAATGGAAAAAAAAAAATCAAGTGATTATTATTATTATTATTATTATTATTATTTTATATTTTTTCTTTTTTTAACTGATGGATTTCAAATCTTGCTAACCTCTGAACCCCATCTTTCATACACTGTAAATGGAAACTCATGTGCTTTCTTACAGAGTCAGTAATACTGCCCTTGACAGCAGGTAGCATGCCTGATACTGCTTTTCCCTTTTTTTCATTCGTTTGTTTAGTGCTTTGTCACCTGCCTTCAGCACTACATTGTCATTATGGATATTCAAAAGACCAGCATGCTCCTGGAATGGAGCTGCAATCAAATGGGAGAGGATGCTATAAAAGATAGTATAAGGGAAATGGTTGATCACAGCCTGAATCTCTGATTAACCATCTGAGGCAAGTGACAAGTCAGCAGTGGGAGCACAGGTGAAGGTAATTCAGCTGTGCTCCCGGAAGGGGTGGAGCTTGACTCCACCTCTCCCAGATCCCATTTAAGGGCTGCCCACCACTAAGGCAGCATCTCTTTCCGGAGATTGTTCCTTTGTGGAGTTCTTTGGTGAGCCTTGATACTGGTGAGCACAGTTTTCTTGACTGAAGGCCCCTTAGAGTTGGTGAGTCCTTTTCCTTAGCTACCCTGTGGCTATCTATTCCAACTATATTTGTATTATTCCAACTGTACATTATACTTGTATTATTTCTACTGCACAGATAGTTTATTTGTATACTGGACTATCAGAATTCATGACCTTTGTTTTTTGTAGAGAAACTGACAATATTTGCTTTTATTATTACAGGAAGAAAAAAATGGAGATTTAAATTAAATTTCAGTTTAATTTAGAAGTTGATTTAAAATTAGAACAATGCTTAAGGAAAGAAGTCTAATCAGGTTGTCAACACCCCATTAATTGAGAAAGGCAAATAAGGACAATATAATTTTGCCTACAGACAACATGCTTCTGCTGTTACTCAGTACTCCTCATGCACTGCCTACAGGATTCACATGCATGTACTTTAAGAATTACCTGTCTGGAACATTTACAATAATAACTTCTGCAGTAATGTTTATGTCCCCAGAAGAAAAGGGTATTTTATTGGACATTAAGGTACTAATTAATGCATTAATAGATGTTGATTACTTAAGCTACTGAGCAACAAAATACTGTTTAATGAAACTTACTGTTTAACTTTCTACTCCTTAGGAGTAACCACTGCAGCACAGAACAAGATAAATCATTATGCAACATGATATAAATGAGAATGCCAAATGCAGAAGCATTAATTAACTGATTATGCAAAAGCAGGCAATGTTAACGCTATTTATTAAACAGTCCAGTTTGTTGATGCATGGTATATTATTGTGTATATAAATAAATATTAATGAGTCAATAAAATGCTATCATATATAGTTCTGTTTCCATTCTGTGCATGAGCTATAAATTCAAATTACGAAGATGGTTCATCACTTCTGCCCTCCACTCAAACACCATTTTTTATTTTATTTTTTTAGTGCTTTTCCACATTAAAAAAATATAACTACCAATTCTGAGGAGCCCTCATTAAGCATTAACACAATCTTTCTGAGAATTCCTACCTTGTTTTCAGTACAGAGTATGATCTTATTGCATGGTGAAGACCTTGTTTACAGGTTGCCGAAGTTGTAAAATGTGTGTACATAAAAGTTCCTGTGCATCAGAAGAGCAATAACTGAACAGTAGATATGTCCTCTTAACAAGCAAACTGAATAATGCATTATGAAAAATTGAGAAAGCAAGAAGGGTAGAGACTTTAAATTCAGTAAATCAGAAGCATTTTAATAATTGTCACCTTTGATCCTAATATTTAGGCAAAATATGAAGAAACAGACAAAACTAAAGCCCTTTGAACTTCAAGACTTCAGTCACTGTAGGGTTGTTATATGCCTGATCCATGGATCTAGTGGGTTCCTATAAGAGAATTAAAAGGAAAAGTCAGTCTTCTTTAGGGAATGTCATCAGTCTCTTAGTATTTGCCTATTTCCAGTGGTTGTACTTGGAAGCTGTTTCTGAGGAAAAAATGATTAGAAGTGAGCCAATGGTATTTAGATTATTATTGTCCTATTCATTCTGGAAATAAGATTTCCAGGGAATTATGAGCATTGTGATTTAAAAATATTAGTACCAGATTGATATTGAAATCTATGGAAAACTAACAAGTTCTAATTAAAATAATAATAATAATCAGTTAATTATTCTACCAGTTTGACTTTTCTATGTCGGGTTACCAAACACAAAAACACTTTGCAATGTCATGATCTTGGTACAGAATTTCTAAGCTCCTATACAAGTCCATATTTTCCTACATAGTTTTCACAAGTTCTCAAATGAACTCTCATTTCACTCAGACGTAGCTAAGAAATGAGAAGCAGCAACTTGTTATGTTTTATACCATGACACATTCACACGTTGTCCTGACTGCTGGTTAAAAGCCTTATATCAACATTGCAGCTGTAACTAGGGAAGAATATGAATTTCCTTCTACTACTGGTACAAGCATTACTCAAATACACTATCTAATAATAACATTCAGCTTATGAAATCAAAAGGAGTGAAATAAGTATTCTGTAGTGAATTTATTTGTTCTTTACATTGGCCCTTAATATTCTGAATGAAATTTTGGAGGTTGTAGGGATACGTTTCTAGTTTGCAGAGTAGACCATCCAAGCTCACATCTTCCTGTTTTTAATGGTGAAAATATAGACTGATTGTGAAAACAAAAACTTCCCAATGTGATGGCCCACTTCTGACCTCAGTGAAGTCACCAGCAAAATAATTTACAGTTTCACTGATAATAAGATTTGGGTTTTATGTTGCTGCTGCTACAAGCTATGCCATTTCCTTTAAACCTGTGCATGACAGATCTTGTGAAGCACAGTCATCAGTGCTATGGTTTAACCCAGCAGTAGCTCAGCACCACAAAGTTATCTGCTCACTCCCCCCTGTTCCCATTGAGATGGGGAGAGAACTGAAAAAAAAACTTAAGTAGAACTCACAGGTTGAGATAGAACTGTTTACTAAGAGAGAAAAGGAAAATGGTTATGACAAATACATATATATATATATAACAAATGTTGCACAAAAAATTGCTCACCATCCCCTGACTAATGCCCTCTGAGCAGCAGAAGAGATGGATAAGTATTAAATATAATAATGTTATTCTACAGTCATATTTTTACGTGTTGATTAACAGACTTGCTGAATCTTGGTGAAGAAATATCAAATAACACTGACCCATGTGTCTGTACCATCACTTCAATACAGACAATCATCCTGACCACAGATGCAGCAGAATGAAACACACTCATGCCTCAGTCACTTAATTGCAATTTCCTCTCCCCATGTGGAAACTGGAAATGAAATTAGTTTTATGGCAACACAGCAATCTGTGCATTGATGTGGCTGAGACACTACAGGAGCATTTGCCAAGAGCAGCTTGCCAAATATCAGGAACAATATACAAAGATACATTCTGCAAAACCCGATTTTTAACATATTGAAATTAAAGTCAATATTTAATTACTGTTAATATCAAGGTGTTCATGCAATTTTTTGTTATTTTTAAGCAAATCTTACCTGATTACAAAATCTATGGCAAAAAAGAAATTAAGAAAAGGTAAAGAACCAACAGCGTTAACAACAAAAACCATTTTTGCTGCTTTTCTTATGCTCTCTCTAATTCGCAACTCTGCAAATAGCAGCCTTCCAGTAGTTCACACATTTGCTGGTGGTTTACATTTCATGGTATTTTCACTGATAGACTACCAAGATTGGAGGGTATTGCTTAGCAGTTAGCCAGACAAATAAAATGATGTAAGCCAGACGTGAATACAGTCAGAGGTAAAATAAAAGGAGTCAGATCTAAGCAGTACAAAAACAATCATGAGTGTGTAAAAATATGGGGAAACAAGAGGACTGAAAAGTGTTCATTACACAGAAAGAGGCACAGAAGTATGTATTCAGAGATTCAACGTATTCCATATGGGGCTGAGTAGAGGAGGGCAATTGCTTCCTTCTCCCTGTTGGCCACCCCCTTTTTAATGCAGCCCAGAACACAGTTGGCCTTCTGGGCTGCAAGCGCACACTGCTGGCTCATGTCCAGCTTCTTGTCCACCAGGAACCCCATGTCCTTCTTCACAGGGTTGCTCTTAAGAAACAAAACCACATCAGTTTCCCATCCAGTCAGGACAGGAGTCAGAAGGTCTCAGCTACAGTCACAGCCTAAGGCAACAAGGAAGGATAAAGGCAAGGATGTACACTGACTGCCAGTTGCCCTGCTTTGGCAGGACTGAAGAAGCTACTATGCCAGACTGCAGCCAGCAGTAAGCATGCTGTTCAGCCAGGATGAGTGGGGGGATGGCAGGCACAGACAACCAGAGTGGTGGCAAAAGTCCTTACACCTCTGGGATAAACCTGCATGTGTGCCCCTCTGCCAAATATTACCACCCTGAAGCAAATACAGCAGGAGCAAAACTTGTCTGCAACTCCAGCCGCACAAAACTTCACTTAAGTAAGCTGCTGGCATTGCACTGAAACAAGTAAAAAGTTGGAATATCTGTATAGGCACTTCTGCTTGGTGATCTAAATACTTACAGAAGAGAGACAATAATTCACATAAATCACTGTGGTCATTTGCCAGTCATTCAAACCAGCACCAGTTGTCACGTTGAGTAAATTTTGAATGCTGCTGTTCTCACCCTTCTTTGCTGCGCCTCATGGAAGGCCACTCACCTTTTCTGTCTCCTCTTCCCAACCTCCAGAGCAGCAGAAGGAATCAAGTACTTCTCTTTCTTTGATGTTTTAGTGCAAATCCACCTGCATTGACAGAAAAACATTTCAGCTTTAACCTTTAGCAAAGGTGAATATTTTAACCTTTGCACCAGAGCTGCTAAGTCAAAGGTCTGCATTCCCTCATTACTGTGCAGAGAGTAACTCCAGCAGAGAATGAGCTGGAAGCAAAACCTTCTTTTAGCCACTATGAAACAGCCTGCCAAATTTGTCTGCCAGTTTCCAATATGAATGATCACTCCACAGAGTGATCCATCTACAAGAGGGTTCTAGATGTGATCTCTCCTTTGGAAGCCTTCTTCATCTAGCCCCATGGAGCTCTGCAAAAGACAACCAAATCCCCAGTAAGACAGGTGATGGTTTTTTGCAGTTATTTCACAGGAGTACAAATTATAGCATCACGCTCCCGGGCGTTGGTACTTTTGGGGGATTTCAATTATCCAGATATTTGCTGGACGACCAATATGGCCAAGCATGCGCGGTCCAGACAATTCTTGCAGTGTATTGAAGATAACTTTCTAATGCAGATGGTCGAGGTACCGACGCGGGGCAGGGTGCTGCTGGACCTTATTCTCACCAACAAGGAAGGACTCGTTAAGGAAGTAAAAGTCGGGGGTAACTTGGGTTGTAGCGACCACGAGATGGTGGAGTTCGAGATCCTGAGCGGAGGAAGCAAAACAAAAAGTAGGATTGCTACCCTGGACTTCAGGAGAGCCAACTTTGATCTCCTCCGGGACTTACTTGGGGCCATCCCGTGGGCCAGGGTGCTAGAAGGCAAGGGGGCCTGTGAGAGCTGGCTAGCATTCAAACGGCTCCTCTTCCAGGCTCAGGATCGGTGCGTCCCTGTAACTAAGAAGTCAGGAAAAGGTGCCAGGAGACCTGCGTGGATGAGTAAGGAACTCATGTGCAAGCTCCGCAGAAAGAAGAAAGTACACGATATGTGGAAAAAGGGTCTGGCCACTTGGGAACAATATAAGAATGTAGTCAGGGACTGCCGAGATGCGACCAGGAAGGCTAAAGCCCACCTGGAGCTGAATCTAGCTAAGGAGATAAAGGATAATAAAAAAGGGTTTTTTAAGTACATTAACAGCAAAAGGAAGGCTAGGGAGAATGTGGGCCCCATACTAAGTGAGGGGGGTGTTCTGGTAACGGGGGATGCTGAGAAGGCGGAAATACTGAACGCCTTCTTTGCCTCTGTCTTTAGTGAAAGGGCTCTCCCCCAGGAATCCCAGTCCCCGGTGGTTGATGAGAGAATCTGGGGAATGGGAGATTTCCCTTTAGTCAGGGAAGAGGTGGTCCGTGAGTGCTTAGGAAACATTAATGTCCATAAATCCATGGGACCTGATGGGGTGCACCCGCGGGTGCTGAGAGAGCTGGCGGAGGTTATTGCTAAGCCGCTCTCTGTAATTTTTCAAAGGTCTTGGAGAACTGGGGAGGTGCCTGAAGACTGGAGGATGGCCAATGTCACCCCAGGCTTCAAAAAGGGCAAGAAGGATGACCCGGGTAATTATAGGCCAGTCAGCCTCACCTCTGTCCCAGGGAAGGTGATGGAACAGCTTGTGCTGGATGCCATCTCCAGACAACTGGGAGAAAAGGAGGTTATCAGGAGTACTCAGCATGGGTTCACCAAGGGGAGGTCGTGCTCGACCAACCTGGTGGCCTTTTATGAAGATGTCACTAGCTGGGTGGACGGGGGGAGAGCGGTAGATGTAGTCTACCTTGATTTCAGTAAGGCTTTTGATACGGTCCCCCATGACATCCTTATAACAAAGCTGAGGAAGTATGGGATAGATGAGTGGACGGTGAAGTGGATCGAGAATTGGCTGACTGGCAGAGTGCAGAGGGTTGTCGTTGGCGGTGCGGTGTCTGGCTGGAGGCCTGTGACTAGTGGTGTCCCCCAGGGGTCTGTGCTGGGTCCAGTCTTGTTCAACATCTTCATCAACGACCTTGATGAGGGGATAGTGGCCACCCTCAGCAAGTTTGCTGATGACACGAAGCTGGGAGGATTGGCTGACACGCCTGAAGGCTGTGCAGCCATTCAGAGAGACCTGGACAGGCTGGAGAGCTGGGCAGTAAGAAACCGGATGAGGTTTAACATAAGCAAGTGTAGAGTCTTGCATCTCGGTAGAAATAATTGCATACACCAGTACAGGTTGGGGGAAGACCTGCTGGAGAGGAGCTCTGCTGAGAGGGACCTGGGCGTCCTGGTGGACGACAGGTTGGCCATGAGCCAGCAGTGTGCCCTTGTAGCCAAAAAGGCCAATGGCATTCTGGGGTGCATTAAAAAGAGCGTAGCCAGCAGGTCAAGGGAGGTGATCCTCCCCCTCTTCTCTGCCCTGGTGAGGCCTCATCTGGAATACTGTGTCCAGTTCTGGGCTCCCCAGTACAAAAAAGACAGGGATCTCTTGGAAAGAGTCCAGCGGAGGGCCACAAAGATGGTGAAGGGCCTGGACCATCTCCCCTACGAGGAGAGACTTAGGGAACTGGGTCTGTTTAGCCTTGAGAAAAGAAGGCTGAGAGGGGACTTGATCCAGGTTTATAAATACCTGAGGTGTGGGAGCTATAGTGGCGAGGCTGGTCTCTTTTCAGTAGTGCGTGGGGACAGGACTAGGGGCAATGGGCTGAAACTCCAGCATAAGAAGTTCCGCACGAATGTGCGCAAGAACTTCTTTACAGTGAGGGTGACGGAGCACTGGAACAGGCTGCCCAGGGAGGTGGTGGAGTCTCCTTCTCTGGAGATATTCAAGACCCGCCTGGACGCCTACCTGTGCGACGTGGTGTAGGGAGCCTGCTTTGGCAGGGGGGTTGGACTCGATGATCTCTAGAGGTCCCTTCCAACCCCTATAATTCTGTGATTCTGTGATTCTGTGATTATTGCACAAAGTGCAAAGAGAGTACAGCCAAGACCCAACATGCTCTCTGTCCAAGGATAAACTCTGAATTGAAATACGCTATTTGCCTGAAGGCAGGTTTTAACTTGGATTAGTCCTGTACTTTAGATGGGGTTGAAAAGGTTTCTTTGTGTTCTCTAAATACTCTATACAAGGACCACACTTGCTGTCTGAGAGCTTTCCCCTTTTAATGTCTCAAGACATAAAGACTACCCTAGGCAGTTTGTTAGCCCTCCCCCTCAACTGTCAGTAGCAAGAAAATAAAGGTAATGTACATGATGCACAGGAAGATAAAGAATGCTTACACCCCAGTGCTGTCCGTTATTAGTCAATGATTTGTTCTACTGACTGTAAAAACAATTAGGATGTATTTCAGGTTCGACAACAAAAGATAACCACCCAGTTTATTTCTGTGCTTTATTTGCTCCAGTGAAAACATAGAGAGGTAAAAAAAAAAAAAGCAAACAAAAACAAACCAAGCCAATAAACAGAAAGCCTTAAAACAGTTCCAGAAGAAAAACCAAAAACTTTGTTTCAGGATATAATCCCTGACCTATACTTAATTTTCCCCCTTTTGTATTGCCTCCAAGCAATTGACCCAAGGCTCTAGTTAGAGGCTGCACAGACTCTTTGTAAATCCAACAAAAGCTAATGCCCTAGCTCTTGAAGACACTGAAGGTGCTGTACATATCTGCATTTAGGCATACAGAAGTGTGCATGTCACAATGCAGGAGCACACCATTTTTCATGAAATGGGACCTGCAATAAATATTAAAACAAGCCTCCTCAGATGAACAGCAGAGAAAACGGAGCTTCTTAGCTGTGTTTCAATGGAGAAGGAGTTCTGCAAAGATGTCTGTCACTTCTGAGAGAAACAAGTGGCTGTGGAAACTGGGAAGGGGCACAGGAACACAATAATATGCCCTTTATCATTTTAGAGGGGAAAATTATTTCTACACACTTGCTTACATCATACTTCTGACTGCTGTCACCACTAGAAGGATGGTTGTCCCACAGACCATGACTGTAAAGGGAGTCAGTTGTGAATGATTTTGCTGAAAAGAGTCTGGCTCTGTCCTCTCTGCAGGCTGGCTTCAGTTATTTACAAACACTGATGAGGTAGACTTGGGCCTCCTCTCCTCCAGGCTGATCAGGCCCAGCATCCTCCCACAGCCCAGGAGCAGTAAAATGACTGCCAAGGGCGAATCCTGGCAGGAGCTAAACATACAAACATTACTTAGAGGCTGTAAGGCAGCTGTCAAAGCAGCCTGCCAAAGAAACTGCTGGGTTATATTTGCCTCTGATGAGTAAAAGTAAGAACACATTCCTTTTAAGTGTCCCCAATTATGTGAGCACCTGAAGAACAGAAGTAGCATTGCCAACTATTTCTACAAGTACAGGAAATGTTATGATGCATTTGGTGATGCGCATAGCTGAGCTGGAATCTGTCTAGGTTTTCCTCACTTGACTGAAGGTTACACTTGCTCTATTAGGTACAGTTGGAATGTGTTTCAATACCTTTGGAGCGGTGTATTATTTATTATGAAAAAAATATTTTTCTTTAATACTGGGAAAATTTGAACGCAGTATCACAGAGAATGACTAATACCCGTGCGTGTCTCAGTATACATTTTCCAGAATCCAATGCATATTTTGTCACTTAAATGCTTTTACTGAAGCAAAATTTGGTATGACCCACTTTTGAGTGGGTTTTGAGTAAGAAAGCAGAAAGGAAATGCAGTAGATTTGGCAACTCTGAGAAGAAAGCATCTGCATGTTCTGTATCTCTCGGTTTATATCTGGCCTGCAGTAAAACTTGTAATCTCCTTTCAAGTGAGCTGCATGGAAATTTCCATCACAGATTTGCTTCTGGAGGAAGATATCACCCTTTTCTGAGCCCAAACTCTATAGTGATGATTATCTCTGCTGAACATTTAAATATAAACAGCTTTGACAGTCACGTTATTAACACGCCAAATCAAATAACAACAGAAGGATAGCAATATTTCCTGTACACTTTCTGTTTACTCACATTCTACCCGCTGATGAACAACAAAAGCAAATGTAGGAACATCTTAGAATATCTTAGGTAAAACAAAAAATAATTTTTAACAAAAGCGAAACAACAGTATCCATTTTTTACAGAAACTGCAACAAAACATGTTCCAGCATATGTGAAACCCTGTCAGCTGGAATCGAGTCAATGATTTTTCTTTGTCAGTTACTGCTTATCTTTATCACCAAATGCAACATGAAGAAAATTGTATTACCGAGGCTGAACTCTTATCTTGTCTATTGCTATGTTACTTTTGGTGCCACTTGGTTAAGATTTAGATTTCAGTTACACACAAATTTAATCTGTATCACTGCATTAATAGCATGATGCAATAAAATATTATTAACCACTGAAAGATAATGAAACACAAAAGCTATTAAAGAAAATCAGTCAGTGACCAAAATTGTAGCTTTTCCGGTATATCACATACTTACAGTTTGATGCAACATAAATATGAACAGTGTATGGAAAGCATTTAATCATCAATGCTAAAAGCAAAATGTTTAAAAAAAAACAAAACATAAAAATAGCAAATAAGCCCTTAAGTGCCAGTCAATGCTATGTGAAAATAAAAGTGGCATTATCATCGCTGATTTATGAAGAATGGAAGTGTCATGAAGGCAGTGATAAAACTGCACTAGAGTTTTCAGGAGTTACCAACAATAATTTTTTAGCACAAAATAGGTACCAATCACGCAGACCTGGGTGTGGTGGGTAGAGGTAGAACAATTGCAAGGCTGGAAGCTTGTGATTGCCTGAAGAAAAGTGGTCACAGCTAATTACATCAAACAAGGGCAGACAAAGCACAGGCTCAGCCAAGCCCTTTCACATGTGCCTGTGATTGTGTATGAGATTGTGTGTTTGTTCTTATTGAGTGTAGCAATTGGACAGAACAATATGATGGGAAAGGTGTTATACAAGAGGTGTAATGAGGGAAGGGTAAACACAATAAAAAGGTGCTATAAAGGAAGGGAAGAAGATCCCTCACTTGCATCAGAAGATTCTAGGTTCACAGAGACAAGCTCCACCAAGGAGGGATCTCCAAAAAGAAATCCTTTCCCTGTGTCAGTCAGCCCTTAAATGAAGTCTAAGAGAGGTGCAGCCAGGCTCCACCCCTCCTGGTCACGCAGGAGAATTGCCTTCACCTGCACTCCCAGGGCTGACCGAGTCCTTCCCCCATGTGCTCAGTCAGTGGTTCAGACCGTAACTCAACAGTTACTATACACTGAGATACACATATGCAGATAAATTGTCTACATCTGCCTGATTTGTTTTCTCTTGAAAGAAAGAAAGAAAGAAAGAAAGAAAGAAAGAAAGAAAGAAAGAAAGAAAGAAAGAAAGAAAGAAAGAAAGAAAGAAAGAAAGAAAGAAAGAAAGAAAGAAAGAAAGAAAGAAAGAGAGAAATCATCACGGTATTAAAAAATCAGGATGTATATCAGAAGATTTAATTATATGGTTCCACAATATTTTAGATACTACAAAACATTATTTTATTAAAAGCTCTTTCTGGAAAAGAAAGGAATGTCAATAATTAAAAGTAGATAGCAATCATAAACACGACAATAAAAAACACCCAAATGAAGCCAAAGAAAATTCAAGTCTAGTAAAACTAGAGACAATAGAAGGAAACCTAAAGTATAAACACAATATACTTCTTTACTGGCGGGGTGATGAAGCACTGGAAAAGGCTACCCAGAGAGGTGGTGGCAACTCCTGTGGTTCTGTGAAAATAAGTTAAAATGTCAGTAAATGCTTGGTACTAGATTGACATAAAAGAGCTAATGATGCAAAATATGTTCAGCGGTTGGCTGCTTAGCAGTATTTGGTAAGGAGAAGATGAACTATTTATATCTGATCAGAACACCGTACGATTTGCCAGACTACAAGCTAAATACTAAACCACATTTGTTAGAAACAAATATGGTAAAAGGAGAGCACAGATATCTTTCAGTCAATAATTGTAGATCTAGCTGAGGAGTTTGCTGCCTTGCTGTGGAAAAAAAGTGGAAATCCTTCAAAGCAGAGCTCAAACAACATGGTTGATCTCATAATTTATAAAATGTAAATGACAAAGTTCAGTCAATAAAGGCATACACATGTAAGACAGTAATGCTGTTGCTTTGGAATAGGATATTCAGTTTCAGTGAGCTTCCTGATGGGATGACTCTTCCTCTATTTACCTGCTTTTAATGAAGCTATTATGTGAGAAAGTAATCTCCAACAATGAGATTACTCAGCATAGCCTTCTAAAACATTAATGTCTTAACCTTCATTAAACCAAGTCATAAAATTAAGTAATTAAGATCAATTAGACGCATACTGCCAGGTGACGTGTGTTGCCATTACACTGATTTTATAAAATAACTGTGCAATCTCTAATATGCTTTTGTACCTTGAAGAACTACAGAGTTACCCTAGGGAAAATCCTGCTACGTATTTTTTCATTGTTAGCATTTTAAGAGGCAGTATAAAATCTTTTGGTTAATTCATGAAATTACTTTATTACCATGCTTCTTTTGTGAAGAAGCAGCAATGAAAAAAAGCAGTACCTGAAATTTATTTTTGGTTGTCAGCACATAGAAAAATAATCTATTGAAAGCCATATACCTTTAAAAACCTTCTTTAGTACTTTTTCTCAGTTCCTTTTGTCCGATGCAGAATGTATCGGGGCTTCCATATAGAACCACCAAACTTCCCACCTCAGCCACAAGGACTTCCCATCAGGTTCAGCCTTTCTAACCTGAAACCATTAATATGCCCCATTCATCTAATTGGAGATTTGGATCCAATGCTTTTTGCTGACAGTACTGCCCAGATACAGCTTTGAACATTGTTTTGTTGTTGTTGTTGTTTTAGCTTCCTATGTTGGCTCCTACTGTTTTATTTATATAGTATTGCCTGATCAGTAACAATCACTGCTTTCTTGATCAACTTGAAGAATAAATGATTTGTAACAAATCACTTGGCTTTCTTTAGGACTTCGCCTTGCCATATCTAGTACAAAAAAACAAGAAGCGGAAGAAAGAGATTATATCCTGTGGTCATGGTTTTCCAGTTTAGGAGCCAGCATTATCAGACTCCATCTAACATACTTTTCCTTCCTCTGTTTCCTTTCTTTCCCAAACAGAAAAATAATAATTATCTGTTCAGTTCTAGCTCCAAACAGTGTAGATATGTGCTATTTGGAAGCTGCTGAAAGAGGATACTGACTCTTTCTCCCTACCTTCATCTCTTCCCAAGCTGAGGACTACATCCCTACAAACGCCAGAGACAAAATAATTCAGATCAGAATTAATTCCTTAATGCTTCAGATGATAGCACATCTCTGGAACTTGAATAGTACAGCAGAATATAAGTAATATTTCCTTCATACAGCAGGAACACTTATGGGGAAAGATAAATATTTAATAAACAGGGTTACACACACACTGCCTCTCTGTTGTCAGCTTTTTGGCTGAACAAACAGCAGTAGTGCTTTCAGTGCAGACAGCAGTAAATGACTGAAGTTACCCCCAGAATGGAAGGCATAGCTTTGTCTGTATTGGCAATTAGAGCAGCCTGGGAGTGAATTTTGTGGTCTGGATCAGCTGATGCTTTTTGGCTTGTGGTCTGAGTGAACACAATGACTGCACCCATAGAAGGCACTTTATAGTTCAGTCACATCTAAAATCATTCCTTCACATGAACCCAAAGCATGCATGCTTCTCATTCAAACCAAAACAATGACGAAGGTATATCCTCTGTGTTATCTCTGCATGCCCATTTCATGCCAAGTAAGGTTCTCATCAGCTCCCTGGTGTTTCTGCAGATGGCTGAGGTTGCTCACAGCCCAAGTTTCCTTTGCAAGGCCCAGTCCTAGCTCCTGCCCTGAGCCACTGCTTTCTTCTGTTGGTGCAACTCTGCTCAAGCAGCAAGCTGGAATACTTTTTAAAAACATGGTTAATTTTCAGACACCTTAGTTCTTTTATCTAGCCGATGTTTCACGGCACATCCACTTGAGAAGCAGAGCCAGATTTATGGAGGTAAAAAGAGGACAGTAGTTTTGTTTTGTTTTATTTTCTCGTATCAGTAAATGAAGCTTAAGTTGGTTTGAATTCCATTGTGAATCCACTTCTTAAGTACATATGCATATGGCGGCTCCTAAGATAAACAGGAACACCCTGTAGTTACTTTTATTGTTGATTTAATTCAGCTACAACTAGGGCTGAAAGAATTATTAAACAGGGTATAGCTCAAAGGTTTTACGTGCTATTTGGGCTGTTTCAGGCTTTCCCTTAACTCTCCAGACTCACAAAATGCAGGGAACACGGGACTTATAAGAACTTTTTCCAAGAGAAATGGGATCATGCCCTTAATCTGAAAAAGCTCCATGTTCTTCTTTCTCTTTTCTCATTTTTCCCCCTTGAGAAGTAGTAATTTACACTTACAAGGAGTCTAAATAGAGTGCTTTCAAGGAATGGTGCAAACTCAAGTAACAAAATGGTGACTTGAAAATATTACTTGTCCCATTTTCTGCATACAATAGAGGCTAGTTTTTTGCTTTGTTTTGTTTTAATTTGTATTTCTTTCTCCTCAGTTGCCCTGAGGTGTGATAGATGATTTGCATC
The DNA here is from genome assembly GCF_039878825.1 of Excalfactoria chinensis. Classification (NCBI taxonomy): domain Eukaryota; kingdom Metazoa; phylum Chordata; class Aves; order Galliformes; family Phasianidae; genus Excalfactoria; species Excalfactoria chinensis. The sequence continues at coordinate 41,150,340 of NC_092826.1, forward strand.
TGCCTGACTGTTAGGACTATTAAATACTGGTAATCTTGAGATGATCTTTCTATGTCTGTTCAGTTGCTTGCAGTGTATTAGGATATATTTTGCAATCAAAAATTCCACCATTGCTTTAAATATAGATTTTTATTTATTTATTTATTTTAATGATTAGGAAAAGTTTGTTTAATCTGTTTGCTAGGTTTGGTCTATTTTATTGATTGATGGATTGAGTTGTAATGTTGTGAAAAGTAATCTGTTCGTGGACAGAAAGGAGATTCTTATCATACAAAACACAGGAAATCACAGATTGACTTTATCCCCAGGAGTAAAATCTGGTGAACAATAGAAAAGTGCTGGTATTGTTCTGAGGCATTTATTATTACTGTAGGATTTTGCACTACACAGAGCTTTATTTACACAACTAAATACCTAGAAAAATACCCTTTGTGATCCAGGAAATAGTTGATGGTTAATAGATGAGAATCTACTGTTTGAATCATTTTTGTCTTCTCCTTATGCCTCCAACGGTACTTACTTAAATAAGCAGAAAAGGAGAACTAGAAAATCTTTCAGTAAAACAGTAGTGAGATGCTATTCCCTTTGCAGAGAAGGATTACTGTTAAGAAACCTTTGCAAGTTCCTCTGTATTAAGCACACTGCTGTCTTACTCAGAGTATTAAAGTTTAACTGAATAGCAAAAATTTGTAAGTTCAGTATCTCAAATCTTTTAAACAAAGTTCACACAAATAACATGAAAATTTTCAGCTTCCCCGTGGACTGGAGTAGCAACAACACAAATGCTAGAAATACAATATCTGGTCTTAAACCACAATCAAAACTGACTATATTTAAAGCTACAGCATGTAGCTCAAGGAAAGTATTTCTGCTGTTTGTCAGTACCAGGCACAGTGTGTCAAACTTAATGTTTGTCCCTGGGTGACTGGCACAAATCCAGGATCTTGTATATGTGTGTTGCTACCTTCCTAAAGAGAAAGTGAGGCTGTAGTGCTGTTTCTGAGATTCATCCTCACTGAGATGTGTTGATAGAACTGTTACATCTCCTACAGCGGGCAGCAGGCTTATTGATGGTGGTTGCTCCAGACTGTCCGGGATTTGTAGTTCTGCTTTGTCTTGAAGTAAAATACAAAACAAAGCAAAAACAAAACAAACCCCAACCAGCCTCCTCCCCCCACCCCCCCCCAATAAACTAACAACAAGCTTTACCACTTCCTCTGTCTCACCTTTATGTTTGCATGAGCTGTATCAATTTCTTACCCAAATACATATAAGACATATTGTCCTTTCTTGTCCCATCTCTAAACCTACAGACTTTTCAATGTAAGGATGTGATTTTGGATCACTATCCATGTGTCCATGAGTATGCAAGACCTGCAGGTGTTGGGGCAGTGGCCTTGGCCCCAGCTATGGCAGGGAGCAAATCCACAGTCCAAGCTACTGGCCCAGTTGCCTGATGGGGACTTGCTTGCAAAAACACCATGTGATTTTTATGCAATCTTGAGTAGCTTTTGGGTAGCATTTCCAGCTGTTGAAGAGTACCAAAGCAGAGCCCAAATGATGACTGGAGGGCTGGGGCACCTGTCCTATGGAGACAGGCTGAGGTAGCTGGGGTTGATCAGTCTGGAGAACAGAATGCTCTGGGGAGATCTCGATGCAGCCTTTCAGGACCTCATCTTCTTTTTGTTTTTAAAAGATCACACACACTTTGAACCACAGAATATTCCGATGTAGAAGGGACCCATAAGGAGAGCAGTGCCCAAAACGCTCACTGACCCCCTCCAGCTTGTAGCCGCGACTACAGCCCCGATTAGTACCCTCCTTCCCCAGCGCCCATCACTACCCGTCAGGCGGCGGCGCTCGGTGGCAGCCTCCGCCCCGTCGGAGCGCACCACCAGTCCGGCTGTGTGGGGGTGAGCCTCAGCCACCCCGCGGCCACCGTCGCTTCCCCCTCCGGCCCCGCCCCTCGCGGCCAATCACATGAGCGAGCGCAGGGGCCGCCGGGACGGGCGCTACCCGAGGGGCTCGGCGGAGGCGCGACATGGCGGTGTGGGCCGCCTGCTGAGCGTTAGGCCGGCGGTGGCCTCGGCGGGAGAAGCGGAACTCGGCGGAACGAGGTGACGGGTCCGGCTCGGGCTCCCCGACGGCGGCGGCGATGGCACAGTGCGTGCAGTCGGTGCAGGAGTTCATCCAGGACTCGTTCGTGCCCTTGGTGGCCGCGCTGTGCAGCGAGGAGGCGGAGCGGCTGACCCGCAGGAACAACCTGAGCTTCGCCGAGCTGGTGAAACCCTTCTGCCGCCTCACCTCGGAAGGTCGGTGCCGGCCGTGGGGGCGGGGAAGGCGGACGCGGCTCCCTTCCTCCCGCGGGGGCGAGAGGCAGGGCGGGGAGGATAAGCCTTACCCTGCCTGTCGGTGCGGGGCCCGGGTGTACCGGGCTGGCCGGGTTGTCCTTTGGCTGTTCTGCATCTGTTTGCTTGTCGTTTTGTTTTGTTTTCTGTGTGGTCTTGGAAGTTAGGCTGTTCTTGGAGACATCGCAAAAGGCGGCGGGGTCGAGGGGAAGGGTGTCTTTAAAGTGTGTTCGTCTAGGCTGTTGTCTGCCTTGTGTTTGGAGACAGCACTCTGGCTGTGTGCTTCTTGCTACCCAGCTTCAGAAAGCGTGGGTGTTCTTGCAGCTGAAATCACAACCGGCCTTCTGGAAGGCGTTTACATGGGTAGACAGTGATAGGACAAGAGGGAACGATTTTAAACTAAAGGTAGGGAGACTTAGATGAGATGCTGGGGGGAAGCTTTTTACTGGGAGTGGTGTGGATATCCCACCTGTAAGGCCAGGGGTTGGATGGGGCCCTGGACAATTGGTCTAGTACTTGATTTAAAGCTGACAGCCCTGCCTGTGGTAGGGTGGCTGGAACTTGATGGCCCCTTGAGTCCTTTCCAGCCCAAGCCATTCTATGATTCTCTCACCTGTTGTTTTGTCATATATTCTTCTTTGTTGATGCTTCTGTGAGTGGGAGCTGTGGAAACAGAAAGGTGGAACTGAACTGGTTATATGGCATGGATAAAAACAACCATATAGAATCCCAGTAAAACTAGGAGTTGACCACTTTGACACAAAAATCAGGTTCTTTAATATGTAAACCAGGCAATAACTTAATCTAATCTGTGCTCTTTAGTCCACTGTTTATCAGAAAAGAACTGCAGAGCTGTTCATCAGTGCAGCAATGCGGTGGCTTTTGTCAGATTAGGTTTTTGGCAGACTGCTGGCTCAGAGAGACTTCAGGTTTGTGTTGAGAAAACAGCAAGAAGATGAGGCTTGTGCTGTCTCTCAAGCGATGTGTATCATATTTAAGCACTACTTCTCTATAAACGTGGGTTTTTTTTCATGAGCTATATGGAATGCAGTGCAGATTAAATAAAAACAAAACCACAGAGGCAGAAGCTTCAGGCCCTTGAAGTTTTGAAGTTCCTGAAATTACTTAAACATCTGTTTTGGTTCTTTGGTAATAAGTAGTGCATGTAGAAAACAAAACTGGGCATACTGCTCCAAGCGGAGCATTCGTTCTGAAGGACACTTAGTTTTCTTGTTGCTCAGTTGTAACTGTTTTTGTTCGGACTCTTGTAGCAGTTAAGGAGCTTTCAAACCTTGATCGCCCTCAGTATTCCAGTGTAAGTGCGGATCCCTATGCCATATCAGTGCCTATAAATTGAACCATTTTTACTCTCTAGAGGAGTTGGTTATGGCTAAAGCTTAAATTCCCTCCAAGTGCTATAAGACTTTGATCTTGTTAGTTGGGGTACTCTTAAAGTTTTTCTGTACTCCTATGAAAACTTGTGTCAGAAAGCTCTACTGTTTAAATTTTATTAACTCATAACTTTTGATGCTTCTGTGACAGGTGTTCTGTAGGCTCTGTAGTGTAGTTGTATAAATAAAGATGCTCATTTTTATCTAAATTGCTGTGATCCAGTTTTCATTTCTTAGGCACAGGTATGAGATTGTTGTGAGGAATGTTTGAGAATAGAAATCCTTACTGTTCTCTTTAAGCTAGCAAACTGACAGCGAGAAGTACCCTTTTCAAGGCCTCACCCAGGCTGGGAGAACTGATACACTGAAGATGAGTGCAGTGAGGTTTGTGGCCACCCTACTGTATGTGTTCTCACAGCGATCAGCACGCTGCTGGCTGGATTGCAGTTACTCACTCCAAGTGTTACTTCCTTTACCAGCTTAGTGGAAAATGCTTTAAGCAACTTCTCGTGGTGAAAGGTGGTGTGCATGTGAGGATAGGCAGATTGGTACTAAGTGCTGTCTTCAGACAGAGAACTAGTTAAGTGCAGTAAAATTGTTGTAGAGTTTGCACAATGCTAAACAATTTCTCTTATCTTCTAAATACAAGGTTGCCAGTGACAGGGAAGCATGATTGTTGCTGTCTGCACAATCGCTATTGCATGAATGCTGCTAATTGAATCAACATATGAGACTCTGGAAACAGCAGATATTTTTGAATTGCTGTGTGATAATAGGTTTGGCCAGGCATTAATATTTGCCCATGTTGCTTTTCATTGCTAATTGAGAGAGAGGGGTGACATATAGCATAGGAGATTGTGTGCATGTGCACTTGACTGTTTTACTACCTATGATTGTTTTGCTGTCTTCAGTTTTAAGCACTTATTTTCTTAATAAGGAAGGAAATAGGATGTAGTTTTCTTATTAGTCCCTCTTTACCTGGTGGTGAATTCACTGAATTTCTAACATTAAACTCTCTTGTATTCATGCATGCTGTCAGTGCACCTGTGTTAATTCTTGCATTCTTCTGTTAAATGAAAAGGTCCTTTGCTGGTTTGCTACTGTGTTCTTAGTTCAGTTATAGTATGGATTCTCTGTAGTCTGTGATTTCTGTAGTTTACCAAGGACTGCATGTTCATCAGTGCTCTCTTTTAGAGAAGGAAATGAAACTCCTGATCTATGTGCAAAATAGTTTCTGTTCATCAGAACAAAGTTGGACTTTTTGCTGCACACTTGTTGCTTATTCCTCAAACATTAAGAGATGTGAAGGCCCAGACTGCTGTTAGGCTCTTCATGTGGTATTGAACCATTTGCTTCTTGCTGTTGCTGAGCCCAAGGAGATCAGCTGATTTCAAACAAACCCACAAACATATGAGGTAGATGCAGTGGGCCTCTGTGCTAAGTACTGGTCAGCACTAATCTACTGATGAACTTCTGCCCCCGAATGACTTGATAGATTGCAAGGGTATTTTTGGCGACATCAGCATAAGCAAGTAGTGGTGTTAGGAAATCCTAAGTGCAAGTTAAGAGCGCTTCTAAGCGTCATAGTGTAGCTGCTGGTAATTAAATTACATATTGAATGATAAATGAGAGAACGACTTCATTTTTCCAGTTAAAATTTAACTTTAGACAAAAACAAAGTTCCAAACTTACTTTCTTGAAAGTAATAAGGTCTATCACAAAGTGTGTTGTAGATTTTATACCTTCGCATTTATTCTGAAAGCAGCAGTATTTTTAACTGCAGTGTTTGTTGGTGATAGTTGCTGCTGAATTCAACAAATGCATTTTGTATAGGCAAGCGTATTTCCACATTGCACCTCTTTTTAATGGTGAAAATGTGATAGGAACTTGTGCTGTCTTGGTGGAAGAAATAGTGTATACTTAAAGAGCAAGTGTCTCTTCAAGATAGCTTTGGTTACTCTTTAACCAAAGCATTTTTTTTTGCCCTTGAAGCGTAAGGGGGGGGACTTCTCATAGCTGTCTGATTCTAAGCCTTTAATGGGGAAGTGCTGTGGGAAGGCTGTCTATTTGATGAGCTTAGTTTGATGTTAAAATTCTTTTTGTGAGCATTTTAGCCAGTGCTTGAGTTTTCTCAGGTTCTGATAGGAAAGATATTCTAGTGCACATTATTACTTTGGACAAAAGATTTTCTGAGATACTGTTATATATTTCCTTCAGTAGTCCACAATATATTGTAGTAGATTGTAATATTATAGGTGAAATATTGTAGTTGATTTTTATTAGGGATTAAGGCAAGAATTCTGAATGTCCAGTTATGTTCTTTCTGTTAGTCCTTAGTGTTGCATGTACGCCAAAAGAATCATCTATATCTTTTATGTGCACTTGTATGTTTCCCTTGTCTGTGGCTATAGGAGGGGGCTGTGCTGTGCTGATAAAGACAAACTGGTCTCTTTGTCCTGTGTCACTGCTTGTTCCTCTTGCATTTAATCTTTTCAGCAGTCGTGTGCTGTAGTGTAAGTAATTTGAGTATTAATAATTCATTTATCTGATACAGTTGGGGGGGAAAAGTGTGCAATTCTATAAATGGAGTTCTGCATTTACAAGTCATATGAAGCTCAAACTATTGCTTCTGGTAAAATGTAGAGCTATCTATAAGATAGAGGAGAAACTGTAGCCTGATCATTTTTCAGGAAGGAATCAATCACAGAATTGTAGGGGTTGGAAGGGACCTCTAGAGATCATTGAGTCCAACCCCTGCCAAAGCAGGCTCCCTACATCACGTCACACAGGTAGGCGTCCAGGCGGGTCTTGAATATCTCCAGAGAAGGAGACTCCACCACCTCCCTGGGCAGCCTGTGCTGCCCAGACTTACCAGTGCTCCGTCACCCTCACTGTAAAGAAGTTCTTGCGCACATTCGTGTGGAACTTCCTATGCTGAAGTTTCAGCCCATTACCCCTAGTCCTGTCCCCATGCACTACTGAAAACAGACCAGCCTTGCCACTATGACCCCCACACCTCAGGTATTTATAAACCTGGATCAGATCCCCTCTCAGCCTTCTTTTCTCAAGGCTAAACAGACCCAGTTCACTTAGTCTCTCCTCATAGGGGAGAGCTAGACCTTAGACTGGAAGGTAGGCTAGTACGGGTAGGTGTAAAAATTAAATGTCTTGTGAATTGATTTTCTTCCTTTTCAGGACTCTGGAAGGTCTTCTAATGCCTACTCCCATACTCTCCCCTCCCCCAAACAAATAAAAAAGCAAACAAACAACAACAACAAAAACAACAGAAAACAACAAAACTAAAACAGAGATGTGGGGATTAAAAGTAATTCTATATTATTAGCAGAATCAAGTGTGATCTTTGCCTGTGATATTTTAGCTTTTAATATGTGGAAAACAAAGAAAACTACATACATGTGTTTGTGTGCAATTTCAACGTTAACATTCTGTACGGTGTTCCTGTTTGTTAACCATTTAGTTAAACTTTGATGACTTGTCCTTTGGGCTTGGTGCTGGAATTCAGATGCTTGTTTCTTGTGGATTTGGGACTATTTCTTTCACAATGTTCTCTGTCTGGTGGATTTGTTAGAGAAGTACCTCTTAAAAAGAGGAAATTATTTTGGGGTTAAGTAACACAAAGCCCAGGCAGCATAAACCATAGTATGATGTTAACATAAGGCTTGTTTTAATAGTGAATCTGCTTATCTTTTGGAGTATTGTTTATTGGCAAGCATCTACTTAACTTTCTCTAGTCAAGCAATCTCTGAACTAACTTAAACACTTGTCATTTCTCTGTGGTTCTTGCACAAACATGATGTCCATGGATGCTTTACCTGTGGTGGTGTTGTGGCTGCGTGCTGTAATCCACTACTTCATGCAGACTTCTGCATAATTTTGAAACCAATATTTAATGTTCATATCATTTCCTTCTGATTTTAATCTAGCACTTAAGGGTGAGTCATGCTGTTACTACTGTTGATTTTGTTTTCAGTTGACCTGCCAAAAGTTTACCACTCAGGAAATGTAACTTTCAATAATGCTTTCTTGAAGTTAATCAATTATGTGTTGTCACTTGAAGAATAGTAAAGTTCTAAAACTGTTATTTAAAACAAACAAACAATAACCAACAAGATGATCATAATGAGCATATCCTTTAATTCCACTCTTTGGAATGTGAGGTGTGCATTCCACTTATGTCTACTAGAAGCTTTCAGTGCAAGTCAAGTATATTCCACAAGGTGTGCAGCAGTGTAGGCATGTTCTGCTTACCTTTCTGTCAGCTTGTCTAAATGAACTTGATGTTGACCATTAAGTAAGTTCTTCCTTCTCCCTAATCCCTACTCCATTATTTGATGCTTGGTTATTATCAACTGAGTTATTAAACTGTTAGTGAAGTTTAATGGGGAAACCTTTAAGGAAGTTTGCTGGATAAATGCTAGTTTATATTAAATATTCTAACAACTGCACTCTTTATCTTTTTTTCTTTCAGTGCACATGAGAGATCCTAATAATCAGCTTCACATAATTAAAAATCTGAAGATTGCTGTCAACAACATTATTACTCACCCACCTCAGCATGGTGCCATTCGAAAGCTTCTGAATGATGTTGTGTCTATCAGTCAGCCTGCTGAAGGACTAGTAGCTAATGTAATCACAGCTGGAGATTACGATCTCAACATTAGTGGTAAGTAACGATATCATATTTTTCAGTAATTCAAATTGGGTTATACTGTAAGGTTTCTAATCTTGCTTTCACATTTGTGGCATACATTAAAGTTGCTTTCAGGATTGATAAGTTCTGATCAAGTACAGTTTTCAGTACAAAAATTCTCAGTTTTTTTTATATACACATCAGAAGAATAGTTGAATGCAATTAATAATTCTGTAGTTAAATTTGTTTCCCACTGTTGTAGTTCTTGTGAACTTCTGTAAAAGTGCCATGCTGTAGAAAATGATCTCAGATTGGTTTATTAATTAGCTTATCAGGTTAGAGAATCTTCACTTCTTTGACGAATCTGAGATACTAACCTGTTACCCTTGACTGGGTGAATAGGTTAATAGTAATATATGGGGTTTACTTTGAAGTTAGACCTCCTGGCTTATTTTGTTGGTTCCTTCCTGCTTAATGCTTACAGTTCATAGAGTCATCATTAAGAACTGATGGGTAAGGAACTTCTGAGGAAAAATTAGTCTTTACCTCACGCTTTTTTTTTTTTTCCTGTTGAACCCAATGCTTTGTATTTCACTGTCAAAATGATTAGAAGAATAGTTTAGCAGTGATTTATTTATTTATTTATTTTTTCCCCAATCTCCAGGGGTAAGACATAGTGAATAGCAGCAATTGAGATCTGGTCTTGAGAGCTGAGAAGATTAAACTCCTCCCAATTAGAACCCTAATCCATTAAAGCCTTTGAGTACATACTTAATTCGAAGCATGTATGTGTTGCACTATTTAAACATAAGTCATTTGTTGTATATGGTTTGAAGTTGTACGTAGTTTGGCATGCAGTGAGGAAGTTGAGTCTTATAGGAAAATACAGTTTTTATGCTTTCTTTTTAACAGCAAATTCATGAAGATTAGTAACTGATGTTATATTTTTTAATGTTAATCATGAAAAATGCATAATTCTACAATTTCAGTTCCTAACATGAGAAGCTACATTTTCAACTTGATTTGATGTACCAGTAGTTAGACTTGGCTCTGAGAACTCATATTTTTGAGAGCTTTTTTCAGGTTTCCGTGCCTTCTTATCTGAGAAGTTGGTTCATTTTCTTACTGTCTTAATACAGAAATTTTTGTCTGTTGGAATTCTGGAGACTGGAAGACTCCCAAGAAAGCAAAATTGTTTTAGTGCAGAGAATGAGTCTTAATATTTCTGTTAGCCTCTGTTTTGAAGTAGGGGGAGAGAGTGATTGTGGCTTTATCTTACCATTTTTTGTAGTGTTGGGAGAAAATGCCTCTCCATTTGTTTTCCATATCACATCTGAGACTCCAGCAGTAAATAAGTCTTGCGTATTGTCTCTCAATGGTTAGGTTCTTATTTCCATTCAGACTGACTGTACGCTTGGCAAAAAGAAGGGAGGGTATCAGCTGTTGAGTATCGTACAGAAATATAGAAGCAGAGTTTTTGTCAATGGTTTATTGGATAGTTTGGCCCGGTTCTGTGACTAGTAGGGTGGAGGGATCCACAGATCTGCATCTCTGGAAAGAGGGGAGAGGGGACCCCAAAATAATTAAAAACAGCAGCAATGATCTGAGGAGAAACAAACTAATTTACTGAATATGGTATTGGAATACAAGATAACACACCATAATACAATATAATTAGAACAGAACCTAATAAATCAAATATAATGAGTAAGTGTCTGAGAACTGAAGGCCTCTCCATAATGCTGAGGTGTGAAGTACAGTCCTGTTGAGCAATAGGGAGGAGAGCCAAGGAAAAAAAAAGGGAAGGTCTTGTGACCTTTCCAGGGGTTTTATCTCTTCTCTGAGCACAGTGTTCTGGGGAATGTAGTTCTTCTTTCCTTCTGGGCAGGTGCCTGGAACTGGAGTATTAACTTTTTAATTCCCAGTGTACTACATGATGTTATGATGTGGAATACCAATAACCAAAAATCAGAAAACTATAAGAGTTCTGTAGTTGTGTGGTACACATCCTTAGGGCTTCAGCACAAAACATGAGCAAGAATTTCCCCATGGAAATGTGACATACTCTGATCAAATTTGCTGCTCTTTTTCTTCTGGTAAATTAGTTTTCTAGGATGTTACTATTGAAATATATTTGCTTGATCTTTAATGATGATCAAGTGTAACATATTAAGAAAGAGCATATAAAGAGATGGTTTAACAAAGTCAGGTGTGAGTATTTCCCGTACTGGGATCATGATACCACTCTTTTTTTTTTTAAAAAAAAAAAAAAGTTTTTGAACTGTTGTGGTGAATTATTTCAGTTATTTACAACTCTTTGTTGCATTTGTTAATAGTTTAATTCCTAATTCCATGATCTTGTAGTGATGGATCTGGTTCTTTGCTGAAAAGGTGCTTGCCTTCAGTCGCTCAAGCCTCTCCCATGTACTGGTGCATGTGAAGAGTGAAGGAAAGTGATCCCACTAAAGGCTGAATCCTTTTCTTCCAAATAAGCTTTCAGCTGCATCATTTCCATGACTGTTTGTTTAGGGTATCATGATACTAACTCTGGCATTCAGCATTTCAGGGATATGACAATAGAAGGGAGAATGTTGAGGCAAATATCTAGCAGCAAACCTTTTGACTGTATTATCACAGGCTGAGAGACCTCAGAAATTGGTGGCTTGCTCCTACTAGAAAGATAGAATTGTTTACATATAACTCCATTTCACGTTGTGAGGTGTGGACGAGCCTGAAATGTTTGTGACTTAAGCTATCTGGAATTAAATGTCTTCAGTCCCTGATGGTCCTGAACGATAAAGATTTTTCTTCTTCATGCTACCAGAGCGTAAAAACCAATAGCATGTTTGAACGTGACCTATTTTAGTGTAATAATACCATGTTTTTTCTATCAGATCGCTCAGTTAAAGCTAGTGTCCCCTGGTACAATAATTGGAAAGAGACTTTGATGGAACTGAACACATCCACGGTTTATTCAGGTATCTTTTGTGGTTGGTGCCAAATTGCCCTTTATTACTTTCTCTATGTGCTCCATCCACCTCTTCTTATCTTCTACAACTGTTTAGCACTTATCTTGATGTATATGTGCGTTCCTCCATTTTTTTCCTAAAATAAATGAATTAAATAAATAAGTGCTGGTGGTGGTTGATTAATTTTTCTTTTAATTGAATTTCTGCTGCTGTTAACCTAAATCATTTGGCCTTTCCATAGAGTCCTATGAGTGCGTAGTGGTGGGGTGAGGAAAGTGATTTGATACTGTGAAAACGCTGCCTTGTTTGGTCCTATGGAAATGTGTACGGTCAATAATTCTGTATTTCAAACATGTTTTTCTGCTTTTCCATAGTTTTTTCTTTCCTCCCCTCTTTCCAGGTAGTGGTGCATTGCCAACTGAAGCTGAACTATTAACTGTACCAGAGCATGTGTGTCTCTGCTATGTTGATATTCTTTCTGGCATATGACTTCTTTAAAAACAAAGTTTTGTGGCATATCTTTAAGACTTGTTTCTACCCAAATGCACTGGCTATTGTCCTCTGAACTTAAGTGAAGCTTGATGTTGTGATCTATAAAATGGCCAGATTTTGGTGTTTTTCAGTCTTAAACAGTAGTAAAGCTTGTGCCTTCAGTTAGTAATAGCTATCGTTTCTGAAGTGTCTTATTGATGCGCTACTGGATACTTTCTGAATGTACTAGGATACTGGTATCCATGAAATAAATCTTGTTTTGTGAAGTAACCAAAACAAAAAAAAATAAACCCTAGAATAACTAAAAATGCTTCTTCTAATGAAGTAGACTTCATAGTCTTAAGCTGATATTTATGAACAGAAAGTACCAGTTTTCTTTCTTAACAATTCTGAACAAATTAGAAAGTTACTTAAATTTCAGCTCCTCTTGTTTAATCTTCTGTAAATGTATACTGGAAAACTGAAAAGGGTCTGTGTTTCTGAATTACAGTGTTGCTGTGCATAGCTGTAATGACAAATAATACTATGTATGAATTTTTTTCTCTAATACTGTTTTTATTTTGAGTGGGGTGCATATTTATTTTAATAATTAGTATAAATAGTTTCAGCTCTGAGTGAATACTCTTTATTGTGGATATACTGAGGGAATTCAGTTGTATTTACTAGGCTGAATTTGAAAGGGTGAGAAATAGGTTTAGTGCATTCCTGTTTGTGGATCTGTCATATTTATTAAACTTCTGTGCTTGAATTCATCAGAAAGAGAAAACTGAAGTTAAAGCTTGAAATGAAAATGCAGTTAACATTTGGATTAACTTAGAATGTGAGTTAGAGAAGCTTTGGATGCCCCATCCCTGAAGGCACTCAAGGCCTGGTTGGATGGGGCCCTGGGCAGCTGAGGTGGTGGGTGGCAGCCCTGCCCATGGCATGGGGATGAAACTGGATGGGCTTTTAAGGTCTCTTCCAACCCAAGGCATCCTGTGATTCTGTAATTTTTATCCTAATCATAGAATTGCTCAGGTTGGAAAAGTCCAACCACAGTCTAACCATACTACCATAACAACCCTCTGCTAAATTGTGGCCCTGAATACCACATCCAAATGGTTTTTAAACACATCCAGGAATGGTGACTCAACTACCTATTCCAGTACTTAACAATCCTTTCTGTAAAGTTTTTCCTGATATCCAACCTCGACCACCCCTGGTGCAACTTGAGGCCATTTCCCTTCATCCTGTCACCAGTGAGAAGAGACCAACCCAGCTCTCATTGTAAGCACCTTTCAGGTGCTGGAAGAGAGCAATAAGGTCTCAGCCTCCCTTTCCCCAGACTAAACAGCCCCAGTTCCTTCAGTCTCTCCTCATAGGGCACATTCTCAAAGCCCTTCACAAACTTTTTGTTCTTCTCTGGACCTGCTCCAGCATCTCCATGTCCTTTCTGTATTGAGGTGCCCAAAACTGAACACAGTACTCAAGGTGGGGCCTAGTTTAACTTTGATTTGGACCCTGATTACTACATATACTACTGAAAAATATGCACGAGTCATTTTCTCATGGCTTGTTTTAGTAACAAACTGTATTTTTCTTTATTCAAATAGCAGGGGGTGAGGGAAAAATATATGTATGTATCTGTTTATGTGCGTACAATAGGCTTAGTAAAACCAGAAGTTTTTTACACCGTAAATCAAAGAGCAGTTAGTCAGAAAGATGATACGTGAACACTAGAAATTTGCCTTCTGTTGGTCTACTTGCCAGTGTGAGATGTACTGAATAGTAGACTGAGTTCAGTTGTGAGGTGTGAGTATACCTGACTTCTGTGGATGAAGCTGATAGAAGATGGCTGGACAATGTACAGTGAATCAAAAAGCATTAGCTTAGTGTGCTAGAAGATAATTGTAACATACAAATTGAATGCAGTTTGTTGAAGTCTGCCAGAAAACTAAGGGTTTGGGAGGTGACAGGAGGAGGTTAGGAGAGTCTTTACCTGAGTTGAATCAAGCAATAAGTATTCTTGGTGTCCTATGAGGAGAACAAATATCTTCAGAAATTAAATGCATTTTTCTGTACCAGCTATTGTTTTCTAGTTTGCAGGTGAGTTTACTCTGGATTCTAACCTTTCAGTGTCAAGTCAGATCATTAAAAATTTATTAGTTTATCTCTAGGGTCTCTTTTCTGTGTAGGCAAAGGAGATGCTGAATTAAGGGGACAGTAAAACAGTCCTGAAAGGAGTATTTCATGGCTACATTGTTGTGAGAAGAATTAGACAAGATAAGCTTATATTCTTTGAATAGCCCAGATGTGCTTCACTTACTTTGAGCTGATATTCTTAAATGTTAAAGTCTCTGTTATGAAAGGTTGTTTACACGTGACAGGTTAATGTAGTGTAATGTAATGTGCTCTAGTGGCACAATGTAGATCTGAACTTTTAGCTTTTGGGGTCTTGGTTTGGTCAGCTGACAATTAAACTGTTGCTGTTTATTTTAGCCAGGAGGAGGAAGAGGACTGCTGTCAAGCCAAGTCACAATGCTTTCAAAAAGCTTCAGAAAAACTGTCAGGATAGGGCTTTGGTAATTCTTGGTTCCTTTACACAGTTATATTTTAACTTTGCTTCTCAGTTGTTAACATTCCTACCATAGGCAAATACAATGATAGAAGAACTTTTTTACTTTTTCAAGCCTCTGTTTTTAGAGGAGTGGTAAGGAGTTCTTGCAAGAAATGAGTAGGTGAGCCTAAATACTGAAGAAGTTGATACTTAAGATTCTGTTCAGTTTCACAGAATTTGATTCAAAGAGTTAATTTTTCATCCTTGTGTGTATTTTGAAATCTCTTTTAGATTGTTCTCTTCATTTATTTGCCATGCAGACTCTGACTGTCAGGAGCTTGCAGGTTTTACTTTCATGTGTAGTATTTCATGGTTCCTTTTTTTATAAATGACTAAACAGAAGTTTGGCTAAATAATTACACTTGGTATTACTTTATTGTATATTTCAGCTACTACTCCTTGGTTTGAGTCTTACAGAGAGTGCTTTCTTCAGTCCATGCCTGCATCAGATCATGAGTTCCTAAACCACTATGTTGCATGTATCCTTTGAGTGTTACACAGACATTGGCTACACTAATGCAGGAGACTGAAATTTTAGTATTGCTTTTTTTGCCACAGTGCTTTGAAATATACCCTTTTTGATATGTCTGAGTGAACAGGATAATTTTGTTAAGAGTCTGCGGTTTTCTTTGTAATAAAACCCACATTTCTTTGTATTTCAAACTGAACTCTAAGCTTATACATGAGACTTAAGCTTACTCATCCTAAAACATTTTCTGTTGTAGCTCTTTAGGTATCTGCTGGTTATACCTTGAGCACAACAAAGACCACGTTGGGATGTACCTGCAGCCTTTTATGGCATTGCTAGTGGATGGAGGAGGGAAGATTGGAAAGGTGTGCTTTAAAAAAAAAAAAAAAAAGGCAACTTTCAGCTGTTTGGGGGAAAAAGAAGTTGCCGTTAGAGAGAATCTTATACAGAATTAATCTGGCAAAAAAATGATTCTGACCCTTGACTACTACTACATTGTGGTAGTGTTTAAACTACACCTTGCTTCTTGTCATCTTCTATTTAAAGTCTTTAGTTTGGTGAACAGATGTGGCAGAGCAAATTGTTCCTTATTAGTGCTAATGGAATTGCATTAAGGTAAAAATTGGAACGCATCTGCTTTTTACGCAGCAGGTGTTGTATGTTTATGAATGCTGGCTGTTACTGTTGCTCAGGTGATACCTTAAGGAAGTTACATTATCTTCCAGCATTTGAAAATGAAGTGTGCTGGAAGTGAACATCTGTTGTATTTGCACAAGAAACAGGTTTCATGTTTGATCTGGATCCGAAATATTAAATAAAGCATTAGCTGATGCGTATCAGCTTAAAAACAGGGTTCCGTTTCAGAGCTGGAACAAAGTTCTTGTTTCAGTTACAAATGTTAGCTAAATGACTGTCTAAATACTACTTCTGTTGAGATTTAGGTTGAATTCAAGTTGCACGTGTTGTTATGATACTGTGTTTTACTGGCCTAAGATAAATGGGATGGGTGCAACATTTATTTTATTCACTGCCTATTTTATCATCATTAACTGTTTCCAAGTTCTTTTGGTTAATGTCCTTAACATGAGTTTAGGTATGCTTGTAGTTTCCTCGAGTGAACCAGAGCCTGTGGAGCAATTTCTTAAGTTGTCGCAAGAGCAGCATCGAATTCAGCATAGTAGTGAATACTCTTATCCAAAATGGTTTATACCAAACACACTCAAGTACTATGTGTTATTGCATGATGTAAGCTCAGGTGAAGAGCAAAGGTAGGTGGTCTGTTTTCAGGTAAACTATTTGACTCAAATGCTTGTATTTATAAATTGCTTCTAGCATTAGACATGCAACGTAGTCTGTTAACCTGTATGCTGTAATCAAGACAGTCTTCTTTGAGTAGTATTTTTTATCTATTTTTTTGTTATATAAACACAATTAGTCTTGGCTTCTTGAAGTAGAAGCTTTCTTTGCTGGCTCAGTGAATTAGTTCTGAGATTGTTGGTTTTATTTTTGTGTAAGACACCAGTTTTAAAATATGAAATTTTATTCTAAATCCTGTGGATAAGTTGTCTAGGGTAGCTTGTGGTAAAATGGAATTGGTTGAATATCAAGACAGGCTGGATGTTTTTGTTTCTTTTTTCAGAGCTGACTCCATTTATGAAGAGATGAAGCAAAGGTATGGAACTCAGGGTTGCTATTTGCTGAAAATAAATTCTCGAGTATCTAACAGAGGAACAGATGAACAGATACCAGACCCTTGGAGCCAGTACCTTCAGAAAAACTCCATTCAGAACCAGGTATTGCAGTGTTTCAAAAACAACTTATAAGATGCATACAGTTGCCCATGGGATTGTTTCTTCTGGAGAAGAAGAGGTTCAGGGGAGACCTTATCACTCTCTGCAGCGACCTGAAATGAGGTTGTGGTGAGGTGGAGGTTGGCTTCCCACATAACCAGTGACAGGACAAGAAGGAATGGTCTTAAGTTGATCCAGGGGAGATTCAGGTTGGATGTTAGGAAAAAAATCTCTGAAAGTGTTCTGGAACAGGCTTCTTAGGGATGTAATGGAGTTACCACCCCTGGAGGTGTTCCAAGAAACATCTAGATGTTATACTGAAGGACGTGTGGAGGTATTGGTGGTGGGTGGACCGTTGGACTGGATGAGCTTAGAGGTCTATTCTAACCTTGGTGATTTTATGATTTTAGTTGTGTTAAATTTTTCTTTAGTTTTATGTACGTGGTCCTACAAAATAGGTTAATAGGTAGTCAAGCTGCGTAGTTTTTCTTTTTTTAACTTGACCTTTGAGTGAGGATATATGGTGAGTCCTCTTCCAGAGAGCTGTCCTCTGCTCCTTAAAGTCACTGCAAGGGATGCAGAAGCAGTAGAGTACCTGCAATGACAGAATGAAAGGAAAACTGAAGTAATAAATGCCTGAGGTTGCCTGCAGTGGATAAAGCAGATGTGTCCCTTCATTCCTTCATTTTGATGAATTTCTTCAGTTTCAATATTTTTGTTTTTCCTACTGTCCTGTAGTATGTGGCTCTTTTTGTGGTAATTTCTTGCAGTCAAGTCTAGTCTGTCATTTGCAAGAGTGGCAAATGATAATGTATACTAGTTCAGAGTATTGGTTTCTGGTTGTCATAAGTCTGTATTTTTGATTTCAAGACCAAAAATATTTCTTCTAAATTTTACTTTTGACTGTCTTGCTTTTCTAACTGTATATGACTAAAAAATGTGTGACTCAGTTCCATACCAAATCTAGTTGGCACTGGTAAGTCAAAGCTATTTGTATTCTGTAAGCTGTTAAGAGGGCCAGTAAGTAATGTTCCACCATAAATTAGTTTTGTTTTTTCCATGTCAACTGTACCACATTCTGTTGTTTTTTTTTTTTGGTTGGTTGGTTTTTTGACCTTGTTCAGAAGTTGTTTTAGGGAGCATATATTTACTGCTGTAGGCATTACTATGTAAGGGGCCCTAGTCAGTTACTGAAGCTACTTGCTTCAGTTGATGGTGTTGCTATTTTGAGCAAACTAGAAGATACTTGCTTTATCTGCTGTTGATTATAACTTATATCTGTACAATAGGACGGCATCTTGAGGGCTCAATAAACTGCTTCAGTGAATATAGATGAATATCTATCTGAGTGTGCTTTCTTATTTAGTGAACTTCATGTTACCAGCTACTATTTATTGATCATTTTTTTTAATAGACGCTTTTACATTGTTAGTCCTAACTTCTTTTTCCCTTCTGGTAGGATTGCTATGAAGACTGTACTTATACTGTCATTTCAAACAAGAATACTGATCACTTGATATCAGATGGCCTAGATAACGAAATTAAAGGTATTTTTGTAATTTTCTTCCAAACTTTAATATGATAGCTTTTATGGAGTTGCCTTGCATGCAATAGCAATCACTTCTGAGTGGTGGTGAAGTTAGGATGATCACTTAAATGTAGTGCTGCATTACAAGTGTTAAACTTTGAAACTTAGTGAATAATTTTTGAAAGTAAGTTAACATGTTAAGTGTTTCAAGTCTAGAAGCTTAATCAATGTATAGAATAAATGTAATTAGTCTATAAACTGAAATTGAAAAAAAAAAAGTAACTACAAACATTGCTTATTTTATCTTAAGTAATTACACATAGTCATTTTCTAAATGTATAAAGCATAACCTCATATCCACAAAGCTGAACAGTCATTTATCTACTAGATTGTAGTTTATTTCGAGTGGACCTCATGAGATGCTTCATTAAAACGAGATGATACTGGTGTTTTAGGCTTGTCTAGACTTGTATACTGTGATGTCAGTTGAATTTTTTCTTTCTCTAGTTTTCCATGCCTTTCTTTTCCTTTATAAAGTTTTCAATAGGAATACAGAAGTGATTGGTTTCAGTGTATCTACTGTAGTGGTTGCTGCATTTCTGTTTTTGCGTGGATGTTTGACTTTGAATTTAATGCTTTCATTGATTTCCTAACAGAATTTCAAATAGTGAAAGCACTGAATGAAGTTAATAAAAGTGACATTTAAAACCACGAATGAAATATGAATGAAGTAACTTCATATTTACGAGGGTTTTGATGTTGCAATCTTTTCATAGATGGCCTATCAAATAACTTCAAGACTCACCCTCTTCAACTGGATCATCCCAGCAGCGGTTTGGATAGCAGTGATTATGTGAAGGCTACCACATCATTGCAGGAATCAAAGAAATCGAACTCTGGAACACCTCATGGTGCTTGTTTAACACTCACGGATCATGATCGAATTAGGCAGTTCATACAGGAATTCACATTTAGGGGACTTTTGCCCCATATAGAGAAGACAATTCGACAACTTAACGATCAGGTCAGCATTTAGTCTTGTAATCAAAATCAATAGTGGTATAACTCCAGCTATCCAGCAGCCTCTCCTGAAATTATTACTTCCTTGTGCATCTAATGATTCTTAGCAAAAGCTGTAAGAAAATTGAAGAGAAATAGACTCAAGTTTTTGTTTGTTTGGTTTTCTTTAAAGACACACTGCTGAAAACAACACCTGTACCAACAGAACTTAATTGCAAGGCAGCTCATTTTGAAAGCCTGCCTGAGCTGTTGCAGGATTATTTCTTTGTTTCTACTGGACTACCCTAGCATGAGGACCAAAACGTACTTTTTGTTTCAACATTTGAACATGTGTTTCTCCATCAATAATTGTCTCTAGAAAAGCTGCATGCTTTAATTTCCAAGAGAAATTCATGGATCATCTTAAATCGTGCAATTCTGTTCAGATATCAATAGCTGAGAATTAATCTTTCAAACTATGCTTTTTGGAAGTGTGGTACCTAGAAGTCTGTCTTAGGTAAGATACCGTACTTCCAAATATCATGCTTATATTAAGGCAAGGACATGCATTAAAATTATTCTCGTTGCAGTAAGATCCTTTCTTTTGTACGTATTTCACTTCTATTTGGTCTTAAAAGGCTGGAGCAATTGATTGACTTAAATTAGTACAGTCAAATTACTGCATTTAGCAGTTGCCTTGTACCCAAATATCAGCCTGTTAACTGAACTCTCAGTTTTAACTGAATTGTCTGGTTCATCTGTAGTTTTCAGTGTGTGGCTTGTTGATACTACTCAGCTGTCCTGATTAGAGTTCTGGGACTTTGTTTATGCTGGCTGCTATCTTACACTATGGAAGTTTTAGAATGAAATAAAGCCTAGCAAACGGCCTTATGGGTAGGAATATATGACTACATTCCTAATAACTGCAGGAAAAACATGATGCTCGTGTTTCATTTTTTTAAATTACCTTTTTAAGAGATGTAGCTTTATTAGGTAAGGGGAGTGGTAATTTCCTGTTTGCAGTGTGGTGGTAGGTACTTCACATGATAATGGGAAGAATGATCTCTCTTGACATATATTATTTAGTGTAGATTTCAGACTAAACCAATACCAAAAATTGATACTGTTGATGTGTTTGCTAGAATCTACATCTTTGCTTTTTTGCTTGATTGAAATGTTGTAGAGTCAAAAAATGGTTTGGTTTGGAGAGGGCCTTTAAGATCATCTAGATTTGAGATCTTTATGCCTGAAGTTTACAGCAACAATAGTCAGTTTCAGACAGCAGAGGTTCATTACGTATGTGAATTGCAGCTTCAATCTGTGTTGGTGATTCACTCACTCAGTGTAGTGTTTTATTGAATTTTATTTTCTTTTGCTTTTTAAGGAAAAAAAAAACCAACACAATTTGGGAAAACATAATAGGGTTTGGGTTTGTAGTTGGGCTTAACTTTATGTTAGTAATGTTTTGCAGTGTAGTACTTTTAATTTGTTGTCTCTTTGCAGCTAATATCCAGGAAAGGCTTGAGTCGATCATTGTTTTCTGCAACTAAAAAGTGGTTTAGTGGAAGTAAGGTTCCAGAGAAAAGCATAAATGAACTGAAGAATACTTCTGGTTTGCTGTAAGTTGTTTCAGTCATTATTCTTAAATCTAAAATGGAAATGCCACCCTTCCTCGTTAGGGAAAGCCTGTAATAATGGCGTTCTGCAAAGTAAACTGAAGCAGTAATATGTAGAAGGCTTGGGATGGTGGTGAAATCATAAAAAGAGCTAAGCCTATATTTGAATAATGAAGGCATAGCAATAACTTAAAAGGGAAAAGAGAAAATGTTTACTGAGCCGTCTTTCTGCTATATTTACAGTGAGCCTCTCTAAGGTACAAAGTACATATTTTTCAGAGTAATACTAATAAATGGAAGAATGTGGCCTCCCGTAAGAGATTTAAATATCCATGTAATTATTTTCTGTTTAAACCAAACACCATGCAATAGATGTTCTTAGGCTTGTTCACATGGTTATGCAACTTAACCCAGTAGAGTACTGAATCTGTTACTTCTGTAGGTGCATTTTAGTGGTAGATTAAGGGGCATATCACACTTTATACAGCTGTTTTTACTGTAAATACATGTCTTAAATATTACCAGAATACTTGTTCTGTGTGCTTTCTAATATAATTCTCTTTATGAATGACTATTTCTAATCATGGAAAGAACTCTTTTTGCTCTCTGATCTTAACCACCAAAATCTCAATAGCTCTTGGGTGCTACCTAGCCAATTCAGGATTCCTGAAACTTACATACAACTTTAAATTTGTGTGCTTTGTCTTAAAGCTCACAAGCAAATTATTGTTAATTTCAAAGACTGTAAAGTTCTGTTCTTCATTCTTTTACAGATTTCCTTAGCTCTAGCAGCTAATAATACTGAGCAGCTTCAGTGATAACTGAATATTTGTTTTGTCGTTTCATTCAGAGGAATGAATTCTTTAAAAGTTAGTGGGATAGCAAACCTTTTTTCACTGCTTATTTGCTGAACAACCAGGTAACCAGTCAATATGGCAGAAAGGAAGTAGCTTTACTTTTCTTAATATGTTACTTTTGGGTAATGTTGAAGCAATGCTGAACTTATTCCTTTTCTTTGAATAGAAGTCAAGATGAGAATAGAGTGTATCTTGCTCTATTTTTTGCAATTATGACTTCAAATTCAAATATTTGTATTCATAGGTATCCCCCAGAAGCGCCTGAGCTTCAAATCCGGAAAATGGCGGACTTATGCTTTTTGGTGCAACACTATGAACTTGCTTATAGCTGTTACCATACAGCAAAGAAGGACTTCTTAAATGATCAGGCAATGCTTTATGCAGCTGGAGCGCTGGTTGGTATTTCATATAACCTATATGTATTTTCGAAAGTTGCCTATACTACTTGTCTGAAAGTAACAAAGTGCAATCCCTTTTGTCCACCTCCAAATCTGGTTTTACTAAACGTGCTATATCTTCAGCAAGTCCTAAGGTGCTCTCAAAACTGATAGCTGTTATTTTATGATGGGAAAAATTGGAGATTTAATTCTTAAAATGCAAAATATGGAAAGGAGAATATCTGTAATGCAACCTTCAGGAAAAATAGATCTTATTCTCGAGTTATTAGACAAGAGACAAGTTTAAGTGGGAAATAATTTTATAGTGCTGCTTTTAGACTTTGTCAAAACATTGACTTCTTGGCAAGTACATCTCTCACTGTGGTAGTGTACTTTTTTTAATTACTGAATTTTGTTGGATATATTTTGGGTGTATCTTTACATTCTAGCTTATCAGCAGTAACATTCTCATTCATGAATTCTCCTTGTGAGTGGAGGTATGAGACTAGAATAACTTCCTGTATGAAAAGTCAGAACACTAGGGGAAGCAAGAAACTAGCTTTTTAACAGCTTTGAGAAGCTGTTATCTGGAACTTCAGTCTGGTTAACTCAGATTTTACTTTGTAGAACTGTGAAAACATTCTTTTCACAGTCCTATTTTGAATTAAAACAGTTATTTAGATGTGTATCTTTTCAGCACAGAAAGTTGCACTGCATTTTGCTAATCTCAGAGGTTACATTAATTTTTTTAATGAATGGTTGATAGAGCTCTTAATAATTAAATCTTGAAACTTGAAATCTTTAGTTGCTGTAGAAGAACTTTGCTATTATGTCCCCATAAGAAGGAAGCTATTAGAGTATAACAAAACTAAAATTTGCTTGGAAGCAGAAGAATTTAATGCTTTTTAAGGAAGCATTTTAAAACATTTTAAAAGAGATGCAGTGTTATCAGGAAAAATTATTCCTGCAATAAGAAATTGACTCTCGGACTTATAGTGCTTAATCATTGTTTCTTCATACTGTTGTGTGCTATCAGCTGAAAATCTTCTGTAATTGTGCGTAACTTATGCTGCTGTCTGGTTAATTCCAAGCAGAGTCATAAATAGACTGTTGCATTAAACCTTTTATCAGCTATAAAAGTGTACCCTCCACAGTGAATGTCAGCAATTGATTAGATATTTTGAGCTAGTAGCTGTTGAAATGCTTCTCAGCATTTTGATATTTACAATTTGTGTAAAACAACTGCAGTGACTATGCTGACTTGTCTTTGTAGGAAATGGCAGCAGTATCAGCGTTTCTTCAGCCAGGAGCTCCTAGACCTTATCCTGCTCATTATATGGAAACAGCAATTCAGACTTACCGAGATATCTGCAAGTATGTTGTTTATTTTATACCAGCATAACAAAAAATGAAATTCCTCGTGGCTTAGCTTTCTTTCCCTACACAGTGGTAGTGCCAGATAAATTGTATCATAAAATCATAGAATGGCTTGGGTTGGAAGGAAAATCAAGGGTCATCAAGCAGGGCTGCCAACTTCCATATCCTAGTACTAGACCAGGCTGCCCAGGGCCCCATCCAACCTGGCTTTGAACACCTTCAGGGACGAGGCATTCACAGCCTCTCTGGGCAGCCTGTTCCAGCACCTCACCATTCTCATGGTAAAGAAATTCCCCCTGATTTTTGATGTGAATCTTCCCTCCCTCAACTTAAAACCATTTCCCCTTGTCCTGCTACTGTCTACCCTTGAAAAGAGTTGACTCCTTTCCTGTTTATAGACTCCCTTTAGGTAATGAAAGACTGCAATGAGGTCATCCCACAGCCTTCTCCAGGCTGAACAAGCCCAGCTCCCTCAACCTGTCTTCATAGAGGAGGTGCTCCAGCCCTAAAATAAATAAATAATCAGATGTTGATAACCTCTTAGAGTAAGATATGTTAGCTTATCTAGGAAGGAGATGTATGGTGTTCCTAGCAGACTACTTATTAAACTTCTTTCTCATGGTTTGATTTTTTTGTTTGTCAGATTATTTAGTTGGCTGGGTTATTTTTTTGTTCTGTAAACATAAAGCATCCAAAAAACATTTCCTGTCTTTGACATGGAAAAAGAAATAAATGCCCCTTTTATAGTAGGATCATGAACTTTATGGTTCAGGTGTCAATATGTGTTTCACAGGGGTAAAGTTTTTCATAGTTTCTTTTTGAGAAATAGTTATTAACATTATTGATTTCTGCTTCAGGAACATGGTTCTGGCTGAACGCTGTGTACTGCTCAGTGCTGAAATCTTAAAAAGTCAAAGCAAATATTCAGAAGCAGCTGCTCTTCTGATTCGTTTAACCAGTGAGGTAAAACAGTAGCTTATTCTACTTTTTCTTCTACACTCTTGTTTTCCTCCTACCTAAGTGCTTCTTGGTGACATTTTAATTCTTGTTCTAGGATACTTGCTATCTAAGATAGGAAATGATCAGGTATAAAGCTGAAGTGAAGAAAATTACTTACCTTCCTGGTGAAAGAACTAGTACTTAATTTTTTTTTCCTCTCTCACTGTGGTTTACTTGAACTCTTTAAACACCTGCTAAATATGTATTTGACATCTGCTTGTGTTTTGTATGTATTAAGTTTAGAACTTGTCAGTTAAAAATGTTAGTGTGGCTTACTAGACCTTTAGTGAATACGGTTCCATATGTAACCACACGTTCCCAGTAGTTTAAGTAACAAACCTAAAACTGCAGCTTGGTTGCTATGAATCTTTAATTTTACTGTGTAGGTGATAGTTAGCCTGAATAATTCTGTAGTATTAGTTGGTTTAAAGTAAGCATGGAAATAGCTCTGAATTGTCCACAAAGGGTCTTGCTATTACTGGTATTATGTTTGTTTTGCACTTTTTTCAAGCATCTTCTGTGTAGGCTGGAGGGGGGAAGTCTTAACTGGCAGTTAATTCTGACCTTGTAGGCAGCTGCACCAAATGTGGTATTTCTGAGACCTTCTCTGGAATTTATTAAGCTTGTAATAAATTTGCTTAGTTCTGTAAGTCATTCTTTCTAGTCTCCTTGCAGCTGTATTTTGTCACTTCTGACTTAAACTTGGTACCAAAAATTCTATGTAAGCATAGATGTTATTTAAGTAAGGAAAGTAAATACTGCAAGTTGCATGCAGCCATTTTACTACTTTAAATTTTATGTGGTATGCCTGCATTGCTGTTTGGCAGAAACAAGGGAAATTTTTATTGGATACTGTAAAGCTGTCTCCAAGTGTATTTGTAGTCCAGACACGTACTTGGACGTTCTTGTTAACAGTAGTAAAGTTCAGTCACGGTAAGTAGATCCTGATTGGATTGGTTAGAGCAATGTAGCTTTGTCTCAGCATGAGAGGAGAAAGTGGTAATGGTAAGAAGTGTGGTACACTATAAGAAGGAATTCTTGCGCTTGTAATTTAAATTCACTAAGCTACATTTCATCCTGTTTTTCCTCAATCCTATTAAAACTTAGTGTTTGCAGTATCTCTAGAGGGAGGGTAAAAGGTGGAATGCTTCAGATTTGGGTTAGAAACTGAAGAGGAAGAAAGTTTTGTCTTGCCACTCATAAAGAAGCAGGTCGATAAATTCCTTTGGGGAAGAAGTAGAAGCCCATCTAGTTATGACAATGATTATACTTGTAACAAAGGGAAAAATACTTTCAGTCTTAATTTCTTTTATATGCATATATAGTATGTTCAAATATAAAAAGCTTCTCAATTTTTCTTGTTATCTGTAGTTTTGTTCTAATGCTATATTTATGTTTTTATTTGTCTTTGAGGCTAATTCTCCTTTTCTCTTTTAAACAGGATTCAGATCTTCGTAGTGCACTTCTGTTAGAGCAGGCAGCACACTGCTTTATAAACATGAAGAGTCCTATGGTCAGAAAGTTTGCGTTTCATATGATTTTGGCTGGCCATAGGTTTAGTAAAGCAGGACAGGTGAGTATTATCTTTCCAGATGGAAAATATCATTTTTTTTGTACTTCTTCTGAACAGCATGTTATTATAGGAAAAGATGTATGGCTTTTGGTGTTTTTATGTTAGTTAGATGTGTTGAGCTCAGTAATCATGTAAAAATGATGTCTGCATTGTTCTTTTACATCTGTATTTTTGAAGTGATGCTGAGAATCACTGACTTGAAATTTAGTGATGTGTTTTTGATATCTGGGTATCTGGGTTTCAATTTTGTACCCAACTAAGAAAATAACATATTGTACTGTATGAAGTAGCATCTCATGAAACAAATGAATTGTAGAAGTTAGGGTTTTGCTAACAGCTATCAGAATAATAACAAAATTTAGCTTGTTTTCCTGGTGTCTTAGCTATGTGCAGTGGAGAGGTCAATGTGTATGAATAGTTAGTACACAACAAACTGGCCTCTAGTTACAACTGCTTAGACTCAATTAACAATTAAACCAATGCAGATTGTTTCTACTTTCACTCATATGACTGTGTACGCAGCTTAAACTCTGTGATAAACTCAATTTGAACATGTCTTACACTTCATATTTGTCTCAGTTGCATAATAGACTCTACAGACAACTTCTTTGATTTCTACAGAGATGTTTCTAGAGTTCAGTGATGGAACTGTAATCTTGTTTTGTATGTACTGCAGGACTATTGCTTAACTTGCTTTGGATTTTCTTACCTTTTTTTTTTTGAAGAATGGTAGTTGGATGAAAATGGAATTTCAGTTAGCTATATTTAATACATTTCATAACTGTCTTGAAGCTTGGCAATAGAGCTCTGCAACCTCTAGCAGCCTATTCTAAAGCAATACAGAACACTTTTATTAAGTAGTCTTCTATTATTTGTTGTTAACTTATTGCCTGTTATTACTATTTAAAAGCATGAACTTTGTGCAAGGTGGGCTGTAGGTACTGTAGGAACCAACAATACTTCTGTGCTTAAGTTAACATGGACCAGATACTGTGAGGTACAGTTCTTCTGCAAACACTATGCTTAGCATTGTGTGGTTGGTAATACCTGCTGTTTGGACCTCCTGGCACTACAATTACAGTGTTTGGTTAATAATCTTATTTGTTTTGCAGAAAAAACATGCCTTACGTTGCTATTGCCAAGCCATGCAGGTTTATAAAGGAAAAGGCTGGTCTCTTGCAGAAGATCATATTAACTTCACTATTGGTCGTCAGTCATTTACACTTCATCAGCTTGATAATGCTGTGTCTGCCTTCAGGCATATTTTGATCAATGATAGCAAACAACCTCCAGCTCAGCAAGGAGCGTTTTTAAGAGAGTATCTCTATGTTTATAAGGTAAATAACTTTTTTTTTTTCTTAATTCCTAGAGTGGTCAGCAATTCTGTTTACAGCAGTACTATATTGTGTTATTGAATGATTTTCTGTCATACCTGCTTTGTGCAAGGGTCATTTTTTTCCTCCAGTTGATATGTTCTTTTTTTTTTCCTTTAGATTTCAAACAACTTGCTGTATCTGATGTGTGCATCAAGTTAATTTCCATTAGAGTGCTAGTGTGACTCCTCAAATATGTTTTTATTCACTTAACGTTTCATGGCTGAATTGCAACTTGTGACAGATCTCCCTTAGAGGAAAGGGATCTGTTTTGTTTTCATCTCTTTATAAAAGTTTAAGTTTTTTGATAGTATATCTTTGCTGAAGATTAGATAGATGTGTTATGTGCTGATGCCGCTGATAAAATACTTGGTTTTGGTTCCTGATAGATCTTGTGGTGCCTGTTATCCTCTATTCCTCCTGTGTTTAGTGTTAAGTTTCACAGCAGTAGCAGGTTTTTTGAATTATAAACTTTCAGTTGTTTATCACATAGCATAATTCTAATTGCTACTGAAAATTAGGAAAAGTGGATCTTCTTAAAGCTGCTGCATTTTGATTGTTTGCTTAAGGAAAATATTTTCTGATATATTTTCTGAATATATTTTAGAAAAAGCAATTAGATTTTTTTACTGGTAAATATAAATTCTTTTTTTTTTTTTAACACATTCATAGGCAGTAGTCTTGCTTTCTTTTTCCTCTCAAAGAAGTGTAGCCTCAGCAGGAGGGTACCACCCTTTTATTGCATTGGTATGAGCTGGATTTTTTGATACCTTGAATTTTTACCTGACAGGCTATGAAATTGTTGCAACTGCTGGTAATAACAAACACCTACCTCAAGCTCAGGTTTATGTTACAGACACTTATTTGCCTGCAAACATGCTTTTTGGCAGCCCCTTCTCAGTTCAGCAGCAAGAGATTGGAATGAGTATTGCTGTAGAAAACTGAATTGAATCCAGAGAGCCTCCTCTGGTACTACCTCTGGTGCTCCCTGTCCATGTTGTAGTGAAATTAATCTATCTTAAACTGTTAAGTAAATAATAGAATCATAGAATTACTCAGGTTGGAAAAGACCTCAAAGATCAAGTCCAACTGCAGCCTAACCATAGTACCCTAACTCTAACAACCCTCTGCTAAATCGTATCTCTGAGCACCACATCTAAACTGCTCTTAAACGCATCCAGGGACGGTGACTCAACCACTTCCCTGGGGAGCCTGTTCCAGTGCTTAACTACCCTTTCTGTAAAGAAGTATTTCCTAACATCCAACCTAAACTTACCTTGGTGCAACTCGAGGCCATTTCCCTTCATCCTGTCACCAGTGAGAAGAGAAATAATTGAGTTAATATGGAAGTTCATGGATGATTCTGTGTTGCAGCATATACCATATACCTTATAGGATGTTTAGTAGTGGTAACTTAACACAACTTGTAGCGTTGCAGCTACTCTGCCTTTTAAACCTTATAGATAGAATTTGCGTCATGTTTGCTACCCTTTTTGAGGGTACCCTTATTACCCTTTTTGAAGGTACCCTTATTTAAAGCCTGCAAGTCAACTTTGCTCAGAATCTGTGTAATGGTGGTGGTATAGTAACATAGCTTTTCCAGTCTGGTGTTAGTCAAGCTTTGCATCATTAAGCTTGCAAAAGCCATGGACCTGCAACAATGATTTGAGTGCTGGATTCAGATCTTTTTTTTTTTTTTTTTGTAAAGACTTTATGAGCGTTAAGATACTATTGAGAGAAAATATTATTTAAGAGCATCAAGGCAGAATGAACTCTCAAAGCTGTTAATATGAAATGATTCAATTAAAAGTATTACTGCTTTAATATCAACTGCATAAAACTCAGTCTCCTTATCACTCAAACACTGCTAACATGCAACATGTACATCAGGTACATATGTAATGACATGACACTGTTTTCCTCCTTTACTCCAGAATGTAACCCAGCTGTCACCTGATGGTCCCTTACCACAACTTCCTTTGCCATATATTAACAGCTCAGCAACACGTGTTTTCTTTGGGCATGATCGAAGACCAGCAGAAGGTTAGAAAATTTTGTTAACAGCTTTAAATCCCTTATCTATAGAAGTAACACATATGCAAGTTCTTAAAAATATATGTATCTATTGTTATGTTAAAAACAAATGTAGCTTGGTAACTTAAGTAGGATTTCAAAACCAAAAGCTTCAGCTCCGTACTGCTCTGTAACTACTCTCCAAATGTCTTCAGACTTCCTGTATGGATATGAAATCTACATAGGCAAATGTGCTGAATGCCATTATTTTTCTCAGCTTCAGTGCAAGTTTGTGATGAACTTCATGAAAAGGATTTATAGTGTTGAGCAAATGTTAAGTGCTAGTGCTGGTACTAGAAATGAGCTTTCAAGTCTGGTTTGAAGTGTTTGAAATACTATGATTCCTGAATGTAAAATGTCTTGAGTAGGAATTCTTATGTAGACTGTGGGACTGAGTGCTGGCCAAAGTTGAAAATTAATTGTGAGCTGAGTATGCCACATAGCATGCTAAAATCATGGGATGGATGGGAATGAAAATATACTCAAATAATCATCAGTGTTGTCTTTCGTATGTGCATTTCAAAATGTCTGTCAATCCAATGAGTAGCTGAATAATCTGGGACATGATAGTGACTGAGAAAATAATTGTTTTTTAACAACACCTACCAAATTGTTAGTGCAGTCCTTTTTGCAGCTGTTGAATGCCACCACTTGCCTTATTCTTCCTAGGTGAAAAGCAAGCAGCAACTCATGTAAGTCTGGATCAGGAATATGACTCAGAATCATCACAACAGTGGAAGGAACTTGAGGAGCAGGTTGTGTCTGTGACCAACAAAGGAGCAATACCTTCAAACTTTCAACCAACACAGTTTTGTTTAAACCGCTATTCAGATAACTCCAGATTTCCACTTGCTGTTGTAGAAGGTAAAGACGGAATGTATTCGTTTAACTCACTTTATCCCTGGATTATATTTGTACTGTTTCCTATACTGCTGTTGATCGAAAACAAAGTTTTTATGCGGTTGGCCTTTTGAGTTTATTGAACTTTCAGATTGTGATGGGGATAGTTCATTTTCATTATTTTTCTCTCACTCCTTTAATAGAACCTATAACTGTAGAAGTCTCCTTCCGAAACCCACTGAAGGTTCCACTTCTGTTGACTGACCTTTCACTGCTGTGGAAGTTTCAGCCAAGAGACTCAAGTACTAAACATGAGGGAGCAGCAAAAGATCCGGTAAGGGAAAGAATTTTGTCTTTTTCAACCTAAACTTGACAACTACATTTATGGAATGTAAGGTTTCAAATTCTCATAGTGTAAGAACAGCTGACTGCAGTGTAGAATTAAAAGAGGGGGAGGAGGGAAGTTACTACTATGAATCTTCATGAATCGCTTAAGTTCTCCTACATCCACAGGGCACAAAGCATTGTAATGAGTATTGTAAGGCTTAATGCAAAGCAAAATACTTCAGCATCTTGTTCTATGTGTGGCATACTTACTGAGCCAAAATAGGCACCTTGACCACCAGAAATGACTGGCAGAATTAAGAAATGTTTTATCTAATCCTTCTTATGCTCACTGCGGTGTATGTAGCAAAGACTCTGTGTTCTGAGAAATGGTGCTGATGTAACTCAGGAACAGGTAGATACCTCTACTGGAATTTAAAATTAATATTTTTAGTATTTTTGGTGCTTTGCGAATTACTGTTTAATTTGACATTCAAACTAATATTGCTAAAACTTCTCTTTTCAGGACTCTTCTAAATACCATATTTTTATAATTTTAATGCATTCTAATATGGAGTATTACAGTAAAATTGTTAATAATGTAGGTTCTTGAACAATTTTTTTATAATCTAGTGATTGTAGACATGCTGCAGGTTAGACATATAAGGTTTCATATGAATAAGTCTCAATGATTACCATACGTCTGCCCTTCTATCTGGTCTACACTATTACTGTAATGATACAATAAATACTTGTGTATCAGTGAAAATATAAATTTGAACCATTTCTAATCACCAGGAAGTCTTGAATTTCTCTCTTAAGTGTTTGCTGCACTCTCAGTTGCAACATCAATTCAGAAAGCCAGTCTGCTGTCTGAAATAGGCTTTCTTTTTTCTTGAATGTTCTAGGAACACTGCAAGAAATAATATTTAATGGCACTTTTTCTGCTCAGGAGTAATATCTGAAAAGGTTTTTCTTTTCAGGGGATGTGTGATGATGATATGATAGGAACAGAAGCAATAGCAGAATTTCTGATTAATAGTGAGGAGACAAAAATGGTAAGTAGTGTACTTTGTTCACTACTGAAAAGACTGTTCTTAAAACTTTGAAATAGGGTAGAATACAGACTCACAACCTGAGCTTGCAGTAAACTTTAGGAAATGTTACTGATGTGTGAAGAACTGGATCTTTTAAACGTTATCTATGTGCATAAATATCCAAAAGGAAAACATAATAGAATAAGAGGCATTGGGCATGAGCTGAAATGTGGAATTTGTCTGAACATTAGAAAATACCCTTTACTGTGCAGGTGACAGAGCACTGGCATGGGCTACCCAGAGAGATTGTGGAGTCTCCCTCAGAGATGTTCAAAACCTAACTGGGCAAGCAGCTCTAGGAGTCCCTGCTTAAGCAGAGTTGTTGGACAAGGTGACTTCCAGAGGTCCCTTCCAACCAAACCATTTCTGATTTTCTGCCTCTGTTCACTTTCATTTTTGTTACAACTTAAGATTCTTTCCTAATGTAACAGACACTTCCCAATAAATGACTTATTGTCTGTGGTTGCTTCTAATGCAACTATAAGTGATCAAAAGTAGCCATGATTCGCTTAAATAATTGGACGTTTAAATGTAATAATACTTTTTTAGTAGCAACAACAACAAAAATTTAACATATCTCCACAGGCGAGACTAAAGCTCTTTCCCCATCAAACAGGGGAGCTACATATTCTGGGAGTCGTTTATAATCTTGGCACTGTTCAGGGTACTGTGACATTAGATGGGATAGATCCTTCTATTGGATTACAGTCAGGTAAGTACATTGTTCCCTTGAGCGTGTCTCTGGAAAGGGGAGATTGTGGATTCCAAGAAGTAGATCCAAATCCTGTTTAGTGTTTGACTATTATGTTGCAAGGTCTGTCTTCAGATAAAGAAATGGGAAATAACTGGAACAGGAAAGTAATGAGTTGACACCTGTAGGAATCCCAGGAGAAAGGAAATAACTTCTGCCAGATGTGTTCTTGTGCTACTTTTAAATCTGTGGAAATTCTGAAACTTTTAAATCAGAATGCAGATTCTATCTGGCATATCTGTAACAAGTATTGACTCCTTTGTCATTTATTTCCCCCCCCCGCCTGCTTTTTTGACTTCTGTCTCAGTGTTGCACTGAAGTTCTTGGTATAAATAGACACATGTAAATTTAACCGATAGTAGTTCTTCTTGTTTTTATTTCTTTCCTTTATATTAGTGTATAAAGGCTTTAATTGCATGCTGCTTAATCTGCTTTAAGACATTTATCTGACACTTTAGGAAATTTAGTTCTTGGATTAAAAGAGAATTAAACTACATACTTGAAAGTGTCTAAAAGAAATAATAAAGCTTGATCAGCAATCTCTGAAGTGGAAATCTTATGGCTAAATCTCTGGATTAAAATTAATTTGAAGAATGGTGGCCTGTTTTTGAAAGGAAATGGTTGATGCTATTTTTCTTTTAGCTTGGAAATTAGAAAATTAAATTAATTAATCACATTCACTCAGCCATTTTCCCACTCAATCTGGTGTTCCTATTTTGTAAGCTGCCGGGATTGCAAGCAGTTATAGAGGGCAGAGTTAGTTTACAACAATGCGTATTGGGCTCTCTTAACTTGCAATAACAATGTGATCTGTGTCACTGTAGTTCTGTTAGTGATGCTGCTTAGTCAGTCCACAGTGACAAAAAAAAAAAAAAAACTTTTTAGAAAAAGTTACTTGAGGTATTAAAAAAAAAAGGCTTGTAAAAATTCTTTCAGGGAAATTTGTCTCCAATGGGTTATCTGTACGAGGACGACAAGACTTAGAAATCCAAGGGCCTCGACTTAATAACACAAAAGAAGAGAAAACATCTATTAAGTATGGACCTGACCGACGCTTAGATCCCATTATTACAGAAGAAATGCCTTTATTGGAGGTACGCAGTAATTTTTCTATTCATAGGTTTGAACAATTGGCTAAATTTAGAGCTACAGTGTTTCAAACAACAAATTCATAAACCTTGTTAACATTCAAGTTTTTCATGCTAATTTATGACCTGTTAATGCCAAGTCTTTGTTTTGTTTTCCAAGAGAAACTTGAATCCTTCCAATTTATAATGTTCTGAAGTTGTCCCTTTAGAATGTTTAGTTTGTGGCTTTTATAGCCAAATTACTACGGGGTATATGCAAGGGGCAAATATGTTGTTATGTTTGCCATAACTTCAGAATACTTGAAGTCGGTTAATTAAAACTGTGATTTTTCTTCCTGGAGTTATTCAAGTGGTCTAACTGGTTAATGACAGCACTTATAGTTTAAGTGTTTTAGTTGTTTTTTTTTATGCCTGCTTGTAATTTGATTCATTGTTCAGAATCTTTTCCTCCTGTTCTCTCCAATACAGGTGTTCTTTATAAACTTTCCTACAGGACTTCTCTGTGGAGAAATCAGAAAAGCATATGTAGAGTTTGTGAATGTAAGCAAGTGTCCTCTTACAGCGCTGAAAGTTGTGTCCAAGCATCCAGAATTTTTTACTTTTGGTGCAAATACTGCTGTTCTAACGCCACTAAGTCCTTCAGCTTCTGAGAACTGTAGTGCTTACAAGACTGTTGTGACAGATCCTACCTCTGTGCGTACAGCACTACTATCTTCAGCTTCTTCTGTAGACTTTGGGGTTGGCACGGGAGGTCAGCCTGAGGTAATACATGTCCCACTTCCTGATTCGATTCTTCTTCCTGGGGCATCAGTGCAGTTGCCAATGTGGTTACGGGGACCAGATGAAGAAGGAGTTCATGAAATAAACTTTTTATTTTACTATGAAAGTATTAAAAGACACTCAAAGATGTGGTAAGTTATCTACTTTTTTTTTTTTTTCTTGTCCTTCTCATTGAGCTGTTAATAATAAGTACGTAAACATGAGCTTTAAACTTGCTGAGTTGCAGTGAAGATGTTCAAGTGGCTTGTCTGTGATTTAAAAATAATATTTATACAGTGTTATCTGATTTCTATGTGGTGTTATATGTGAAGTTTGATTTACACTCTGTTTTATGGCTCCTTTTTGGAATACTCTTGGGACAATGGGCAGTTGAGTTTGATACCACAAGCTAACAGTATTTTCAATGAATTGAATTTCACTTATTCTCAAGTTCTACCCTTAGTCCCAGGCTATAAAGGCTCAGGAGAACTTTTCTGAGTAATTATTTCTCCAAAGATTCTGGAGTAAATAGTTATTTGGTCTGGAAAGTGAAGACATCAGCATTTAGGAGGCTATAGCATAGTTTTAGCAAACAGATAAGTTAAGAAATGAAGAGTCCCTTCTTAACCCTTCTATACTGCTTTTGCACGACTACCTTGCAGTTGTTACAGTTCAAAGCTAGAGCCAAAGATTAAATTTAAACAGGCTTTAGTTTTCAGCCTTGTACAAAAACTGGTTGCAGACTTAATAAATGTAATTATATAGTTTTCCGGGTGTAATTCTGCTATGGAGATGCGTGTTAGATTTGTTTGTTGGGAGAAATGTTCCTTAGCCTGCGTTAAGTAGCAGCACAGACTAGGAGGAATGCATCTGTAGGTCAGGGTTGGGAATCTGTCTGTCATAGTATACAGTTTCAGGATGATGGTGCCTGAGGTGAGCTGTAGTCCAGAGTACTTAATGTCAGCTTGTGGCTGGAGCTTGTTTTCCTCGTTACTTCTGACAAGGAAGCCAAGCTCATGTTGTGAGACTGTTTTATCATGTAAACCAAAGTAAGCTGAAGATGGTCAGGAGTAGGTCAACGTATTCCTGGAATCAAATTACAAGTTGATCATTCCTTCATCATTCCTTCAGATTTAAAACTGGCATTTCAGAAAGTATAGACAGATTTTTATTTGGCTTTATTCCCTATTCTTAAAGGTTAGCTTATAGATTTTGTTTGTGGGCTTTTTTTTTTTTTCCCAAGACTGGAGCTTATTTCTCCTCTGATTTTGTAGAATTCAGGAAGTGAGGTGTTAGAGAAATGGAATATGGTTAGAGATTGTGTTTATTCCCTGCTGTATTTAAGTTTCCAGGAAAACTTATATGATGTGAAATTGTCTAATAATTGTTATGTAGACTGACCATGATTCTTACATTTCCAGAAGGTGGTTTAATTTGTGCCACTTGTAAGTTATGCTGACACCTGTATATCTCTGAGGATTGTCTGCAAAACTTAAGCTTATTCTATGGATATTGACACCATGTGAAATAAAGTTTAGGAAACCATTGGGTTTTTTTTTTGTTTTGTTGGGTTGTTTTTTTTTGCCCTCTTGAGACAGAATTATTACGCTGACATATTTAGCAGTCAGTCCGCATCAAATATATACACACCTCTATTTCCAAATGAATGTTACTGTAGTGAAAAAGCTTGTGTGTTTTTATGGGGTCCTAGAATAGAAGTTTACTTATCTGTAGTAATACAGGAAGATTACTTTAAGAAGGTCTTGCTGGCTTCAGGGTTGAATGTCTCTGGAAAGAGGCAGAATAATGCTGGTTCTAAAGGTAAACCTTGAAAACCCTTATTTTGTTTGAACGTGCTGAATGCGATAGTATTCTGAGAGCTTTAGTGAATGTTTCTGTAGGAAATATGACTAACTCCTAGCAGGCTTTCTGTGGTTTGTTTGCTGAAGAAACTATATTTTGTGGCAATACTGAATGGCCTAATCACTTCCTTGTGTCTTACCTGAAATATTAACAAGCTGTTTTTTAACATGGTACCATGAAACCACCATTTCTCTAGTAATTTTGAACTGGGTAAGAATCTGTGTATTTGATAAGTGCCTGTGCAATGTTTAGTTTTCTGTCAAAAGTGTGTAATAGAAAAATGTCATCTTGATGACTGAGGAAATAAGTTGTCTAATGATGCTAATATTGATGAGAAACATGAAAGCTGGACTTGACATGCTCTGGACAGCAGTCTTGGTTCTTCAGAATGTCTTTCTCCTCTCTTTCCTGTTTCCTAGTCATAGAGTACTAAGGCACACTGCAGTTATTTGTACTAGCCGGTCTCTGCATATTCGAGCTACTGTCTGCAGAAGTAATGCACTTGAAGATGAAGAAGGCCGAGGGGATAACATGTTGGTGTTTGTGGATGTAGAAAATATCAATACTGTAAGTTCTTATTTTTAATAGTGATGCTGTTCTTAAGTTCAGCATATGTGTAAATGTCTCCAGTGGAACCAATGTTTAAAGCTTTTTATGAACTATTGCTTTGACTGGAAATATTAAGTAAGCCTTTCATACTTAATCGTTCTAGTTAATGTTAGTGTGTTCTTTCCAACAGTAAAGCTGTGTGTCAGAACACTCTGGGAATCTGCTGTATAACTGTCTTTACCCCTAAATGTATGTGATCTCAAGCCTTTTTCTTTCATAGAATCATAGAATTACCCAGGTTGGAAAAGACCTTGAAGACCATCAGGTCCAACCGCAGCCTAACCAGTACCCTAACTCTAAAAACCCTCCACTAAATCATATCCCTGAGTACCACATCCAAACGGCTCTTAAACACATCCAGCGATGGCGATTCAACCACCTCCCTGGGGGTGGTTCAGCACCTTTTGGAAGATTATTCCAAAGTCATGGATGTTTTTGATGTTCATGACTTTGAAAATAGATCTGAATGAGACAATCTGTATTGCTGCCCTGTGTGCCGCACCCTCAGTAGAATTAGTGGACACCTGAAGGAGCATTCTGTGTTTGTATGTACTAGAACTCCTGAACAAATTTTTGCAGGTATAATGGAAGTGCAGACATATCTGTTGTGGTCTGTCTGACTTAGCAGAGCAGATAGCAGCGTTTTAGTTTTTCTCACCATGCTAACACAAAGGTACTCAACTTTTTTTTTGGTTAAAGTCTGTTTCCATTTTTCAACCATAAAGCAAGGTAATCAAATGCGCTGGTTATTAGAATTCCTGGATGTGTAAACAGTGGTAGAATCATGGAGCTGACTTGTCATTTTGCGTAGTGTATGCTCTGTTTTTTCTCCAGCTACTAAGGTGAGGAGGAAGAATGTGCTATAAAGCGTTTGTCAGATTTGCAGTTGGCACTATGTGGAACTTAATTTTCTGCTGTCGACTCCTCCTTTCCATGAAAGAAAACCAACACTGAATGTTGTTTTTCCTCAAATGTGTATATACATAATAAAAATCCTGAATTCCTGGGCTTTAGGATCTTGCAAGGATGCTGAAGTAATCTTAGAAACTAGATGCCCTTGAGGGCTGTGGTCTCTGTTGGAGGCTTTTTATATCTAAAATGCCACCTTGGGGGATTTTTTCTTTGGGATTTTCTTTCTTTGTGTAGTTTTATTCACTAGAATTAAATTTCTTGGATTGTTCCACATCACAGTGGGTCTTTGGTTCCTCCTTATCTCTCCTTTGTATTGTATTGCACATGGTTTGAAATGAGGAGTTAAATGGAGTTTCTAGCCATGCCATTTTGTGACAGGTGCTTACTTTGCAACGAAGAACTTGTCAGATACGAGCAGTCATAGTTGTCATCTTTTTTGTTGTTGTTGTTTCCTTCTTAGAGTGAGACTGGCGTTAAAGAATTTCACGTAGTACAAGTTTCAAGTAATAGTAAGCACTGGAAACTTCAAAAATCTGTTAACATCTCTGAAGACAAAGGTATGTATCCCAATTATCTGAAGGACAGCAAGTCCAGCTTCTGCCTGATGAGGAAACTAGTTTTACAAGGAGTTGAACTTCAAGAATAACTCAGTTGTAAAAGTTGTATGTCCCTTTTGAACGTATTAAAGTGCAAAAGCTAAGCCTTAATTTTAAACAATGAGCTTAATTTACAAGTAAATTATTTAGGTGGTGTAGAGAAGTACATGTCTAGATTGTCTGATAAGCTGCCGCTCAGGAGTAATGTTTCACAGCATTCCTTTCATTTATTTATAATCATCATTGCATTTAACTGATCAGTAGAATATTTGACAAGTGCACTATTCAGTTATTAGAAATACTCCACAATTGCTGGTACTGTGTATCCTGCCTTAGCTAATATAATTGTTTCCTTTTGAAAAGACAAAAGTAGGCAACAAAAGTCAGCTGCTAACTGTATCTAACATGGTATCTTCACGTGTGCTGCTTAAAAATGAATCTGAATCTAGATGTGTTGTCTCTTTGCATTAATAATGAAGGTGTACTAGACATACTTCTTGTCATCTTTCAGTTCTGTTTTTGTCTGTCTCCTTTATATGTTACAGCATGCATTTGCTCTACAAGTACGTGACATAGGTTAGCAGAAGATTATTTGCTTGAGCAGATACACTACTTCAGTGTGATCAGTGTGTGTTTTATCTGTGAAGTTCAAAGGCTGACTTGTTAACAAGTGATTCCATGTGATTATGTTGAGGGGCAAAAAACAAATGTGCTGCTTTTTCTTTCAGACACTAAACTTGCTAGCAGAGAAAAAGCAAAGTTGTGCTTTAAAGCAGTGAGATGCAAAAACTCAGAAGGTAGGTGTTCCTGAACATGATAACATTTATGAAAAAATAGTCAATGTTTTATTGAAATTGAGACTTGTCATGATGCTGAGAGGATGCTTTCTTTTCTTATCCCTTAGAAAATTACACATTTGCAGACATCGTCTTTGGAAATGAACAGGCAAGTGAACTGGTGCAACTACATACTTGTACAACTACCCTAGTGAAAGCCTCTTCTTAGATGTAAAAGCATGAATAGCCAGCTCTACTTTTATGAAGAAGATTATAGGATAATCTGATGTTTTTGGTTGCTGACTCAACAATTGAAGTCTTTTATGAGTGCACTTAGGAGTGCTAGCTTTTTTCCTTCTTTTCCAACTCTTAAGAGCAGTTCTCTAGTTATCTAGTAGAAATCTGAATTTTGTTTTTCTTATCTCTTTACTTAGAAGTTAAAGCTTCAGGTTACTCTTGATACACAGAATGCTTTTCCAAGACTTGAGAAAATAGAACATTGGTATCAGTTCAGAAATCTACACTAAGGCAGTGGATGTGGTTAGGCGGATGTCAGTACTAGATTGTTTGTTTTCTATATATATGTATCTGCCTTTTTGAAAGTCAAAGAAAAACTGCTTACTACAATTTAATTTATAAGCGTACAGATTTTAGAGTTCAGGACTACAGGGACTGGGACCAAAAAAATGTGGTTAAGCTTCTCTAATGGATTTCAACTTTCTTCTAAGAGAAGGTTTTCTCCAGTGGGGAATTGTGAAGGGGTCCCTCCTTTCTAGCAAGTTATGCCAAAAGTAGTTAATTTTCTCATTGAGTGAGAGTATTCTGCTGAAATTAGCATCTTTGCAACAGTATATTCTTGAATGCCTTACACTTTCTAAATGGAGGGTTTATGAACCTAAAGTTTACTTACCATGTTTTGTCCAAGTAACGTTGCTGTTAATCTTAAAACCACCAGCTCCATAGCGAGCTTTTGGTGTTTGGAAATGCTTAGCACAAGTGATGACCTGGTACTTCTTGCTGCTCTCCTTACAATGCGGAATATATTCTTCAGTCTCTCTGGTCTTCGTTAATGTTAGCTAAATGTACATTCCTAACTCTGGTAAATTTATCTAGTTAACTAACCTGAGGAAAGTATTATAGCAATAAGGATTTGCGTGTGAGTTAGCCTAGAAGTGACATGCCAACTCTTTGCCATACTTGATCTTGTAGTGGCACGTCTGGTGGAAATAATTGAAGACCTTACTTTTAAGTTCAGTCCTTGTAGTTTTTGCCTTTAGCTGTCTTCCATTATGTTTCATTGGGGGTGTGTCTATGTAGGAAGAAGGATGGACGTAGTAACCGAAATGTGTTGCATCCTTTATTGGTTTGCAGAGAGCTGCTTGATAATGGAACTGAAATACTGTGATTTCTGTTAAAGAATAAACTTGTGTCAGCTTACATCCCGTTCTGAGACCTTTTTCTTTTTTTCTTGCAGATAATAAGTTCAGCCAGTCCATGTGCAGACTTCTTTTTTCAAAGCTTATCCTCTGAATTGAGAAGAACTCATGTGCAATCTCAAACTCACACATCTCAAAGGGCTGTGAAGCAGTCACTTGATGAGACAGTCAGATTGATACAAAGATGCAGTGAAGTGGACTTAAACATTGTAGTACTATGGAAGGTATGTTGTTTTTTAAGTTTTGCAGAAGTAGGTTATGGAAGTAGGGAGAAAATGATGTAGAAAATAGCATAACACGGCACCCTGAACATTCAAGCATGGTTAGTTATCTGAAGTTTTGTATAAAATCAGACTAATGAACTAAAGCGTTGGTAAGCAGAGGTAGTCTTAATACTTGTTATTTCAGTAACTGTACTTAAGTGATTTTTCCAGTGTCCTAAATGGATCCAATTCTTAAAGTTCTGCTTTTAAAAGTAAAATCTTGAAAACTGAATTGTTAAGCTTGCTTCTATCAAAGGATTGTAAGAATGTGACACAGTTTGCTTAAAAGAGGAGGACACATTACTGAGAATGTGAATAATATGTATGGCAGTTAGTAATCTGAACCTGAGTCTTTGTGTATGCTTACAAAGTTAAAAGTGTAAACATAAATATTTAAGTCATGCTTGCATTTGAACAACTCATATTCCACTTCTGGTGAAAGTCAGTAATTCTGTATTAAGAAGCTTATCATTTTTAAAAGTTAGTTTTTTTTTTTTGTCTTTTGTATTTTGTAGGCATATGTTGTAGAAGATAACAAGCAGCTTATCTTGGAAGGCCAACATCATATTGCCCTTAACACAGTTGGGAAGGAGGCGTTTTCATTTCCCCAGAAGCAGGTAATCTATTTTTTTCTTAGAGTGCTTTTTTCATCCCAAGTGGGCTTGATGTGCTTTCTTGTAAATGGAAATAAGTGGAACCACTTCTTGTAAAATATAACATAAGGCTTGAGTAAGTTGCAACTATTCAGTTGCTATGTTAATTGTTCTCTGTTATTTCAGGCTAGATCTAAAAAGTTATTAATGGTATTATGTCCAGTTAATAAGGAAATGAAGGAATTATTTTAAGAGTTACAAAATTAAAATTATTCTACACAACTTCTGATTGAAGATCTTTGTTGTAGTACCTTAAACAGAAGAGCAGAAACACTGGGGCAAGTAGCAAGGCATTTTTGCATTAAGATGACTAATATGCAGAAGAAAATGTCTAGTGTTCTGCTAACCAGTTTAATGTTGCGTTTTCTTGCTTTGGTGCCAGTTTCCTTATGTCTTTACCAGCATTGCAAGATTTTCCTTTTGGTCCTTTTGTACTATGGAATAGATGGGATGGGACATGTTTGAGCTCAACTTTCTATTGAGGATAAAAGGAAAATCAAGGTGGAATTTATGAGGAGGATTTTTTTTCTCTTGAGAAAGGAACAGCAAAAACCTTTGCATGTGTGAACTCAAGCTATGCTGAACATTATTTTACTGTACTAGTCTAATTACATCTGCTCTTTCTGGTGTGTTCTTTCCTCTCTTAAGATGTACATAGAACAAACAATAGCATTAAGTATCTAAAGTTAGGAAACAGAATGCTGTGAACTTCATCTCCTGATCTCACTGGGGTCTGATTCTAGCAAGTGATTAGGGAGAGAAGCAATAGGAATGAATTGCACTTGCATCCTAAAACAAACATGGCACTGAACATTAGGCATGCTAGGGATAGGGATTTGCTTTTTTGTTGTTGTCACTGACTGTATTTAAATACTAGATGTCTTAATTGAATTCAGTTGCTTCAGAGTAAGTGAAATGAATCCTGCCACCAGCAACAAAAACGGCTGGGATGTATCCACAGCTCATTTTGAGGGTTGAATGCTACTGTTTTACAGATTGTGGAGACCAGACAACATTCTTGTTACAACTACAAATAGAAGCTGCATTGATTAATGTATTTGCTTTAAGTATAAGGAACCAATTTTCAGAACTTATGTGGAATCTCTCTGTGCCTTGGAAGCAGAAATCTTTCTACACTGTCATGCAGTTGAAATCTAGTTTTTAAAAGAGGAAAGTGTTTTGTTTTTAGCAAATGCTTAATTGCTACATCCTCATGGAAACTAAAGCTGGGTCTGAACTTGGATTTCAGTAACCTGTCAGTCCTCAGCAGTCCTGAGATTACAAGTCTTATATACTCACTTAGTTTACATTGGCATTTTATGTCACAGGAGAAGAAACAAACTTCACTGAGATGAAAAACAAGGTAGAACCTTACAATCATCTAGGTTGAAAAAGATTTTCAGGATTACCAGCTCAATCATAAACCTGACCTACCAAGTCCCATCGCTAAACCATGTCCCTTGTTGCCCTATTCATGCATCACTCAAACACCCCCAGGAACAGAGATGGCACCTGTTCCCTAGGCAGCCTGTTCCAGTGCTCGGTCACCCTCTCCATTAAGAAATTCTTTCTGATTTCTAATCTAAAGCTTCCCTTGTAGAACTTGAGATCATTTACTGTCGTTTCTCACTTGAGAAAACAGGCTGACACCCTAGTAGATAGTGGTGAGGTGTCACCTCAGCTGCTGTTTCTCCAGACTAAACAATCCCAATTCCTACAGCCACTCCTAATAGTTCTTTTTTTCTAGTCTTTTCATCAGCTTTGCTTTTCTCTGTAGACATTTGAGTAATTTCTCACACTTTTTTTAGTGAGGGGCTTGAAACTCTACACAGCTCTCACACTTTGGTCTCTCTAGTGTGTTGTACGAGGGGGTAATTGCTTTATTAGTCCTGCTGGCCAGGCTATTTCTGATGAAGGTCAGGATGCCATTGGCCTTCTTAGCCACCTGGGTGCACTGCTGGCTTATAATCAGTTTGCTGTTGAACAGAACCTACAGATTCTTTTCTGTTGGCCAACTTTTTAGCCACTCTTACCAAGCATATGCTGCTAGTGGTATGACCCAACTGTGGGACCCAGCATTTTAGCAATGTTACATGGCCAGTCGCATGGCAGCTCCTCAGTTCAGATTATCTGTGCCTATCTGCAAAACCCTCCTACCCTGAAGCAGATAAGCAGTCCTAACTTAACTACTTGGGAACTTACTGAGGGTGCATAATTCAGGTCATTGATTAAAAACGTTAAACTAGCCCCAAGTCTGAGCTCTGGGGAATGCCACTGGTGACTGGCAAGTGGTTGAACTGAGCTCTGTTCACTATGACTGACTCTTTGAGCCTGGCCATCCAGCCGCTTATTT
Organism: Excalfactoria chinensis; assembly: GCF_039878825.1. Lineage (NCBI taxonomy): Eukaryota > Metazoa > Chordata > Aves > Galliformes > Phasianidae > Excalfactoria > Excalfactoria chinensis. Next base: position 41,194,138 of record NC_092826.1, read on the forward strand.
GCCTAGGAAACTACACACTTATTCAGATTGTGAGCAGACAGTTTTTTCTGAAGGAGAAACTGGGTGCAATGGTTCCAAATGTGTTGCTGATATCCGGATAACATCCACAACCTTTTCCTCATCTACTGAGCAGGTCAGCTTTTCATAGGGAATCAGATAAGACAGGCAGGACCTGTCTTTTATAGACCCACGCTGTCTGCTTCTTATCAGTTGATTATCTTGTATTATAAATGATGGAAACTTTGCAGCAGTTAAATATGTGAAGTGAGTGAAGTAAGGAGTTTAAAGAATCTCCAAAATGGGATTAAATTGGTCTGTGCAGAGGATCTATTAGTGTTTGCATATTCTCTTTGAAATACTTTGCTCTTGAATTAAGGTCACCCAAGCAGTGAAAAAGGATGAGGGAAATCCCAAATTCAAACTGTACTTCTAACTTAATGTTTTCAGACTTCCAACAGTCAAACAGCATCTTTGTAAATCTGCGTTTATTCCATACTAGTCATGTGGCAAGGTTGCAGACTAGGTTGTTCCTCAGTGTCTTGGGCTGACATAGAAATAATGTTTTTTGAGGATTAGACAGCAGAGGGAGATGGAGAGGCGTGCTTTTTACTACTACTTTGTACAGTTCGATAAAGGGCTGCTCAGTTCTGCAGAGTAGATCTGCAGATCCTGAACAGTGGAGTCAACTAGGGTGCAAGTGTCACTGCTCTGCATTTCTTGTTGTATTTTTCTTTGCTATTGTTGTTCTTTGACTTTTTTTATTCTTTACTTGAGGAAGCTTTTTCTTCATGCTTTAGTAACCAGCAAAAGAACTGTCGCTTCTGGCAATGCATTGCTTCTGGCAATGCTCCCATAATATATTTGTAGAAAATATAAGACAATACCCACTTCCCTTGTTCTAATTTATTTTAGCCCTTTGAGCAATTACTCCAATCTTAACTGAATTCTTCAAGTAACTTGCTCTTAATGTTGTGGAGAGTTCGTTTCTGTGTACTTACTGACTTCTGCTTTGTCAATTATTGTCTCTTTGAGACGAATTCTTTGCCTGCCCCTAAGGGTTTGGTTTGAATTTGTCTGAACTTCTAGGACATGTCAGAGAAAAAAGCTTCAGTAAACATTTGTAGTAGAGAAGCTTTAGATTTTTTTCTTTGACATGTTTCTCAAGTTCTTTGGACTGGTGGATTGGTAGTTGCGTGTCCTGATACACAGTCATCTTAAGTTTTCTAAGCTAAGATGTTAAGACTGAGATGCAAGGACAGGTAACTTCTGTTTGGTTTTTGTGGAACACATCAATGCATACAACCAGAGACATGGAATAGTCAGCAGGATGTGGTTATTCATGTTCCATAGCAGCATTATATGTCAGAGTACTTGATTAAAAACAAGATAAAACCACTGGTTTCCATAGAACACGAGATAGTGGGGTTGAGGGAAGGCTTAAAATGTTTCTAGCTAAAATTTCTGTGCGTCTCTGCATTAAAAACAGTAAAAGTAAAGTGAAATTCTGTAAACACTCTACCTGCAAGCTCAAATGCATGTTTTGTTTTATTTCCATAGGAATCTTAGAATGATTTGGGTTGGAAGGGGCCTTTAAGATCATCCCCCTGCAATAGGCAAGGATACCTCCCTTTAGGTTAGGTTGCTCGAAGCCTGGCCTTGAATGCTTCCAGGGAGGGGGCATCCATAGCCTTGCTGGGCAACCTCTTCCAGTGTCTCACCATCCTCACAGTAAAGAATTTTTTCCTGATATCTAGCCTAAATTTTCCCTTTTCCAGTTTAAAACCATTTTCACATGTTCTGTTGCTACCTGCCCTTATAAAAAGCCCCTCCCCAGCTTTCCTGTGGGTCCCCTTCAAGTACTAAAGGCTACTGTAAGGTCCCATTGGAGCCTTCTCTTCTCTGGGCTGAAGAGCCCCAGCTCTCTGAGCCTGTCCTCGTAGGGAAGGTTCTCCAGCCTTTTGATCATCTTTGTGGCCCTTTTCTGGACCTGCTTCAACAGTTCCATGTCCTTCTTGTGCTGGGGGTTCTAGAACTGGATGCAGTACTCCAGGTGGAGTCTCATGAGAGCAGAATAGAAGGGCAGAATCACCTCCCTCAACCACCTTCTTGCTGGTCACACTTCTCTTGGTGCATCCCAGGATACAGTTGGCCTTCTGGGCTGCAAGTGCAAACTGCTGGCTCATGTTGAATCTTTCATCAACTGACACCTCCAAATCCTTCACCTTAGGACTCTGCTTTCAAGCCAGCCTGTATTTGTGCTTGGAATTTTCTTGACCCAGATGCCGGACCTTGTACTTGGCCTTGTTGAACTTCATGAGGTTGGCATGGGGCTACCCCTCAAGCCTGTCTATGTCACTCTGGGTAGTATCCCTTCCCTCTAGCTTGTCAACTAGGAATTCAGTGTGAAGTTATATTGAACTAGGTATTCAGCATATAATTATAAATGTTAACCTCTTTCCTTCTGATAATGGCAGTGATAACTGTGCCTTTGGAGATTACTGATTTTCTGTCACTGGATGCAGATATGTTTTTAAAACTGCAAGGTTTTTATCTGTTTAGATGGATGAGTTTGCTTTTCAATTTCTATACTTGAAAACATTATTTAATGTTTTTGATTATGTTTAAAATCACATTGACCTAGTCATTGTATGGATTGTTTTTGAAATCGAAAATTTTAGGCTGTCTGATATTCCTAAAACTCTTCAAAATGATTCCATGGGAATATACCATTTCCGTTTCTACTTGGAACAGCGACCTTGTGTTTTATTTTAGGTGCATATGTTTGAATTACGGCTTTCATAGATGATGGCTGTGGGCAACAAAAAGCTTTCTAAAAACAGCTTTACTAGCACAAATTGTACAGTTTGTAGCCATTGGGAAACTACTGTGGGAACAGTGTGGTTCTGTTGTTACTGTCTACTTCATGCTTCCAATTAAAAAATGCACAAACTTTAATGCTGCTGTATATCTCTACATTCCAGTCAATCTTGTCTGTGCCACTACCTTAATGTATGGATGAGGTTTTTCCAATTACATCTAAACTATTTTTAAAGGAAATATATTGAACGTTGTTATGGCTTTCCTATATGGAATATGTGGTGCTTGCTGTCTCCTTGCAAAGCCTCCATTGTCCTAAGTAACTGGATTGGGTCAAGAGGCTGACTTCTAGGTCTCAGAACTTTTTATTTTTAGCATATATATTTTTTTAAAGGCAAAACTTAATTTGAATTGGCGTTCTAGGAACTGAGCAACAAAAAGCCACCTGTTCAAGTTTTAGTATAGCTTTACTTTACTTCTAAGTGTAAATGGATGAATACCTTTAGGTTTTTATTTGATGCGTTTTTAAAGGGAGAGGGTACAGGTCCCCCAGTGGATATGGGCATCTTTTTTGTAACCTTGATTCAATTTGTGAAACTCCAAAGTAGAGAAGGAATTTAATGCATTTTTAAACTTTGCGTTTTATCAGATGTCTGTAAGTAGCTATTTGATCTGTTCACAGATCTTGGTTACTATTTGAAAGTGCTTAATTCTCTCCTGAAGCATTAGGTGAGAGAATCATGTGTTAAATGTCTTGTTGTAGTCCTCGTTCCAGATTAAAAATAAGTGAATAAATTACAGAAACTAGACAGTGAGCAGCTCAAATTGGAGAAAGTAACATTGTTAGCTGAATCTGACACCTAGAGGGTGACTGGAATTAACATTCAGACTTGTTATGGTAAACGGTTAATCTTATTGCCTTCCAGTCTTTAGTAGAGAAGTAGCGTTAGAACTAAAGGCTGTGAAATATTAATAGCATTTTGCACTTTCACCAGTGAATGTTCCTGTTATGTTTCATGATGTCTTTGTATATTTGTAGAGATAAACCTTCGTATTTGTCTCTTGTAGGGTTTAAAAAAAATACTCGGGAGTTCTGATTGGGAGGACTTGGAACAGGTAATTCACTCTAGGGCACATTACAGTGTATAGGATGTTGTCATGTGGTTGAAGTGGGAGTTTGAGATTAAAAAAACAAAACAAAACAACAACAACAAACAAACAAAAAACTAATGTGAACTCTAGAAGCCAGTGTTTGTCATTCTGTTAATTTCCATTAAATTAGGTACCTGTAAGGTAGGGAGGAAATATCAAATTCATTAAAACATTAAAGTAATATGAAGGGGGGGAGAAAATGTATTTCATACGTTTCAAAACTACTTTTCAGTAGTAAAGAATTGCAGGGGTGAAAACCTGATTGGTTTAAGTTTCCCAGCAAAGGTTTGCAGATTGTTTGCTGATTTCGTTGAGCCCAGTGTATGTTAAGAGTCACGTTTTGTCGTCTGTACAATTTATCTTCAACTTACAGGGTACAATATGGCGGTGTTAACTGAAAAGTATCACTTTGTGCATTGTACTGACTTATTGGTGTGTTTAAGTCTTCCTTCACTCTCTTTGATAGTAGTGCTGATTGCTGCAGTTTTTTTTCCTAAAGGTGGACTTTTTGCAGAATAGGTTCATAAGGCTTTTTCCTCAGTAAATCCTGCTTGAGAAATAGGTTATGTTGAACACTGTTCAACAGAGTAATGCTGTAATGCTGGACCAAATGCAGCCTGATTGACTCATTTGGTGTTGCATCTTTCTGCCATTGATTTCTTCTGCTTCGGAGATTGGTTTCATCCTCATCTTACAAGCAGAATCAAAGTAGTGTCCGTGCTTTACTTGGGCTTTCAGCTGGGGATGAGGAAAGGCAACTTGTATAGCACACTCTTGCAAATCTAATTTGTAAGATAGTCTGCCTTTTAAAATCCTTCTGTCATTGTTAGCATGTTGTCATAAACCTCTTTTTTATTTATTTATTTATTTATTTTTATTTTTTCCTGTGTATCTGCCTAGAAAACTTGGCTATTAGCTTTCATTTTATTAACTTCCCAGTACAGGTAATAGACATTTTAAGTTACAGCTGTTGAATTGGGGAACTGTCTAAATGTTATCCCTGTTTCTTAAAAACAAAAAACCAAATCCCAGCAAATCACCACAACTCTAGCATGCTTCTGTAAAACTTGCGCAGGTGGTGTGTTCACGTGCAACTGTGAAACCACTCTCAAAAAAGAAGGTAACAGAAGTCATATCACTTCTCATTTAGCGTGCTTAAATACAAAATAAACTGGAAAAAAATTAAGCTTTATGATGCTATTGGCTTATGTTCCTGGAGTTACAGTTCGTAATTAAAAACTTGTAAGTTCTGAGTCTGGATTTCCTGCGTTGTTTCATAGTGTCTTTTTTCGGTGTTTTAAGTGTCATTCTGAATTTATTCCAGGAATTACCAGAAACAGCACTCCTAAAGTTTTTTCGACCTGAAAGTGCACCAGTACCTGCAAGACCGACACCAGAGCAGCTTTCCAATCTTATCAAGACAAGTCTTCATTACCCAGAGTCTTTCAATCACTCTTTCCACCAAAAAAGGTTAGCAGGGTGTTCTGTTTATAGTCTTTTGGAATATTATTAATTTGACATAAATCCTATTGAGAGATGCAACATAGATCATAATGCATAACATAAAACAGTATGAATGCCTCAGTTCAAGAAAGGCGGGGAGCTATTGGGGATAGTGATAGCAGTTTGAGTCACTTGGGTCTTGTCTCTTGGAGGAATCTCAGAACTGACCTGTTGAAAAGCAGACTGCTAGAATGAATCAGGTGCAACCTGTAAAATCATGAACTCTTCTAAAAATAAAATATGCACAAACTTCTCAAGTTTGTTTCCAGACATGAGATGAATTATACATACAGTTATAGCTATTGAGATTTGAGTTGTGTTTTTCTGAGAACTCTGCTGTCTTACACTTGCATTTACTTTAATTTCTGACAATATAAGTTGTGAACAGAGGATTTTTTTAAGAGTCTTAACATCAATGTTTTATAAGGTGGCATAATTTAATGACAGTTATGAAGTGTGCACCATTCCAGAAACAAGTTCATGTCTTATTTTCTAGTAGCTCTTTTCTTTTTGGTCAAATTTAGAATATGTAAGTGTTCAGCAATGGGAAGGGCTTCCAGTGAAACTAATCACTTGTTGCATAAATAACTATTTCGGCTGCAATGATACAGCTGTCTGTAAATACCTTGGTTCACTATTTCCACAGGGTTATTTATAAAAACAATTATACTAATTATGGACAAGCTTATCTATCAACTCTACTCAGGATGAGGGCTTAAATTAACACTAAACATACGTACTGTTTGATGTGTAACTACTTCTCTTTACAGCCTGTGTCTGGTACCTGTTACTCTCCTACTTTCCAATTGTTCCCAGGCTGTTGTAGATGTGATGATTGATTTGCGGCATAAAACAACAAGGTAAATGCATTTATGTTGATAAAACCTTTTGCATTTATGTTGATAAAACCTTTTTTCTTCCTAGTTCTAGGAAGTCTTTCAAGTTTTAAGGGGAATTATTGTAGGCAGGCATTCAAAAAGACTCAGCAGCTTCCAGGATTCCAAAGGCGGCTGACAGTTCTCACTCTTGCATCTGAAGACTGCTGGAGTAGTAACTTAGTTTTGTAATTCCTGGCTTTTGAGAAGTTCTGAGAGAATGTAAACAAGCTTCTGTAAGGAGCTGATGATGGACACAAAGTACCTTCTGAAATTTTGCAACGAGGTTAAATAAACGGTTTGTATAAAGCACTGATATGTTTCAGATGCTGAGAAATAATGTTTATCTTGTTTTTCAGCCCCGAGGCACTAGAAATCCATGGATCTTTTACGTGGCTTGGGCAAACACAGTACAAGCTTCAACTGAAAAGCCAGGAGGTCTATAGCTTGCAGCTAAAAGCCTGCTTCGTTCATACCGGTGTCTATAATCTTGGAACCCCCAGAGTATTTGCCAAGCTAGTGGACCAAGTTACCTTGTTTGAAACAAGTCAGCAGAACTCTATGCCTGCACTGATTATTATCAATAATATTTGACCACTTCCTGAAAAAAATCGTACTAAAAGACAAAATAAATCGGATTCTTTTCTTATATCGCTGGTTGACATTTTGCTGCAGTTTTTTGAAATAGCACCTCGAACATCTAACTTGTTACTAGAGATTGTGTAGAAAAGAAAATAGCGAAATACTCAGACTTGTCAATTTGTTTCTCAATGCAACGCACGTTGGACTGAAAATACGTTTATCCTTTTGTATAATGTATTTCTTCTCTGGTAATTAAGATATTCATAACACAAAGTAATCTTCAACTCCAGATCTGAACATAGTTCTATGTCCTATGCCCTATCAAAAACGCAGCTTGGCTGCTGCTACAACTTCCAGCATGGCGTGTTTAATATTTGTGGCTGTATTAGGATATGGTTCAGGAAGAAACCCCTCTACGGCTTTTTCCTGTCAAAAGCCGTTAGTCATAATAAATCCCAACCTTACCATGAAGTTCAATAGGGTGTCTCCAAGCTGTTACTCAATTCTTTAGTTTAAAAATTCGTTTTGAGTTTTCACGTTTATAAAAACTGGTGACCATTTGAGGTTTACATACGAGTCCCACCTAGAGTGCTTCAAAAAGAATTTCTTCAACCAGTTTGAGTATTTTTTTTCTCACTCATCTCAGCACAGAATGCACTATTTCACAACCATGAGATTGTCATTTAAATTGTCACTTGCTTTATTATGTAACTATAGCAATTGATCTGTTTTAAAAAAAATAAAATCTACTCAAGATTTTCAAGAAATGTATTATATTTATAACAAATGTACTGTAAATAGAATAAAATATACATCATATTCACTGTATGGACTGTTGCCTTTGGATTTTTTGCTTCCCTTTTATATGGCTGTAGTGATCTACAGGTGCTGATTTTGTATGAGAATTCAATTGTGTACTATTTTATCCTCGTCCCTTTTGCTCAGGTGAAATTCTTTTCCTGTTGTCATTGTAGCACTGGTGTACATGGGGAAGTTGCGGAGGTTGCTGTGTTTACCTTTTGAGTTCTTAGTTGCTTGAAGCAAGCCTCAATTCTGCTTGGAGAATATCAGTTGGTATGTGATGGTGATGTTTAATTTGAGTAATAGTTGCGGTGTGAAACAATCAAGTGAAGCAAAACCAGTGAAGAGTTAGGAGATGTGGCTTATGATGGATTACCTGAGTACAAGGAAATCTGAAGTACCTAATGAAGCCTAAACTTCAGGCTGTCTACCATACCTTGCAGCTGAAGAAGATTCCATCCTAGGACAACAGTGACATCTGGATGCAGATTGACTGTTTCATAAAAGTTTTCTAGACACTTTTTCGACTCCTATTCAGTACTACTATTTGACTGTCTCCTGTATTTAAACTTCCTGAGAAGTCTTTGCATTTGGTCGTGGCTCGTGACCTTCTGTAGTCATCCTTAACAACTCTGGATTATGCTGACTCTTCAACAGAATAGGTGGATATTGTATAACAGCAAAGGTGTTGCTTCTGGGACTGAGTGCTTTTCTACTGTTGGGCAGGTTTGCAGGATACTCTTTTAAAATGTCTCTTGGCCTTGCAGTCATGAGTTGGGGCACTCCTTTTAGAAGAGAAATCATCATGCCCATCAGTGATCAGCAGCCGGTTGCAGTGCTTTAAATCAGAGCTGATGTGTTTTCAGCACTTCAAAATACTTCAGTGGCAGAAGTAGCATTATTCAGCCGATGCTTCCACAGGAAAGAGTTCTGTGACATCACTCAATTTAACTGATTTTCAGACTCTAGGAAGAAAACACAACAAAATGGTACCTCCTTGTGACTTGGAAGTTCCGCTGCTGTAAGCAGAAGGCTTACTGCAGGCTTCACTACAGAAGCTATCAGGCTGAGCTTGCTTGGTCTATCACTTATCAGTGATCCTAGCTTTGTAGATTGAGTAAACTACTGGTTGCTGTTCTATTAATGTATACCTAGGTTCTGGAAAAACAAGCAAACAAAAATCCCTGTTATAACATGAATTACGTATGTAGCTTGGCTCGAAGAAATAGTGTTTAGGCAGACCCTTCATGTTTCTCAGTGTTCATAGGATTAGGGTAAGCTACTGATGTGGCAGTGGTCTAAAGGAGCTGGAGTATTATGTCAGGCAGACTGGGTAAGCAGTGTTTTCAACATGTATTTAGGAGATGCTTTTTTGTTTGTGTATCTAGATGTGAACTTTGTGTACTAAGAGGTTCCAAAAGAGAGCTCAGCTTGGCAAAGCTCAGTAGAACAAGCTGATTCAACCTCACAGGTTTTGCAATATATTCAATAGGCCCTGAATGGGGCTTAGCATGCGACTTTTCAAGGCATAGTTTGGGAATGAAGACAACATCAGACCGTGTATTTGATGGTTTTTATGCTTTCCATCACTTCCCTCTAGAGGGAACACTAGTATTTGGGTCTGTTGTGTATATGAATAAATGGCATTCACAGCATTGCAGCTGAACAATTCACTTATAGGCTTTTCCTCACTTTCCTTAGTAATTCAGGCAGCAGGTTCTGTATTCCTGATTCTCCTGTAAAGCAGTTAAAACCTGGTAGCAGTGAGTACAAAATAGAAGATGTGGGTGATTGCTGTCTGTCAGGCAAGGCAAGCAGAAGTGAACAAGTGTGCAGTGTGCTGGAGAAAAAAGCAGGGGGCAAGTTTAGTGAAACCAAGAAAAAAGAAAGAAACCGAGCAGCATGAGCGCAAGGTGAGGGAGGCAACATGCAGTACATTTCCTCAATAAGAAAAAAGTTTTAAAGTTTGTATTCATATTGAAGAACTATTAAATTTGTTGTTCAGGCTGTCAGATGGCCACTTCTGGAGTTGGTTCATTATAGTTGGTGCTTACTACAAAATAAAACCTTTAACTATTCTGTGAGCAAACGAAGGCTGTTCAAATGCAACTAGACTGGCTAGTAGCATAATGGGAAGAATGTCCTATGTAAGCTTCACAAAGAGACTCCATTCTGTGCTTCAGCTACAGTATTCACCTGAAGGAGGAGTTCCTAGAATTTACTGATAAAGCATCACTGTGAAGGCACAGGGAAGTGATCATTCTTCTGTAGCTCTGGTGAGTCTGCGGCTTGAGTACTGCATTCAGTTTTGGCCCCTTCAACACAAGGAAGTTGTTGGGACTCTGGAGTATGTCCAGCGAAGGGTAACAAAGCTAGTGAGGAGTCTGGAGCACAAATCTTATGAGGGAGGAGCTGAGAGAACTGGGATTGTTCAGTCTGGAGAAGAGGCGGCTCAGGGGAGACCTTATCACTTTCTACAACAGCCTGAAAAGAGGTTGTGTTGAGGTGGGGGGTTGGCCTCTTCTGTGTAACTAGCAAGAGGATGAGAGGGAATGGCCTTAAGTTGCATCAGGGGAGACTCAGGTTGGATGCTAGGAAAAATTTCTTCTCAGAAAGAGAGGTGTTACATTGAAGCAGGCTGACCAGGAAAGTGGTTGGGTCGCTGTCCTTGGAGGTGTTGTACCGAGGGGCATGGGTCAGTGAGGAAAATAGTGATGGTAGGGGGATGATTGGACTGGATGATCTTAGAAGTCTTTTCCAAGCTCAGTGATTCTTTGATTCTATGGGATTAGAGCAAAGTGTAGAGTCTTTTCTGTTGTCAAGCATCAATCCCTTGTCAAATAGTAGAGATAACGCTGAGTATAATATTATCCTTGAACTGCATATTTGTTTAAAAACAAATAGCAACACAAGATTCCCACCAAAGAAAGGAAAAATAACCAGACAAAAAGCAATGACAATGTTGATATAGCTATGGAATTTCAGAACTGATTGCCTCATTTTAACTTTTAATTAAACTTGTCATACATTAAAGCAAGAAAAATAGCCTGCTTTAAACTGCAATCTAAATTACTCGTAATGGAAGCACGTTTTTAATATCGGTATTTCAAGTATGTTACTTAAATCTTCTTTGAACATGTAATTTAATAGAGTAAGGCTTTAACTAGCAATAAATGCCAAAAAGTCATATTTTACAAACTCATAGCGATAATTAGCTGATTTAAAGGCAAAATGGCTTTTTTATACCATTTTGTATTTTCTACCAATTTCCTTTAAATACACTAAGTCCATCTGTATGATGGATTTAGAAGTTGTACCAAATGCTTTCACGGTACATTTATTAGACAGGTGATGTTCTGCTACTGAGCACAAGTGAAAAGCCGTATTCTCCGTGTGAGTTGGTTACAGCTTCGAGTTTGGAAGTTTGGAGACAATTGATCTGCCATACTGCCTTCATTCTTACCAATGTATCGTATTTCTGAAGTCATCTGCTTGCGTTGGAAAGTCTCTTATACTGTCTCTGTGGTGAAGCGGTAGGACTACACTCGGTCAGGGACAAGTTTAGGATGATGAACAAGAAGGGGGAAAAAGGAGAAGACTGATTAACAAATTAAAAACAAGAAGTGAACTCTTTTTACAGCTTCAAAACAGTGAAAGTTTGTCTTACTGATTATCAAAGGAATGCTGGGCTGGTTTCTCCATCAGGTACGTATAATGATAACAAAGCTTTATTGAACAAAAGGAAACTTTGTGATTAGATGCCTCAGAAACTTAAAGATATATTAAAACTGCTTTGGCTTTTGGCCCTTTTGTGGCTCATTTTTTTAGGCTGATCAATGATGTAGGTAGTATCTTGTCAAAATCGCAAATAAAATCAGATTGCCTGCCAGCGCTGCCTAAAATTGTTGATATCTTATGGGAAAAGCACTGTGTTCATATACTGAGAAGGCTGTGAATAAATCACAGTGACTGTAAGATACATCCACTACAACGGCTTTAAAAATATGTGAAGCGTTATGTGGAGGGAAAATGCCCTTATTTTTGTCACAAAGAATTTGGTATTTGACCGAGGGCCACTTCTCAGGCCTCTTCCTATTCTTACAGCTCACATAGTTTCTTCTAGTGCTTGCAGTACGTGCATCTGCCAACTCTTGTTCTGCTAGCAAAGAAATCCAATTTTGAGGTTGAAAGAAACATTTGGCATCATATGCAGTCGGAGGATAATCATAGTTATGTGCTCCATGCATTTCAAACATAATGAAGTCAGCAGTGACACCATCTTGATATTCACCATTTTCTTATAGCTCAAGAATAAGCACCCAAGGATTTTTATGATACACCAGAAGAGATTTGTCCCAGGTTTGTAAAGTTGTATTTTATCTGTTCATCCTGTTGTACGTTTTCTCTAACGAGAAACTGCAGCCCAGACATGCGATGGCTGATTGTATAACTGAAGTTATTTCTGAGTGCCTCTTCCTTAAAGATGCCTTTTTCACGTGTGGTTAGAGTTTTAAAAGCTTGAATTTGCTTTGTAGGTGAGCAGGACGCTGCAGTAAGCACAGTAAGGGTAACCACATCAAAACAGCCATCAGTATTGGAGGTCCCACAGCAACAGAGGACAGCTCTCCCCTGACCATACCATCATGGAAACCAGCCTCATCAAACAGAGAAATGCTGCTGCTCCAGATTTATATGAAATCTGATATATCAACATATATCTGATGTTTCTGTCATATGTAAGTCTCGTTTCTGTTGTATATACATTGAAAGCTACCAGATGGGGACTGCTGACTGTCACCAAAGGCATTATTATTGTTACTTAGGTTGAGCACAGATATACTGCTCAAAGCCGTATTTTTCTTGCATGTCAAGGTAACAGATCTTGTTAAGGAAGTCTGTTATGAGGAGCTCCACAGCACAGGATTGCTGAGATTTCCAAACTGCTAATGGCACTTGGAGTTTGTGTTAATCCTGAAGTCATACAGCTGAGACAAACTTCTGAACACAGTCCTGAGTAACCGCCCTTTTTCTTCATAGAATCATAGAATCAAAGGATGTTTTTGAATCTATGCTGTCTTCCAGGGCAAACTGTACTGCACTAGTGACCAAGCCATTGCTGCTGTAGAGAAGCTGTCCATCCTGGGTTAGCAATCTGGGAGCTGCTAGTGGTCACAAAGAAGCAACCTCTGTCAGGGAAAGCAGTGCTTTGAAATGAGTTTGAGGACAACCACTTCTTCCATTACCAAGCCACTGTTAGAGGATACAAAGTATCTTTAGACCAGATAATGATGAAACCCCTCAATATAAGATTTGAGATACTCCAAAACTTAGTGGGGCCTTTGGGCAGCAGGTGGAAGGCAGTAGAGCTAATGGTTGGACATGTGGCTGTTTCTGGTGCCATTGTATTTAAAGTATGTTCCTGTTGCTACCTTCCCTGCCTTGTTCCTCTCCAGTTCCACTGATGAGCAGGCTGGTCACAGAAAGGGCAATGAAGTAACATTCTTTTCTCTCTTGTATTGCTTGTGGCATACCCTTGTTCTTTCAAAGGAAGATGTGACTGTTGGAGACTGAGTGTCTGATGTTGTAAGCAAAAGGCTTAGCTGAGCTCCTGGCACTGTGAGTCTTTCCCAAAACAGCAGCAATGGTAATTTGACAGTTCAGACACAGGGGAACTGACTCCTGCTGATTTGACCCAACAGTCAAGGTTCTTGGAGTACAGGTAGACCCAACCACTGACCACCACTGCAACTCCCAGTGTGTGAAGAAGGAGACTGCACTGACAATGGCTTTTTTGACCTCAAATTCTTCCGGGATGGAGAGTGGGGAGAAGCTGCTCTCAAAAGCATTGATACTGATGAAAACATGCTTCCCCTGGTACACAGATACCTTTGGCTCCCTACCAGAACCAAACAATTCACAGGGGTGCTGCTGGATAAGGGGGCTGTCACTGTGGTAGCTCATGTGGTGCCGCTTGCCAGCTTCCACTGGAGGCCAAGATGTACCGAGTACATCCAATGCCAGTGGCTGCAATTCAAAGCTTCCTATCTGTCCCACAGGCAGAGCAACAGCCCAGCCCCCACTGCCCGCCGGGGCCAACATGCCATGTCCCTGGTAGTCGTCAGGCTGAGGGCTGCCACAAGTGACAGTGGTGACAGTTGGGCCTGGCATTTGGAGTGGGAATGGCTGGCTGGCTTCAGCTGAGGATGTGCTGAGGAAAGGAGCTCTTAAAGGAAGAGGAGGCTTTCTTCAGTAGTGTGGTTTCCTCTGTTACTTCTCTGTCATTGTCTGAGTACAGCTGCAATGTACAACTTCGCTTCTGGGTGTTGATTTTCTTTATGTACAATTAAATTAGCATAAAGAAGGATGTGATGCAAACTGAAGCTGGAGTGCAGCATCGCTGTCTTCTTGTAGGAGAGCCTCCAACCGTAGTGCTGTGAGTCTGAGTCTCATGTCTCATGAGGTGACTAGGGGTGAATCCCTTGCATTTGCTGATGTTCAGAGGGCAGCAGCATGGCACCTTTGAAGACTTTGCCTGCAGTCCAGCTTACCTGGAAGAAGATGCCTGAATAGATTTAGAAATGAATGTATAAATAGCATGATGAAAATGAAAACATACTGGTATTAATTGGCTTTCGTTATTCTAACCTAAGGTCGTTGTAACTGCATTGTGAGGAAGCTGAGTAATAAGCCAAAGCTTTCTTACTGATCTCTGTTTTCACTCTGTTGGCGAAAACACAAATTCAAGATTTCCAATATTCTTCTCTTGGAAAATGCAAGTATGGCTGCGTGATGGAAAGCACTTCTGTCAGTGAAACTACTTGGAGGAGATGGAATCCTATATGGCAAAACCATAGGTATACTCAGATTAACTGGGGCAGAATTTCTCTTCAAAATTGTTACCAAATATATTTAGGAAATAAATAAAACCAGGCTTCCAATTTTTTCTCAAGATTTTTTTTCAATGTGAAGATCTTATAATTCAGTGTTTACTCTGATAGTCATTTTTTAAGCCTTTTGGTTTTTCATACCAGAAGTGCTGATTAAACATATTGTTGTGTGCCCCGGTGGCGCAGCGGTAAAATTCCCGTTTGCAACACCAGGGGGCCTGGGTTCGAATCCCCCCTGTGGAGCAGGGGGTAGAAGTGCCGCTCTGCTACACAGAGGGCTCGAATCCCGGGAGTTGGACTCGATGATCTCTAAGGTCCCTTCCAACTCGCACAATACTATGATACTATGATGATGATATGATATTCCAGGATGGAGTGATTTCCTGATCCCATTTAAATCAAGCTTTATTTGCTATGCATTTCTATATCTTTACAAGAGTGAATCACTGATTTGTAAAATGTCACTTGGATAACGAGTTCTGTTAATTGCTTTATTAGTGAAAAAGTGAAAAATTAATGTTCTTAAAATGTTGCTTATAGACCACAGCACTGTATATGTGGAGATTTTGAATGTAAATCCCTTGGGTTGTCATCTTTTTAAGTTACAGTAGGTGTTGTTTACCCCACACCTTTTTCTACTCTGTTTCCACCAGAACAATGATAATCCTGCTCAAAAAAAAAAAAAAAAAAAAACCCAAATCCCCAAAACCACCTTAAATTCAGACTTTTACTTTCAGGAGGAAGTATAATAGTCATAATGATATAATATAAAGAAGTATAATAGACATAATGATAGTCCTTAAACAAATGTCTCTCAAGAGCTAGGTATATTGAAGCCCTAGGATTCCAAACATACATTGTGCATGTTGGGGAGGCTGCTGGGAAAGTTAAAGCCACTTATGACCAAGAAAATAAATACTTACACTTGAAAACACGATGTGAGTGTACCAAAAGTTCTGTGGCTACAAGACAAATTAAAAACAAGCAAGCAAACAAAACTGCTGCATTTCTCCCTGTTGCACAGCTGTGGGCAACCAAAGGGAGCTGCTGGAGAAGGCAAAGGGCAGTGGTGGCCCAAAGCACTTCTGGTTCTGCCTGGGAGAAAGAATAGGAGGAAAGAGGACCCCAGAATGCTTTCTTGTTATGACAGAAGGGGTTGAATGCATCACTCGTGTTCAAGGGACGTAGCTCAGGAATCACAAGTAATACAGTTTTTCTTCTTTACATCTGTCCTTAAAGATCACAGTTTTGTTCTCCAGACCACAGGGGGAGATGCCTCAGAGGTTCATGTTCTGCTTCTGGCTGCTTTTCAAATCCACTCTGATTATCTATAGGTCAAGAGAGCCCTAAGCATTCAGAAGGAACTCTGTTCTCAGCTACACTATATGCACTATTAAATTGCTTTATTTTTGTATAGATGCAAATTAAAGCAGATCTTATTGAAATGCCACTTAGTTAGATATATATATTGAAATATTATGAAAAATTTTTCAATAATGAGGTCTTAAAAGATTACAAGGAAACAGGGAATATTAATTGTTTTTTTATTGTGTTTTCTTTTCTACAGGTAATGATTTTTTTTTCTCTTCAAGCTAGAACTAATGAATAAATGAATAGAGAATCAGATGTTTAACCTCCTTTCATTGAAGGTCTTTGCAAGCTGATATGCCTCTGCTACACAAGTTGCTGTCTTTCTCCTCACTTTGACTGCTAGATGTTCATAGAAATGAGGGGCATTTGAGAAAAAGAGGCCTTTTTTTGCCTATTTTCTTTTGTCTTGAACGTAATATATACAACACAAATCTGTAAATTTAAGTGCATAGATTTAAAACTAACAGATTTTTATCTGAGGTGATGCTGTGCCTGAGCTGTCAGTGCTCTGAATTTCAGTGTGATTAAGAACACTGAGTGACAGGGAGGTGCCTGCCTTGCAGAAGCACCACTGCAGTGCCAAGCAGCATTTAACAAGAGCTCAAGATCTTGATCTGATATTCAGCCTATATTGAAATGAGCCGGCTGTATCCACCAACACACCATCTTTACCATGTTTGGGAGCATATGGGACAGCAGTCCTGGTACCTGTGCTTGCTAGAAGAGCTTATAGAATCACTGAAGTTGGAAAAGATCATCTAGTCCACCCATCATGCAATCATCACCATGCCTACCAACCTGTCCCTCAGTTGCTGCTCTGACTGGTGGTAAATGAAAAGGGGAATGTACTCTCCATAATCTCAATTAGTGAGCAGTTTACTGAATAAAACTGTCTCCTGAAAATATATATGGCTCTGCTTGTTATGAATGTCCTACACCACATATGTTAGCAAAAAAATCCTGTACGTTGCAGTAGGCTGTTAAGTTAGTTAAATAGGGAATTATTCTTGTTAGGAGGATTTAGTCAGGTCTGGCTTCTTAGGAATGATGATACAATTTCAGCACGCTGCTACTTACACAGCAGCCACATGATAGATGCATCTGTCAGTGTAGCATTTCCAAAGACACAGAAATGAGAAATAGATCCAACCCTGACAGCCCTGCAGTGGACACTGCCTTCCAGCTGAGGAGAATAAATGTCAGTATCGTCATTTCAAGGTCCTATTTTTCTGCATGAATCATGGAATCACAAAGGGTGGGAAAGACCTCTAAGATCATCTGGTCCAACTGTCAAGGAAAAACAACTCTTTGACACGCTACTGTGGTTTGACACTGGGTGCCAATAACAGAGTCCCTATGTTTATAAAATGCATTTGATATTTGTTGTATTTCTTCAAGGAACAAGAGGAGGAAATTCCGATCCCTTTCTTTGGTTCAATTTTTATGAAAGGGAGATTTGTCTCAATGAAAGTTGCTTAAGATATTCAAGGTTTGGAGCAATGTACAGCCCTGGTAATTCTCTCCCTCTGACAATTTCTTTCTATCTTCTTAACATCTTGATTTTTTTTATTATTTTTTTTTTTCCTGCATGTAATTCTTCATTTTTGATATAGTTTCTTTTTTTCTTTTGTGAGTTCCAATCCATGCGTTAAATGCTACAGTGATGCTAACAACACTTGTTCTAGTCAAGGTGCAAGAAAGAGGCTGAGATTAAGAACACCGTAATGAGCCAGGTATTTAAATTATAATGTAGTTTTATCCCTTATTGCCTTTTTCCTTTTTTAAGAGACATGACCTGCATTTTATTATGCTAATAACATAGAGTTAGAGCTAATGACATGCAGTTTCTGAAACAGAACTATCTTTAATAGATTCTTGTTCTATATTTCATATTTGATTTTAATTGTTGGTACTGAGTTTTATTTTTTGAGAAGGAATAGTACTATGAGTTGTTCTATGCTGAGCTCAAGATTTATTTGTATGTGGAGATGTTATTTTTTAGAGGGTATGATGTAACATTGCTCAAAATGAATTGAAAGGATCTATAGATCACTCTGAGCTTCACTACAAAAGTAGTAATACATTTGAATGGCTGCATGTAATGATGATGCTCATTTCGATTCTGGCTTCTTTTGAAGAACATATGCATATGTTACCTGGGGAGCATATGTTATCCTAGTGGGAGCTATTGGTAATAGGTGAACGGTTGGACTGGATGATCTTTTAGGTCTTTTCCAACCTTGGTGATTCTATGATTCTATATGGATGTATACAACCTCTGATATGCAAAGAACCAGTCAGGCCCATTTCATGTTGTGTTTGTATGTGCAAGTTCAATAATGTCTTTAGCCAAAGAATGAAATTAAGGGCCTATTACCATAAATATAAACCAAGTAGCTTAAATATAAACCAGTGAGTATGTACATAATCAATATGGGATCTGTATTTTTAGAGAAAGAATGAGAAAGCTATTAAGTTTAAATTAACAAAACAAAAGGGATCTTTAATTTTCTCCACACAATAAAGCAAAAATAAATTAAAACAAAATAAAAATATCCACAAAATTCCTTGTATTTACTAATGCAATTGACCAGTGAATGTTGTTTTTAATTGCAGAACTTTACAGTTTCTGGTAGTTAGTCTGGAAAAGTAGTTTTGCTATACCTGTTCTTCACAAGGAGTGTATATCTCTCTATGACACTGTTGGTTCTGTTTGCTTGTGTGTCCTCTAGCATTAACTGGCCACCCAAATAATTCAAAATACTTATTATATTAATTAAATATTAATATTTAATAGCACATATTCCCCAGGGAATTCTTCCAGTCCTTGCCTGATGGTGCTCTCTTTCGTTTTGTCTGTGTGTTGTGGGCACAGAAGGAAGGTCCTGAATTAATAGTTCAGATCTCCGACTTTAAGATCATTGAACTGCTTCCAAAGATAGAGTATGCAGTGTTATTTTTGCTCTTTCTTGAGTAACGCGTTGTCGTTTGTTACAGTCTAGTTATTCAAATCTGAAAATTGCCACTTCAGATGCCAGATGTCTCATCATTTGCTGCATTTGGCAGGAGACGGATCCTCAGCTGGCGAAAACTATGGTAAAATCATTCAAGTAAATGAAAGACTGTTCTGTTACTGTTTCCATTGAGCATCGATGCATCCAGCAGAGGTAGATGATGAGAATAAAATGGCAGCATCATCAGTATATCTTTACAGAAGCAAGAAGCAAGGTGGATACCTCTTTGGTTTCTCTTTCAGGCCCCTTTTTAGCATTTGAAAAATGTAAATGTACTAAATGAGAGAAATCACATCAGAGTCTGAAACACAAAACATTTTGTGGTGTATGCCATCTTATTCTTGGAGATTACAGAACACATGGATAGGAGATTTTGATCCTGTTAGCACTGCATGGATGAAGTGGAAGTCAGCAAGAAAATGGAGCCTCAAGTTATGACAATGGGAAAGTCAGTTATGTAAGTAATTATCTACAAACACAGGAAAAATACCATTTAATTTACAAGGAAGTAAGGTTATTCATGGCCAACTGGAAGACCAGCAACAAACATCATCTTGTTCAGATAAACCCAGCTCCAGTCCATCAGAATATGGAGTAGCTGTCCTGTGACATGAGCCACTCTGGGGGATCTGATGTGTCTTCTGTTTTCTCCTCTCTATCTGTGCACGTTTTCCAAGAATAAGGATTTAGAACTTCCAGCTAATAATTTCTGAAATTATTTAAGATCCAGAGGAGATGTCACAGATCCTCACAACAGCAAACACTACCCAAGGCTTCTTACTCTCCAGTGAAGATTAGATAGATTCAGAAGATAATAAAAAGCCTCCAGACCATTTGTTCAGGGTACTAACAGATACATGCTCCAAGTAGAAAACATAAACCCCCCCACAATGCCTGGGTATGAGGACTTACAGGCCACTGGTAAATCAGCTTCCTCACATTGGGTAATGATGTGCATCCCTCTGAAGTCTTTAACGCGTTGTGAATGTTGTTGCCTCTATGTCATAGGAGGAGGAAAGACATCAGCAGATTAATTTGATAACTATGATAGAAAGAACAGGTCCCAAAGCCAGAAGGAAAGTACAGGAAAATTTAATCTTAGCTGGCTGAAGCTCACAGGAGTTTCTGGACTTGGGACAGCTCTTGTTAGGCACAGAGCAGATATCCCTGCACTGCTTTACTTGACCACCACCATTGGTGGCAGTGGCAGCCACCATCACCACCTTGCAGTTAGTGCTTAGGGCTATGGAACCTACACATTTTTCACCTCCCAGTTTTTTAAGCAGTGGAGTGCATCCCAATTTCATAACCACAAATGGACTGAAAATGATGTAATTTGACTAAACTATCTTAAATAGTCTGCATCAGCTTACTTGACTGAGAATGGTGTCTACAACATGAATGAATAAAAGGATCTTCACTCTTTGTGACTTTAAAAGCCAAAAGGGAAGCATGCTTGAGAGACGAGCTATAGGTTTGTGTGTGGATATCCTCCCACAGAAGCCAATGAATGTATAACCTCCCATGAAAACCAATCTACATTAAAAAGGAGAAAGATGAATTGATAAGTATATGCGTATTGATAAGTGTGAGGTCAAAGTTACGCTCAGTTTAATGAAACTATTGGATCACAGCTCCTGCATGGCTAACCGTGCTGGCTCTGTGAAATGTAGAAATACAATGATTCTATTATAATTATACAAATAATTCTATTACAAAGCCTCCAAGTAGTGTATATATCACTATGTTTCTCAAAGCAACACATTGGATGATATATGTTTCCATAGCAATGATTTGTTAACTGTTTAAAACTTACGGAACGATTACAATCTCTTTTTCTTCCAAAGGACCTTAAAAAGTGGCAGAATTTAACTTTTTTTTTTATCCTTCAGATTTCCATCCCAGAAGTTCAGCAACATTACAGCAACAGGAGACTTGTTCTCACCTTGGCTACTGTCAGATATTTTACTTTCAGGGAAATGACCTACGACATATATGGCCCTCCAAATTACATTTTAAGAGGTAAAACTGTGCAAAGCTGATTAAGAAATGGCAAGCAGTGACTGAATGCGACTCACTTAATTTGAATCTGACATCTGTTTTGTTCACTTTAGTTACTGCTGACTTCGACTGAATTGCTGCAGGTACAAACAGCAGCCCCCTAATTGTGTATTTTGCAAAGCCAACGGTAGATGTTATTTCAATGAGTGCAATCATCCTCTGTGAAACAGCATGAAATCTGCGTGGTTGAAAGTGCAGAACTGAGCTGTGCAGCTCTGCCCGCATATCTGGATGTGCTGCTGAGGGCTGATTGTAAGTGAAGTCTGCAAAGTTCCTGAAGGAGTGTGAAGGGTGAAGGCAGCTGCTCCACATCAGAGACCCACCTGCCCTTCTGGCTGGTATCCCACGAATGCTGGCACAGATGGCTTAAACCACCTACACACTCCTGCCTTTGGCCTGCCTCATTCATTTCATGACAGGATGAAGAACTGCTGTTCATATCCAGCCTGAGCATCCAAATGTTACTGTCAGTCTGCTAAAGTCCAATATGGAGAAGCTAGAAACAGCCACTACAGTTGCAGAGATTGAGTAAGAAGCTCTCTTTGGAAGGAGCAAGTGCTGCTAAGCTAAGGAGAACTGGTCTTAGAGACTGGGGAATCTGGAAAGGCTCTGGAAAAACCATGTAGGGAGGCATGGAGGAAAACTGGTAGGCATGCTGGTGTTGTTATGCATGTGTGTTACTACCATAGTTTTGCTATGTGGCCTGTTGTGGAACATGGGGAATCCTGAAGAGGTTGTCTTGAGCAGACTCCGTGATACTTTGGGGTACTGGTGGGTACTGCTTGGGTGCCTGGTGGAATAAGGCTCCCTGCAAGAGGCTGTGGTTCAGCCTCAGTTTGGTTTAGCCTTTTATTTCTTTTTTTACTCCAGTTCTGTGGAGTTCAGGGTCGAGATTTGGGTTTTTTGTGTGTTGTTTGTTTGTTGTTGGTTTTTTTCCTGTTTTTTTTTTTTTTTTTTTTTCCTCTCCCAGCGAGACAGGGACGGCTACAGATTTGCTTTGCAAGAGTCGCGTCATGCGTCTTTAGGAGCGGAACATCCTTGCAGCCGGGTACGAGCCGCACGGCCACAACCACTCCGCACAGTGGAGCGCTGCCTCCTCTGTCTCCCGCAGCGCTCCGCCCGGCAGCACCGCCGCGGCCCGGCTCCGCCAGCCCGAGGTCAGCCCCGCGAGGGGCGGCTCGGGGGGCGGCGGGTGCCTGGGGACGGCCCGGCTTCCAGCTCGGAACCCCAAACTCGCGTCTGTGGGGCTCGGGGCCGCGGTACCTCCTCCTCTCTACTTCTTGCCCGCCCCGCCGCTGGCTCCACAGGTGCTGCTGCTGCACGGGGGTCGGAGGGGGTTTGTCACCAGTCAGAGGTGGCACGCGTGGCATCGATGATACAGGTACGGGAGCGACGGAACTTTTCAAACAGATGTTTTGTGTTGCCCATCTGCTCCATCCTTTGATGTATTTATTTGTTTGCATTGCTGTGTTTGATACACCAGCTCCAGGATAAAGGGAATTGCAGGAAAACTGTTTGACTTCACGTAGGCTGCTATCTGTCCAGCTTACACCAATGCTGGGCTGTGGGTGTTGTTTCTTGTGATGTGTCTCAAAACAGAGAGTGAAAATCCGCAGTGTACTCTCTGAAAACCTCATGGTCTATATAAAATGAGTTGGTAGCAGAAGGCTGGAGTGCGTGAATGGAATGCTCCTGGGGTTGGGAGGAAGGGTCACTGTAATTAATTCTATTTGCGGTGGTTTTGAGTGTTTTGCTTTTGAATATGTTGCTGCCTGCGACAGCTTTAAAAATCGTTTCTCTGAGTCTTGGAGCATTTGTTAGGGAAGCTGACATTTGATTAGTGAAGGCATGGGATATAGATTTGTTCCTTATCTATATGTCCCTGCTCATTGCAGGGGAGCTGGACTAGGTGGCCTTTAAGGGTTCCTTCCAACTCAAACAATTCTGATTCTTCAGCCTCTTGTATGTGATCTCATAGGTGATGCTTTGACCTGTTGTTTTATTCTTGTACACAGATCTCACTGCTTTTGGTATTTGTCTGCAAGCCAGTGTCAGCCTTTCTGTGGCAGTCAGAAAGTACGTGACTTCTGTATTAGGGTGCTGTGCAGGTAGTGGTGGCTTGTGGAGGTAACCATCGTCTTTGTACTGGAACAATTGGTCATTGCCCAGTTAACAGTCATGTGGGTTCAGGTGTGAATTTTATGCCAGGACTGTACCAGTGATATTCCTAAATGATTCCATGCTGCTTTGACTATAATATCTTTCAGAAATATGGGGATCCTGGGGACAGGTCCAGCCTTTCTTGTTGGCCAAGGCCAGTGTCATCGCGGTGTGTACATCATTGGAACAAGTGAAGATCTGTAGGGCAAAGCAATGCATGATTTTTTAAACTATCTAATAAAAGATTAGTAAAATGTGATTGCTAGCACTTATGTCTCCCTTCACTTTTGCTGCGACTTGTCTTACAGGAAGGGGATAATGTCACTTTTTACATCAATGTGTTCTAACTTTGTGCTGCATAGAGGAGCAAGATCTCTGTTGTGTGGTGGTGAGAAATGAGGGAGTTGTGCACAACTGCTTTATGCAAACTTTCTCAGGGCTCTGAAATAGACTGTAAGGAGGAAAACAGTTCTGTATGTGTAACTTTGCCTGGCATGTGTCAAGTGCACAAGGCCTCAGCTGGGTGCAGGCTGCAGCAGGGATGTTCTGTGATCAATTTCCTCTGTTATCATAGAATCGTAGAATGGCCTGGGTTGAAAAGAACCACAATGATCATCTGGTTTCAACCCCCTGATATATGCAGGGTCACCAGCCACCAGACCAGGCTGCCCAGAGCCACATCCAGCCTGGCCTTGAATGCCTGCAGGGATGGGGCATCCACAACCTCCCTGGGCAACCTGTTCCAGTGCGTCACCACCCTCTGTGTGGAAAAACTTCCTCCTAATATCTAACATAAACCTCTCCTGTCTTAGTTTAAAACCATTCCCCCTTGTCCTATCTCTATCCACCTTCATAAACAGCTGTTTTAGGTTGTGAATTGCTAGAGTTGCACTCTGGGACAGAAACCAGGTTGTAAAACAGAGCAAGGAAAGAAACTGTTCTGTAGAGCATATTTGGGGTAGTTGAATACATATGTTGAGGTGACCAAACCCAAAATTATTCCCCCCCCCCCCCCCCCCTTTGCCTAACCATTCTCCTCCAAAACTGAGGAAGTAATTCTTCAAGAAATAGCTAAGGAAACACTTAGGAGGAAGTATAAACCTGAAGGGATTCATTTTGCTCAAAATTTATTCTGGGATTTAATGTGGGTCTGCAGTTTGTTCCCTTTAGCACTCTGTAGTGTTTCCCTATGGCACTGAGTCAGGAATCACTCAAGTCATACAGTTTAGTCCGCATAGGAAAGAGTCTTCAGGCAGCAAATGCCCTTGAGCCTGATGCTGTGAAGATCTGGGAGATCTGTTACAGCTACCCCTGGGGAAGCTCATGGAGTAGGGGTTTTTTGCCCTTTACTCCAAACACTTGGTATGAGTCCTATGATATGAAGATACTACAGCCAATAAGAGGTTTTAATAGCACAATATGGGGGAGAAAATAGGATGAATATGTGATCATCGTATCTGGCTTTAACACGTGAAATGGTGCGATTGGAAAAAAAATACAAAATATGTCAGGAGGAAAGAAGGTAAATTAAGGGACAGCTGAAAGAAACAGTTGAAGACAATGCAGACAAAGAAAGGATGCAGTTAGAAAGAATCATTCCTGGCAAGAATCTGGATGAGGTAAATGAGAGAGAACAGAAATTCTTGATTATATACGTAAAGATCTTGAAGTGAGAAACTGAGTATTCGTAGTTAAACAAAAGCTTTAAAGGGCTGTTGGAGTCATAGTGTGAGAGCAGCTGTGACCCATCTACAGACAGGGAAGGATATTTCCTTGTCACCAAGGATGGGTGGAAAGTTGTGCCTGAAGAAAGCCCTAAGAAAACAGCCATGAGCTCCAAAGAAATGAGGAAAAATCGCAAGGATAAAGCACATGTTCTCTGGAGAAAACGCAGTAGAACAGGAAAGGCTGATTTTAGAAGAAGGGCTTTGCTGGGGCTGAGCGTTAGAAGTTTGCAGTTTTGATTTAGAAAGAGAACGTTATGGCCTTAGTACATTTTAGCTGTCTAAAAAGAGGTAATGCATTTTAATGTAGAGAACAACAAAGGCTAGGTTGGGTATTCCTAGCAGCCTGGATACAGCTGTGTGTGGATGGCACATCACTTACTGGGAGTAAACCCACATTTCTTCCCCTGTAGGAGAGGATGAAAAAAGGGATTGTGGGGCTGATACAGAAAAGGCAGATGTGAACCTAGACTATGATGGGTAATTCTGATAGAACACTGGTACCAAGCCAGCCAGTGAAATACAAGGTGGTTTCAGAAGAGTGTAGTTTTGTCTGGTAGGGAAAGAGGACATGCTTTTCAAAAGTGGATTAATCCTGGGAGGAGAATGGGAGGCAGACAGACAGAACATCCTTCCTCATTTCACTTGGAAATGGTATAAATGAGAATAAAACTGACTCTGAAGCAGTGTGTATGAAAACTAACTTGATTATTTCACTGCAAACCCACCATATCTTGTTACCTATTTGTGATTATGGTCTTCATGTCCCCCAGACTACATAGTAGGACTGGGAAAGATGCAGTAAAGATCAAAGGTATGGAAAGAACTGCCTACAAGATGAAGAAATTTGCTTGCAGCACCACTCCCACCCCTTTCCCATTTCTTGGTATCCTCTGTTTACTAGTTTCAGTGGCCAAAATGCTAGATTTATGAATGTTCTAGAAGCAACCACTATTCATGTACATATTCCCTGATCTTAGGCTGTGGATGGGCCTCTGAGCTGGACCTGCTTCCTAGTTAGTTTCTGCTTACTTCAAGTATCTTTCAGTGATGCCTTCTGTGATTTTTACATAGATTGTTTGAGATTCCTGCTGAGAGTTGTGAGGTTTTCTCATGGTTCTTCCCCATCCTCCTGCATTTCAGGACCTTCCTGGCAGAACAGTGGTGTGCAGAGGAAGCTCATCCTTACTGTACAAGGTTAATAAATGGGGTGATGTGGATGTTAGCATGCCCTTTTTGTTTCATTTAGATAAAGAGCAGATGACACTGCCAACTGCAGAGTTCAGTCTCACCTCACCGATAGTGTTGGCATGGGCAAACTTTTGAGATATGGTGAAAAAAGAATTGAAAGAATAGCTGACAAATAATATGGCCTGTGAGTTAGATAGGGGTTTTTTTTGTGTGTGTGTGTGTGTGTTTGTATGTTTTTAATAAAAAAGCTTTAAAATGTCTTGCTGTTCAGGAAAAAAAAGAGCTTTGGTGCAGCTGTAGCAAGGATTCTGCCTGTTCTCAGAACTCCACACAATGTTTGTCTATCAGCACTGTTAACAGCTGAAAGATGGGGATCTGATCAGTGCAGGAGGTACTTGTGTTGACAACTCTCTGTGTCTTTTAATGATCTCTTTTAAACATGCATGGAGGGAAAAAGCTCTTGCTGAAAGAGTGGAAAATCTATAAAACTGCCTATTTGCAAAGCCAGTAGTGATTGCAGAGAGATTCCAGCTTTTATAAATAGGCTTTAAAAAGCCCCTAAAAACCAAAACACACATAAAGTTTCTGAATTTGGGTCTGGTTAAGGAGCAGTGCCAATGGTAACAAAGATTTTATACTGGATAAAGGGATTACGTGGTGTTAGTGTGAATGTTTTAAAGGAAAAAAAGAGTGGTTGATTGAAGGTGACTAACTTCAAAGCTAGAATTTTCCATCTGTGCATACAACAGCTCCTGATCCATCTCCAAAAGCTGTGCGTATTCCTGGCATTTTCTAAGAGTGTGGCACCCAAGAGGACCAGGATAGCTGACGTTTGGACTTTGTTTTGTTGGTGGTTCTGATCACAAAGAGAAACATGCCTGGTGTTTGTGGAGCAATTGGTAAAAAGGCACCCATTTGCACAAGTTCAGTGATGTAGTTCAGAACTACCCTGAAAAAGTTTCCAGGGTGCACTGAAACTCCTTTTTTCTTTTCCACGTGGTTGTGCATGCCCAGATGGTGAAAGATATAAGAGAATTCATTTTGTTTTCCCAGGATGAAGATTATTTCAAATTCCTTCATCACAAAAAAGAGAAAAGGTGGGAATAGCCATACAACACAATCTGCATAAACATTTTTTGCCATTATTTTGTTAAGCACGAGCTGACTGTATGTGGGGGAAAAAAAAAATGTGTATCTACTTGTGTAAGGGAAACGGTTGATCACAGCCTGAACCTCTGATTAACCACCTGAGACAAGTGATAAGTCAGCTGTGGAAAGAACAGGTGAAGGTAATTCAGCTGTGCTCCCGGAAGGGGTGGAGCTTGACTCCACCTCTCCCAGATCCCATTTAAGGGCTGACCACCACTAAGGTAGCATCTTTTTCTGGAGATTGTTCCTTTGTGGAGTTCTTGTGACGAGCCTCAAAGTTGGCAAGCATCTATCTTAACTGAAGGCCTCAGAGTTGCTGAGTCTTTTCCTTACATACCCTCCAGCTATCTATTTTCAACTATATATGACTATATTTGTATTATTCCAACTGTACAACATGTTAAGAGACAGTGAAGTTATAGGTTTCTTGTAGAAACACGACAATTTGGGAACTCTGGTGACATTGGAAAGCAGTTTTTTTTGCCATCCAGTTACAGCAGTATTTTTTTTTTCCAAGTATAGGCATTCTGTTTCTTGTTCCCACAACAGGGTGACTAATGCTTATCTGCAACTAATGAGCTAGAGTCATTTTTATGGGCCTAATTTTATAAGTTGTAGATATCCCCAAACAAAACAAATATGAGTTGAACGTTCTGCTTAGTGAGGTAAATGTACCGATGAAGCAAAGAAAACAGAGACTCAACACTGTTTTTCTCATTTACCTGCTTGTGTGCTTAACTCTGAAGAATTTTTATGCAAAACTGTATCTTTTTTTCCAAGGAAAATCTCAAAATTAGGATGTTTGTTGGAACTTTTTATTTCTATATACATTTTTGTACCAGTAGAGACTGTTTCCCATAGAGACTGCCTGGCTGCCCTGGCAATAGGTCTGCAGGGCAGATGATCTGTCTGTGATCAGACATAAGAGGTGAGATCTGAGAACGCTCAACATTTATTTGAAAGGACAGCTGTGAAAATATTTTCTTTTCCTCCCCACTCTGCTGTCTCAGTCACTGTTACTGATCTGGGAATGTTCAGAGGCATAAGGTCTCAGCTGCAGCCCAGCACTGGAAGGAGTGCATCTTCCACTCCAGAGATACAAAAGCGCAAGATGCCAAGAAGGTGTGTAGGAGATGAGTGGTGTTGAGGGGAACAGACTGGGTGAATTTCATGCTAAGAGCCTTTCTTTCTTTGCTACAGGTGTTTCTCTGGTTTGCAAAAATACTAATTCTCATCAAAGCTGACAAAAGCAATAAGTTCCTTTTTAATTAAACAAGAATCTTTTTGTAAAATTATATATATTTCTTCAGTGAAAAGTTGTGCAAACAGGTGAACAGTCCTAATGGATATGATGTGGCTGAGAGTTTCTGTGTTGGAATGTACTGAAGCTTATAAGATGGCATTACATGACTGAATTTGTAATTCCTCTAGGTTGTATGCAGTTTTTATGACATTAAAAGGTATTTTGTCAGCTTTTAGATGTATCATCCTAAACTGAAAGGTTTCACTGTTCTCAGGGGAATGTTGAAATGGACTGGAGGGGCATCAACCTGTCATGTTGTGGTTGCACTTTATGCGCAGCATCTCAGCACCGGGTAAGAACTACAAACTAGTCTGGCCGTATTTCTGCTTGTTCATAGCTGAGTGATGATGGCAGGTTCTCTGTTATCAGCGGCTGAGTCAGTTTTTCCCTTTTGCTTATCGGAGTTGAATATATGAATTCAACAAATAAGTGTTAGGACTGTCAGGAACAGTTCTTGTCAATAGTGATCAGGATTCAAACATATTAAATAATGCTTTTGTCATCCTCCAAACTTCAACAGTAAGTTCCTGCTGATATTTTACATTTAAAACGTTATTTTTGTTCAAATAATTTAACCTTTTCCCAGATATACAAGCTTTAGACAGCTGTTACAGATTTGTCAAGCAATTACACGTAATATCTCAGACTGCCATAGGAATAAATACCACTTTGTGTGGTTTTCTGTCAGCTAAGTGGGAGGATGAGGTCCTGACCTTGCTGATGTCAGTGTAATGCTCACTGCAGCAGGACCAAGATTATTCCTACTGTGACTATCTTATTTGCTCTGGGGATTGCTGGTTAGACCCTAGAATATTGCAACTTGGTAATACCTTTTTTTTTTTTTTTTTTTTTTTTTTTTTTTCTTTTTTTTTTTCTTTTTTTTTTTCAGTAAAATGTTAATGATAAAGGTGGGAAAAAATTAAGAGAGCTCTTGGTTCTTTCAGATGTCTTGTGAACTATTACTTAAATATGCCATTACTAGGTTACCAGTTTCATCTGTTACTTGTGACGAATGCAGTTAAATCCAGCTTCCAGTATTGGGGCCAGTCAGAGTACTGATTCCAGTCCTGTTTAGTATCTTTATTGATGACCTGGACAGGGGGATTGGGTGCACCCTCAGTACGTTTGAAGATGACACCAAGTTGGAAGTGTTGATCTGTGCAAGGGTAGGAAGATTTACTTTGCTAAGAGCTAAAAAGGCTGCGTCTCACCCCTGTAAGCTAAGGAGATTCTTTAAAAAATGGGGTAGAGTCAAAAAGATGGAGCTGAAATGTACAGCTATGGCAAAGACTTGCTGTAATTCCCCCGGTAATTCATGCAGTGGTGTTACTGCTTTTACTTTGCTTTTAACTTTGTTCTGAGGGAACTGTATAGAAGAGGAAAAAAAACAACCTTGTGATCTCAGTGTTTAATAAAGCATGATAGAGAATATGCAACAAGAGATGATTATCGATGATGTGCGCTACTTTTTTATAAATTTGATATTCACTGCTGGGCTTTATGAAAAAAAGAAGAGTCTGGTCACTCATAGAAGTAATTGCCTCTATGACCCTTTTTAGGAGACTTCCTCAAGTAATTTACGTGACTGTCATGGTTTTGTGACTTTTGGTTACTGGTATTCCACAACTTAATGTCATGTGGTGCACTGAGAGTTAAGGAGTTCATGCTTCATTTCCAGGTACCTGTCCCAGAATTGAAGAACTCCACACTACATCTCCCACAGGGCTGTTTGCTGTTCTGTTACCATTTCTGCTTGGAGGGAAAGATAAGAACTGTTCTTAGATCACAAGACCCCCCTTTTCCTTTTTGATCATCTGGCTCATCTCTGTTGCAGGTGCTGTATCATTCCAGCTTACTTAGGGTAAAGCCTCCAGTTCTTGGATGCTCTCATTTGATATTTGATTTATTACCTCCAGTTCTAATTATATTGTGCTATATTGTGGTATAGTGTGTTATCTTGCATTCTGATATCTTATTTAGTAAATTAGCTTTGTTCTCCTCAGATCATTGTCTCTGTTTTGTTTTTAGACCAATCTCCCTGCCTTTTTCCCCTTTTTCCCATTCCCAGGTTGTGTGTCCATAGGTTCCCTCATGGAACTGGGGAGAACCAGCCCATAAACCATTGACAGTGGTAGATAAGCACTCCAACCAAACTAAAACTGATATAAACAAATGAGTACAAAATAAACATCAGTAGTGCAAGAAAGCATTTTTAGTATTAAAATTTGGGTCTTCCAAAACTGGCCGCCTTTGGCTGGCTGGCAGGCTGGTGTTGTGGTCCCTACCTTCCTGCCTTGGTGGACTGGGACTGCAGCCCTGCCTGCCTTGGCTGGCTGGTTGGCACAGTTCCTCCTACCTGCTGCTTTGGCTGACTAGGTAGAGCCAAAGCCATTGCCTACTGGCCTTGGCTGGCTCCCTTGAGGGCAGAGGCCTTGCACCAAGATCTGGACAAATTTGAGGATGGTCCCCATCTGTGTGAAGCTTTCCTTCCTCCTGCCTAAGCCACAGCAGCAACAGCAGAAGAGATATTTGACTTTCTAGATCAGCTTTAGCGTGACAATAGACTTTCTAAATTTATGAAAGAGTAGTGTTTTTAGGCAGAACTATACATGCAGTGGGGCAGAACTGAGTGTGAAGCATGAGGTACTGCTAAATAAAATCTCACGAAGGAAATTTGTCCTGTGCAAATATGAAAAAGGTGGAATAAATTAATTTTGATTACAAAAATGAAGGCTAAATGTACTTAAAAGGCCATAAGAGCTAGACCTGACATGCAGCTAGGGTGCTTCTCTTTCAGAGTGGAAAGAAGACATTTTTTCACACATCACTTGACTCCTGACAAAAAGATATTTTTGCCGTTTTACTTAGGCAAACTATTCAGTAAGTGCAAGAAAGAGTGTGTAGCATAAAGAAGATCACAGTGATGGATGAAGGAGGACTGTAATACTCAGGAATCCTTCTGGCACTGTAAGTATATAATTAACAGCAAACAAAAGCAGAGTCTCAAACATGAAAGTGAATTATTGAAGCAGGTAGTAAAGAAATTAAGGTTAATGTTTGGGTTTGTAGAAGGGGGAAATGGGCATCACACAATCTGCTTTGACTCCATTCCAGCTTCAGGGGGGATTAAGAAAATTCCCTCATAAGATAATTAAGAAATCTATGTAAACCCAGTTATGAACGTGACTTAATTGTGCTTTGCAGATATATATCTAGGGAGCAGTTTCCTGATATGAGATGTTTCTTTTAGTGGTAATGATTGAAAATGTAAGTCAGTGATTGGTAGTTAATGCTAGACAAATTAAATTTAATTAGGGGAAAAGAAAGATGTAAAAGAAATCCATACCAAGAATAATTAACCTTTAGAAAACATTGACAAAGGATACAAATCTCAAAGTGTCTGCAAACAGAAATGATAATGTGCTTATACACCGTGCCCCCCGTGGCGTACGGTGTTAGAACCGCCGCTTGCAACACCGGAGGGCCCCGGTTCGAATCCCCCCTGTGGCGCAAGTGGTACAAGTGTCGCTCTGCTACACTAGAGGGCTCGAATCCCGGGAGTTGGACTCGATGATCTCTAAGGTCCCTTCCAACTCGCACGATACTATGATACTTTGTAATTCAGGAGGTTATCCTGGAGGCTGGTGGTTCCATCTGATTACAGCGTGCGAGCCTCAGAAATTTAAATCAGATGAGGAGTTAACTCCTATATAAATACTGATATTAAAAAGCCTTATTCTGAGCATGGAACATTCCTGTTGTAGATTCGTAGATGTTTTTTTTTCTATAGTCTTGCTGCAATGTTTTTTGTCTGTGTGCTTTATCTTCAGATTCATAATGAAGCAATAAAGAAACAAAGCGTTTATTTTTCAATTCCTCCTATTCAAGCAAGATTTGTGAAGAAGTTTTGAAAATAATAACTGAAAAAAAAATATGAGGATGTGACTTCCCTAGTAAATTCTCCATTACAAATAGATTGAAAGAAGAAAAAAGGCAATGGGGAGAATACACGATGAAGCTGAGGAGAAATAACCATAATTCAAGGGGATGTTTTACCTGAAAAAGAGAAAATAGGAAGAAATAGAGTCCATGTAGATCAGACCTTTTTCCTTGCCCCGTCTTGTCAGCTTATTACTGTTAGTAGGAGATACTACACGATACTACACTAAGAACATAATAAACAAATGCAATATAGACGATGCAGATTTCTGTCTTGCAGTAAATAAAAATATTTGTGCAAATGCAGACCAATTCATTATTTGAATAATCATAAGGAACATTAATAGATGTGCTCAATGGGAAAACGGAAGATTGTCTTAAATTTTGTTTTTAAAGCACCTAGTAATAATTCTAGGTATTTTTTCTATCTCTGTGACTCTGGAAGTGTCTGTAATTTCATTTAATTTTTTTAATACTGTCAGGAATTTATCACATTAACTATTTAGAAGGCATGAGCAGCAGCTCATCTTGTTTAACCCATCCATTCTATGAATGTCTGGAAGAAAAGGAAAGCAGTCAAAATGCATCAGTAAGTTCCTAAGATGTGCAAAGAGGCTGATCATTTGAGGTGCAGGCAGAGGCAGAGGTAAGTGACTCCAAGGGTCATGAACCACTTGCAATAAATATGGTGGCGTCTGTTCCATCTGCTCTAAAGCAAAGGCAGGAAAAAAACAAACAAAAAAAACCAACAAAACAGAACCAACAATCCACTGCTACTGCGAGCATTTATTGCAGGGAGGGATGAGACTTCTCAGGTAGTCAAATTGCAAATACTGAGTCATCCACAGAGTGCAAGTCCCTACGGAATGTAAAAAACCCACAAAAAATCGCACCAAAATAACAGAAAACTTGAAACATGTCGAGTTGTTCAACAATTTCAGTAAAATAAAGCATTCTGCTATTAATGAAAAAAAAAAAAAAAGCTGGAGTAGATCTTGACCTCCATGTGTAACGTGCTTTTAAACTCAACATACTCCATTATTTCATTTCCTGTTTTGTTGTTTATTAAGCAGAAGAGTAAAGAAACTACATATTTTTCCATTAAAAAAAAAAATAGAAGAATATCCATGTTGAGGTTCACTAGAGCATTTCATAAAATTTTGTCAGAAACGTTTCATGCTGCTCTAGTGAATGTGCTTGAGGATAGCATTTCATGCCTGTTGTAATGAGGTCACATTTCTCATTAGCCACCGTTCTTTTTTTTTTCTCTTCCAGCTTTCCCTAGTTTGTCAAAACATAAATGTTATTGAAAGCACCATGTATTTGTGTGAATTATAGCCACCAAATGTGGGTGGAAACAGATTCATGCTGGGCCTGGATACCTGTTCCCTTAGTTAAGATCAGTGAGACTTTTTGTCTTGTGGACCCCAAATTGATATTGTTCCAGACTTTCAGTTCTTAGGTCTCTTTCTAGCAAGCAATACACTACTGATAATTTCTTTTTAAAGCTTCAGAAAGCAGGGTTCAGCTTAGAAGACCAGCTGATATAGCAAATAATCTTCTTTATGACCTCTTGAGAGACAAAGTTAGCACTTCTGTAACTTGTCACTGAATTGTCAGCTTCGTTCAGTGTGTAATCCATGTTCACACACTGATTACAGTGTGTGGGCTACACAAATTTAAATCAGATGAGGAATTAACTCCTAGTTAATTGTGTGTTAATTCCAGTTGTCAAATTTTCTGACTGACTTCACTTTTATCCCTGAAACAAAGCATTGTTTTGTTCAATGGAAACTTTGGGGACTTTTGAGCTTGTGTCTCCAATGAAATCAAAGTGTGGAGTAAACTTTCTTGTTACTGTGGTTATCTTACGTTACAACTCGGAAAGGAAAATTTGATGTAGCCCTACTGTATGGGTGAAGATTTCAGACTGCATTATAGAAGTGTATTGCTAAGAATAATTTGTTTCGTAAGAAATGGGATGTGTGCATGGTAGAGATGCTATTTTGCAGCTTCAAAGCTTGCTCTGTGACCTGGTAAAAGATTTTAAGGTTTGTGACACAGCGACTGTGTAACTTGGTGAACTTTATGATGTACCTATGTTGCTGTTGCATCTAGATGTGTATGTTGATAAGGGAGCTGTCATGCTCACATTTATGCTTAGCAGTTCCCTCTTGTTGGCATTATGTGAAAAGTGACAGATTCACTATAGGAAGAGGAACTACACATGGGAAGAGTATGTCCTTTGGCATACATTATGCCTCTGGTATCTGAGTGAGTGTGACCTGAGGTCTCTGCACCAAGGTCCCCAAGTGAAAAGAATTTGGGGAGTAGCCTGACAGTACGGTGTATGCCCCTTTCTGCCTCTAATTGATTCCGTGATTCTTACCAGCTACTGTGAGATTTTGAAGATTGGGGATTTGAAGCAGGTGGCTTCAATCATTTTCCAAGCTAGATGTCTATTTGTACTTGTAGAAAGTTAAGTACAGAAAGCATTTTGATGTTGGGAAGAAATGGTAGAACAACCCAAAGTGACATAGTCAATTCCTACATGGTTTGCAGATAGCGCTGCGTTACCAGAAGATGCCTGTATTAATATACTTTATATCCATTGGTGATTGTGGAAGAAGTAAGAGTTAAGGATTCTACTGGTTCTGAAGTCTGAAGGATTTTGGTCAAATGTGTCTTCCCAGAGAAAAGCTAGAGCATAGAGTTAATAATAAGGCAGCTTTAGGTGGTATTGAAAATGCAGGTTGGTAGTCACAGCATTCCCAAGATATGGAGCAATCTCAAGATATTTTTAATGATGGATTAGCTTACTGTATTGAAAGACCAAATTCTGGAATGTCAGATCTTCAGCTGAGGCCAATGAAATGAGTTTTCTAGAATAGAAACAGTCTCTATCCTAATTTCATTCTATTTAAATCACCGTGGAGAGGTTACGGGTAACTTCTGTTTGAACTGTTTGTGATGATGTGGGAGTTGGTGTATTGGAAATTGGAGCTAGACAAATGGTGAAAACAAATTATTGCCTCCTTCCCCAACTAATCTTCTAAATGACTTCCTGAGGATTGGGTGATTGGTTTAATTTTGTCAAGTCCAATTGTTTGCATCAAACAGTGATCTTCTGTGATCTCTTATGAGAGGTCTTTTATGAGATCACTTATAAATCTGAATCTAGGACGTCTTAGGGAAGTCAATAGTAAGAGTTAGATTTTGGTTTGAGTAGGGAATATAGAGATTACTCTGATCACGTGGAAGTACACAACAGATTTTCTTTACTTTCTGTGTTGTCCTTGGAATGTAGCAGTACTTCTGTACTGGAGATTAGGGATTTCTGCTTCTGCCACACTTCATTCAGACTTATATAGGTGGTCATTCTCTTTGTAGACCTTTCCTTGTTTTAATGTATTTGATTCATATGGATGCTTTAATGTTGTTAGAAGGACAAGTAGAGGCATATTGGCTGGCACTGGATAACTTAAGAAAAAGATAGTTTATTGATTTGTAATATCAGATATTCTTTGTATTTTCTGGCAGATCTAGCCCTCATACATTTGTGGATAATCTACTGCACACGTGACACAATGTTCTCTGACTTCTAATTAGTCCTTCCAGCAAATGTTATTTATAGACAATGGATTGACATGATGTTGGAGATGAGCATGTTTTTAATCCTGGGCTCCAAAAATATGGCCTTTTATAATCAGAGTGAAAAACAAGTTAATTTCCAAGAGAATTCCCCATAAGGCTGAATGATGATAGAATCTCAGTGCATCCATGCATGAATGCACAGCCAGCTCATGTTATGACTGCATGCTACGGTGGCAATGTGGGTGAACAAAATTAGTGAATAGAAATTTGTATCCAGAAATGTTTATTCCCATAAGCGAGTAAAGTGTAATGCATTTTTACACATTACAAAATCCAAAGTCTTTGTGAGTATAGCCATGACAAAAAGCCAAAATGTTCTTATGTTTGTTGGTAAAGGTCTTTGTATGCTCCTTGTTTTATGTGACATGTGATGTGAAATAGTACCTATCAGTTACCACAAATACATTTACATTTAATGATAAGTTATTAAAATCTCGTCATCTGTCGGTTTTAACCTCCTCCTGCTGCGTTATGCAAACTGTTGAATAATTTTCATGCTTTTGCTTAGCATTTTATGCTACTGTGTATAGCACAGAGGAAGATAAAATCATTGAATATATAGGGAAATTGTGAATTGTTGAGGATAGAAGATCTTAAGTCAAGAAAAGACTACTGGAAGAGAGAAAACAAAAGATTTATGGCATTTATGCACAGTGCTGAGAGTTTACTTAAGAACCATTTTATTGAAATTGATGCATTGAGTGCAGATGCCTTAGTTGTTATTTAGCTTATGTAATTAATGTGCAATGGGAAGTTTAATGGAACTCATTTAGCATTTAAATGCACAACTGTTGTGTGGCAAGTTGATCTAGCTATTGATGGACGGGGGGAAAAATACAGATATTTTTCCAAATTATCATTATGTAGCTCATAAACTTGGACAAAGAAAAATAAATGCCAGTAAATCTTCCTGCTGCTTTTCAGCACATCACATTTCTGCTATACAAAGCATGTAAGAAAGCATCGAGTGGTTCTTGCAGTCAGCATGCAAACCTGTTCTTTTTTCAGTTCCTCTTTGAAGGTGGCTTCATCCACATTTTCTAAATGTGATGCTTTTTTCTTTTTTCCACAGAGCCCTTCTTTCCGTAACCCCCTCAGAGCTGTTGGATACTGATATGCAAAATTAATCACTGTTTGTATCTAACTTCAACATTACTTTAAAAGTTGTCAGTAAGGTAGATGCTTGGATACTACTTAAGAGGATAGGTTTATGGAGAATTTGGGCTTGGGATTTCACACTTTAAAAGGCTTCATTCATCCTGAGAAGGTGTGATTTTAGTTAAAAATTCTTTCTGTTATTTCTTTATATTAGAGTTATGGCTTAAATGTTGCTCTGCCTCAGCCCTGCCAGAGTTGTACACTCTGAAGAAAACTCCCTTTTTCTCAGCATGTGATTTAGTTATCAGTATTGCTGTGATAGAAACAAGATGAATAAAATCTAAGGCTATCTAGCTCCGATGAACAAGCATATATCACAGTGGAAAACCAAGAGTTTCAGTAGATTTCAAGAGCTCATCGTTAGCTGAAGAATTGTGTTTTATGGAGTAGATTGCCTTTTCATTTACTAAATATCAAGATTGTTTTTGTTAGGATGAAGCACTGAAAATGTAGTAGTAATCTCTGGCAGGAGCTTGGCTTTTCCTTGTGAAGAGTTTGCCTCAGGGAAGAAGCAGCTGAACGTCCCATTGCTATTTTGGTTACTGTCTCTTGAGGGCAGTCACATGCAGCAGCACTGGCAACTAGGAAACGATGAGGCTTATGATGTGAAATCTTCCTGTTTCTGCTTAATGAAAGAAATATTGGCAAAAGGATTAGAGAATAAACATTTGTGGTGCTGTGCAGTAGGCTTATAATACCTTGTGCAGAAACATGTAGCCCTTTGTTGTCTGTAGTGGGAGTGCCCTGGATTAGGGCAGTGGAGGAGGTAAGAGGTTGTGTGGAACCACGGGGACAATAACCTGCCTGTGAGAAAACATATATATACCTATATATTGTGCTAGAAGAAAACTTCATCTTTGGTCTTTTTCCCTTAAATTAGACAGTGTGTTAAGCCCTGTATGTGAGAACATTTAAGTAGCTGAGTCTGTGTCTAGCAAGATTATTTCAATACGCAAGTCAGTGCCCTCCCTCTGGTACTGAGCTACTTCACATGGCAGAAAGGTCTGGACTGGGTCACAGGGCTGGCCCCACAGCAGACTCCTTAAGGGAATATGGGAATAGCAGATGACAGTAGATGATAATTTTGGCATTTTTTTTTTGAGTTATGCCAGTATGTCTCTCAGACCATCATGAATACAGTTGACAGTAACTCTCTTTGCAAAGGAGGGGAAGTAGAACAAATCCCACTGACTTGTGACACAGCCTTCTTTCTGGAGACTTTATACAAGTGCTTACGTATGTAAGGCACTCTTTACCGTTTTCAGCTGTATTATTGTAATTTTCTCAAATTTAGATGAGTCCCTCAGATTAACTGAAAGGTATTTAGCTAGGCATCAGTTCTTGGTTGTAATTTCATTGGTGATTTCAGACAGGCTGAGGCTGGTAGTGCCCTCTGGGTCCATCAGACCTAACCCCCACTCCATCAGGAACACCAGAGCAGGGGCCCAGGCCCATGTCCAGGTGGCTGCTGAAGGTCTCTGAGGAGCAGAGTCCACACACAGCCTCTGGGCAGCCTGTGCCAGTGCTCCGTCACCTGCACAGCATAGAAGTGCTGCCTGATATTCTGAGGGATCCTCTTGTGTATGTAGCCGTTGCCTCTTGTCCTGGCACTTAAAGGAGCCTAACTCTGCCTTCTTCAAACCTTTATTCAGATAAATTAACTGCAAATTGAAAAAATAAAATGAAATTCTTCCTGTCCTTTATTCAGAGTACATCTTATAGAGAGCTTGCAAATATTTGCTTTTATACTACATTTCTAATACCATATCCTGTTTGGCTTTGTTTTCAGATGGACCCATCTTCTGCTAATTCAACATTCCAGTCCAAAATAGCAGAAGCAGCTGATATTGTTGTTGGAACATGCTATATTGTCTTTGGTAAGCCTGATTTTATGATACATATGTTTATAGAGCTTTTGTTACGTTTGGTGCAACAATGAGAAATAAACATCTTTGAAAGTCAGATTTGCATCTGACAAGAGATAAGCTTCTCTGTAGTCTAAAAGGGGAAAAAAATTACAAGGTAACATCATTAAGAAGTTTTTATCCTCTGTTTTGTTTTAGGAACAAAAGCTGCATTCAATGTTAAATGTGTAGAACTGGACAGGTAGGCTGGATGCCAGAAAGATCGAGCTTATGTCCAGTGTTCATAGACACTGTGTTAGAAAGTGAGATTTCTGAGAAATGAGCTCTGCTGTTACAGAGGAGGCAAATCTCTCCTCCATAGTCCTGGTCCAACTGATGAAAAAAATTCAGGTTCAATCCTAATGGTATTGGTCAGTAA
Organism: Excalfactoria chinensis; assembly: GCF_039878825.1. Taxonomy (NCBI): domain Eukaryota; kingdom Metazoa; phylum Chordata; class Aves; order Galliformes; family Phasianidae; genus Excalfactoria; species Excalfactoria chinensis. The sequence continues at coordinate 41,233,762 of NC_092826.1, forward strand.
GCTACAAGTCAGAGGAAAGGAAAGGCAACACCAGCATTTGGAGAGCAATGACTTGGCTAAGGACACAACACATGGCTGCTGTCTGGTGCTTTGTAAGATGATGAAAAAATATGTCGAAGTTAAATGAATGCCTTAACAGGAAAGAAAAGAAGACCACTAATGTTAACCGTGAAGTATGGGACAAATACAAGATAAATATGCCAACAAAAAGTGGATGTGTCTTTAATTCCTATCAGCTGTCAAGGAACTTCGGCATTTTAATGGTTTCAAATATTAGCAAGTTCTTCAGTACATTTTTTTCAACACTGAAACTTTAATTGAGTATAAGCCCTATTCCTGTCAGAGTGTAGATGTATACAGACAGCTGAGTTCAAGAGGAGACTGGCTGGACAATGCAGTTCAATTTAGAGGGAGAAATTCTTGAAGTGTTTGTGTTCCCAAGTTTGCAAAGCTGGTTCAGCTAACAATAAAGTAAATTTTCCAGCAGAAGCATCATACTGTATTTCTTCTGCCAGATAGACTTGAATTTTTCCAGTGCAGTTTTATTTCAGTTTTTGGTATTTTCCATATGCTATCAACAACAAATAACTGCTGGTAAAAGAGTGAAGATTTCATCTATACCCACTCCGTGTACCTCCTCCCTCATAGCTGCTCAGCTACTCATGCAACACGGTGTTCCTCAGAACTTTCTTTTTAACTTTCTTGTTCTGAATCCCGTGGTAAACAACCATGTCCAGATTACTGAATCATTATCAGGTTTTCCCCAACATCTACTGTGTCAGTCATTTCAAAGCTCTAAAGAGCTTAAAAAACAGATACAGTGTATTTATAAGACTACAGAAAATGGCCTGATCCTGATTGAGTAGTTGGAACTGTTTGCTGACGCCAGAAAAAATGTTGTTATAAATTTGTTTGTAAAATTTTTGCACAGTTCCAGAATTAGAATTCAAAAGGAATGGCTTAAAGAGATCAGCAATGGAGATGAATTCAGAGTCACTGCCTAATATAACTTGCTACTCTGACATTTCATTTAAAAGAAAATATCATAGTTCATAGAACTTTTGGAAAATTACTTATTGTTTTTCTATGAGGGTGTGATTAAACAAGGAATATTCTCTTGTAGGTATAAAGAGACATTGTTGCTTTGTGTTATAGGTATCTATGCAACTTGCTAAACTCAATTTCTATATCTATATTTACCTACATTCTATAAGTAAAATGATATTTTTTCCAAAGCCAGAACAAACAGGTCCACTAAAGCAGTTGGGCTCTTCTCAGTGGCTTAACTTTACACTATACTAATGATGAAATCCTTCCCTTCATTACATATGCCTAAAATTCTGCTTTTTGACTGCTGTCTCATCTTCTGAAATTGTCTTATTTTCATAGGTTTTAGTGTCTAGTTTAAAGGTAGAGAGGGAGTTGCTTGTCCTCTTTGTCTAATGTTGTAGCTCTGTTGTCTACTTGTAGCTTTCTTAAGTTTCTTGGCAGTCTCATATTGGAGGTGGTACTCCCAGAGAAAATTGTTGCGCCTGCACTTATAAACATTAAAAACATTACTTAACTACATTTTGCTCTTTCATGTATTAACATTCTCGCTGTATTCTCAAAGAGAAGGGAAGGGCTACTGAATGGAGAACTGTAGACCTGAAACTAGGGAAACACTAACAGCATCATTTGAATAACTTCTCTGACTTAACAGTAAAGCGTTTTTTGACGGGTCATTTAATTTAGTGGATAAAATTCAATTAAAGACCTGTGGCTACTCTGATACTATTGATTACATCTCTGTAGATAGACAAAATGAGAAGGATAATAAGACATTTCTAAAAATAATATAAAGATGAGAAAGTCACAAACAGAATAAAAGAAACGAGTTCATCTGATAAATAACTACGATGGCTAACTATGCTAACTATGGTAACATATTATTCCTGTGAAGGAAAATAAAAGATGGATGAAGTTAATGTTTTATAGAATCATTTGAGTTGGAAGGGACCCTTAAAGATCATTTGGTCTAACTTCCTTGCAATGAACAGGACATCTGCAGCTGCATCAGGTTGCTCAGAGTCATAAAAAACTTTTTCCTTATATCCAAACTAATTCAATTCTAAATTCTACAGTCCATTCTAAATCCATGTTGTATGTTTCTCTGCAGGAATATGCTCCTTGTGTGGGAACAGTATTCTTCTATATGTCTCCTACAAGAAAAAACATTTGTTGAAACCAGCAGAATACTTCATTATCAATCTTGCCATCAGTGACCTTGCAATGACACTGACATTGTACCCACTAGCTGTAACCTCCAGCCTTTCACACAGGTTTGTTCACTATGCACATGATATTTAACACCCTCTGCAGGCTTTGGAGCTCTGTGCCAGTGAGAAAGACTGAATTACTCTACTGCTTCCCTTGTTGAAACAGTTGAAATTAACTAGAGAGGCTGAGAGGAGTATGCTGTGTTAATAACAGTTATATGGGCTGTTGGTATTAATTAATGTTTGTGTCTATTTGAGATTATTATCATCTGGATTTCTGCAGGGCTGAGAGGCTGAGAAGATTTTGTTCTAATCATCCAGTACCTACTGCATTTATTCCTCATGGGCAGTAATATTCTAGTGATGATGAAATGCTTCCATTTTATTTATTTTATTTTATTGTATTTTATTTTATTGTATTTTATTTTATTGTATTTTATTTTATTGTATTTTATTTTATTGTATTTTATTTTATTGTATTTTATTTTATTGTATTTTATTGTATTGTATTTTATTGTATTGTATTTTATTTTATTGTATTTTATTTTATTGTATTTTATTTTTTTATTTATTTTATTTTATTTTATTTTATTTTTTTATTTTTTTATTTTATTTTATTTTATTTTATTATTTTATTTTTTTATTTTTTTATTTTATTATTTTATTTTATTTTATTTTAATATTTGTGTGGTAAAATTTGGTAGCATGAAAATAAAGCTGAATGTACTTGTTATGCCTAAATTTAAAAATAAATATTTTAAGCCAACACTCTGAATTTAGAGCTTTTCAATTCCTTTTCCATTTCTGTCCTCTTCATTTGCATGAATTCAATCAACAATCACTGTTCCACATCTGATTTTTCGTGATCTTCTCTAAAGCTTGGTTAACATATTGCTAGTTATGCTGACTAAGTGGAGTCTGTCTTCACAATCTTTTGATTGCTACTACTGCAAATCTTACGTATTTCTGAATAGAAAATGAGGAGATGCAGTGATTCAGATAAAATTTCCTCTGGAAAATCTTAAGAAGAAAATCTTTTGGTTTTGATGAAACATAACTTGAAAAAAAAAAAAAAATAAAACACTTGAAGAAGTAATAACTTATTACCTTGGCCTACTGGTGATGAAAAGTTTTATATTTTGCTTTTCAGAATCTTTCTCATTAGAACAGTGCTTTGTTTCTTAAAAATAAAAAGCCTTGAGTGTGAATCATAATACTAAAGGAAGATGTGACCACTTTACTGGCTGCAAGCTTTTTCCACTGAGAGTCTCTTCTGTAGCTGATCACCATTCAACAAATCATCTGATAACGCAGGCTTATTGATTTATTTTTAAGACAACAGCTATAAATGTATTTCTACAATTTCATATTATGCTTGAAAAAGAATGATAGCATCTAAATGTTAACTTTCATGTTTATTTGCTAGGTGGTTGTATGGGAAACACATTTGCCTGTTGTATGCATTCTGTGGGCTATTCTTTGGGATCTGCAGTCTCTCAACACTGACATTACTGAGTGTTGTGTGCTGCCTCAAAATTTGCTTTCCAGCTTATGGTGAGTTACTGCTCTTGTCTAAGATCTCTGTTTATTTAGCTAAGGACAGCTTAAAAGTTACATCCAAAAAAGATGCCCAAACGTGTCTTTGTTACAGCCCAGTCATATTGCAACTGTGGCGTTCTCAGTCCATTGTGAGTCCTACTTGTAGAGCAAGGCTCCACTGTACTTCTGAATGCTAATCAGAGCAAAAAGACATCCTGTTCTTCAAAATGCTGGAATTTCATATTTGAAACAAAAAGCCAACCCAATATCTAACTCAGATAGGAAAAGGAATGAGAGTTTCTTTATCGTAGTGACTGGTCAATTCCGTGGATCAATTTCTTGGGTTTAGTTGTTTTGCAGGCAATATTTTGAGAAGCGATCTGTAGAAGGTTACAGAGGATTATTCCCGAGAGAAGGAAAAAAAGAAAAAAAGGAAATTTTCAGTGTGTGGTACAGGGGTGTATTAATCTATCTTTGACTTGTTCAATTAAATGGAGCTTACAGTACTGCTGTGTGTTGGTCTTCACTGTCTGTTTTGTGTCTTCCAGGCAACAGGTTCAGGAGAAAACATGGACAAATATTGATAGCCTGTGCTTGGACCTATGCAGCAATATTTGCCTGTTCACCCCTTGCTCACTGGGGAGAATATGGAGAGGAGCCCTATGGCACAGCTTGCTGCATTGACTGGCGATCCACCAACGTAGACATCCTGTCTATGTCTTACACTGTTGTTCTCTTTGTTTTCTGTTTTATTCTCCCCTGTGGAGTAATTGTCACTTCCTACTCACTTATTCTGGTAACAGTGAAAGAATCCAGAAGAGCTGTGGAGCAGCATGTCTCTGGTCCCAACAGGATAAACAACGTGCAAACCATTACTGTCAAGGTATCTAAAAGTTAGTCTTTGACAAACTGCTATTGCTGCAATTGGGCAGCACCATCCAAGAAACAAAAATATCTGGAGAAGAAAATAAAGAAGGGAAAATCAGTCCTTATTATACTTTCATTTCAGAAAGCTGAATTGTCTTATGCAGTTTTGCTCCATAGAAAAGAATTACTAAACATGCAAGTAATAGTGGTGCTGCTTCTGGGGGATGATAATAAAGTTCACAGAGCTTCCTTGTTGGTGAAGATTGAGGTTTAATACTTTTCCTTAAAGAAATTATTTGGAATATTTCTGTAGAAAATCTGGACTTCTAAATGATGTGATTGAAAATGGAGTAAAGATTAGAAACAGTAAATGAAAAAGGAAGTATTCTACAGTACAAAAGACTGCCTTTTCAGATATCATAGATAAGCTTAGGAAACATTTCTTTACAGTGAATCTCTAAAGCTGGGTCTTGGTGTTCAGGTTGTCTTTTTGATATTGTCTCCCATGGTCAGCACTTTTTTTTATCTTCTACTATTTTGCATCTCCCTTGAGTCAATTTTATTAAAGCTTCACAGTCAGTCCCTTTTGTAGTAAGTTAAGATAAGTCTAAGCCCAGATATACAATCCCTAAAGCTCTTGCTTGGCAGCTGATGCTTCAAGGCTCCAAGTAATTGTCATTGGTTTGTTCCTCTGTTGCTGAAGCATTTCCCAGGTTCCTGCAGTTTGCTTTAATCTGTATTGCTCTGTACACTTTGCTGCTACCTCTTCTCTAAGTGATATAAATCTAGCTAGATCATAGAATCAAGTTCAGTCCTACTTCAATGTATTTGTTGGTTTTAGTAGTAGCTGAAATTTTTTTTTATAAAAAAGAGCACTAAGATGCATATAACATTCATTATTACTAGTGTACTTGCAGCATTAAAAGATCTGTCTGCTAGGCTTATTTCTGTGCTACTTTGGAATGACAACAGCAAGATTTTTAGAAAATCAAATGCGGGATGTCTAGTGCTATTAGTGTTTTTGTGCTCATGAGTTTACAAGGTTGGCTAACTACTCAAATTGTTTTTATTATTGTAAAGTACCATAAATATCAATTAGAATGCGCACAGAGGACACTGTTCTCATCTGCTTTCTTCACAAGTGTGTAAGTCTGCCAGTTTCTGGACAAAGCAGGCTCTAGGCATACAGATAAAGTAGATAAATATTATGAATGCAAGCTGAGATGCAGCAAATTACCACTTCTTCAGGTGTTCCTCGGGATTAAGCAATTTCAGAAACATATCCAAGTTCCTCCTAGATGTTGCACAAGAAAAAACATTGGGAACATAACTTCACATCTCACAAAAAAATGTGTCCGAATACAATCTCCAAGTGCTCCACAGCACACTAACCTTAAAGTCACAAGGAGATAGGCCTTTGGCCCGGAAGTTGTGTTCAATTTTTTGTTCTAATTCAGACTTTATGTATGCATCTGGAAAAATTTTGTAGCATCTAACTGTTATTTCTTTCAGGTTGTAATTTGCGATGGATCTGAAGCATAAAGTTTAAAATACTGAAGTATCATTTGGCAGGCTGGAAGTCTGAAAAAAATTGCATTGTTTCATAATAATTCAAAATTTTTTATTGAGAAAACAGCATCTGAATTTGCTCTTAGTATGAATTACAATGATTGGCAGAGAAACAGCAAAAAATGCACATCATAGATGTTAAGAGGTCTTAAATTGGGCTTCTACAATACTTTTTAAGAAATTCTAATTAAATTATTTATCATTAATAGATTTTTTACCACAAAAATTAATTGAGGTTGTTACACTCTTCTGAAACTGGAAGCACATCCGCTGTTATAAACTCAAAAGCTGCGGCTAGTTACAGCTAGGGAGAGCTATGGACTTAGTGTGAAATGCAGTGGAAATCAAGTTGGATAAATGTTACTTTTCAGAGATGGCCTATGGTTTAAAATAAATGATCACAGGCTTGAATGCTTCATTGTAGTGGATAAAACTAACTCCTGAAGTTAAAGGCAAATTCTGCAGGTGTAAGCCACAATGAGGGGATCTGGCCCTAAATTTAACGCTAACTCCTCATCGGAAACCAGATTTTCCTCACCCTTGTGCTTTTATTGGCCCTAGGGCAGTGCAAAAGGAGGCTGTGTTTATTCCACATTTCATTCATCATAATGCACATAATGATTCCATATACTGGTCCATCCACGTAATGATCAAGTTATTTCATGAAGCAGGAAGTATGGATTTTGTTGAAGATACATAGCTGCTGTATGCATTTGAAAAAAAAAGCTCAGGCTACATTAGCACATCATTTCTACTGAGAGCTGCAGGCAATATGTGTTATTGCCTGAGTAAGGGAGATAGCATATCACTCATATTTTTTGTAAGGCATGTGCTGAGGATTAAGAAAAATTCTTTCACTTAAGAAAAAATAGGCAGCTACCAAAATAATTTGGGCAATTAGATAGAATTAAGAATATTTTTAATCATATTTTAGCAAGGCAGCTGAAGAATTGCCATCATCATGCACAACTCAGCACTGTGAAGCTGAGCAGATACTGTGAGACAATGTCAAGTACAAAATAAAAGGTACACAAAATAATGCCAGGCTGCTTGAAAGCAGCACAGCCAAAAGTCTGTTCCAAGTCCCTGAGAGAAGGGTGATCATTGGAAAGAGACTCATTGAGTTGTTTGGGAACAGACAACAGACATCAATATGAATTTGGTGGGGATTTATTTCTTTGAGTCATGGTACTGTAACAGTATGTTACCATTTTTATTTTATTTTTTATTATTTGGTGCTTTGTTGATTGAAGGGAGGAGTAAAATTCACAGCATGAATTTTCAAGACTTGACTGTGAATCTCTAATATCTTTTTCTGCTTCCTCCATTTTAGCAGTGCATTGGCTCTCTGGCTTATTATTTTGCAGAACAAATAGAGATTGTAATAGTTCCTTGAGGCATACAAATATTTGAATCAAAGGAATTAATTTGCTGTTTATAAGCACACATTTGGACAAATCTCAGATTTTGAAAACAGTTCCACATGCCCTTTCAGAAACAATTTGTAGGAACAACTTCTTATTCTCAGCAGAATAGTTTCACCCATGGCAACTACTGGGAAAGGGGAAGGGAAGGGAGAGGAGAGGAGTTTCATTCTGGTGGCTTTGTACTGGTGTTATCTATAGGGGCTGCTCCAAAAGTAATGTCTCCAACTTTATTATGTTGGCCCAGTATGTCAGAGGCAGATGTTGGTGATGTGACGGTAGTGGTTGAACCTTCCCACCAATATTCCATTACATTTTGTTGCTGTGTGACAGATGGCAGTAGAGGCTCAGTCTGACACAGTGGTGTCTGATAAAGAAGAAGGATGCATGTGGAACTGAATTACTCTGTGTGAAAAAAATATCACCCTTTGACATTCATCAGCTCTGAACTTTTAGGGAGACCAGACAATGGATGTGAGCCCAGTGGTGGTGCATTTCAGCAGTGGCAATGGTGACAGTGGGTTTATTTGCCTGCAAAAGCATTAAGGTGTCCTTCGTTGTATTTCTTGTTATTGTTCACGAATTTGCTTTATAACTGCCTAACCATAACTCTCCTCTTTTATTCTGCTCATGAAAATCTTGATGTTTGTACCCATTTCATGCTGGCATCACTGGCTAGCCCACTCCTCATACCTCTTACTGTGGGGAGAGTATCAGGTACTGTGTAGGGACTTTAATTTTAAGTTCTAGACTTTTCAGTCTGTGCCATGACAATATAATAAAAACAGAGTCTCTTTCTGGATGCATCTATGCACATGTGTTGTTGATATGCTCAAGTATCTCAAATAGGGCTCCTTTTGTTTAGGTGCATTTCACTTAAAATTAGGTGTACTAAGTTCAGCCTCAAACTTGACAGTGAAAGACCTGAGAGCCATCCATCAGATCCATTTTAGACATATATCTTTGGGTGATATCACTTGATTTCTTTTTCCTTTGACATTGTATAGAACCTTGACTGGCTTTGGCTTAGAATAGAAGTTTTGGGGAAGTTGTCTGAGAGCTCCTTGAAAGTACACGCCAAATGCCTTCTCACAGAAACAAAGCTAAACCTTTTGCAATCCTGAAGATAAATTGCTACCATAAATAAGCCATCTGGGAAATGAACCAATCAGTTCTAATATCCATTTCTTCTTAATGTGACTCTAAAAGGCTGAGGCATATTGCTTACCACAGGAACTGCTTTTTGTCTCAACATTTTATACTGGTCATGGACAGTTCAGAATCACAAAATCGATGCACATGGCACTGGCTTTTCCACAGGTACAACCAGACCTTCAGTTAATATAATGAACTAGAACACTACAGTAAGAAAAATTAAGTTAATCACATAATATGGGTTTGATTTTATCTTTATTTTAGCTAGCCTTATTCTATCAAAATATCTTGTTTCTAATTTCTGCCATATTTAGCTTTGGACTTCAGGTGAACAGGTGATTATTACCAATGAAAGGGAAATTTTTTCTATACAACTATTGTAGTGAATTATTTTCCTAGGAACATATGCAAAATCATGAGCAGATTTTAGCCTGATAGCCAAAACCATTAGGCACCACAGACATTCCTCATCAGACTTGTGTTATATGTTTCTTGATAATCACCCTACATTTCTTCTTGCAAAATACAGTTTGTGAAACTACTAAAGTCAGGGGAGTGGCCTTCTGTGCCTTAAAGGAGTCTTATGTTTTCTGCTTGTGTTCAGTGCTCACAGCCTGTCTCATCCTCACAACCATGTAACCTCTCTCAATCAGAAAACCTACAGTTTTTGCAACCTGTAATCCACAGCCAGAGTCTCACTGAGAAAAGTTTTGGGTTTGGAGTTAATGGAGTTAGTTATCAGCTCTTTACTCCCACTTGCAGAGGGCAGCTCAGGCAGGTGGCACAATTAACAGCTGAAAACAAAAGCACGTCCCTTATGCATTTTCTTCTGCTCATTTTGATCTGATGCTACTCTAAAGAGAATGCATTCTCTTCTATCATTTGTAAATATGTACTTTTGGCAAACATGGACTTTAGAAGCTCCTTCAGAAGCATGAATATTCTTATTTCTGTCTTTAAAATGTACGTGTCCCTCACTTATAAAACAGGCTTAGAATGATGCCCTACATGTTGGCCTGCCTATACAAGCTTAGAGTTTAGTTTAGATTTCCCAGAGTTTACCACAGACTCAATATTTATTGTTCCACTTTACGCATGTCTGTGATAATTTTTATCAAAAAACTTAGATTTTTTTTTTAAGGCCTTTGTCGAGCTTTTTTGATAAAGCTTAGTAGGACATGTAATTCTGAGGTAGATGTTAATTTAAATTCATGAATTTGATTCACCTTCATAATGAATCTGCTTTTTGGCTGCCATATGCCCGCACATGACTCCAGATGAGCACAAACAAAAATATTATGGAAGATTTTCCCTAGCCAGGAAAAGTAGCATTGCTTGTGAATAAGAAAGTAGGTGCAAACAACACTGCAAAGTTTCCTCAGAATAGTATCTTTTTTTTTTTTTTTTTTTTTTTTTTTTTTAGTTTGGCTTATTTTTTTTGTAAGAAGAGTTGTAGTGTTACTTTAGTGAAGAGAAAAATAAATCTAAGAGCTGATGTGTTTTAACTGTGGATATTATAATCAGAACTACGTCTCAGGCATAAATCAGTTGCCAGACAAGTATGTCTTTGGAGAGCAGTTGAGATATATTGGGGGGACTAAACGGGTAGTGTTTACTGCATATGTTATTTCAGCAGCTATTTTTCTTATCCATGCAAATTTGTAATTCACTGCTTTCTCTCTCTCTCTCTCTCTCTCTTTTTTGTCTACAAGCTGAGTATTGCCGTGTGCATTGGATTTTTTGCTGCTTGGAGCCCTTATGCCATCATTGCCATGTGGGCAGCTTTTGGATCGATAGATAAGATTCCTCCTTTAGCCTTTGCTATTCCAGCTGTCTTTGCAAAGTCCTCCACTCTCTACAATCCCGTTATCCATCTTCTTCTGAAGCCCAATTTCCGAAGTACCATTGCCAAAGATTTCACAGTTCTTCAAAAGTTATGTGTCAGGTGTTGTTTTTGTGTCAAGGAGCTGCACACCTACAGATCAACTTTCAACACTGGACTGAGAACATTTAAGGGCAAAAATGAATCCAGCTGTAATGCTCTTCCAATTATGGAAGGATGTTCTTATTTTCCCTCCGAAAAGGGTAGTCATACTTTTGAATGCTTTAAAAGCTATCCAGAATGCTGCCAGGAGAGGTTAAGCACTATGGGATGCCACCCTCAAGAATGTGAATCCTTGGAAAATGACCTCCAAGTGACACAGGGCAATAGGAATTCAGTGAAGGTGGTTGAGCAGGAAGAACAAAACACTGAACCTGATAACTTGGAAATCACCTTGGAAGCAGTACCTGTGAGCTGTACATTTACAGACCTCTAGAGCTGCTTATATGAAACAGTCTGGCAGAGATGTTGTTATGCTGGATTTATGAATGTAACTTCTTTTGAAAAGCCCTTCTATTATACCATTTTCTATGCTATCTTCCTCCTGTTTCTCTTGTATTCTTTGATGGGACACATTCTACAGCATGGACATGCTATAAATGTTGTGTGACTTTCATCATGCTGACTTAAGTGTATCATGATAAATATATTCACAGCAAACACTACATAAGAGAAATATTCTCTCTGTGTTGCAATCTCTGTGTACTCCATTTTCAAGAGAACACATCAAATAATGAGCGGTTTTCTGTGGAGTTATTACCCTTTCTACATTTTGCGTGTTTTATATCCCGTATGTTTTGGACAAATAACTCAATGTAGAGTTTTAAAAGAATGATCTCACGATGTTTTACTTAAGTTGAAAAGTTAAATATCTACTGAATAGCCTCGTTTCCAAGAAGGGATGCGAAATGACCACATTTTGTATTTCCTGGGAGTCACAGGTTGCTTAGAGATGAACAGGCAGGTTCTGACCACATTCCACATGAATGAAATCACAGTACGTCTTGTAATTTGAAGATTGTTTTTTGCCTTTTTAGTGCAATTTGAGAGAAAGTTGCTGTAAAACATTGTTTATTATGCCCCGTTTTCCCTATTGTACATCAGCATTAGGATGGCAAAGACCTGTCCCAGAAATATCATAATGGGCAAGAATCTTGACTAGTACAGGGGCTTTCAAGGCATTACAGAAAAGATATTCTCTATGGTAAAAAGTACTGTCTCTTCAGGGACCAAGAAGAAGCAATCAGAAAAGGCAGAAGGAGTTTGAATGCCTAGAAAGTCCTTTCAGTGTGTGATTTCTCCAAGGCTTCCTAAGATACATGGACCAAGTGGGAACTTATTCATGCAGGAATCCCTGCACCATCAATGCAACTTGTCTCTGACCTCAGTGATGTAGGATCCAGCTTTGAGAACTTCAGGCCATGCTGAAATTTTCCCGTGGTGAATCAGTGCAAAACAGGACTGGAAGTGATGTTCAAAGGTCATTTGGTACTTCCTATATGGAGTCCCATTGACGTCAATGCACAAAGTTGGACATGTGAATAAGTCTCTGGAGGATTCACCAACAAAGTCACATGTTTGGAGACTTAAACTGATGTCTCATTGCAAAGCTGAAAAAATATCACACTATCTAAGGGCAAAAAAGCCCACCATAATCTGTATTGTGCAGAGGGTCTGTGTGCTTGGGTTCTATACAGACGTTTGAAATCCCAGCTGTACCATGCAGCTGTTTAAAACAATCAGAAATAAATGGACATTTTTTTAGTCTATGACTGCTCTTTGCACTGTGGCCCTGTTTAGATTCATGGTGAGATAATATTTTGAGCTATTAATCTAATTGACAAATATTATTTTTTTTTGTTCTAATAGAACTACACAGAAAAGCCAGAAGGGAAGTGTTAGGGTCTTCATGCCCAGAGTTACAGTCACTTTCAGTTCAGCATTCACTATAGTGGAAGCCAAGATTGACTCTTGTGAGATGCTACATTTTTAGCCTGGGAAATATGGGACTGCATATTTTACATAATGCCTGCTAGTTTACTTGAATAAAACAAAAAAACCCTATATCTTTCCAAATTCACACTGGACTCTCTGTCAGCTCTTTGTACAGAGTAAAGCAGTTGTGTAACTGGTCACATTCAGCTTTGGCCAGAAATTGTAATGCTTTAAAAATTGCTATAGAATCCATGCCAGTTCCTTTTATAAGTTAATGGTAAGAACGTAATGCCTTTGCAATGAATTTCCCATATGCTTAGATACCAGGAATGATATTGCACTTGACTTGTTCCCTCTCTACATGGGGGAAGGTTTCCCTCTTGTCTGAGTAGCTTTTTTTGCAGCAACTGCAATCTCCAATAAGCTTTTCAAACTTGCTGCTCTTTTCCCACCCGTTCTTCTGTGTTAGTCACAAGTTATTGCTTATGTCTCTAGTTTTAGGGGCTGTCTGATATTAAGCATTAAGGTCTAAGAGAAGAGTCAATGGATAATTGGAACTGAAAATAAAATGTTTGTTTTCAAAGATAAAATTAGGTTGCTTTTAGAGGAAAGACACTGGTTTTCTAGGAGAACTCAGTTGTTCAGCAGCTCCTGACCAGAGGAGCCAGAAAGTTGCTCCCAGCTGATGGGAGTCTGGTTGTGGGGACAGATTCTTCAGCAGGGTCTGTGGTAATAGGACAAAATGGTTTCAAACTTAGAGAATGGAAATGTAGGTCCTTATATCCTTTTGCATATAAGGAAAAAGATTTTACAGTGAGGATGGCTCCTAGGAACAGGTTTCCGCAGGAGGTGGTGAATGCCCCATACCTGGAAACACTCAAGGTGAGGCTTAATCATGCTCTGAGCAACCCAGTCTAACTGTGGATGTTCCTGTTCATTGCAGGGGAGTTAGACTAGGTGATATTATAGGTTCCTTCCAACCCTAAGGATTCTGTGATTCTATAATGCAGAAAGTCAGAGATTGCACAGTAACATATAATGTGACTTCATTGCATGTGCACAATTCAGCTAAAACTAAGTGTAAAACTCCTTCTTTGCTTGGATTAAAGGGCTGAGGACTGCTCTTGGGGGGCTCAGCTGGCTGAGCTGAGGACAGCGGGGCAGAGATTGTGGCCCTGGGCTGAGCACTGTCAGCTTGTCAGTGGTGGCTGGAAACCTGCACACCTGCTTTCCATGACTGCAGTATTCTGCTCCCCCTCTGTATTTACCTCTTGCGGTTGATTGGTCTTACAGTAGTTAGTGAGTTTGGGGCTGTGCTTGGGAAAGGGCTCAAATCAAAGAATGGTTTGGGGACACAAGCTCTGTTGGAAGTGTCAAAACTGTTCAATACAGCAAATTGAGGTGCGAGGCTTGGATTTTCTCAATCATTCTGAAATCAAAAGAGTATTTTGCATCATTTGGGTGGTAGCAAACCCTTTTTCCTCAGGCAATGGCCAGAAAATGCCGAAGTTTGGTCAGACTGTGGGACAGCTGCTGTGTGACTGCATTGCATTAATGGTGGAGACCCTGCTCAAAGCAAGGGTGCGCTGAGGAAGGGAAGGCTTAAACCTGCTGTGTCTACTGTACACCTCTCCTGCACAGGACACCTCATGAGCCCTAAGAGCAGAGTGAGACATAATCCTCCCCAGTGTGAAGAAGGATGCTCTGGAGCAGACTTGCAAGTGGCTGGAGGACCCCAGAGATGTAAATGTAATGCTCTTCTGCCAGTATGGCAACCCACAGGTGAAGCAGGTGGATGCACAAGGCAGCAGAGCTACAATCCAGCCAACCCGTGGCCCAACATCTACATACAACAAATATGTTTCATTCCAGATGTGAAATAGATGAGACCAATCCTGTCCTTCAAGCGCTGCAGTGATCGCATCATTAATGCCAATTGCACTCTGCAGTTACTCATGGATTTTAATATTATTGTCTTATGAACTGCAACTAATTAATCCTCTCATTCCTCACAGCTCAGCAGACACTATTAAGAATCATCTGCATTTTTGTTTCAGTTGAAGAACCACAGCAGAGATTTCAGGAGGCTTGTCAGTGTAATTAGAGCAGTCAAGGTGCTGGAAACTGGTCACCCATCACTTGGAATCCAGGAACAGTTCTGGCTATGCATCTGTTATTCAGAGGAGTCACAGCGTAAAATTAATAGCTGTGAGCTGAAATGAGGATGAGTCTTGTTGTCTTTTGTTTGATGTGTCTCACTTTCTGAAGAGGGTCAGGGCCAACCTATTCCATTGACAGAGAGACACTGGCAGACACTGTCTGTCAGTCAGTTGTTGAGATTTAGTTCAGAGAGACTGGCAGAAGGAGTCCTGAGTGCTGAAACATTTTCCTTTTCAATTATCTTATTTCTCTGCTATGACACTCTTACTTCTTACCAGGCTTCATGCCGAGGCAGGGCTGTTGCTGAATGCTGATCACCTGCTGTTTGAGGGAAATCATATCATTTTGACAGGTGATTTTTCTGATTCTGCATGCATGAACACAGACAACTCCTCCATGGGCTGTGGTCACAGTCGGTGTACTGGCTGTCATACAGAACTGAAAACAACTATGCTGTTTTAAAAATGCTTTCTAAATCCACAGTTTAAAAAAGCTTTTCTTTTTAAACACTGTTCAGTCTAAGGTTCACCCACTGCAGCTCACCACAGCTGGGATTTAAGCAGCTTTGTTTGTCTGACCAGCCATAAACTACCTTTTGCTGTTTGGTCCAGAGTGAAGGTGCTGGGAGCTGTTCTGCTAAGCCTGATGTAGGTGATATATCTGTTGATTGCTCTTCCCAAAATATTTTATTCATTTTAGTTCTTACCTTTATGAGTGATATTAAGGTCCAGTCCTGACTGCAATGTATTTTTTCCCCATTATTTTTTCCTACAAAAGCCACAGTCCTGGGCCAGAATATCTGTGGTAGAACTGCATGGAGGTTTGCACCCTAAAGCAGCGACATTTCAAGGTCTGCTCTGAATGTGGACTTTACTTGTGGATTTACCTGCTCCACCAGCTGGTCACCTTGTGTTGCTTTATGCTCACATTGTGCTTGCATGGCAAATCCTGAAACACAGCACTTTCACTTAAACCCTACTTCACAAACCCATAAAACCAAGGTGTTAACCAAACCACAAGGCATAGCAATTTCCCAGAGGGCATACTCATGGCTCCCATTTTTTTCCATTCCCAATACAGCTCACACATGGTTGGTTTGCCTGGAAGTAAAAAGTCAAAAAGCTTCCAGACTCAAAAATTCTTTACCCTGACAAATACATTTCCAGGAAAGAAGGCGGAGCATAAGATATGGTTGGAATGCACTCTTTACTTTGGTAAACTGCCTCAGAATTTAATCAAAATTGACAGCCCTCCATAGGGTACTTTGGACTTAAAAATACACAGCTGGTAGAATATCTAATTGGAATTTTTCAAAAGAGAAGTAGCTGACAAGGAAGATAGAAAGTCTTGTCTTTTCTATTGTGTTTGCTTCACTGTGCAACAAAAGGTGTAAAAGCGAAGTTATCCCAGCCAGGTGAATTATCAACCTAACATAAGTGCATCTTTGTCTTTCCACTGCCCCATATGAATTCTACAGAATTCCTTAAAAATGAGTGGTTGGATACTACCCAGTTCTTCTTCTAAACCAGTACCTCTAATCTGAGAAGGATAACAACATCTACCGTAACATCTGGTGTAAGGAAACAGAAGAGGGCAGATTTTCTGTGGTAAGTCAGACTTCATTTCATAGGGATTGCAGGGTGTCCTGCAGCTGTGATGACTTTGTGCTAAAAAGCTGTTGATGGCATGACCATGGGTCTGAAGCAGAGCTGCACAGAGATATCTGCAGATCTGGTAAGCACATTTCACAGGCTGATAGAAATTCAGACAAAAACGATCTGAGTGTACTTACGGCCTGATCTCATTGATGCATTTTCTGTTTTATCTTGTAGCCTTAAGGTACATTCAATATAAATTAAGTTATTCATAGAACAGGATCCAGTGCTAGCAGACTTGTCTTTTCTAGTGGTTTGAATAAGTTGAATGGGAAAACTTGTTCTCTTTTTTTCCATCCTTCCCACTCTCTTTTCTACATGCAGAGTAGAAGTTACTCCAAAAGCAGAAAACTTGCTAGTGAGTTATGAAAATAGCTTCTATATGTGCTTCTCATTTTATTATCTAAGAATCAATTATATATTTATCAGACTCTCTATATTTTTGTTGCAGATGTATCACAAACTGTAGCACTATAAATCTGATCAAGCAGCACTGAGATGCATATAATAAGCTTACTGAGAATAGAGTAATCTCCAGTATTTAAAATGATGGCAATAATAATACTGCAAGTATACATGTTACTATTCTTTTCTACACAGGTTTTACAGCTGAGAGTTATACAGAGTATTTTGTTTCTATTTCAGCCATGAGACAGCTTGCAGATTGAAAGAGACACAGAGAACTATGGTGGATTTTTTAAATAAGTGACATGTTCAATTAAGACTCTTATTTATGACCTTCAGATCACATCTGAGTAGCTGCTATTTAGTGCAGCTTCCTGGAAAATAAGAGTGCAGTGCTGCACAGAGCCGAAGACATCTCAGTTTTTCATCTTCATATGCTCTCCCAACAGTGAGGAGCTGGGGATCCACAAGAAGCTGGGAGGGCATAGAATCAGGACAGCCGAAGGGACATCCCAATCTGTATGATATCAGGTGGAAAAACTATAAAACTGGGCTGGAGTTGATGAGGTTAGATGGAGAGCTGCCACTGCTCGAGGACTGATTAAGTGTTGGTCAGCAGGTGGTGAGCAATTGCATTGTGCATCATTTGTTTTCTCTCCCTATATATATATATATATACACATATGTATGATTGTTTTGTCCCACCATAGACATATTCTTGTCTTGAAATACAGGCCTCTTTTCTTACTAGTGGTAAATGTTTGTTAATCCAGGCAAATAACTGCTGTCAGCCCTCGGTACTGCTGTACTGACTCTGTCCCTTCTCACTATTTTTGCTATGTAGTGAATGCTGGCAGTGTAACGTTTGGGCAACAGGCTCAAGTTTGAGAATATATTTAAAGCAAAACTTTTAAAAAGTAACCTTAAAATCTATGTATCTACAGGGACAATCTTATGGGAAGTTATACATTCACAAGTAAGTCTTCTGACAGAATATGAATGCCTGGGAGCAAGGGACATGTTCTTTGATTTTACCATCATAGCACTTATCATGCTATCTATCATACCTAGTGGCAGTGAGTTCTCACGTAAAACAAATCACTTCCATCCGTTCCTCACTTGTCAGTGTCACTGATGCTGAAGGAAAATAAGGCCTTTTTATCTATTTATTTAATTATTTATTGTCTCTTAGAGCCTTGAAATTGTTCAAAACAATCTTTAGAGCAGTCTGCTGAAGAGTTACTTGGGACAGTTCTGTCTCTGATCCTAGTACAAGTCTTTACAGAGCCTCTGAAATGCAGCTTCGGAGTGGTATTAAAGAACATGTTTGTATTAGCAAAATAGAGTCATTAGAAGTGCTTTCCCTAGTGCATTGTAGACAATAAACATGGTTACATATATTGCTTGATTAAATTCATAAACATGCAAGTCTGAGAGTTGCTTCTGGAGGCAGGGACATCAGCTTTCACAGTAAGAATTCCCCCAGGGCCTTGGACATTTTTCTATCAAGAGGGAAATAAGCAGTGAGAGGAAGGGTTGCTGACTAAGGCAAGTGAGAGGTTGGTGTCAAGACAGCATGGGGGGAATTCCTTTCTCAGACAAGGAACCAAGCAGTCTTTAGGTGCTTAATGCATCACAACAAGTCTGGTAACAAGGTATTTTCTTTACATTGTTTGCAGCACCTTAAGGACTCTAATGTAAAGAGCACGGTCAGGTTTCACTGTGCTGATTTGAAATTATATACTCCCTATTGTACTTTGTCTCCTGGACACAATTTCTGCAGAGGTGCAGGGAAGGTGCACTGAAATGGTTCCAGGAGAAAGTTCCTGCAACTGGGATATTTCTTTCTTTAGTGGGACTCGGGGGATTGTGTTCCTTATTATGTGTGATAGGTAGCACCAGTTATCCATTCTGCAAATCTTGTCTCTTCCACTGAGTGCACATCATGTATATGAGTATTTTCACCCATGCTAGCAGGACCGAAGCTGTGTGTTGTTTGCTTGTTTATTATTTCTGGCAACAATCTCAGAAGGGTTGGTCACTGAAGTTAAGAGGATTTTTTTCTTTTCAGCACATGTTTTGTTCCCCGTGATCTGTGTGGTAGATAACACCACTTTGTAAAGCTTCCTTTCCTACTCCAGTTCCTAATTTGCATTAAGGTCACAAAAGGCTTTTCCAGTGAGAGGAAGTAGAGCAAAGTCATCTTCTTTGTAGACCTTTGTCATCATCTGACAGCAATGAAAGGGTGAGGGTCATCAGAGATGTTGCTGTGCTTTACCCAGAAACTTTCAGAGAACAGTACTCATTTGAAACAGTCTTCATTTGAAGAGTCTTCAAAGGATGTTCTGGTTTTTAGTAACATCATTCATAAATTAACTTTTAAATTAACTACATCAGATGTCACTGACCACCAGAATGACTGGCAAATCATCCTGTAAATGCAGAGTAATGAAGCTGCACAAAGGAGGCAAATAATGCTTCTAAGAAGTATTATATGAACAGTAGGAAGAGTCCTACGATCTTTTTGTTGCTGTTTAGGTTTTTATTAGCTTTTCTCTTTTTTTCTTGATGACTTCAAGAATGGAAATAGAAACATTCCATACTGCTTCCATTCTCCTTTGAGCCTTCAGGGTGACTTTTTGTACACATGACCTCAGTTAATTGCAATAAAGATATTTAGAAATCTGCTTCCCCATTCAGGTTTGAAAATCAAGGACCTTGTGGGGAAAGAAAATCTGATTCAATTGTTTATTAAAAGATGATCAAGGTCAGAGTGTGTTATTGTTTAAAACTGAGAATTTGGGACTTGGTGTTAGACCTGAGTGAACTGGAAATTGTACAGTTCCAATGTAATATATTCATTACTTTTTTTAATCATTATGGTCATTATTTTTAAATGAAGGACAGAAATTTATTAGCCTAAAGTGATGCAGTCCTAATTTACATTAATTAATGTATTGTAATTTCCATTCTAAAATAAGGTGTTTATAAGCATGCTCACAAGGGGAGCAGGGGCAGCCAAGTGCAGTGGTTACTGCTGTTTTACTTGCCAAGTTAGTATTTAGCTGTTGTCAGAAGACATTTTTCTTGTAGTTAATTTCACTGTCTCTAGATAAGATTTAATGTGACTGAACTTTAGAGGGTTTTGGATGCAGATCTATGAATTCTGTGACTCATTTATCATATTGAAGAAACATGTCAGGTTTTGACACTTTTAATACTACTCACAAAGAAGATTTAAACTACTGATTTCCAGTCCTTTTTGGTTTAGACTTCTTCCACATCTATATTGTATTAATAAACTAACATGGGACTTGTGTTCCTTCAAGTCTTCGTAACCTAGAAGTGATGAAGGACAGGTATTTTATCCAATATTTCTGGTCACTTTTCAGAATTGCTGATAAATGCAATGTTGATCTTGAAACATTCAACAAGTATGAACCACTCGCTTTTTCATCATTAGGAAGCAATATGTCTATCTGTATTTCTGCAGGACATCAATTCTTGGTTTTAAAGACTCGTGCTTAAATTTTTGGGTATGACCTGTAGTGTTAAAGAACTGCCTAGCAATGAAGACACATCCTTCAAAGAAAGTAGCTTCACTTTCAGTTTGTGGATCCACGTTTTCCCATAAACATATCCAAATTTCCTGGAGGCATTTTATACCTGCATACTTCTCTTGCTCTGCCTTTATTTGTCATCACTGATTTCAGATTGGATATCAGGAAAAAGTTCTTCACCAGATGGTGTTTGGGTGCTGGAATATGTTCCCCAGGGAAGTGACGATGATGCCAAGCTGGTAGAGTTCAAGGAGTGCTCTGTCACATGGTCTGATTTTTGGTCCTGTGTGGAGCCTGGAATTGGAGACAGTGATCTTTATGTGTCCCTTCCAACTTGGGTTAATCTATGGTTCTGTGATCTACAGTGAAAATAATTCTCTTTTCACTTTATTTTTTTTTATTTTTATTTTTATTTTCCTTTTTATATTTCATTGCCCCCTCTTCAGCTGGTTAATTTAACACTATGACAACATTTTCACTGCAGTAGGTGAGCTGCACCCAACAACCTGTTTGATAATATCACAGAAAATAGCACCTGTGAGTATCGTACAAGTACTGGAAAGTTGAAGCTGTGCCAAGAAATCTTAGAAGCTGCAAGAAGAGTAGAGGGAAGGAGAAAGAACTGGTTCAGTATTAAGCTTATATCTTTGCAAATGTCTTATCCCCTATGGAGGCCATTCCTGAATGCATCTTTCCTGTGAGAACCCCTCTTGCTAAGTGTGTAGCTCAACTACCTCAGACATGGAGTTCATCTAAGTACATGGAAAAGCCTTTAGTTCAGGAAGTTTTGTCATAGAGCCTGCAGATCTCTGTGAGAGGACTGGTGCTGTCTCTTTTTCTGCCCAGGATGGTCACAACTTAAACCAAAGTTACATTTCTATGGCAAATTAAACTTGCCTAAAATGATCCACAATGCTTTCTTATCCTAGATTAACACTAATCCAATTGTAGTTGAATGTTATATATTCCTCCTCTAAATATATCACTGTCAGTGGTTACATTTAAATTAGTATAAAGCATCTCTCCTCAATGCTGTATTTGTTGTTTAGACAGATACTGACTGTTAATGAGGCTTGGGCACTTAATTAGGTATCTGCTTCTAGATTATTTGTTTATTTTGTTTTACATTTCTTCAAAGACTGAATAATTTGTTCCTTTCAAGAACAAGTACCAAAATTTGTTGAAGTCTAAGCTACATTGGCAGCTAAAAAGCAATAAATTTTGTTTCCATTGCTGCAGCAAAGAAAGAACTGGAGAACCATTTAGAATGTGAACAGAAGGTAAAGAAATAATTGCTGAATTATGCCCTTTGTATTTAATATTCCAGTAAAGCTTTTAATCTCAGTTCAGTTTAATGAAGTTGTTATTTTCATGTTTGGAAGCAACACTTCATGTTGTGTAGAATACACGCAGCTAGTTCTGAGAGCATGACTCTGCTGGAATAGCCACTTGTGTATTGCCATGTGGGGATAATATTTCATGGTTTATGAGTGGAATATTTAGGCTAATTATCTCATGACTGTAACTCGTGTTCTGCAAAACCTGTAGGTCCTGCTCTGCTGATGATCTTTGCCTTGTGCTATGTTAAGCATTTGTTCTGCGTATATGCTAAGATGGGAAGAAGAATCCATCAAGAGGTTGCATCTTATCTTAAGAATCACAGATAAAAATTAGCTATGCCTGTCTTAGTTAAAAGCAAAATATATAATGAAGACAGGGCTCAAAACACAAATCAGTATGCATTTCAGTTTCATCTAAAGCCAAGGATTAGTTTGAGTCTTCTGTTCAGTTATTAAGAAGATATAGAAGTCTTTTATCCAAAGTTCTGTTACAATAAAATGAACCAACTCATTAAGATCTCAAACAGACCTTATCCAAAGGTCAGTATGAATATTTACATTGATTTCAGTGGACTTTTTTGGAGTCAGCCAAGAAACATTTATCTAACAGTCTTATGATTCCTCCTAATCTGAAATAGCCTTCTTTTTTTCCTGCTAGATTAACTGATCATTATCAGTAAAATATTAGACATTATGCACAACAAAGCCAGATCTAGCTCAGCTGCATTAATTTCTAAGCAACATTTTTTTTTCTGCTATTTTTCATGAAATTGTTTTCACTTTTAGATATTTGTCATTTACAATGTGTATTTTATAAGCTGCATTAGATGTTGTTGGCTTGTCTAGCAAGAAATTGTGTTCAACTACTTCTATCTTTGTCCTTACTTAAGTAGGAAATGAAAACTAAGAAGGGCAGCAATAGACTCCACTGATAATCAAGCTTGGATACATAATCATATGCATCCCTGTTCCTCCATAAACCGTGAAGTCAAATTCTTCAGTAGTAAACTGAAATTCTGAAAAGAGATATAGAATCATAGGATCACAAGATTGGAAAGGACCTACAAGATCATCTAGTCCAACCGTCCTCCCATTACTGTAGCTACCACAGGCCACTAAACCATATCTTGTAGCTCCTCATCTAGACGCCCATTGAACACTGCCAGGGACGGCAACTCCACCACCTCCCTGGGCAGCCATTCCAGTGCATGACCACTCTCTGAGAGAAAAAGTTCCTTCCGTCTAATCTAAACCTCTTCTCGTACAACTTGCAGCTGTTTCCTTGGGTCCTGTTTGTTGCTTGGGAGAAGAGGCCAAGCCCCTCCTCATCACAACCCCCGTTCAGGAAGTTGTAGAGTGCAATGACCTGAGCCTCCCCTTCTCCAGGCTAAACAATCCCAGCTCCCTGAGCTGCTCCTCATAAGACTTGTGCTCCAGAACCCTCACTAGTTTTATTCCCCTTCTCTGGATGCATGCCAGGGTCTTGATGTCTTTCTTGTAGTGAGAAGCCCAAAACTGAACATAATACTCAAGATGCAGCCTCAACAGTGATGAATACAGGGGGATGCTCCTACTGGTCACACTATTTCTTGCACAGGCCAGGATGCCTGGGCCGCTGTTGGCTCTTGTTCAGCTGAGCATTGACCAACACCCCCAGGTCCCTTTCCTCTTCATAGTCATTTAGAGTCATAGAATCACAAGGTTGGAAAGGAAAATAAAATATCAGAGTCCTCCACTCAGTTTTTTCTGCTTTACTGAAAGATTTCGTTGTGTTTCCCTTGCTAAGATCTTGGAGTTGGCATGGAAATGCCAACAGTGTTTCCGAGGGGCTTATGTCTCCACCTGGTGGTTGTGCTTTGTTATTATATGACGTTACTCTGAAGCATTTTAAAATCCATCTTTCAGTGGCTTCAGCAATTTTTACATGTGCTTTATAGGAGAGGATTATAACTGAGCACTTTGAGTGGAGTTAAATAGATTAATCCAAATAATCTGGAAGGAATATTTAAATGACTCTGACACTCTGTATTTTAAAGACAACAAGTATTGAATTGTGATTTGGTGTGGAAGATGAAGAGAATAACATCAGTTTTCCTCCTTATTGTATTCACAGGGAGATGCAAATTAAGAACTGTAGCAAGTAAGTATACCCAGGACGATCTGAGAGAGCTGAAGAAGTTAGTGTTCATTGCTCTCAGAACTTCCTTTAGCTACCACCTGCAGCCTGAGCTGACAGAAGGGACCAGATCCAGGGCTTTATTTCTTTACCTTCTTTGTGGTGTTGTAGCACACATCATTTCAGAATGCAGTCCCCCCTTCCAACTCCGAGTGCTCTGCTTTAGGTGTAGCTCTACACAGAGCCAGCAGACTGCAATTCCTCCATTTGTATTAAGTTAAGCTTGTGGTCCTGTTATTCCCTCTTCACACTCAAGATGCACGTAATCAAGTTAGACCAGGAAGAAAACAGCACTTCCTACTTTCATGGGAACCATTTCATAACTGTCTCTTATGCAAAATGTAGATTTGATTTTCCTAAATGGGCCACTGAAATTTCCTCTCAGGAAGGCAAACCCTACGTTTAACCACAAAAAGAGGCATTTCCAGTGCTCTTTCATATCAGCACAGCATCAGATTTAAGTAGTTTAATGTAACTTGCCATGTTTTCTAATTTGATGGGATTTGCACCATTTTTTTTTTTATTTTTTTTTTCTTTGTTAGACTGCAGTGTTTTCTGGGCTGAGAACAATTGTGTCAGGTGGAGGTCACTTATACTAGTGAGAAATGCTTGAATTTAGCAGTATATAGCTAAAGGGGCATTAATCTTAATTGTCTATTGACAGAAGGTGGTACCAATTCTTGGCATTTACATTCTTTCATGAAAGTGGGGACTAAGCTCGGGACCATTTTGGTTCTCCTTTTGTCTCTGTACTCTAACAGAGTGAAATGGCCACCGGGGTGCTTTAAAAATTTCACTGTGTTTCTGAGGTATTGAAATCTTCTCTGCACATACTTCTAAACCGACACGCAGCTACTTGGCTCTGTCTTCATGTACGGCCACAACACAATCGTGTTATGCCATCTTATGGTTAGATAAGACCAGATCAGCGCGTGTATGCATTGCTCTCATTCTGGCTTTAGAGATTAATAATTACTCTTGTGTTACAACTCATCTCAGTGAAGTAATTACATGTAATTGCATAATTACCAGTTACAGTTGTTTGACTTACTGGCATTTGTACTAATTAAATTAATGTTATGTAAAACTATAATTTAAAATAAAAAAAAGCACCGAGCGCTGCCTCTTGACGGTGTGTATATGCAAACAGTGGTACCATGTTTGAATGTAAATGTTGGTCCTATAACGTTTATTGACCACATCACACAGTGTTCTTTTATCAGGTGAAAGGATACAGTGTTGAATAATAAACTTTGTAATAATCCCAAACAAAACAAGATCTGGGACTCTGGAACTAAAATAAACTCTCTTGCTCAAGAACACTTTCTATACTAACTCTGCTTAGTCAGAGGTACAATTTCTCTAAGGCAAATAATCTTGCGTTTATTTAATAAAATATTTCTCAGTGGTGGCCAAAGCTGAACTTAAGTTTATCTTACTCCTTTCTGACACATTTTATGTTCCTCTAGATCAAAATTCAGCACTTGAGTTTTGTGCCCAGTCTACAATTCTGATATGCAAATAACTTCACCAGATCAACTTTTTTAGCTTATACAGTGATCTCCCAAATCTGACTGACAGGAATAAAATTTGAAATGGGAATACAAATAAAGAAAGCGGAAGGATTAGCATAATGAATAGCAAACAGAATGCTGTCTTTAAATCTGGTTTTGGAGACGTTCATAATCCTACAGTTGCTTTCCTGAGGAGAAATGACTGCTTAGTTTGGACTTAGAAAAGCACAATTTGTGCGCTTACGCTCTCCATTTGAAATTTGTCCAATGTAACTCTTCAAAGAATAAACGTCAAAATTCACTCTTCTTGCCTGCATTCGGTTTTCTCCCTCAGTATTTGTGTGCTACTTAATTTTATGACTAAAATAAGGCTTTGGTTTCTGTGATGCATTTTACCTGTAGGGATAAGCAGATGAGGAGATAGCTGTATGCTCTGAAAATCTGTAGTGAACTGCTC
Organism: Excalfactoria chinensis; assembly: GCF_039878825.1. Taxonomy (NCBI): domain Eukaryota; kingdom Metazoa; phylum Chordata; class Aves; order Galliformes; family Phasianidae; genus Excalfactoria; species Excalfactoria chinensis. Next base: position 41,259,658 of record NC_092826.1, read on the forward strand.
TGGCAGTCTAAATCTTCAAGGAGGAGAAAGCTCTTCTGAGTTCTTACATATATTTGGAGTTGAGTCTGGTTGACTTTATGGTTTCATAGAGCCTGGAAATGGGTGGTTGTGGAGAAGACAGTTTGCTTGAGAAACCTTTGCAGGAGAAGAAAAAGCACTTGATTTCTCCTTAGGGGGAGAAACTCTATGATCTGCAGCAATACTGTCTGCTCTTTACAAGCAACAGTTCAGATAGAGTTCACCTGAAAAGGAAAAAAATACATAGAAACTCTTGAAGCTGAATTTAGTACACAGTTCCTTTTGAAAACAGAGATGTCTGAAAAAGATACGAGCCAGAAAACAGAGGGAGGTACTGTTATTTTTTTTTCCTAAGTCTTAGTTTGTCTTGATTTTTGCTTTTTTCCCCCCTTTTTTAATATATCCTACATCTTCCTCATACAAAATTAAATGATGATAACCTAACAGTCCAGAAAGCTGTTAATATATGATGAACTTGCACAATTTTTCTCACAAGAATTTTACGTTCTCCAAATAGTTTCACAGTCTTTCGGAAGGATAATTGGAGTTCTCCTGATACACTCCTGATGACCAGATAGTTTTAGTGCTCCCTTTGGTGGCAGAAATCCAGAATTTTTACAGAGTGCTTCCATTTGCGGTTTGAAGCTGAGGAATTGTAAGGCATGTACCAATACCTTTTGGCAGTTAACTGGAAAATGTGCCATTGATGAGACTTTTTATTTAGCTAGATGCTGATAGTGAAGGCATTGATTTTTCTTCAGTTGCTTTGAAAAATGAAAGGAAATATTATGGATACAATCACAATTTAAAGCTGTTGTGATAGCAAAAAGTCAGCACTGCTGACCTCTGAAATAGAGACTGTTGCTGATAGCAAAACCATTTTACCTTATGCAGCAATAGAAACCAGAGCAACAGTGGTTCCTCTGGCTTCTAAGAAAAAGTCATTCAATGAATTTGAATGAGTGTGGCATTTTAAAAATCTCTTCAATGAGGCACTTACCGCTATGATACGTCAAATACTACAGCTTATCTTTTTTTCCATGTTTCTCAATTCAGAAGATATAAGTGTGTGGCCTTTCAATGGAAGGCTAGTAAAATGATATATTGGTGACTGTGAACTTAAAGAAAATCATGGGACACTTTTCTGATGATGTTGCAAATTTTTTCTTTTGCCCTTTGGAAACAAGCCAGCATTTGTTAGAAACCTTCAGATTCTTCAGGTTCTTAATATCCTTTCTGAATAAAATACAGGAGCATACAAATACAGATCCTGAATTGCTCTCCAGTTTCTCTGCACTGAAGTATCGCTGCCATACAGACTGAGTTCACCCCGGTTTATGGTGCACATGGTACCCTTACGATATTTGAACCCCTTCTGTCCTGACATTTGAAATGGAGAAAGCATAATTACCCTTGCCTGCATTGTGGTCTGTTGGGGCTTATTAGAAGGATTATTTGTTGGAATCCTGGGAAATCCAAGCTCACCAGAAGTACATTACTGATTCTCTATAGTACAAATCCACTCTGCACTGCACAGTGTTTTCCCATAACTGAAGGCTGGATCTGTGTAGACTTTCAAAGACTACCCTTAAAAGCCCCCCCAGGAACATGACTTTGGCTGCTGCTATGCTGGAAAGTCCTTTCTGACCAGTGCTTAAATGACCTGCATATAATGTGCAGATGGCCTCTGCATGCTGATGAACAGACGGCTTGCAGTGTTCACAAATGGAACAACCACCTTCTTCTTCTCATCCGTAACAGAGCAAAGACTGCTTTAAACCTAGAAATTGCTTGAGGATTGAATGAACTGTGTACAAAGGATGAGAGACTTTTTCTGGTCAAAGGGCTTCTTTTGCTGCAAAGCTTCTCTTACTTCAGGGTTTAAGCACCGTGAAAGAGCATCACTAGCTGATGAGGAAGTGAGCAAGACCAGAGAAGAGTCTGTAAAGCTTTAAACAGTATCAGCTGACAAACAGTTTCTGTGATTTTGAATACTGAGCAGGTGTAGCTGCATCCATGTCATCTTATTGATGTGGAAGGAAGTACATGTTAGCATTTACTGAATGGGTAATATTTTCTGATATCATTGCAACCAACATGGAAGATAAGACTCATATCCTGGAAGAGGAGTTCAGCTGCTTTCCACAACAGGGAAAAGGTTTATTCAATTTACAAAATTTGTTCTGAAACTTCATCCTGAAGTCTTTTGACCACCTAAATGTTCACAAGGCACCTGGTCTTTTCAGTGAATTAGTACACAAAATGACTAGAGGTTTTGTTTGGTATGAAACCTTTTAGGTTGCTGTTAGTGACCAGTGCAGGTAGCAGACCTCTACTGTGCAGTGTACTGTTCCTGCTTCAAGTTCTACTTGCAACACTCCCTTGAGATGGCAAGGAATACCTAGATGATGCTACTATGGGGAGAAGACACTAGTCTCAACTGAGATAAATGTTCTTGGTTCTTGTTTTGTTTTGTTTTGTTTTGTTTTGTATAAGAGGAACAAAAGCAGATAAATCTTCTACCTAGGTCAATAATAGTCAGCTCATATATATTGCCTAGGGAGTATCTGTCTTCTTTGATCAAACACTGTCAGTCTGTTTTAATTCTAATCCAGATTTTGACTCATTCTCCAGTGTCTTCCAAATGCTGGGACTTTTTACCCGAGCTGATAACTAAGGAAGCATAAACTGATGGCTATTCAGCAATAGTGTTAACATGATCTTCCCATGGTGGCTTTTCTTGTCTCTTTCACAATGAGAAATAATGAAAGACCAGCATGCTGTAGAAAGCTGAAAGACAAAGGATAGGGTTGAGCTCTTCTTTACAGTGCATTTTTGCTTGTGCCAGAGGTGGTAGTGCAGTAAAGTATGCCAATGGAGAGCCAGAGGAATGATCCACTCCCAGATACTGCTGTAGTCCTATCAGTTGTGGAGTACCACGTGCCCAAAAAAGTCACTTTTTAACTACAAATTGTGATGCTTGCTGTATAGGAAGAGAGGAAATTGAAGAATATTGTTGTCTTACAGCCTGAAGAAAAGCAGAACAGCTGTAAATCTAATGCAAACTCATCCAGAAGTAGAGATTACAGTATTAGAGACTTGTTTGTTTGTTTTAATTTGAGCTTCATAGAAATTTTGCAGAATGTATAGCAAATATGGTCAAATCAATGCAAAAACTATAGCCCAACTATTTACACTGATTTTAATAGCAGTTGTAACAGTTCATGATCAAAACATTCTACACAGTTGGGTCACGGTTACATCTGCGTTTTGCAGACTATTGGTCAAAAGTCAGCACATTTCAAGTTCAAGTTTTTCACTTCTGTGCTGTTGTGTTTAACAGTATAATTAAATAATTAACATTAAACTGTCAATTTACTCACATTAAAAGCCTTATTACAGACAGGTATTGGCAATTCATTTTCATATAAGATGGGAATTTCCTTCTTGTCATTAAATTTTATGATACTTTTAAACTTTTTACATTTTTTTATTTTTATATCTTTTTATGTTTCCTTAAATGATGTGGGATGTAGTTTCCTTGATGAAACCAATTTAATTATTACTATGATTAGCCAAATTAATTGCACAGTCTGAGAATTAATCTGTTCTAAAGATTTATAACTGCATAGCTTGACCAACACAGAAATCTTCTTCCTGGAGTAACTGATAACCACTGACTTCTTAAAATCACCTCCTACTTCCTTCTTTGACTACTAGATTTAGCTCAAGGTGTTTCACTATGCTGATAATTGTTAAGCATGAGAATCATTCTATTAAACTCATTGTCTAAATTAGCATGTGCTCAAGTGTTTATCTGAATGGCATTTTAATTAGGATAATGGTATGTACAAGACCTGGGTGACAGATGCACTTTTCCTTGCTGCTGTCTCCTTGTTTCTTCCTCATCTTGACAGGACAGCACATTGAATTGGCCTATAGATCTTAAAAATAATTTGATGTTGCCTGAGTGTAATAAATGATAACACTCATGTAGTATGCTTGTTCTCCTGGTTTGCAAGGTATTTATCAGACAGTGATAGAATAGAACATCCAGATGAGAACCTCCCAGTCTAGTGCCATCAACAGATTTGTTAAGGAGACACTCAAATCATTGATAAAAATGTCAGAGGGAACTGCCCCTAAAACAGAGCTGCTTTTCCTTTTTCAGATGTGAAACTCCACTTATTTCTTTGGAAATTAAATGCCATCAGGTGTTCCAGAGTAGATTCTTACACCCACACGCCCTCTACCTTTAACAACCTGAGTAAGTATATGCAGCTTCCTAGTCTCCCTGCAAGCATGTACTTATCCCTACAGATAAGATAATGACTTCAAAATCCCAGCATCTCTCCTGTTCTACATTCAGTTCTGATTAAATGGAAATTCTACCCTGCTCGAGTATTGAAATTTGATTCCAGTATTAGCACTTTGAAATCAAAATTAGTTAATTATTATCTCAATTTTTGTCCTCTACATGGAAGGAATCACTTAAAGCATTTTCTCTTTTTTATATGCAGTGTTAGTAGTGTGAATCATAAAAATAGCTTTTCCTACACTTTCGATGTTCTCTGAATATGTGCTTTTCACAATAACCTATACCAGTTAAGGAATTTCTGCAGATACAATTTTATGCGGGACTTTGTCACAAAGTTTTAATGTATTAACGAACAGACTTTTCCTCATGAAAAGATCTTCAAGCTCCAGATGTCATGTGCACTTATTGGCAAGCATTCCTTTTGTTATGCCCACCAACTGTAACAGGCTTATTTGTGGATTAGCTGCGTCTCAGCTGTAAAATTAATTCAGGAGCGCAGCCTGCTGTTCCAAATGAAATTGCAACAGAAGGAAATGTTGTTTCCCCGAGTTTGTCTTTTAGAAATGTGTATAATTGGCTAATGCCATTTAGTCTTTTTGTTTTTTGGAGACAATTAATCAATACTTCGTCATGTGTAACTTTTATTTTCTATTTTCAGTACGTTGAGGCGTACAAACAGCCAAATTCAGATTATCATGTCCTCTGGTGCTCAAGGAACCAGGCAGCCCTAATTAACTGATCTTATTGTGGTAGCAGTGTTAGCAATTAATTTTGAGCTACAGACCCATGAGCCAAAGCCTCTAGTTTTCAGCTTTCTGGATTTGTAAAAATTCAAATTGATGTTTGCAGAATAAATGTATTTTTTCACTCTTCTTCCACTCAGTTGAAGAGAAGACAAATGGCTCAGCGTCTAAAGCACTGCAGTGTCTAAACCACTACATTTGCACTCAGGTCCATGCTCCATACTTCATTCTGTTGTCACTCTTTCTGCTTCACTGTAAGGAGACACCACAAGATGTGGAGAGACAGCTGAGAGTACATTGAGGGGTATGAATTTTTGGACACGCCGTCTGCTCCAATTTTTTAGGTAGTGCTCTTAGTTGGGAAATTATAGACCTTTCCTAAAGATAGTAAGAAACCAGTCACCTGTATCTGACTGTGACAGCACCCTGAGCTGATCCCAGTGCAAAATCCACAAAATGAGTTGAAAGAATTTTCAGCTGATCTAGAATCATAGAATAACTCAAGTTGGAAGAGTCTCATGAGGATCTCAGAGTCTAACTCCGAGCTCCATGCAGAACCACCCCAATCCATACCCGGTGTCTGAGAGTATTGTCCAGCCTTTCCTTGAACTCCAGAACTTGTGGCCTTGCCCATTGCCCATGGCAGCCCATGCCTACCATCCTCTTGTGCAGTCCCTTTCCCTAACACCCAGCTGCTTCTCCCCTCACACAGCTCCATGCTGTTCCCTTGGGTCCAGTTGCTGTCACAGAGAGTGAAGCTCAGCACTGACCTTTCGCTCCCTGTGAGGAGCTGCAGCTTCCATCAGGCTTCCCCTCAACTGAACAATTTGGGACTCTGTGGACACCAGCAGTGTTTTTAGCCTGTGTCCTGTCTGTTAGCCAACACAGTGAGTTATGCAGAGGTTTGCCTTCAGCAGGGTGATATCAGGCTACTCAGTTTTGCCTTATAGGGTGGGGACAAACAGCAATTATTCCCTCTAGCTATGGTAGAAGAAACCTGAAACTCTGAGATAAATTAGGGCTGAGTTTTTTTGTTGTCAGAGCCAATTCAGTGCTGGGCTAGTAGCAGCTGCAGTTATCCTTACATGGCTAAAATTTACCTGAGAGTAAACTGTTCCTTTTCCTTCTGTCAGTAGTTAAACACATAATTTGTAGGAAAGTTGAAGACACATTTTGCAAAGGAATAACTGCACTATAGAGGCTCGTACTCTTTATTATGATAGAGATTATCTTACACACACAGAACCAAATGCATGTTTCTTGGTTTTAGAGGTTCTTCCCCAGCTATCAAGTAAGTTTTCTTTTGCACTGTTAATAAATGATGTTTTGTATTGGTGGTGTTTTCTATTTTTGTTTGTTTTGTTCTTTTGGGTTTTTCTGAGATTCTTCCTCCATTTGTCATGTAGGCTGTACTATGACAAGATCTGGAGCATCACACTCCTAAGAGTGAACCTCACTCTCTAACCACTGCCCTGCTGTGCTGTCACAAGGCTCTCCCCAGCATAATATCTGCTTGCCTTAAACCAAAGAGTCACCATCCCTTGATAAAGCTACACACTGGTCCAGCCGAACCAGCCTGACCTCTTTGTATTGCATAACCCTGAACAGTAACCTAGCTAAGTTGAGAAAGATCTGTGTTGGTTGTACTTTCTACTGTATGAAAAGGAAAGCTATTCTGTACTTTTCCACAAAGTTGCTACAAATATTCACCTGAAAATGAACAGGTGTACTTTTAGATTGTCTTCTACAAATAGCTCAGGTAAAACATAGAACTTCAGAAGGAAAAGGCAGAAGAGAGTGTATGGACAGCTTCTGTTTAATGTAAGTTTAGGAGCATATCCATCAAATGGAAATGAGGAGGTGGAGCATTATTAAAGAGAGACTTAAGACACTCAGAGCCTTTCATTTAAGGGATAAGTTGAGGCAGAACAAGGAGTGGAGAAGGGATGAGGTAAGGGATTTTCAGAAGGGAGCAAAGAAGTTGCACAAGCTATGATGTTCAGTTTCCAATAAATGCAATATAAATAAACAAACCCCCCAAACTACAAACCAACCCAAAAACCAAGTACATTGCTGTTCAGATGGTAATTTAATGAAAGTCAGAATTTTAATGAAAAAATCTTAATGCTCAAGCCAAAGTATGAATTTACCACTGTGAGTCAACAAAATGAAGACATACTCTTGAGTGTAGCTCACTGATATACAAGTGAGCACCAGTCCATTGGGCTGCCGCTATTGCATAATGATCACCGGCAACAGGGCTCAAGGTAATTTAAGAGCAGGACAGGATACTCCTAGGTGAGTTATTAGAACCAGCCTTCTATTCATGTGTTCACTAATGAGGAATAATGATATTTATGTCAATTATGCATGTAGCCCAAGAGGAGGACTGGGTCCTATGTGCACAGGAAGAATACTGAACATCCTAAGGCTTTCACATACATACACAGATACACACTTAATGAAGAAAAGCAACCACTTAGAATTGATGTACTTTAAAGCTGATATATACTTTAATGAAATCTCCTTCAAGCTATGTCCCAAACCTTTAAAAAATCTTATCCTTTTCTTTATCTAATACTGACAAGGTGGGAAATCCTTGCTTATGTACAAGGCTAGAAATTCTGTTCTCAGGATGAAGTTTCTGGTGACATGGCTAGGTCTGCCAGAAGTAGGGAGAGAAATAATTTCTTTCTACATCTCTCAGGCTAGGTGGTGTCGGCCTAAAGCATAGACTTACAGCAGCTGCCTGGGAAAATAATGTCGTTACCTGCTGTGCTTATAGTAAGGTTGAGCTGCTTATAGACCTTGGGGATACAGAAGAAATGTGTAAGGATGTTCTTTTTCTTTTTTGTGCAAACACTGAATTTCTTGAACACAACTGTATTACTACAAATACACCAGAAGCATCTCTGTAGCAGGGATATAATAGTGGCTCAGGGCAGAGAAACCTGGACACATTGAAGGATCCCACACATGTAGCATGAATTCATTTAAAGCTTAGTTAGCTTTAATTATGTGGAGGTGCAAAGAGAAAAATATTTTGGATGCTCCTACAATTGCTAGCTAGAGTCTTGAATTACATTAACAGATAGTTTCTCTTCCCCAGAGGATGAAGTTCTTTTTCTGCCACTCGGCCACGGTTACTACATGAAATGATGATAATCTTTTTAAGTATCTCTACACTGATGCATTTTGTCTGTTCAGCATGTGATATTTCTGCAATATTTTCTCTAAATTGCTGTGATTGAGGTGTCCAGAGTGCAACCATTTTACTGCCAACATTAAATTGACAAAGGTTGGCAGATAAAAGCATTACATGTTGAAACAACTCAACTGTCTGTCATTGGAGAATTATGTAATTCATCTCTTTGATTCCTGTTTAGTCTCTGATAACTGGTCTTGAGAGGATAGTTTAATCTCAGGGCTTTTTTGTAACAAATTGATTAGACTTTTACTGAAAAGAAACTATGAATTAGAAAAGAATATTTTAAGATGATTAACTATGCTGTTTCCAGACTGCGGTACTGTGAGTCAGTCAGGTTGGGACAATAGCTCTGTACAGCTTCACTTGAGAGGCCAGCAGATAAAAACATTTCACTGCATCTGAAGGATGCATTCTTTCTTCTTTATGGTTTTCACATTCAAACTTTGTGTTCCTTAATCCTTTTTGCATACAGTGTGAAAACTATACATATCAGAACATTATTCCTGTAACTTTGAGATCCTCATCCAGCTGCGAACCTGAAATATTTTAGTGGTTCAACCAAGAGTACTGCACACAGAATGGGATGTGGATTATTCCTGGCCACTGTTCTCTGGCATACACAGCGAAAGTCATAATGAAGCTTTTAAGATCATTCCTTGCTCCCTCTGCGTGATAGACTGTTTCGGTTTGTATGGAGACGTTTCCTACCAGAAAGACCAGGCCCCTCATCAGGAAGGCAGAATTTAGAATATACCTTCCAGACATGCAGCAGTATCACATGTTACTGTCACACTGCTCTATGAAATGTAGCAGCCACACCATGCACGCCAGACAAAATCCATGGAAAGGAAGTTGAGAGGAAACCTCATCATTTTTGATCAGTGAAAACAATCTCTAACTCTGTGTGGGTAGTCTTGGAGAACTTCTGTGTCCAAGAATAGGAGATAGGCATTCTTTAAATTCAGAAGCAGCTGCATAAGGTCTTTACCCCTCACCAGACTGAGACAAATCTATCACAGATTCTAAGGAATATATAAGTAATTTGACATTGAAAATGTCTTTAACATTGTTTTCATAGTCTTGATCTCATTTATGAATATTAAATTTGTGCTAGTTTTTGTTGTACAAATATTGATCGAAAAATAAGTAGTGAGCTTCTTTTTAAAACGTGAGTAGCCTAGATGCAAGCCTTCCATTACTGTAATCTACCTAAGTATATTAAAAAGAATTAGATCAAATCAAAGATTCCATATAAACAAGAACAATTCTAATTCTTCTTCCAGATGATTCTTTAAAACTACTGTGTTTATCCATTGGTACAAATTATGTTCATTTGTATGATGATATGCAATACATTTTGAAATTCACCTTGTGGTCACAAGCATTTTTAAGATTCTTTGCAAAATTCATCATTTCTGTCCTTCTTTCTACCACAGTCCATGGATTCCATGGAGAAAATAGAAATGAAGAGAGAGGCAAGCCTGTAGTGCCTGGATTTCACACTTTGCAAAGTTCAGTTCACTTTTGATGTATAAAACAAGCTGTTTTTTATGATTAAACTGCATTTTACAATTTTTTTTAAACATAAATACTTTTTCTAGAAGTCTTCTTATTTATACCTCCTTTTTTAATTTTTCTTTTTCTTTTCTTTTCATGTGTTGCTCCCTTTTTTTATTCAATATCAGACAGATCCTTGACTACCCTCATCCACTCTTCACCTTCCCTTGCTATTTCCCATGTCTCTACTGAAATGCTTCTGAGAATCCTGCCTAGTTTACTTCAGTCAGAATCAGTTGGGATATTACAGATTATTTTCATCGGTTAGCTGACTTTATCTCAGTAATTTTAATCACCACGGGTTTACACTTTTCCTTCCACTGAATGGGGGATTTGGGAACAATTTCCAGTAAGGAGTCAATAACAGATTAGGGCAGGAATTTCTTCAGTAAATACTCCAGCTACTGTTCTGCAAGAAGAGTGTCTATCTACTCAGGTGAAGAAGTTTAAGATAAGGCTTCAACAAGAGGGAAATCCGAGGAATTAAATAACTGCAATATTGTATAGATGTAACTGGAGAACAGCCATCTTGCTCCATGGAGACTTCAAAGGGAAATGAATGAAGAATGAAAGAATGGGAAAGAGGAAACGGAAAAAAAAAGTGAAAAGACAATAATAGTAGACTGGCTATTCTTGTCCCTGTCTTGGATTTGGCTATGAGCTGACCTACTAATGTCAGGAGCGTTTTTTAAACCATAATACCAGCATCAAAATAGCAAGCACAGGAAGAACCCTGGAGATCAAAACACAAAAGGAGTCAGCAAGGAGGGAATTCTCTTCCAGTACATTAAAAGCAGACATCCTCTGGAATTCTCCGCTGCTACGTCCCTGTCAGTACCTGGTCCCCCTCTGTCTGCAGAATGCAGCACCACGTAATGGGATTTACCTCCTCTGACAGCAGAATTTGAAAAGAGAATGAACTACTTTCTACAAAAAAGATTCTGCAAGAGGATTTTTTCCTGTGACTACTTTAAAATAGCATCATGGTTAACGAAGTTGCATAATGTTGTTCTTGTGGTTTTCTGCGATGGCTGATGTAATAAAATAATAATGAAAAATACATTTTCAGTATGAATTTCCAGACTATATTCAAACAGGTTAAAATTCATGTATTCTTTGAGATTACGAAGAATTTTGTGAGCTCTCAGTGGCTGGAAGCCTCATGAGACTCAGCAGACAACTCAATTTAATGTATGACTTGCTTTTCCTCTTAATCATTCAGCTCCAACAGTTTTATCATAGATATTTTTTTCTTCTTTCAGAACATTGGAACAGTGAATTAGCTGCAGCTGCATTGAATAGAGACGGCATTAGAGTAGCTGTTTATGTTTAAATGGAAACTCAAAGTACAGGTGAGTAGCATTTCTGATAGAAAACTGCCTGATTTCAAAGAAGATATTTGGTGGGTTAGAATGACATCTAGTGACTAGTTCAGGTTCTAGTGCTGATATAAAAATAGGGAAGAAAAGAAAACAAAAACCAAAGCCAATTCCACAAAACAAAACTCTGCTTTCCTGTGATGATTCTTTCTTTGCTGCTCCCTTATGAAAGACTTGCTGTAAAGGAAGACATAAATACAAATAACAGCAAACCTAATCCAAAGAATGAAACTGGAAGGAAAATCACTGATTTAAAGGCAAAAAAAGGCATTGGTATAAAGGGAAAAAGAATTAAAATGTGTAATGTCTTTGATACTCTGGGAATTCAAAATTAAGACCCCATCCCGTTCTTTTATACAGATTTATCATTCAGGAAATAGCATCTCTCTTTTATATTTGTTCTACCTAGGGAAGTAAATGTTAAGAGACCATCATCCTTATAACAAAGCTGAGGAAGTATGGGATAGATGAGTGGACGGTGAAGTGGATCGAGAATTGGCTGACTGGCAGAGTGCAGAGGGTTGTCGTTGGCGGTGCGGTGTCTGGCTGGAGGCCTGTGACTAGTGGTGTCCCCCAGGGGTCTGTGCTGGGTCCAGTCTTGTTCAACATCTTCATCAACGACCTTGATGAGGGGATAGTGGCCACCCTCAGCAAGTTTGCTGATGACACGAAGCTGGGAGGATTGGCTGACACGCCTGAAGGCTGTGCGGCCATTCAGAGAGACCTGGACAGGCTGGAGAGCTGGGCAGTAAGAAACCGGATGAGGTTTAACATAAGCAAGTGTAGAGTCTTGCATCTCGGTAGAAATAATTGCATACACCAGTACAGGTTGGGGGAAGACCTGCTGGAGAGGAGCTCTGCTGAGAGGGACCTGGGCGTCCTGGTGGACGACAGGTTGGCCATGAGCCAGCAGTGTGCCCTTGTAGCCAAAAAGGCCAATGGCATTCTGGGGTGCATTAAAAAGAGCGTAGCCAGCAGGTCAAGGGAGGTGATCCTCCCCCTCTACTCTGCCCTGGTGAGGCCTCATCTGGAATACTGTGTCCAGTTCTGGGCTCCCCAGTACAAAAAAGACAGGGATCTCTTGGAAAGAGTCCAGCGGAGGGCCACAAAGATGGTGAAGGGCCTGGACCATCTCCCCTACGAGGAGAGACTTAGGGAACTGGGTCTGTTTAGCCTTGAGAAAAGAAGGCTGAGAGGGGACTTGATCCAGGTTTATAAATACCTGAGGTGTGGGAGCTATAGTGGCGAGGCTGGTCTCTTTTCAGTAGTGCGTGGGGACAGGACTAGGGGCAATGGGCTGAAACTCCAGCATAGGAAGTTCCGCACGAATGTGCGCAAGAACTTCTTTACGGTGAGGGTGACGGAGCACTGGAACAGGCTGCCCAGGGAGGTGGTGGAGTCTCCTTCTCTGGAGATATTCAAGACCCGCCTGGACGCCTACCTGTGCGACGTGGTGTAGGGAGCCTGCTTTGGCAGGGGGGTTGGACTCGATGATCTCTAGAGGTCCCTTCCAACCCCTATAATTCTGTGATTCTGTGATTCTCTGTGAGACCTTTGAAGGAAGTTTATGAACAGAAGCTCACCCATGTTGTGAAAATATACTTTGATAGAGACACAAAACTCCAACTATGAATGATAATGAGTGGTTCTCTCCTGTGTGATGCAATCATTCCACTGATTCACAGGGCAGTGTGTAACAGGGGAAGAGTTCATACAGTATCTCATCCAAGTCTAATATTAATAGGAAAATATTTGTATTTGGTTAATCCTAAGAATATGCAAATATTTTTTCCACGTCTAATGCTGGATACACAGCTGCAAGTTGTTGAGATTGGGGGATTTGAGAGACAAATGGAAGGGAGGATAAAGAGGTAAGCATCAGTTCTATGTCTGAAAGCAGAGAAAAAGTTTTTAATTGAATTGAATATTCAAATTATTTTGAATACATATGAAGCTGAAAGAAGATTGAACAGTGTTCCCAATCACTGGAAAACCTCTGGTGCTCAGAAGATATCTGTGGTACCAACACTGCATATGGTAACTTTCTAAGTGTGTAAAAATGACTTTTTTTCTTTGGATCTGCAGAGCATGTTGATCATACATCATTAGTCTTGTCCTGTGATAAATGTCACCATCTCCTGTTATTTGTTTAATGTGTGGGGATATTGATCACTGACATTGGCACTGATACCAGCATTCTCGCAGCCTGGGGTCTGGGGTGACTCAGTGAACAAAGACTACCACTGATCTCTTGTCTTTTCAGCACTTTCAGGTTAAATTTATCCCCTTTGTGAAAACCAGCTTTAGCAAATGCTTAGAAAAACATTCAGGTTCTGCATCCAGGGGCACTGAGGATAAATATGCTCAACATCATGCACTTACACACAGCATGACTGGAGATCCAATATGTATTTCAGATAAATGTTATGTATAGTCAGCGCATGCAAAATCTTTTTTCACCCTTATTCATTTCATGAATGACAGCAATGAACATTGTAGTGTATGAGAGACAAAGAATTTACAAATGAATAGGCAGGAAGAGAGAAAATGAGATGTGAACTGAAAGTCTGGAAGGAATATATTGGGACTGACTGTATTTTAGTGTTTAGCTTCACTCTGTGTGGGCATTGCTTACAGAGAACCAGTCACAGGAAAGGTCAGAAAATGTCAGTGTCAGATAGCATGGGTCTGATCTGATAGGCTTTCAGAGGAAAAAAACACAGTGTTCTGTGCTAAGGGTGAGGGCAGAAGACTCTCTTACATTTTCTGTAAAAACATTCTGGAATAAATTTCTGTTCTGCAAGCTTAAATCTGAGCTTTACTGAAGCAGACACGGGAGCCGTTTCCCACAGCGTACTGAAGCCTGATGATATGGATACTGACAAGCAATCAAGAGTTTTCCTAAAGCTCTTTCTAATGCTTACTACACAAAGATTACCAAACATGTTTCTTCTCTACTAATGCCTACTTTGTCTGCACAAATTCTGAATGCTTTTTCAGCTGCTCATTTGCATGCACTGGACAGCTTCTGCAGGGAGTTAATTTAGATAATAAAACATAAAGAAATGATGTAGAATAAGGCTATGGAAATGCAGAAGCAAAACAATGCTGCAACTGAGCATGATATTTTGTTCCTTTACTTACCTAATCGCAGGCACTCAGCTCATCCCTGTGCTCAGCATTGCACTCATATGCAACCCGACATTGTGGCAAGCTAATCAACAGATGTTTTAAATGAAAATTAAAGTAGGTAGTCATCTGATGTCTTTTAGGGAATTGATCTCTGGCTAATCATCATCTGCAGTGACAAAAATGGTACTGTTTCTTTGTTATTATTTCTGGAATAATTTCAATTTTTTTCTGGTTCCTTATCTAGCTCTTATGAAGTATGAAGAAGAATATATGAAGAAGCTCTCATAAACTTGCAAACCTTATTTACAAGCCACCAGATACTTTCAGATTTCTAGACATATATGTCTAATAGGAGATGTATGTATGTCTCCTAGTTTTTAAGCATAGTCATGATGGCTCATCTCAGTAAACATTACTTTTACCCAATCTGAGTCATGTGATGAGAACATCAGAATGAGAGGAGGGAGTGTGGCAGAGGTCTGCTTGGTAGCAAGTCCCATCTGAGTTCAAAGATAACACGTTGGCTGCCTGTATCCCATGCTTATGTCACAGCAATGACATCTTTGCTACAGCAGGTGCAATTGTATGGAGATCACAGCTCTGCTGCTGTATTGCGCTTTTGTGTCTTTTGTGGCAAGGTCTTTCTGAGGATGTGGGAACTGCAGGGGTGACTGCATGAGCAGAGTCTGGCAGCTGCCCCATGTCAGGTAACAGCCAGCTCCAAAGGGGGGTGGGAAATTTGCTGGACAACATTGCTGGCATGATAAGTGGGTCGGTCTCTGTTCCTTGCAGTGCCCTGTGGAAGTCAGCTAGACTGCACATGGGTATACAAATATAAAGTTATTGTTTTTGGCTGCTACAAAGAGTATTGGAGAGACTGCCTTTGTCTGAGTTACCTCTGGATAACACGTAGTGTGTATGTATTTCCTTTACCCGGGATCTGTGGGTAAACCTAATGTCCTATCTGAACACTTACTGGAATTTCAGGTCAAGCATTGTTTTATTGCATATTTTCATCTTCTTGCATTTTCAGCTATATATATTAAGCTGGAAGGAAATTTTTGTACTGGACCATTTTTATTCACTGGCATGGAACATGCTTATCACAAGAATTTTAAGTTATTGCAAGGTATTGCTAATATCCTGGACTTACACATTATGTATTAAAGGCCTTTGCATCTTTTTCATTCTTAAAAAACTGAACAGGATCATCTCCATGCCACTGCAGTACTGCAAAGCTATTCTACCTGATAGGCAGGCAAGCTGTCTGGCTGCAGTTGTCTTAAATCATGACTTTCCATTTTCTTAGCTCAGGTGGGAGCCATTTGAAAATGTTCACAGATATTACAGGATTTTCTATCGCTATCAAGCATCACACACTAAGCCGTACAGAATCATCATCTCATACAGTTTGAAAATATTAATATATGACTTTCTATATCCCACATCAAATAAAAACACCACAATTGAATTTTCTTAGGAAACATATGTCTTTATTAAATTCACAGCATACACAGATTTGTCTAATTTGACCACAGATCAAGCTGCTTCCCTAGCTTCATCTTATAATTAGCTCTTGAGCCATGCTCACGATGGGATTTGGATAGATGTTCTGTGACTGTAATTCAGGATTTCTCAGTGCACCTATACTTAGATGCAAAATATACACCCAAGAGGAAGTTTAACTTCTGTCCTGTTCTCTTTCCATCTGAGTAGTTACAATGCTCCGGCCTTTCTTTGCTGAAACACAGATGAAGAGCATGTAAATCACTATGAATAGAGCTGGTTTTTGCATACCTGATTTTTAAGTCAGGCTTTTTATTGAAAAAACGGGGTTGTCTACAGTGCCTGGGAATGAACAAATTTTATTCCAATGTAATGAGTAAACCAATCCTTGTGCAAAATTGCAGCATTCAAATTTAATCAAGATCTGTAAGCTAATTACATGAAGACAATCATGGGAGCTGATGGGCTTCCTTTATGTCTGGTAGTGGAATTAGCTTCTGTGCTGAGTTTGACTAGTAAAGGGGGTCAAACAAGCAAACCTGAACTGAGAAATGTTGATTTTCTGGTATACTATGGATACAAGAGAGATAAGCTTTGGTAAGTGGGATGAACCATTCCTCGTATGATGATTCTGCCTTCTCTGGCAAAGAGGAGCGTACAATTACAAAAGCCATACCTTGCACAGCTCTATCTCCATAATTTCTATTGAAACTGAGTGATAATATTGCTGGTAATTCAAAT
Organism: Excalfactoria chinensis; assembly: GCF_039878825.1. Classification (NCBI taxonomy): domain Eukaryota; kingdom Metazoa; phylum Chordata; class Aves; order Galliformes; family Phasianidae; genus Excalfactoria; species Excalfactoria chinensis. Next base: position 41,276,260 of record NC_092826.1, read on the forward strand.
CTACCTCATTATGTTAGACAAAACTAGAAGATGTCTCCTTAAGAGCCTGCAGAACATACACAGCTGCACAGCTGCCTCCCACTCTCTGCTCTAATAGAGCGAATGAAGGGAGGATATATTCTTCTTTCATTTGAAATTGGAAGTAATTCCACAGAAATTAATGGAGCTCCCCAGTGCAAGATGGATGTGAAAAAATGATGTCTGGCTCAGAAGCTATAAATTGTGTAAGTGAAATCTAGAGACAAAGGGAAATTCGTGTAGTGAGAAGCTATATAGAAATAAAATGCATTCTACTCAACTAGCTGAGAACAAAAATGAATCAAAATATTAATGACTACAGCAGACTAAGAAATAACTTTGCATCAGTGCTTCTTCCTGTCTCTTTGTCTGCTGCTATTTTCAAAATGGTTGAGGTTATTGACGAAATTAACTGATACATTTCCTACTTCATGCAGTTGATTATGAGAGAACCATCAGATCTAAGTATAAGATCCTTGAACCTGGAAGGAAAGAATGTACTAAATACCAAATTCAATTAAATTCTGAACTACACTTCTAACTCTTGAAAAAAAAACAAAACAAACAAACAAAAAAAGAAACAGCAGTATCACTAGATGTTTTTTGTTTTGTTTTGGCAAATTCTAAGGTAATTTCAGGTCATAGTATCATAGTATCATAGCATTGTGCGAGTTGGAAGGGACCTTAGAGATCATCGAGTCCAACTCCCGGGTTTCGAGCCCCCCGTGTAGCGAAGCGGCACTTCTACCCCTGCGTCACAGGGGGGATTCAAACCCGGGCCCTCCAGTGCCGCAAGCGGCAGCTTATACCACTGCGCCACTGGGGTCATGCTCTAATTGTGTTCTTATGGTATTGTATGCACTTGCATGAACAGGAGAGCATAAAAGGTTGTGAACCGGTGTTTGCAAAAATAGCCAAGGCAACTCAATTCCTCCTTAGTCCCAAGTAACACTACATATTTCCCCAGAATTAGCCTGCCAATGCACATGCCCATACCAAACCACCATACTTTCCACTTTTGGTCATACAGTTTATTTACTTTTAAATTAAAAGATGACCTGTGCTCTCTTTGAAACTGAAGCAAACTTGTCTTTGTCAAACCCAAATTCACGGCAAATTTTTCCAGAGAAAGGATGGTTTTGTCTTTCAGAGAATATAATAAATACGTGAAAAGTGTGGGGGTCATTTCTAGTGCCAGTGATTTTACTTTTAAGGTGATGGCAACTCTGCAGCACATACAAAATCCTATAGTGATGAGGCAGTGGCAGCTGAGGCAATAAGAGAAGGCAATGGGAAAAAATCAAGAGAAATACTTTAAAGGAATTAGGAATTTACCCTTTAAAGAGGTGACAAGACCAGCTGCCCAGCTGAAGTGTCTCTACACCAATGCATGCAGCTTGGAAAACAAATAGAAGGAGCTGGAAGCTACTGTGCCATCACCAAAACTTCTCATTGGTGTCTGCTACAGGCCACTTGATCATCGAAGCCTGTTGATGAGGCCTTCTACATCCAGTTACAGGAGGCATTGTGATCACAAACACTCATCCTGCTGGGGAACTTCAACTACCCAGACATCTTCTGGAAAAGTATCATGATGAGCTGTAGGTAATCTGAGAGACTCCTGGAATACACTAACGATAACTTGCTGAGTCAAGTAATAGAAGGCCTCACCGTGGAGGATGCAATACTGGATCTGTTGGTCACCAATGCAAATGAACTGATTGGTGACATCAAGGCTGGAGGCTGCCTGCGCTGTAGTGACCATGCTGTGGTTGAGTTCCTGCTTCGGAGAGATATGAGACAGGCAAAGAGTAAAATTAGGACACTAAATTTTAGGAAAGCTGACTTTCAGCTCATCGGGGAATTGACTAACAAAACACCCTGGGAAGTTGTTCTCATGGGTGCAGAGCAAAGCTGGCAAATCTTTAAGGAAGCTTTCTTTGGAAGGGTGCATGAGCTCTCTATCCCAGGTGTATCATGTCAGAAAAGGAGGGCAAGAGACAGGCATGGTTGAATCTGCTGGTCAAACTGAAGAGCAAGAAGGAAATGCACAGGCAGTGGAAACAGGGACAGATATCATGGGAAGAGTACAAGGAAACTGCTAGACTGTATAGGGACGAAGTCAGGAAAGCCAGGTCCCAGCTTGATCTAAACTTGGTGATGGATGCCATGATCAAGAAAGGCTTCCACAGGTACACAGTAAAATTTAATTTGTTTCTAAAAGGGTAAAAGGGAGATCTAGAACATTGGGTATTTGAGCAATTTTCTTTTTACATTTGAAGATATCAGTAAGGTCTTCCAAGGAAATAAAAAAATAATAAGGCAAATTCTGTACTGCATGTTGCTTATGAAAATGACTATTGTGAAGAGATTCAAATTTCTGCTTGGTAATAATGCGATAAAGATGTTAAGTCCACAAAGTCTGTCTTTTACCTTCTTTATATGAGGCTGCAGAAGAAAAACACCCTTGCTGATTTATAGCTAGTCTAGTGAATATTTTTTCATCTCAGAATACACAGTATCTCTAGGTACGTACTTGTTCTTTACTAGAAGAAAATATACATGTGGATGCATGATATTTTGACATAATATCTAAATGATAAGTACTTAAGTATAAGTGTCATAAAGTGTTATAAAGATCTAAGGAATTAAGATTAGCAACACGATTCTAGGAAATATTGATATGAGCTAATTTCTTGATCAGTTTATGAGATAATCCGTATCATTCCTTTGTAATTCAATTTAGGTGGCCTCCTGTACTATCACCTTATTTTATTATAATACTTCAAATGCCCTTAATATCCTAAATCATATATCTGAGATCTTTAAAGACATAGTGAAGTATCCATTGTCCTCTAGTAATTCATATTTGGGGAATTCTGGTCTCATGGGGAAAAAAAATGGCTATAATAAGAAAAGATAATAGGACAACATTTGGTAGATTGGATGCTCCAGAATTTCACTCAGTTTTCTGTTGTTGATATTTATAGTTAATATCTAGAGTAATTTATTACTAAGAATAATATCATACAGTTCATTTTAAAAAGGTGACTTTTCTTTTCTTGCAGATGTAATTAAAATGAGTTACTTAGGTTACAAGGGATCATTAATATCAGGAATTTAATGACATTTTGTGTGGGATCATTAACAATTAGCAGTTGCTGCAAATAACTCCCATAATGTGCTTTAAGAATGTCTTTTATGCTTTAGTCACCTGGTAATTAGAGTGTCTTGATGTGTGTGTGTGTGTGTGTGTGTGTGTGTGTGTGACCTGTGACCATGAATACTCTCACAAGAACAGTAAAATGTGGAAGTGAAATGCAACAAAATACATGTAGAAGATAAAACACACTTACAGAAATTGTGCTAGATTATCCTAATGGCAGGTGAGAAAGGCCAACCCAAAGCAATTGACAGACACAAAGGGAACAAAAGATCCTGTGATCATAAGAATGTCATTCTGTTGATAGAACTGGCCCTAGAATATGCAACACATTGTCACTCTCAACCAAATTAGGTGTAGAAATTATTTTGTCTTGTTTCACTGTCTTTCATCCTTGCCATGTTCTTTTCAAAGAGTATGATGTCCCTATGTCATCTATTAGAAAATCCTAAAAATGACATGTACAAGTCCTAAAAAGAAAGGAAAGAAGAGAGGGAGCAGGAGGAGGAGAGGATGGGCGTAGGAGGAAAGAGGTGGGAGAGGAAAGAAAGGGAAGAAGGAGGGAGGGACAGGGAGAGAGAGAAGTGTGTGATCTGAAAGCTAGTTATCCTGTTCTATATTAAATGTTTAAGTATTTCAGATGTCTAAAACCAGAAATGTGAAATTCATTGCTTTGTTCCTAGAAAAGGCAAGTGACATAGGCATGATAGAGCTGAATAATAATAATTAAACTGAGTATTTGTTTCTGTCTCTCTTATTGACCTAGGTGGCATGAAACAATGGAGTGAAAATATTTATATATTCATGGTTATCTAGTATTTCTGCAATATGTTAATATAAGTGCTTAATCAATTTCTGTAGGTTGAAAGATGGATGTCTTATTTCTCCTGATGATTTGCAGAAAAATATTATATTTATCTCTGCTGAAAACCACAGCAGAGTATGTTATTTAGGAGTCTGTTCTTCTGCCTTCATTTATTTTATTTCTTCCTACGTTTGAGTACTATCTCTATCCCAGATGTTTTCTTTCTTGTTGGGAAGCCTTCTATAACGGAGATGACCAATTTTTTTCCTTCTCTCTTTCCATCTTTAAAAACTATACTCTTCTATTCAGACAATGACATCTTATTATTTTAAAAACTGAAGAAACAGCAGACACTGACTATTGATAAAGAAACAGGTTTCTGTTTCACTGAATAATAGAATATCTCAAGTTGGAAGGGACTCACAAAGTTCATCAAGTCCATCTCCTGGTTCTACATGGGACCACTCAAATCCAAACCCTGTGTCAGAAATCAGTGTCCAATGCCCCTTGAACTCCAGTACTTGGCACTGTGACCACTGCCCTTAGGAGCCTATTCTATACCCACCATCCTCTGGTGAAGAAGCCTTTCCTCATATCCAGACTGATCATCCCCTGATGCAGTTTCATGCTGTTCCTTCAAGTCCTGTTGCTGTCACAGAGAGTAGAGCTCAGCGCTGCCCCTCTGCTCCCTTTGAAGAGCTGTGGGCTCCACAAAGCCTCCCCTCAGCTCCTCTGCTATGGGCTGAATAAACCTAGGGACCTCAGGTACTTCTTACACAGCACATTACAAGCTAGCAATAGTCTATTAGGGCACAACACAGTGCATAAGCAATTGGAGCTGGAGAACTGCACTTTGGTCCAGTGCTGTATCCTCAGGTAGTGCATCATGAAATCCAAGTTATATCCTTAGAGGAAACTGCACAAAGACACTTTACTTAACAAACAAACAAATAAAAAGTCTGCAGGGTATGCTTTTCAGTGAATTGTAAAATAAATCTGTGAGATGAGAGCAGCAAACTGTTTATGGTATGTAATTAATTATGTTCTTGGAATAAATAATTTGATTAAGTAGGATGTAGAAAGAAAGCTTTTATCTGGATATGATAACTTAAAATCTGAACTAATGCTGGTGTCTTTTGTTTGTTTGTTTGTTTTGCCTTGCTCATGTGTTTTTGTTTGTTTGTTTGTTTGTTTATGACTGGAATAATGTAATCTTATCAGAGTTCAAAAGAATGAATCTGAGAGACTGAGATTGTTACAGACCTTTCAACCATTATCTGAGACTTAAATGCTGTCTATGATAAGGGCAATGACTAAAAGAACAGTAACTGGTCTTGCAGCAGCAAAGATCATTTCTAGGAGAAGAAAAAAAACAAACACCCACCAAACCAATGACCAACAAAACAAATCAACAAACAGAAACAACAACAAGCAGAAGAGCACATACAAGTGAAAATCTGTTCCCCTCTGAGTTTCTACCATTAAAACACCAGATGCTATCTGTCTTTCCCTTGCTGGACAAGCCATCTGGAACAGAGGAAATGAGACCTGAATCACCAACAAGTCTGATGTACTCACTGTGCATCTTGATAAGAAGATCTGAATGCATTACAAGTAGAACTTGAGAACTGACAGTTCCAAAATGACAAAAAAAAAAAAAAAAAAAAAAAAAAGTTTTATTGCCGCTTTATTTCAATAATAAACATTTCCACTTTTCATTTGCCCATTAGTGTAGTACAAAATGGATTTTGTAGTTCTGCATAGCAATATATAATGGGTTTTTGTTTGTTTGTTTGTTTTTTGTTTGTTTGTTCTTCGCAGCAGTCAGTTTTTATAACAGTAGATGCCAATAAATATTTGAAAGCACATTTATGACTAATGAAAGGGGTGGGGGTAGGGGGAAGTTCTTCTATGCCAGTGGTCCTTTCCTGTCTGTAGTGAGGGATGATCAGTTTGTTTTCAGTGCTGGTTCAACTTATCATCTGACTGCACATTATTCTTACCATAGATCCTAGGAACAAAAGAAAACATATTCTCAGATCCTTCTAGAATAAAAAATGGACATGTTACTCCATATCTTGCAGCCAGTATTTTAGTGGTCAGGTATGAAAATCTTTTGTCTTACTTCACAAAATTTTGGAATAACAACTACAGTAGCATCTGAAAAGTGTAGTTTGAGTTATTTCATTTTTTCAGCCTAAGCCTCAGATGACTGTAACCATGACAGCCTAGCTAAGGAAAGAGTGTAATAACAGAATGGATAGAATAGGTACTTATATGCTATTTTTATGTGTGGTCTTTCCACTGCTTCCTTCTGTGGACTTGCAAGCTTAGAGAAAAGACAAATCAGAGTATGGACAACTACCTTAAGTGAGTGAATGAGGCAAATCTAAATATCTTAATCCATAGGAGACAAAAAGACAGGACTGGAAGTAGAGAGGAACAAACTCTTCTGTGGCAGAAACTTGAAAGACTTCAAAATATCCATTCTCCAGTAAGTGGAGTGATAGGACTAGTGATAGGGCTAGAGGGGATGGCCTCAAGTTGAGCTGGGGGAGATTCAGGCTGGACATTAGAAAATACTACTTTCCCAAGAGTGTCCACGTGCTGAAATGGACTGCCCATGGAGGTGGTGGATTCACTGACCCTGGAGGTGTTCAAGGAATGTTCAGATGTTGTGCTGAGGGACATGGTTTAGTGAGAACTATTGGTGATGAGTGGATGGTTGGACTGGCTGATCTTGCAGGTCTTTTCCAACCTTAGTGATTTTGTGATCCGATGAGATTCCATCCTCTTTTCTTCTATCATCATAATTTGGTCATGCATATTCATACATGTCAATGGATTTCCGGATAGATCTGATGCTAGACACAAAGATCACTCAAAAGTGAGAGGGAGACTGGGAATCTGAGCTTTGCACTGTAAAAGATTTCCAAATAATACAATGGCACTGACACTGTTACTAATCAACTGCACAGAATATAGAGCAGGAACAAGAAACTTCAAGGTAGTGTGTCTTGGCTTAACCCTCCAGTGCAGTCTTACTTATCATTTTGCATTCACTTGGGACAAGACTGCATATGTACTCAGTTGCTGTAAGCCCTCCAGTTGTCAAGACAATTACGAATTCGGTAGTATGGATTATAAAGTTGAGCTTTAGACATACCTCCTCTTTTTAAATACATATATATATATAGTTATATATATATACATATGTACAGTATATATATATATATATACAGGGTTTTTTTGTTTGTTTGTTTTTTTAAAGAGTGACCTCATCATTCAAAACTTTTTCATGCATATGCTGAACTTAATTGTTGAATATTAAGTGCAGTCTTTAATTGATGTTATCCTAAGTAAAGCTACTAAAATAACAGTTATGCTTTTCTAGATTTCTGTGGCTTGGCAACCTTTTCATGCAGCTCCCTTTATATGTGAAAGGACTCTTATATTATGCTAAAAGTGGTCAATAGGTCACAATTTTAGGTTCAGAGTTAAAATGTTATTTTACTTTTATATACAATGAAATGTTTATTTGCTTTATTAACCTGCTGTGATTATTTGTACTGCCAATGCTCATAATAGCCAGGATTCATAGAATCATAGAATTACTCAGGTTGGAAAAGACCTCAAAGATCATCAAGTCCAACCTCGGCCTAACCATAGTACCCTAACTCTAACAATGCTTTGATAAATCATATCTCTGAGCACCACATCCAATCAGATGTGATTCATTTAGCTTGCAATACTGCCCCAGACTGAAGGACTATTTCAAGAAAGAACCTGGCTACATTTGCTTCCCCATGACACAGAAACTCCATAGCTTCTGCGGTCAGCAGACTGGGGATTACTGTAACCAGAAAATCAGACAAAAGCATTTAGCCCATCTCTGTCTCCTATGAATGTGACTCATGACTCATTTTTTCCTCAAACATTAATATTTTGCTACCACGATCCCATTTTGGTAAACTCTGAAATTTAATTTTGGACTCTATGAAAATGATTACTTAGCTGTAGCACTCCTAGCTTCTGTAGCCAGAGGGAAACAAATAATAACAATTATTATTATTATTATATTAACATAATTATTAGTAATAACTAATGGTTAATAATAATTATAGATAAATACTATATAATAATATAGTATTACTAATAATCAATAATAATGACCTTACTCTATCTAGGATTCTAGACTGATAAGTTGTAGTTCGCTCAGTTTCCCTCATGCAAAAGCCTGCAACCAGGCACATATCCACTGAAAATGGGATTTATTTTTCTTTATGGAAGACTGAAAAATGTCTATTTGCTATTTAATTCCTGATATGTCAATGAAACCTCTGTGAATACAAATGCAATAAAGTTCACTGGATGATAGTAAGAGAGTAATTTCATCTCTACCCTTCTGCAAATCCCTTGTGCATTTAGGATAATGAGAGCAGCCTTGGAAATTTGATAGGTTGGTGTCCCCTCTTAGGGCATTTGGGTCATCTAAACTCTTTCTAAACTTGGCAGAACATAAGGAGCTCTAAAATCATCAGCTAAGGATTTTGAACTAAGCCACTCTGTGTATAGAAATAACTACAATGGAAGAATGATTTTCAGGAAATTAAAGGTAGAAACTGTTTTCTGCTGAACCACAAATATTTTAAATTATAACTAATTAATTTTCTTTTAGTTTTGGGATTACTTATTTTCAAATGCTTCTTTTGTATCCATAAATACACACATTTATTTGCTGACTTTTGTATGTATTGAAGACAACTCAAGGAAAAAGAAACTGAAATTGAGGAAAGAGAACAGAAGAAAGCTAGGCAGTAAAAATGAAACAATCTATGAAGGTACAAATATTGCATCAAGCCCACTGAAAAACAAATAACAAAAAGGAAAATCAAATAATTAGAAATTTTAATTAATAGACCTCATATATGTTGGGCAACCATTTAAGTGTTGGTTGATTTCCTTGTGCATAATTTCTCATTATTATTATTATTGTCATCATCATCATTATTATCATTATCATTATCATTTTTAATGTCAATCAGATGGAAACTATGGGCAGTACCCAGTAATTAAATATATATATGTATATGTAGAAAACAGCGTGCAAGCAGGTGGAGTGCTGAGTTCAATGTCAACCTAAGTTGTTCTAAGTATAATAACAAGTGTCAGAGAGGGGAAGAAAAGGTAACAAAGAAACAAAGACAGACTGGTGCTAATCCTCCAAATGATACTCAGTAACTTGAATGTTGGGTGCATTCACTGGTATTTGTAACTACTTCTGCAAGTCCAAGGATTGGGTGTTGGTTGTACCAGGTATAATAAATTAACTCTCTTCCCCACCCCCCGGAATGTCTCAATTCCTCAAGCAGATTTCACAATACTGTATGAATCTTCGATACTTTCATCAGAAATACTTTATTACCAGCAGTTCTTGGAACTTGGGAGAGGTTGGTGCATAGCTTAACAATGCAATATCCTTCTAACTTCCTTTGTTCTAGGAAATCAGCTGCAGCTTTTTCAGCTGTTCACTACTGAGTAAGTAGGTGATGTGAAAGGCTACTATTTCTTTTTCAGGATATAGATCATTTAAATTATGTCCAAATGGCCTTGCAGCTTTTGTCTTGGGAAGCAAGAGAGGTGAACAGCTGGGGAGAGTTCTGCTTTCTAGTTATTGTTTTTGCATTCAGAACTTTTTACTTAGATCTGGGAGAAATTCAACCCTGGAAAGTCACTTTACACAGATTTTGATTTATTATTATTATAACAAACTATTGGTTAACTAAGTTATAAGGACATAAATGGTGATTTTGTAGTTAGAACAATAAGCAACGACAGTAAAGGTCAGCATCACTGTCTTTACACAACTGTTGGTAAGTAACTTTCTTTTGAATGAGATTGTAATAGTGAGAAAGCATTTATTCATTTTTAGCACTGCCATTTTGTACACTACAATCAGACATGTAGCAAAACTATATTTTAGAAAAACGTCAAACTCTATAATTTAGGTTTATGTAAGATCAAAGAATTTTTCAGAGGACAATAGCCTTTATTTCAGCTCTTAGGAGAGTTCAGACTATTTAAAACACTGTCTCACAAGCTGCACCAAGCTTATACTGGGAGCTGAATAAAGCAGTGAAATCGCAGCTGTAAATATTGCTCAACTTATCCTTGACTTGTGCCATTTCTAAACGAGATTCAGTAGAAACATCTGTCTTCTAAGATGTAAGATTCTGCTGTCTCTGAAGTCTGTTTAACAAATTCTGATTGCTTTTTCCCTAATTGCAGTAGAAAGAGTGGGACCAGATTGTTTCTATTTATATATTCAAAGGAATTGCATCTCTGAGGGTAAGATTTTAGCCATGAACATAAAGCTAAGTCCTCAGAGCCTTCCAAAAATCAGCACTGCAGTGATTAACAGCCAAATCACATAATGTAGTTTTATATTCTGACTTCTAAAACTTGAATTACATCTTTAAAAGTGAGGTTAGGGAAGCAGTCCAAGAGTGCAACTTTACCTGCATTCTCCTCTTAGGAAGCCCTGATCACACTTCCTTTTCAAATGATGTAACGCAAAAGACTATTTGCTTCCTAGAGAAATGCTTATATCCACAGCACTGAAATTGTTTAATCTCTTATATTAAAAATTAAATTCACTTTTTAATATACAATGATAACACTAGCTAAGACTAGTTATGCCAAAGCAATGACTGACTATGTGATTCTGGGTATTTCCTATAATAACAAAGCATAGTAAACTGAGGCTCCTTAAAACATCAGTAGAGTCTGTAGCATCTAGTTTATGTACTTCCTACTCTCTTTTAATTGTGTGATAAAGTCTAAGAAGTCACTTGATGGCATTTTCCCATCTATGTAAATGCTCCAACTAGTGTTTGTAAAGGACTACACAAGAACATGTGTTCTGTGGCTCAAATCTGTGCTCCGAGTGCAAATGCTAGGCATGTACAGTCAAAAAGTTAACTGCTGTGTAAAGATACAATAATTGCTTCTTTGGACATATGATACTTTTGAAATGCATCTTCTGATATAGTTGAAATACTCATCTATATATCACAAATAATTCTGATGAATAGTTTATTTTCCTTTATTTGTCCTTTTAAGACTACAGAATTTTTGTTAGTGATTTAAAAAAAATAAAAATAAAAAAATAAGCAAATACTCCACCATGACTTGGAGAAACTGAGTGAGCACATTCACATTGTCATTGGGAAGATAAGACAGGAAAGACTTCCTTATTGTTACATGAGTAATCAAAGTGTAAAATTCAAGAATGCTACAGGACATCGAATTTCAGCTCTGCAGAAATGAGAGTGCAAAACATTCTTGGTCTGTAGTGGAATGGATGGATACCTGAGCAAACAGAATTGGGCCTGTTCCCAAAACTGTGCAACTGCCAATTTTTTTGCTAGATATCTACTGTTAGATACTCTGCTGTGAAATTAGGGAAATGAAAATTGAAATGCTCTGAAATGGCATTCTGTGTCAGAAACATTTTCCTACAAAAGTTTCACCAAAGTTGGTGTGTTGCAATGGTTGTGCTTTGATGAACTGTGCTTCTTTTCTGTCTTTGACAGAAAATTCTTCATAAATTCATAAATGTGTGGTTTTTTTGTTGGTTTTTTTTTTCAACTTCGTTTTTGGAGTTCAAAACTTTAAAGCTGCCTATCTACACACTATTTTCTTTCACAAAGTACTGCCCACAGCATACAGTAGTCTATTACACATTTGTCTCTTGACTTTATAAAACCGGATGTTTCTAATTGACTGCAGAATTTCACAACTTTCTATTTACTGATGCAAGGATATATAAAAAATAGTGCATTATTTGTCATGCCCAAGAGCCAGGCTACAGAAGAACAAAATAACCAGCATGTGCAGCCAAAATGAAGGTGTCTCAAATAGACTTGAAATGGCAACACAAGGGTAAATTATTTCTAGCTTGGTGGGCCCATGATGCCTCAGGCTATCACCAAGAGATGTGACATTTAAGTTGGATAGAGATCAAGGGGTAGACTTAACTATGGACACTATTGCACAGGTTATCCATGACTGTGACACATGCACCATAATTAAACAAGACATGATAAAATCTCTCAGGGAGGAAGGGCGATGGCAAAAGTATAACTATGGAGAGATATGGCAGTTTGATTATATCACCTTGCCACAAACCCAGGATGGTAAGCATTATGTGGGTAGCTTGAAAAATATCCTGTACCCTGTGCTACCACCCAAAAGATCAAATTAGATTTCAAGAAACAAGTCCTGTGGTGACATGGCACCCCAGAAAGGGCTGAGTCAGATAATGGGACTCATTTCAAAAATTCTCTTGTAAATATTTGGGCCAAAGATCATCGAACAATAAAATGGGTTGTTTAAAACTATGTTGAAAGCAATGGGTGTGGAACATTTAAGCACTGAGAGAAACATTTGGGAGAAGTCACCTGGTTGGTCAATGCTATCTACCTATCTATCGGTCAAGATGGTCCTACCGAATCCAGCTCCCTACATACTATAGAGAGAGATAAGGTCCTGTAATACATGTAAAGAGCACGTTGGAGAAAGCAGTTTGGGTTTTACCAGCAAGTCATGAGACTGTCTCTTTTACTGCTAGTCTCTGCAGTGTGTGCTCCTTGGCTGTCTCCCCTTAAGCATTAGAGTGAGGCCTATTGTTTTGACACTCTTGCTCCCATTTATTTGTTTTATTAGCTTCATCCCCAATTAATTTGTATTTCTGCTATTAATTAGTAAATTAACTTTCTTACTCAGATCATTGCCACTGTTTTTGTTTGTTTGTTTGCTTTTTCCCCCTCTTTGTTCCCTTTCTGCTTATGACTCCCCAACTCCACCTTCCCCCTTTTGGGGCTTGTTGGACCATTGTCCCCTGTCGTGGACACAAACAGATCTGGAGATAACACCCTGACATCATCTTAACAATGCAAGTTTCTGATTTTTAACATGAACATTTCGAAAGCAACCTCACACTCCACAATGTTTGATTGTTTGTTTGTTTGTTTCCTGATTCTTAACTATTACTGAGAGAAATATCTTTGGTTTGGATTACCTGCAATGTTAAAACAAGATGAGATCCTAGAGTGAAACCCTTCTTGAAAACTAAGTTTTCACTCCACTTCTGTGTGTGGTTGTGTAAGAAGTTGTACGGGATAGATCTTAAATGGAAAATGCTTGTAGACTTGAGATGAACAGCATTAGAAAAAGTTTCCTTTCATACATTTACTAAGCTTGTCACGGAGGCTTTTTAAAAGAAATGGCATCTGGATCTACTTAAAAGCTAAAAAATCAGAATCAACTAGAAAAATTAAACATTTGTGAAATGTGAACTCTGTTGTTATCTCTCATCATATGTCAAGATAATAGAAATGAAAATAAAGGCTATATTGTTTTTCATTACATTTGTGAGAGGATGCATTTGCATAAGCTCTTCTTGCTATGGTATCAGCTACAACATGCAGACAAATTTTCGAATAGAGATCTCAGAGATGGTAAGTAGTAAAAAATAACTTTCACGGCCAATGTTATCTTACCATAAAAAATCCAACACATTCTCTTTATAGTTGCAAACTGACATTTGATTTAATAATGGGATTATAACTGCAATAATGGGGTCAGGTCACGTGAGCCCAGTCTCTAGTACATTACTCTAGTTCATGGTGTGTTTTGGCATGAGCTTTACGTGTTCATGTGCCACAAAGAGAAACGTTAATTTTCTTTGTTAGGTCACACTGAGGCAGTATGAATTAAACTTTAAAATTCTGAATTACCCAAGCCTCACAGAGACTGTGAATTTTCTTGGAACTCTCAGACAGGTTCTTGTGCTTCCTACTCTGAGATTTTTACCCAAGGCATCTTAGTTGTTTGTTGACCGTGCAATAAGGATTACATTGCAATTGTTCTATGAAATTTTGAAGTGCTGCTGCCTTACAGAACAACATTGCATTTAAAAAAACCATCAAGCTGCTGTGTCTAATAAAAAAGCAAACAAACTACAGAGGTGCTGATGAGCAATACTAACAGAGTAACTGTTCTCCCACTACATGTCATATTAAAAATGAAACCACGTTACACTCATTTATCAGTTTTTATTGTTGCATGTCACAAAAGCATGAATGTAATGACATATTTACACTGAAAAATAGAAATAGCCAGTTAATAATTAATGATGGGAATACATTTGATTCAATAAATGCCGGTTAGAAATTACATGAATATGCATCAGTAAATTACCAGGAGAAAAAAAAACAACAAGCAAATAGATTTTAAATTAGTGCTGCAGAATGTAGAACTGCATGCTAAATGGACAGCACATTGGTACCTGTATTGTTGTAACCCTCTAACAAATGATTTAAGCAAAATACCATCTCCTGCTTCTTCAAATAGCAGAAATACTGACAGACATCCACGATATTTGTGTGGGTTTCACATTCAGCGGGAAAGCACTTTAAGATTCTTCTGCTAAACTCAATGTTTTCTGGCATTTCCTTCTGCCTGCTGTCTCACAGTACCCTATGCCCACCATTATAAAGCCACAACAGTTTGTGGTTGTCACTGAAATAGATTCCATGTCTGAGTAGCAGACTGCAATTTCCAACCCACCTAATGCAATTTATTGAGTTTGGCCTCATTTCGTTCTTCAATTAGAGCAAAAAAGTAAAAGTTCATGTCTCCAAAGACTGAAAAGCATGTTAGCTTTAACATGTAAAGAGTGTCTAACTTTTATTGTTTGCAATGGTTTTGTGCTTGTCTTTTGCAGGTACTTTGTACCCTTCTCTATAAGAAGATGGAGAGTGTTCTAAGAATTCTTTCCGGAGCAGGTACTTGGACCTAATAATTTACCTCAACTGTGTGTGAGTCATACTGCAGGATGCTGCAGGAGATTCAATTTAACGCAATATGTCTATCTCCTAAAATTCCATTTTTATGTTCCTCCACATATATCTCTATTTGTTTAAGGTATTATTCCTTATTATTCTAAGGTTTTCCTTTGCTCATCACAGTAGTATTTAAAATCTTGCAAAAGTGCACCCAGCAGCTTATACAATTAAAATTAGTACTGTTGAGCTGAAGATTTGAAACTTGCTTTTAGTTATTCACAGCCAGTGATATGTATAGCACTACTTAATATAGTTCCTCCACATGAAAGTTTGGGCTAGGATACCCAAGTACTTTGCTTAAGTACTTCGGGCTTAAGATACCATGTACTATGAGTCTCACTCTTATATCTGACAAGACTTTGGATTCTTCAAGTTGCCATTGTATTGATATTCTAATGGCCTTC
This sequence comes from Excalfactoria chinensis, assembly GCF_039878825.1. Lineage (NCBI taxonomy): Eukaryota > Metazoa > Chordata > Aves > Galliformes > Phasianidae > Excalfactoria > Excalfactoria chinensis. Next base: position 41,291,560 of record NC_092826.1, read on the forward strand.
TGTACAGAAAAAAAAAATGCTAAACCAACATAAAAAACGTTAATGAAAATGAAATATGAGAGAAGCACGGCAAATTCTAATTTAATATGAGATAGTAACAAGACAGAAAGAAATAGTATATTTGTACATTTTTGCTTCATGAAATTAAGTTCATGTTTATACGGGCCCTGTATATCTGCATCTGAAGCTCCAGATTTAAACTATGTCTGTATAAAATGGCTCAGTGTTGTATTTTATACTCTGCTCAATGAAACAAATGACATAAATCAAGTTGCTCAGCTGCTATAGGCATTTCAGACAAAATGAATCACTCAGTCTGTCCATCTATCTGACATGCATTGCAACAACATTCATCGAATTATGGCTTGTATCATAACTAGTGTAGCCAGAGCCAGTTGTCCCTCTCTACTTAACACTGGTGAAGTTGTATCACTCCCTACAGCCCCCTGAAAGGAGGTTGTGGTGAGGTAGGGCATCAACCTCTTCTCACAGGAAACTGATGAGAGGGAATGGCCTCAAGTTGTGCCAGGGGACATTCCAGTTGGATGTTAAATTTCTCCTAAGAGCAGTGAGGCAGGGGAAAAGGCTGCCCAAGGAGGTGCTGCAGTCACCATCTCTGGAGGTGTTCAAGAGCCGTGTGGATATGGCACTGAAGGATGTGGTCAGTGGGCACGGTGGGGATGGGCTGATGGTTGGACTAGGGGATCTTAGTGGTCTTTTCCAGCCTTAATGATTCAGTGATTGTACTATTAGTCACAAATCTGTTCCAGGACTGGCAGAGCAGCATTCTCTCTTGGAAACAATTAATAGGAAATCTTTGCTGTTCATCAAAGCGTCAATTAGGAAACTCCTCAGTGGCCACCGGTTGTTAGCGTGTACTGCATTCTACTGTAGAAAGGTACATCTAATTTCAACATCTGTCCACACTGGGCAGCAATTCTGTGTTTCCGTTCTCCTCACCCTACGCCTGACGGGGCCGAACACCTTCCAGCAGCAGACCTGGATGCTTACGCAATCCGACCCTGCTGCTGTTCCGGCTGCCCGCCAGCGCCTTGGCACTGTCCTCCGTCAGTGGCTGCCTTGTGGGGAAGAATGGCGCTGCCCCTTGTCACCTAGCAACCCGCGGGGGCTGCTGGCTAAAGCAGGAAGAGGAATAGATCCCCGGCAAAGGGCCGGGCAGGACCCGCACAGAGGAGCGCAGCCACCACCCCGTCACCCCAACGGCTCTTCCCGCCCTGCCGTCACGTGACGCGCATAAGGACCATCACGGCCCCCGCCCGGGCGTTACAAGCGCCAGTCGGAGCGGCAGCCAATCGGGAGGGTGGGTTCACTTCTCCCTCCCCTCCCATTGGCCCGCGGTAGCAGAGGCAGCAGCAATAACACGGCGGCATCACCAGCGCTCCCCCGGCCCCCTCCGTTGGGTGCGCGCTTCCCGCCGCAGTTCTGCAGTCAGCCGCCGCAGCTCGCGCACGCTCCAACCGCCGCAGTAGCTGGGGCTCGGCGGGGCGGGGCCGAGCGGCTGCAGGGGCCGGGCGCGGAGGTGCCTGTCCGCCGGCAGCAGGGATGCTGCTGCCGCCGCCGCCTGCGAAGAGAGAGCGGGCGCCCAGCGGCGGAAGCGGCCCCCGAGCCCCGCGGCAGCGCTAGGGGACCCTTCCCGCTCAGGCCGCCGCCTGCTCGGCTCCGCGGGCCCCTCCGCCGGGCGGTAGCAGCGGCAGGAGCCGAGCTCAGCCCTCGCCCCCGGCCCGCCGCCGCTCCATGGGAGGAGCCCGCCGCCGCCCTGCGGGAAGCGCGGCCGCCGCGTGCCGGGATTGAGGGGAGCGGGCGGCTCTGAGACGGCGGGAGGATGCCCCTGTTCCGGAAGGTGCTGCGCGTCTCCAATCGCTCCATGCTCGCCTTCATCTTCTTCTTCTCCTTCTCTTCCTCCTGCCTCTACTTCATCTACGTGGCCCCCGGCATAGGTAAGCCCGGAGCCGGCCCGCTGGGGGGAGGGGGGGGGAGGGGAGGCGGGCCTCAAGCACCCCCGCTGCCGTGGGGGTGTGCGGGGCCGGGCGCGCTGCTGCTAACCTTGCATCTTTGTTCTGCTGCCTTCCGACGCTCTAGAAGGTTCATCTGGCGTCGCGACGTGGGTAGTGCTATTCCTGCTTCCCAGGCCAGGAAAGTGAGGTGAAAACGCTGCTCGCCGTGACGCCGTGCTGTAAGCTAACGGCAGGAGCCAGGAGTGAGCTGCAGTGTAAGCTAACGGCAGGAGCCAGGAGTGAGCTGCAGAGTTGCCTGAATGCATCTTTTAAGACAACAGTAACTGCGTGGATCAATTAAAACGTTTGTCGTTTCCTTCTGTCAGTGGGGTCTCTTCGCAGGCTGATTAACTGTTACCTTTGAAATCACTGCTGCAGTGGGGAGATGAGTGTTGTGTAAGAAATGCTGCATAACACAGCTGCAGGTCTGGGTCTTATAGGGAAACAAACAGCAGGACTGGTCAGGTGCTGTGTTCTTAGCTTACTTGTGCTGTTCCAGGGAGGGCATTAGGCTCTTCCTCACTGGATGAGTCCTTCAGAACTGGCTTGTGTTTCCTGAGATAGGAAGCACTGTGTGTGATGCTCTGTGGTGTGTCTCTTGGCTAGGCTATGCTTCCCCTTTTTCCAGAGAACACTGGTGCTTTCTCCTGTACATCTCTGGACTTGTTAGGACCTTCCTGTCTGTAAAGCTGTCTCCCTGTCATTTCTCTGTCTTCTCAGTGCTTGAAAATCCTCTCTGCAGTCATTGCTGCAAAATATACCCCCTGATCAGGTGGCTGAATCTTTGCAATGATTGTGTCCTGCTGACTGCTGTCTTCTAGCTGTTCACCTTCACTTTTGTTTCTGGTTTAATAGTGACAGGACAAGGGGAAACCGCTTTGAACTGAAGGAGAGGAGATCTAGTTAGATGGTAGGAGGAAGTTTTTTTTCACTCAAGAGGCGTTGAGGCAGTGGCACAGGTTGCCCAGAGAAGTTGCGGTGCTCCATCCTTGGAAGTGCTGAAGGCCAGGCTGGGTGGAGCCCTGGGCAGCTGAGTCGGTGGGGGACAGCCTGGAATTTTTCTTCATCACTGAAATGCTGCTTCTTCTGTAGAAGTACCTCTGCTTCTTAACTAAACAGCATCTGTGTAGTACCATATTCAGTTTCAGAGTCTTCAGTAATTTCTTTCTTGACTTCTTGCTGCTTAGCTATTGGGTTAGATGCTTGTGCAGCTTTCTTTTCACCAGAAGTGAAGTGAAATGAGCAGTTTATACCAGAAGAATTCTTGGGGTAGGTTGTTCAGGCCTAATCAATATTAAAAAAAAAAAATAAAGAACTTAAACTGTAATCTCAGATATATGTGTTACAGTCAGCCCCATCAAGTCTGGTTTTGCAATAAAGGAAATCTTCAGTAGTGGTTAGATGAGTCTGTGACATTGCAGCTCTTTCCAACTACTGTTCACTGGTGTGCTACTCTGTATAGAAGAGTATAAAGTTCAAAATCCTGCCATCCTGCACTGGTCTTATTGGGGAAGTGAATATATAAAGTGTTGAAGGGAAGGGCAGTAGGGAAGTTTTATACCAGTAATCCAAATCTGCCAGATTGCAGGTGTGATGATGATTTCCCAAGGATTTGCTCCCGGAAATGTTACTGTGTACAGTGGAGAGAAAGAAGATAGACTGCTATCTTAAAACTGGCAGCCATCCTAGCAGTATTCTTGGATGTATATCTAAATAGGAACAAAGGAAGATCTGAAGGAAAGAAGAAGTTTAGGCAGGTGATTCATGTAATAATTGCATGTGGTATGCATGTGCTATTTTCAAATTGTGGTACATGCATTTTCCCTTCCACTGTGTGCACTGGGATAAGTTTATCTAAATCAAAGTTGGTTGTGCACGAGGAGGTGAAGAGTGTCAAAGATTGCTTACTGAAGTTCAGCCAGCAGCATTTTATGAATACGTAACTATGAATTAAAAATTGTAAGACTTAAAGCAATAATGATATCTATAGAACTTTATTCTGTAGTTATAACTCGTTGTGATCTGTCACAATCCCTGTATGCAGATGTGTTCTAGTGAACATATTCTTGGTTCGTCAGAACACTTTCTCCCTCAAGATCCAGGACATGGCAGAAGGGAAGACAGAAGTGCTTCCTCTTCCTGATGGAGATGGGAATTGAAAAGAGGGAGAAGTTGATTTCTCAGATGTGTGAGAAGAGTATGTTTATTAGGTAGCAGTGTGGCTTCCTGAAATGACAACAACTGAATGAGAATTTAGTTTTTACTGGTCTAAGGGAATGGAATTTCCTTCTTGCATGTAATTTATGGCTTATCAAAAAGAGAAGATGTCCACACAAGGAATTCCTTAGCACTGGGAGAGTTTCTGAAGAGCTTATTGTCACTTTCTTCTGAATGATAATGAAAGAGGAAAAAGTGTCTTATTTTTGCTTTTCCTTTTAAATTGGTTGGGTGTTTTAAAGCAAAGACTAGAGAGATAGGACAGTAAGGCAAAATAAATGGTAGTCAACAATTTAAATGTTTGTAAAGTAGGTTTTTTGTTTAAGTTTAGAAATAACACTGTGTACTATTATCATGTATTTGATGAAAGCAAGTAACAGGCACCACTACTCCAGGAAGACCACTTCATTTTCTCCTCCTTCTTGGGTTCTTAAAATGGAAGTTGCTTATTTTGGGTTAATAAATGAAGGTGGCACATGATTCTGAAACGTCACTGGAAGTTCCAAATGCATCAATATTTACCACAAATATGTCCTGCACATAGAGAATGAGGAAGCTAGCAGGGCTGGAATCTTTGGCAGGAATATCTTATGCAGTGTTGCTGATAACAGAACTGATGACAGCAAGTTTGAATAGTTAATGTCTGGTGCTGACAGCTATTCAAAACACAGTTAGTTTTGCGTTTACATTGTGGAATATCTCCAAGATGAGGAGAATCAGACAATGATGAAGGGATGTGGTGAACAGGAAAGAACATTTGCTGATTTTGTTTTACTGCCAAGCCAGTCTGAGAGTTGCCGGAGAGTTTTATTTTTTGTACTTTACTTTTCAACTTTTCTATCAGCATCAAAGCTGAAATCTCTTGTACTGTAACTGGTTTTATACAGCAATCTCACCACTTTATTTTATATCAACAGGTTCATTTGTTTGCTTTTTTCTGAATTCAGCAGGGTACTTCTAGCAGTATCTTATGACTCTCGGTAGTCAACTGCAGTGTACCTTGGCCAGCTTGGATGTAATGATGTTATAGTACCTGTGGGAACTGGGTGTGGAGCAGTGCAGGGATTGTGGAAGGTATAGTCTGCTTTTGACCTTGGTGATCAGAAAGCCTGAACAGTGGAATGAGACTGTTGAGGAAAAACACAGTTACTATTAACTTCCTCTGTCATTTCTAACCAAGGAGCAGCTTCCTAGCTCAGCAGAACTTTGAAACACCTCCATTGTTTTCAGCTGACAAGTTGATATATTAAATCTTTTACTCCTTCCCCTTTACAATATTAGGAAATAATTTTGCTAGTAGAAAAAGACTATACAGTCCTTTTCAGCTTGTGCAGAAATGGATGGAAGAACCAAAAATGTGATCGGCAAGATAAATATTTGCTGGTGAATGGTTCCAGTTGCTGAACCCATAGATATGGATACAGCCTCCGTGTTCCTGGTATCTCTGTCTTTTGTAATGTTTCTGAAGACTTGCTGTTTGATCACAGAATAACTTAGGTTGGCGAGGACCTGTCAAAGTTATCTGATCCAACCTCCAGCTGCAAGCAGATCATACAAGATCAGATTGCTCATGGCCATGTCGGGTTGAGTTTCAGATACCTCTGGGAAAGGAGATTCAGTGCTTCCTTTGGACAACCTGTTCCAGTGTTTGACAACTCTGAGAAAATTGGAATGTTATTGCAATTTTCTCTCTTTTTATCTTGTGTCCATTGCCTTGTGTATTCCTTTTCTATCTAGCTTTCATATGTGTTCACTTCCATTTTTTTCTTTTGTTTTCACTGTGTGACTGAAGACACCAGAGGTGCATTTTCCTCGTAGCCATTTCCAGTTAGCACTGAAAGACTCATTTCTTTCAGTTTCTGTTTCTGTATTACCTGCTCCATCATGGAGATTTTCCTCTGGGCTTGCTTTGGTATGTTAAAACCTTTATTTTACTGGAACCCCTGTATTAGTTGTAGTGTGCTAATATGGTCTCATAAGTTGCTGTACAGAGGAGAATCAGTACTGTTGACCTGAAGTCTATGCTGTTGCTAATGCAATGGCAGTGTGCTGTTGGTTATGTCACAGTGATTTTAGGTTCAATTGCTATCAAAGGCCTTAGTTGGAGGAAATTGTTTTGGAATTAGCTACTGCATTATTTAACTTGCTATATCATCAGCTAATTGTCTGGTGATGGAGAACAGAGCATCCTGAGGTGGAAGGGAGCTTCATTGAATCCAGCTCCATAAAGAGCGTGTTAGAAGTGGAGACTTTTGACCAATATGATTGCCTTTTTTACTGGTTCTGCTTAGTAGATAACTGATGTTTATTCAGTCCTGAGACTTGGAGCCAAAGGACTCATCTGTTAGGCGTATTCTTTGTGACAGCAACTATACAGACATTGTCTGGAGTACTGAAAAAACACCACCAATGTAAACAATTCTGAAACTTCTCTGTGGTATCTGGTAAAGACACACCCATCTGTGTCATATGAATGATCTCTGTTAACCTCCAGGAATAGCAGTTGTTGGTGGTATTGTTTTACAGATTAAGGTGATCTGTGCCTTTCTAATATGCTTTTCTTATGAGGGTGTGTATGTATATGCAAACTCAAAAGCAGTCTCACCACACCAATGAAAGAAGTGTTCATTTATTATTAAATTACAAGCAGTGAAAATTCATCTTAAATGTTCAGCAGTAAATCAGACCTAAAATAGGTTTCAAGGCCTACTCTTTTTCTTGATTGTTAGGTGTATTTTAAACTTCTAATTAACAACAAATAGTGATATGACAAGGGGGAATGGTTTTAAACTGAGACTGAGGAAGTTTTTCACACAGAGGGTGGTGAATGCACCGGTTTGGTTATCTTTACTGCAATATTATTTATTACAAATGTTTTAAAGTCCTTGTGCTGCAGCATGTAAAATATTCCCAGCACCTAAATTCTTGACTCTAGAAGCCATTTCAAGCTGAGTTATATTTGCTATATATTTAGTGTGGTCTTTAGAATTTAATCTGAACACTTTCAAGTTTAACACCTGATTGATTTGCCATTCATGAAGTCTGCCAGTAGTGTATTTATATTTCTCATGTTGCTTAGAATAATATGGTATAACCTTCAGATGAGAAGAGGTCTGCCTGAGACTTGTTCTAGAAATGTCCCTGTGAGATTATTTCCCATTTACAGTTATTAGCTGACTTCTCTCTATTAACCCGTTTGAATGCACGTCAATTTTTATGAAGCAGGTTGACTGTGCTTTTCAGAAGTCTTATGAAAGCAGGTGTTGAATATCAGATGTATAACTTTAGAGGAAATGGTCACTGGCAAGAACTACCTTCCTTACAAGCAGTGTTTATTGCATTTTAACTTTGCAGTGTCTCTGGATTTTCTATCGGGTATCCCCACTCTGAGCTTCTCAGTATGCTGGATCTTGTTGTGTTTTTTGAATCAATGTTTTGTGTTGGAAGGGCCCTTTGAGATCATCCAGTTCCAACCCCCCGCTATAGGCAGGGACACCTTCCCTTTAGACCAGGTTGCTCAAAGCCCCATCCAGCCTGGCCTTGAATGCTTCCAGGGAGGGTGGCATCAGCAGCCTCTGTGTGTAACCTGCTCCCATGTCTCACCACCCTTACACAAATATTTGGCCCTTACTTTTCTTGCCAAGTCCTGTGGAATTGTTATGTAAGACATTTCCCTTTTGTTTTTTTCTTTTCAATTTTAATGATAAAAGCTGTATTTCTAAATGAAATTTATGATCTCCATGTGTTTTTTTTTTTCTTCTTTGGCATCTTAAAAATCCCAGTTTGTAATCTCATTAATGTTTTTCTGACTTTTTTTTGCTGAAATAATCAGTTCTATCTTCCTCCTCCTGTTCTTCAGAATATTAGTCAGTGCTCTACTTTCAACTTAAACTGTTCTGCTGTATTCTGTAATATCTTGATTGTTTCTAAGTGTGTAGCATGTTGTTTTGGCTTTTTGGTGCACGTCTGCAGAACAATAAATTACAAAGCTTTGATCTGGAAATAATTACTCTTTTTCTATGACGAGGGTTGATTAACTTATGTAGCATTGTGAAAAGTGCTTTAACTTTCAGTGTAGTGCTAGAAGAAGCTTGATTTCCTAATGGAGAATGATCTGAGAACGGTACTTTTTTTGCTTTAATAATAGTTTTGGTAGTTGTCAAGTGAATATTTAAATAATAAGAAACTGCCTGATGTAAAGGGAAAAAAATGATGCGTCTTTCAGGTATGAGCTTATGCTCACTCTGCAGTTGGATTAGGTAGAGCATTTAGTATAGTACTTATTCCAGGATGTCCTACATGGGCCTGTTGTTTGGTTTCTGAACTGCACTTCTCAGAACTGTGTACATTGTGTGACAGTATGGGTTCTACACACTGAGTTTGGAGAGTTGTATTTCTGACTTGCTGTGGGCCACATATATAAAATAAGGAGAATATGAAGAAAATTGATTGTGAGTGGTTACTTGAAAGTTTCTGGTTTGTTCATTGCCTCGCAGTGTGGCAGACATGCTGATTGGTGCAAATGCAGAAAAAATAACAGTGGAAGGAAATCTTCATGACAGCAAAGGCAGCGTTTCTGGAAGATGACCCTTGTTGTTTCAGGGAGATGACCCTTGTTGAATTACCACTGGCAACTGAAAAGAGGATTCCTGTGGAAAGTTGTCAGACTGTAACCCTGACTATTCTGCTCTGTCTTATTTCCTTAACACACTAGGAGGATGGATGTATTTTTCTGTTATACTTCAGTCTGTTGCGTATTATCTTAAATGCTTTGTTGCTGTCACTGTTGGGTAGTATGAGGTGTAACCTGTGCCTCTTTTTCACAGAGTTTTGCTGAGAAACCTCTGCTAGTAGACCAGCTAAGTTTATAGGACTGAGGTTTCATAAGATGCTTTTAGCTTTTGAGGTAATTAATTGGTAACTCATGCATCCACTCTTGCTTGAGAGGCTGTTGAATGACAATAGAATATGAACTTGATCAGGCAGTGGCAAGATGCAATGTCCTTTCAGTTTGGAGGCTGGCTACTGCTTTATTTTGTTTCCCCGCTCTGTCCTCCTGTGCATCTTTAAAGAGATGAGCATAAGAAAGAGACAGCCGGGATATTATGTTAAGATAAGGTGTTGTGGTTTATTGCAGACTGTCTATGCAATTCAGGAGGACTAACTATGAAAGGTACATCGACACAGAACTTTATTCCTCAACAGAAGAGCCTCTTTTTATTGGAGGGCTTCAGGGAGGGGTTAAACTGTGGAAGATTTGAGTATGATTGTGGATTCTGTAGTAGCAACTGAGCCCTGCCTACCTTTCTTGTGAGGAATTCTTTGGTACAACACACAACTGCTGGAGTGTTTGTAATCTTTGTAACTAATTTTTGGCTATGATCCCACATAGCTGGCATGAAGAGTGTAAAAAGTGCAAAGAAGGGAAGTTGTTGCATTATGTTTATGTATTTGGGTAGAAATGAATGATGGTTTGTCAAGCAAATGAATGAGGAATGTGAGGTGTTGAACTGGGCTTCCATGATATATTGATTTAGACGTGACAAGGCTCGATCTTCCTCTTAGCAAGAGCAATTTAGGCCAAGGCTGACAACAGGCTTTGCCTGATTGTTTTTGGGATTCTGACAGTATTTTCAAGATGCCTACTTCATATAGAAATGTCTTATCTAGCTTTGTCTGTCACAAATGTCTGGTGTGTTTATTTTCATTTTCCTCCTTTTCCTCAAGAGAAGCAAATTTCCCTCAAAAAAAGAGAGCTTGTAGATGCTTTGGCAGAAAATCTGTTCAATCAGGGTTTGTATTTGCATTCTTACTTGGATTAGAATAAAGTTTCCCATAGGAATTGAAGGCAGTTATTACCCTCTTGTCTTTCCTGTGTACTTGTTTCAAGGTCTTCATCTTAGTTCTGTACTTAACATTTAGCATCAGGTTACTAAAACTACAATGGTAGCATGTTGGAGTAGATTGTTTTAAAATATTCTTTCTTATGACTCCTGGATTAAATCTTTCAGCCATAGTAGAAGCAGTTCTGGAGAGTAAGTTTGCTGCCCTATGCAGTGTCCACAGTCTCCATTCCTGTTTACTATGTATTTGTGTAACAGCTGAAGTGTTTCCACTCAATGTGGTTTGGTAGCAGCAAGAAAAAAATTCCCAAGGCTGGTAAATGCGAAAGAAGAAAAAGCATTAAGCTTTCCCATCAAGTAAGGTGAGATGATACCTCCAGTATCAGACCAAGCTTGTTTTTTGTTGCAGTTTTGCTTTAGTGGCTGTAGGATTTTAACCTAAGTTAACAATCCCAGTAGTTGAGTAATTTTTACATATATGAATTCTCATGTGTCAAAACAGCTAGTTGTCTTGGTCAAGAGTTGGGGAATTATGCTCCATGCACAGCACATGAAATGTGCTGCTAAGTAGTAGTTTCTTTTGTTGTTAATGAGGAGTTTTCTGAATGCTGATAAAATTCCCCATCGGTTCTTTAAATAAAACCAAAAACATTACTTTACAAATATTATTTCTTGAAAGGTAGTGGAGGTATTTAGATCTCTGTGGATGTTGGTTAGTGTCATTTGCTAATGTGGTAGAGTTGGTCATCATATTTTCCTTTGGAAATGCTCTTCTGCCCTTTATAAGAAGATCTCCTTTATTGTGCTGTGAGAAGTCTTCATCTGATTCAGTTACACTATTCACTTCAAAAGTAATGACTTGCATTTATTTCCATGGAAACTACAACAAATATTAAGTGCATAGTCACTATTTGATAGGGCAGATTTTCAGCTACAGAACAGTACTTTTCAATACAACTGCTACCATTTATCCAGTTCACATGGGTGAACTCTTCATTTCATGTGACAGCTGTGCATGGCAATCTGGAACGTGGCTTGTCTTTGTTGCTGTTGGTGCTACTGAAACTTACCACCTCACTGTACTCACATCTACTGTTTGGTTTCCATAAAAGTTCAGCAAACACCCACTGATGTTCATCAATGCTATTTTTTCCACTTGAAGGTATTCAGTCCCACACCTTGCCTTCATAAACACTTCCATGTCAGATGTGACATTCTGTCAGAGTGCCCCTCTGCTACAATCTGTCACATGGCAACAGAATGTAACCGAGTGTTATTGGTGGGAAGGTTCAGCCTCTACTGCCATACCACCAACATCCACCTCTGGCACCGTGAGCACTTGTGTTTGTGTCATGCCATTGGTGCCAGGTTATTTGTCTAGTATGTTATTTTCTCCAAAATCTCAGAGCATTTTTTTGGTTGCAGTGGATCACTAGTTCCAGCAAGCCAAATATCTGCTGGATGAATGGGTGCTTCAAATAGTTGAGATGCCTGAAGTTTAAATAGTTGAGTAGATGATCTTGTGATCCTTGTTGCTCCCAAGATTAGGAATCATTCTTCAAAGTGTTTTCTTTTATATTATTTTTCTGAGCTCTTTGAGTCCTGGATACATGTTTGCTTACTCAGATATAAATACAACCCCTTTTCCAACTTACTTGCTTTCTGTTTAGGACTGACAATTATATTGAGGTCAGATTTGGGGCTTTGAATGTAAAGCTGAGACAAACTAATATTTCCTATTGTTGCTATGAGTGAGTGTCATAGTTACTTTGAATGCTGATTTATTCATGCTTAATGCCTAAAATAAATAGTTTATATCTAATTATCAACCATTAATTTTTTATGATTGTCAGTGATTTATAACAATTCTACGATGAGACAGCTGTTAGGAGTGAATGAATAGCAGTACATTTTGGTTGAAAGTTGTGTTAACTAATGATTTTAAAAGGGGGATAGTTCTGTGGGACTGAAGAATTTATAGATTTTTTTTTTTGTCCTATATTTTTATGCTGTATGTATTAATGTGTACCCTGTATTTTTTGAGATGGATGGGTGTGTGTCTGCACATGAAAACCAAGTTCATTTGATTCCTTGAGCTGTTAATTGCTTTTTGTAAGCTAAAGTGAAAAGAGTCATATGAAACACATACTGACTTTCTATAATTTCATCTTTTAAATAGGCCTCTCAGTGAATTTATTTTGTTCTTGTTTTACTGCTGTTAAATTTTACTTTTTGTGGACCTTTGTTGTGGATTATTAGTATTCACTAACTATGAATTCAGACCTAGTAGCAATTAACTAGAGCGTGTTAAAAGTGGTTGTTAGAAGAATTTTGAAATAACTTTACTTCAATTGAAACCAAAATTGCTTTTTGTTTTATCAGCAAATACATATCTCTTCATGGTGCAAGCTCGTGGTATAATGCTGAGGGAGAATGTGAAAACAATAGGACACATGATCAGATTGTATACTAACAAGAACACAACACTGAATGGAACAGGTGAGGGTATTTCTTACTTAATTTCATTTGTAAAAGAGCTTTTTGGGGTGAGTGGGGGGGAGGGTGGGGCCTACGCAAGCAAACCTTGATGGTCATAGCTTGATTGTGAAAACCTAGAACCACATCCAACTCTTCTGTGACTGTAGAGAAAGTGGAAGAGTTAATGTTTATCAGTTAAACAGGGAAAACGTCATAGCTGTAATGCAGATATTTTAAATGAATTACTGTTATTGCGGTAGAATTTTTTTTTTTAATCATGTTGCAAGGAACTTTGTATTTACAAAGTCAGTGTTGTAAACTGTGTGATAATATGATACAGAATCACTGGATAGCTTACATTTTTCCACAAATATTTCTTCTTTTTAAGATTATCCTGAAGGAAACAGTTCAAGTGACTGTGTTGCCCAAACAACAATGTATCTTCCAGAAAACTTCACTTATTCTCCTTACCAGGCTTGTCCCGAGAAACTGCCTTACATGAGTAAGTCTAAACTGTTCTTAATGCTTAGGTAGTCAGCTGGATTGTATTTAAAATATAGTGTAATTATTTTAATGCAAAAAAATAATAAAATTTAATGCTAAATATTTTAGTTATCCTACTTGGGGATGTAATAAAGCTTGAACAGCACGAAATATAAATAATCAGAGAAATAACATGATGCTTATATGCATTTTTATATCAATATAAACATTATAAGTATTTCTAATGAAACTTTCAAAGAATCTGATAGTTGAATTCTGCTGATTTAGTTTATTCAAAACTTTATTGGTTTCTGCTAAATTGTTGCCTTTGAGTTAGTTTGCTGTCCAGAAGTGGAGACATTAAGGCATATCAGATATTGATGTTTCAGCCTGATTCTGCCAGGTAGCCTTGATCATTAACATGAATTTGTTTGCACTGATTTGTATTTACAATGGCCAGAATAGGGACTTGCATTCTATTTGTCCATTCTTCTCAACCTTATTGGCTGTACATAATTCTAGCAGAATTTATCTATAGGTTGTCTTGTTACTATTCTCTTTTCCATTTTTTTTATATATTTAACATACTCTTTATTTATACTTAGCCTGTCCTGCTGAATTTAATAAAAAAGCATGATTTTGACAGAAAGTAATTCACTGGATAAGTTACTTTTCAGCACAAAGATATGTATTTCATCATTTGCTTGTTATGAATAGTCCTGAGTCAGTCAGAAAACAGCTTCTTGAATCATGTATATTTCAGCCTGCTTGATAGTCTAAGGCTGTTACAGAAATCAGCTGCATTTCTTCACATGACTGAATTCAATTTTCAAAGTTTTTATTCCTGGAATGAGTATGGTAAAATCCCATTTTGTCCCAAGTACATAAGCTCTAGAAATGAGAGCAAGTAGTACCTTCTGTGTGACTCAGTCTTTTAGGTTACAACACACTGGTTGAACACTGCTGCGCTAGTTCATAACTGGAGTAATGAATCTCTGCTTCAGGGTAGAAGAAGTGTGAAAGAGTATTTTATCAGGATAATTTTAATGCTGACTTTAGAGGTAAATGAAAAGCAGACCAGTTGTTTCTGTTACATGAAATAAAACACTCGTATTAAGGCCATCTCAACTTTTTAATAGTTCAGAAAAGTCACTGCAAGTCTAAGAACTGTCTCCTAGTGAGCTGTAGGGCATATCTGGATATTTAGTATGATTGCCTTGGTATGCTGGGGTTAAATATACCTTAACAATTTTATTAGATATCAGAAAAATCTGTTAGTATTTAAAAATTAATCTTGAGAGGAGGTAATTCTCCAGAATGGTACATTCTAATGTTTCATCAAGTTAATAGTCAAGCTTTCTCATACATTCTTCCTGTGTTTACTCCCATCCAGTCCCTGCAGTAAGCAGTTGGATTTCTCCTCGTCGTTCTCCTTGATGCCTGGAGAAGAGTTTAGCATCTGTATACCAAATGATTAGGTTTTGGAAAAGAATTAAAGTTTGTCAGTCTCCTCCTTTTTAGATAAACCGATTATTTCAGCTTTTCTAGAATACGTAGTTTTGACCTTTTGTTATTTTTGATTTTGTAATGTAGACTTTCTTTTATTTGATTTCCTTTTTAAGTGTCATTCCCAGCTAAAACCCTGACAGGACTAGAGAAAAAAACCAGACAAGTAATGACCTTGTCTTTAATGTAACAGCTGTTCCAGAATTACATTTCCCATTTTCGTACAATTACATTACAGTTTCTCTTATTATAGCGGAATCCATTATAGACTGTCAAAATCTCTTTATACATACTGTATCGTGGCCAAGTATTTCCCGTTTTGTGTGTGTATGCTTAATTGTGGGTACCTCATCCCTGAAGTTCAACGCCAAGTTATATGGGACTTTGGGTGATGTGATCTGATGGTAGGAGGGTTGGGAATGAGGTAATCCTTAAGGTCCCATTGCTAGTTGCCTGTAATATACTTTGTAGAGTTAGAACTGTCATCATAATTGAAATTAATATTTTTTTCCTCTCTATAGGAGGCCTTATTGATGTAAATATGAGTGAAATGAGTTTTGATGAAATTCAGCAACTGTTCTCAAAAGACTTAGACATTAAACCAGGAGGACACTGGAAACCCAAAGACTGTAAGCCACGATGGAAGGTGAGGGGTTTCTCTGCTTTTTTCTCCAGTTTGCATTCAATTGCAAGTACTCAGTCTTATGCCACATTTTTACATGTGCTATTTTAAAGTGTGTGTATTGTGCTCAAAGGGACTAAAAGCTTGTTGAAAACATGGAGTATTATGAGCTGTAATTAAACACTTTTTTACGTAGACATAAACTATTCAATGCATATGTAACTTAAATTGAAAAATACATTAAACTTTTACTTTTCAATTGATTGAGCAAAATTCGTACTGTCTTTCTTAATGGAAATGACGTGTTTTAGAATACTGAGCCTATTTATATGTACAGTGGTAAAATAGTTCATCTGAAATAAAACATTATAATTAAAAAAATATTGACTTAAAAGTTGTATATAAATTTTTGAAGGTGGCGATCATCATTCCTTTTCGTAATCGTCACGAGCATCTTCCAATTTTCTTCCGGCATCTGATACCGATGTTGCAGAAGCAGCGTCTGGAATTTGCCTTCTATGTTGTTGAACAGGTAACAATATTTTCTTGAAAAATGAATCTTCAGGATTCCCTACTATAGGAGATCTGACAATTTTACCGAGGTTTGGATGAATCTAGAATTTGAGAACTTATATGCTTGATGTTATGCTCGCTCTGGGCAACCTAATCTCACTTTGGATGTCCCTGTTCATTGCAGAAGAGCTGGAATAGATGACCTTTACAGATCCATTCCATTTCTAAGGATTCTATGTTTTAATTCTTTAAGTGAAAAGGCGGTGTTCGACTTAGTCCTAAGGATTAGCCAGTGTTGCGTTTCTTATGTTTTTTCCCAAGTACAGGCTAGTATTCTGTGAGTGATAACATAACACAGCTGCTGGGGTCCATAGTCTTTTTGAGTTTTCAAGATTAAAACAAAACAACAATAAAACCAAAAAGACAAAACAAAAAAAATATGTACCCACATTTATTTTTTTTATCGTGAAGGGATTGAAAATGGCCATTTGCAGACGGCCAATTTATAGTACGTACTTAATGAAATCCATTCAAAGGCAATAGCTTTAATGTGCATGCTATCTGGTTAATATAAGTGAGTTATAATGGCAGTGTTGATAGGTAGTTCTCTGAAGAAGATATTACTGGACTTATTTTTCATGGCTCATCTCATGTGGATTTTCAGGTGACAATTGGAAAAAATAACAAAGAAAAGATTGTCAATTATCATTTAAAAAAAAAAAAAGTCATGTAGAATGAATTTGCTTTATGGATAGGTCTTGTAGGCTATATTGTCTTATTTGTTCAAAACTGAAATTCAGAGATTTAAATCAAGTAATTAAAAGAATTTCAATGTAATTTCATTAAAGTTTCTTAGAAACTGGAATTAAGTTCTAAGATGATGTTAATTATAATTACATACATAATAGTATCTGAAGTTTTTGTTATTAAAGTATTTCAACTAACTGGTAGTGTCATGCTGTACTGATCAAATGCGGTAGATTGCTAGTGCTGTTATGTTTTGTGCAAGGTGGAAAGCTGTCTCAGACTGGTAAACTACAAAGTACAGTTGATGAGGTTGATGTTTACCAGAGCCATTCCTCTGTTTAACTACAGAAATAACAAGCACCGTTGTGTATACTTGTTTTTAATTTTTGTGTGGAATGTGACGTGTTTCTCTGGTGTTGAAAGTATGTCTCTTTCTTCCTTGTTTGCTGTTTGAAGACAGGTACACAACCTTTTAATCGTGCAATGCTCTTTAATGTTGGCTTCAAGGAGGCTATGAAGGATGTTGTCTGGGACTGCATAATATTTCATGATGTGGATCACTTACCTGAAAATGACCGAAATTATTATGGATGTGGAGAAATGCCACGTCATTTTGCAGCAAAGTTGGACAAATACATGTACATGTAAGTAATTAGCTTTATCCACATTGTTTCTGGGTCTTAAACATTCTTGAAGCGTATGTAATTCTTTCAAAAGTAAATCCAATAGATGAAACAAAATCTGAAACAATGTTGATTAAAACACACTGTAGCAGCTGCTGAGTGAAGAATGTTGTCTAAAGATTCGCGGAAGTTCATATCGATACTTGATTATTTCTCATAGTGAGGACGTATTCTTAAGACTGGGAATCACATTACTCAAGTCTCCTGGTATGTGTGTATATGTATATATTATATAGGAATAGTAGTTGCTTTTGTTGGTCGACTGCATATTACTTGATTATTATGTGCTAGTACTTAGTGTATGCCTACTGGACAAGAAAGAAGCCTATATATACCTTTCATTTAAAACATTACTTTCTAAAAACTGGAAGTCTAAGTTTTCTTTATTAAATATAACTTTTTTTGCTGTAGTTGAGTATATACCCTTAACCTATTCCTTTATAACTTTAACTATTCCATAGAATACAGTTGTGAATTAAAATTACTGAACCAATGCTTTACTGATTGTTGATTTTATTGTTGCTATTCCATTGCTTTCTTAAAGAAGTGTTTTTTGTTTTCTTTTTGGTTGAGTAGTTCAAAAGATAATATTTGGAAGGTTTTGTTTCATACTTTCAGCTTTGGACCTTAATCAGCCATCTGAAATATGAGGTAGACATGTTGCAGATTTGAGCTACAGTGTAAGGGTGCCTTTCATGCAGATCTAATGCTTCTGTAAACATTTTATGTGACTTCAACGCGTATTACTGAATGCCAGCAATCTGTGAGTCAGTTTCTCTTAGTGGACACATTTGGCTTCTGTACATGTCCTCAGTTATGGATTCATTGTGTTTTATTGAAAGCTATTTCTCAATAAGAAGACTACTTATCTAAGTCCAGATAAGATTATCTAATTTGTCTTTCTTTTTCAGTCTTCCATACAATGAGTTCTTTGGTGGTGTAAGTGGACTGACAGTGGAACAATTCAAGAAGATTAATGGATTTCCAAATGCCTTCTGGGGGTGGGGTGGAGAAGATGATGATCTTTGGAACAGGTGAATGTTCAGTACTCATTATATCTTTTTGATTGTTCTGTAGTATCCAGCACTTGTGAACACTAAGTTCATTTTGTTTTAGATGGGCAGATTCTCTTGTTTCTAAGAACTAAAAGAATGAGTATGAGATTTTTTTTTTTCTTGCACTTTTTGGTTTGGAGATATGTAACAGACTTTTAAGAGAGCTTTATTTTTTTTAACACATAATAGATATAAGAACAGATAATGGTATAAGAAGTATATTAGTATCAATCCTCCTAGTCCTTTGTGTGTAGCTTCTTACTTTTAATATGTCTCTACTGCTAGCATTACAGAATACCAACTTACTGGCTGTAGAGTAAGGATGAATTTCAAGTATCTTTAATGTTTTAAATGCTGCAAGTGGTAACTTAATTTGTAGCCTTATTGATGGTCACAGACTGGATAATGGACAGCAGTGTTTGCCATGCTACTAACTGCTCACGGTAAACAACTGTAAATTCCAGTGGAGTTCTTAAAATATGAGTTCATGTGGAGGGGGATATTTTAAAAGAAGAATTTGTTTTTCTCCTTTCCTTACTATTCTTGTATTTTTTATCCTGTTGTGCATTAAACATATAAGGACTAATGTTTCCCTCTTAACTGTTTTCTTGACATCACTATTATTTTTTGGGACAGAAGGGATATTTTTAAGGGAGGGAATGTCAGTGAATGGAAAAACTGAGATTTAAAACAGTTAACGCATAGTTTTTACTTTTGCTGTAACTTAAAACAAAGGCATTTCTTGATATTTTGTTTATTGCACTGTAGGGTTCACTATGCTGGATACAATGTAACAAGACCAGAGGGAGATTTAGGGAAATACAAATCCATTCCTCATCATCACAGAGGTGAAGTCCAATTTTTAGGAAGGTAAGAGAAGCTAAAAACTAATCAAACACTGCAGCTGAAGATGTAAAGTTTTTTCATATAAGTATATATAATATCTTCTCTATGCACACATAGGCAGTCAGTGCTTGTGAGTGTTTTTCCTTCTCCAGTGCTGAATTCCATGTCTTTTAAGCATTATGTGTTGTGTTCAGGTATTATTTTTATTTTTTTTTATTTAACTGTGAGAGAGGTAGACTTTGTGTATCAGGAGATGTTATTGTTCTTTGATGCAGGAAGTTTATAGTTCCTTTATAGTTTGGACGTTAGTGCTGGAATTGCTTTACTACTTTTTGCAGATTTTAGATATTCTGTATAAGGAAGCAGCACAGCTGGGGATAATGACTTGTGTGAAAACAGACTTTAGAACTCCTCAAGGGCTGTTTTCTTCTATCATGTATCATTGTATTCTGAGGTGAAGGTCTTCTTGTTTCATGATCGTGTGGACTTGAACTTTTTGTTCTGTGGTTCTTACACAAAATGCTTCTGCCTGCCCTAGACTAGAATAGCAACCAGAACGTAGCAGATGAGCTACATCGTTAAGAGGCAATGTGAAGCACAAAATAAAGGGTTTCTGGTATGTGTTTACAAATAACTAGAAATCCTGCTCAGTTTTGCTATCAGTGGGTATCTTTTTTTTTTTTTTTTTTCCCCTATGAGTATCATTCATTAAGAATAACGAATAAAGCTGCAAAGGTACAGATATGGTAGATATGAGTAAATGTATGCTATGAAAAACTAAATTTACGTATCAGTAACCAAGGAGGGAAAAGCTGCTTTTTAATAATCTGCAATTTAGATGTTTGCAAATGCAGGAATCTGAAGTGTGAAATGTAAAGAAATTCAGACATCTTAAATGTATGCTGATGCACAGTGAAGGCATTTAGATCCTATCTCTATAGTGAGTTATATAGCAAAAAAAGAAAAAAAAAAAAAGTGAAGAAATTGAATGTTCTTTAAGAAGGAGTTTAATTTGGAATTATAAAACGTATGTGGACTGCTCCAACATTAAAGCCATGGTTTCCATAAAAGCTACAATAACAGTAATGCTGTTTGTTAGAGCAGATTCACTGTTTGGTCTCTGGAAATGTTCAGCAAACACATTTGAATGCCAAGGGGTGTCAGTTTTTCTGCATGGAGGAATTCAATTCCATATGCATTTCCATGTCAGGTACTGTTTTGTTAGACTGCCCTTTTCCTACCACTTGCCACATGGCAATAAACTGTATTGGCATGGAAGGTTCAACCTCTGCTACCATACCACCAACATCTACCTTTGATCTTGTAATGTGGTCTTGAGATCAGCTTGCATGTATACACAAAGTTCAAGTGTTTAAAAAAGAAGAAAGCCAAAGTGGCAGACTTCTAAACTTCAGGTAAATAATTTAGTGATTTCAAGAAACTGAAAGATAGTCTCAGGGTTTGAAGATTGCAGTCTTTCAAACTGATGTGACTGTTACTGTATCACACCTACCATAAATTGAATGGTTTCTTGCAAATCTTTCTCATGGTTTTCTTCTTCCAACTCTCTCTACAGGTATAAACTTCTGAGGTATTCCAGAGAACGTCAGTATATTGATGGGTTGAACAATTTAGTATATACTCCTAAAATACTTGTCAGTAGATTGTATAAAAATGTAACTGTTAATCTTACACCAGAACTTGCTCCTATTAGAGACTATTGATGGAAATGCTGTGACAAGCTATCCTACTGGAGTAAACTTAATGCACTGGACGGTATAAATAGACACTGAAGACATTGTAAAACAAAACAAACAAAAGCCCACAACAATCAACGTCTTAGAATTAGGGATCTTTGTCCATTTGATGATGCATATTTGGGATGAGAAGTGAAGTGACTGTATGCGCCATGCATTCTGTTCAGAAAGAAAAGCCAGCAGCTACCACTCAGATGTTTACAGCATGAGACTACTGTTCAAGTCTTCATTCTCCATGTTCTCTATCTTAACCACTCAGCTAAATAAACTGCAGAAAACAGACTCGCTAGCTTCACTGGAAGTAGAGGCCTTCTTCTTCCAGGACATTTTTTATATTAAAGTGTTCCCACTCTGCCCTCCTGTACTTACTAAATGAATGCTTTTGTTCCTTTTTAAAATGTGTTTTGTAAATATGTGATGTAAATTAATGTGTGTACATTGCTTTTAAATTGCTCAATATTTTATGCTTCAGTATGTATTTGGATGTGTTCTTGTTTGAATTCTATAGGAATGTTTTTATTAGCATGAAAGAACAAATGTAAAGTATCCTTAAAAAAAGGTTATACCTTATGTGAAATGAAGGAAATACTAATTGTTGGCCGGCTATGACTGTAAACTGTTATACTAGTTTTGAGCTCTAGGCCTCATGCATATCTATATAGAAGAATCAGTTTCATATACGAACTTTCTCAAAAGAAAGTTTTTAATTTTATTTATTGCCAGCAAAATCATACAATACCCTGCCTGCCATCTAAATCCTATTTATATGCCTACTGCATGTGTATTATGGAAAATCTCGTGGTTGTTACATACTATGATCTACAGGAACTCTTAAGTGTTTCCACGTGTGCCACTGGTGTCAATGTCAGGGATTTTAATGATAAAACAATGTGTCTGGGTGCATACGGTATTTTGGTATTGTCTTTTTTTTAATACTATTGAAAAGCACTTTTATTTCTCTAAGATCAGAAGAGCCAAAAATGTCTTCATTGGAAGTATATTAAAGTTAGATTTTTAAGGAAATAATAAAACATAGTTCTAATGCTTGCAGTGTGGGATTTTCAGAAACATGGTGTGGGTCAAACTGTTCTACTTATGATTGCATAAGTGGAACTGAAATTAAGCTAAATGCTTTTTAAAATTCCACCTATGATATATTAATCAATATAGCTTTTTAAGGGCCTATTCTAGTACAGTGCTGAATGCTTTTATGATGCACTAAGTATCCTCAAGTCTATGACTTCAAATGAGATTGAGGTTGCACGGTTCCACAAAGAATTGGTCCTTTTTCTCTATTTTTGTGGTGTAAAATGTATGAGTAACTAGCCTCTCTCCAATGGCTTAGAATGAAAAACATATCCTCTTATTTTCCTATTATCTGTTTGTTTGTAATGTTAAGTATTTTTTCCTAATTTCTCTTTTTTTACATCCTTCATTTAATACTAAGGCAAAGGACTGAATCATTTATTTTCTGTGTTAATGCAAATATATTGACTAAGCTTTCCTGAACTATTTTGTTTGTCACAGTTATTCAACTCTTTAGGAACCAAAGCTGAATTCTGCTCACATAAAGAATGGAAAGCAGGATAGGATTGTTTATCTGTAGAGTATTCTGTAAGAGTGTAGACAAAACATACTGACTCATTACAATGTGTTGGTTTCCTGAACTGCTGCCCCAAATAGTGTGATGCTATGTATATTTTTGTTTGCCATAAAGCCTTTTTATTTCCTTGACATCCCAGCAGCAAATTTTGCTCTTAGTCTTTCTTAGGATAAAACAAGGGTTTTACTCATGGACATCCCAAGTATTTTGTAGAAATGTAGTGATTTAATTGTAGTACTTGAGAACTATTGTAAACGATAAACCTTATGAGAATTCCCCTAAAATCTGCCTGTTTATCTAATTATTATTGCATTGGCAAAGATGTAGTCCAACAAAAAGTATAAAGCGAACAGAACATCTTTTCAGAAGTTAGATCACCTCCTGATATATTTTTTTATAACTGAGTGTATAGGCAATTCTGAAGCATATGGGTAAAGGGAGATAATTAATATATGTATGATCAACATCTTCAAAATAAAATCGGTCTTATTTCATAACAGACTAAAACAATTATTTAAGAACTGTTGAATAAACTTTAAATTGTCATTAATTTTTGAAGTGATTTCTGGTTTTCAGTAGAAAGTTCACCTGCAATTCAACACCTTTGATTACCAAACATCCTTTGGTACTGTAGGTCTGTCCTGTTTTCTGTAAAATTCTTTTGTGCCCGTTTAGTAGGCGTTCTGTGAAATGTGCAATTTTTAGCCATTCAAATGCATATACATGCATAGATACACATACATGTAATGTATTACACATTTGCTGTGGCTGCACTAATGTAACTTTACAGCTATAAGTGATTAATCATGTCTGGTGTTAGGAAAAGCATGATTTTAAGCCAGGATGTGAATGGATGATGACCTATAGTGGAGTTCTTGAAAAGATTGCATTTTGGTGCCCCAAAGTGATGGCCGTTACCTTATGAAATGTTAACCAACACTACTCTCTCAATAACTTTGATCAATTTGTTGAGAAGTAAGTTTTCAAAGGTGCCATCTTAAATTACATCAAAATAATATTTGTATGCATCTGCTTGAGCTCAGTACTACTCTGTACTGAATTTTAACCTAAACAGTGCCTTCAAACAAAACAAATGTGATGCAGAACTAAGAGTTCTGTACATTCCTTTTGGTATTTTTCAAAGTTCTTGTAAAATGTGGTGTGAGGCCAAGCACATTGTTTTTTGCGTTGCTGATGAGGCAAGTGAAGAGCATCTTCTCTTTGAGGAGTTAAGTGGAGGGAGGAGAAAGGAATTGTTTTTTTATGAGATTCTGAAGGTCTTGCAAATGAGAGTCAAAATTTTACAGAAATATTTACGATAGAACCTGCTTTGTATACTGAGATATTCTTAAGCCCATTTTCCACAGTATAAAACTAAATAGGAGAATATAAAATATAGAATCCATTTCAGAATCGAGAATATATTGAAAAATGTATGAAATTCCCTTTTTCTGGGATCTTGCCAATCTATTTTTCTATTGCATTCTCTAATGACTGTGTTGAAGTGGGTTACTAAGGATCCAGATACTTGAAACTATTACAAGCACCCACTGCTTATCAGCAAGAGGAAGTGTACTTAAGATTGTTTTTTTTTTATTTGGTTTTTTTTTTTTTTTTTTTTTTTTTTTTTTGTAGAGGTGTGTAAGACAGGCTTAATGAAAAATGCACTGAAACATGTGCTGGGAATTTCCTGTGTACTATCATAATTTTGGGATTTTTTTGGTTGTTCATAAGAATGTTTGTACTTTTTTTATCATTGTCTTTTATGAAATATAATGTTCTAAAGATTGTGTTGGTTTGGTTATTCTGATGCTTTCTGGAGAGGTATCTCTTGTTTTGGTTATAAAACGCTGTTTTTTTTAATACATAATTTCTTGAAATAACAGGAAGAGGAAGGGGAAATTGGGCAGCAAACAAATCAGGCTAGGCTGCGGTGGGATGACTTCTGTTAATTCTCCTAATAGCTCTTCTCTGCTCTTGTTTAAGAGTAATTTTCCTCATAAACGAATTACGAAAATGTGAAAAACATGAATGAACCCTACCTCTTGGCGTTAGGCAGGAAGCTGATTTTCTTAGGAACAAACAGTTGTCCTTTGTACCTTTCTGTTTTATCTTAAAGTTATTATTAGAGAAGTGTCTGAATGCTAAAGGTATGTGAGTAGTTTTTTTGGGAGTACTTAAACTGAAGGCAAAGGTATTTGCAGAACTATGCATCTTCTGACAAAAATATCTTCAGTTATGTTTGATGGTTTTAATTTTCTGCAGTAGTGGATAGGGATTCTCCTTGAGAGTGTTACCAGCTGAATTAAGGAGTCGGAAAGGCTTTTTGAGTTTGTAGAATCCTTATATTCTCTTATTTACCCTTTTTGTCAATCGAAAGCTACTTTTACTGTGCGTGTGGCCCCATGTGATTTCATCCACTGAGGGCTTTAATAATAAGGCATAGGTGATGGCAAGTGTTTACTTTTGCTGTGTGCTCACTTACCATGAGATACCTTTCGGGTTCACTTTGTTCAATTTCTTTCTGAGGAACGTCACTTATTGGCTTCATGGAAGATTTTGGTCAGTACCTTTTTTTTATAAACACAGTGTGTTTCTCTGAATGCTTTTATTCCCAAGAGTGACTGAAAACAAAGTCAGTACATCTTCCAAAAGTTAACAAAAGGGATAAACAACTTGACAGTAACTGTTAGTGATTTACTCTGGGAACAGCTATGCAAATTCTAAATCTGTTACCACAGAAGAAGCTATTAGTAGAGTTTATGGAAACTTCAGTTTACACATCTAAATCTTTATGCTTAATGTCAAGTTTCTATTCGTTCGGGTTACTGACTACTGCCGCAGTTGAGTAAGAATAGGGACTGATGATATTAGTGAAGGTGTAATGTTGGAATCCTTCTTCGTTAGCCATGAACTCCACCTAGAAAAAGAAGCAATAAATACAGGACAAATGAGAAGTGATCTCTAGATACAAGCCTACATATAGGTGAAGCTATTGTGATTATCTGTTTAGTCTGAGCTCCCGCAAAACTTTGGACATATCTTCATAGAGTCACAGTATGACCTGGATTGGAAGGGACCACAAGGATCATGAAGCTCAAACCCCCCTGCCTGTCAGGGCCGCCAAACTTCCACGTTTACTAGATCAGGTCTTCTCTTGTTGTAAAGTGCTCAGTGTTCTTCAGGTGCTCGTCATGCATTTCCACTGGTGGAGAAACTTTTGTTAAAAGCATAGATGTAATTTAAAGAACATTATTTGTAATTATCAAACATTTATTATCCAAATTGAGTTTTCATTGTTGATGCTGATAGATGACAAGGTTTATTCATTTTTAAGAGCTACATTGACTACTTTTATTCTTTTTTTGTTGTTATTGTTGTTGTTGTTCTTTTGTTTTTGTTTTCTTTTAAATTACTCTTTCAAGTATCTGTGCAGTTTTATTGCTCTTATCAAGTCCGAAATATTGAGAACAAAATTGAAGGTTGTTACCAGTAAATATATTCAGTCCAAAATACGAAGCAACACATTTCTTTAATCTTACTTGAGTTTCTAGTAGGTGCAGGACTGCATTAGTCCTTTGGCCATGACTAATGACCTCACATAGGAGAGTTACTTACAACAGCCCTTCACTCATCTCCTCCACCAGTTCATCTCCTGTTCTTTGATTCCTCCATCTAAACTATTTGATTATTTGGTGCTGAGTGAAGATAGGAGTTAGAGAATGTAAACATTTAAAACAGTTCATTAGCACTGTGATGTTTGTACTCCTTTCAGTGTCATTTGGGAAAAAAAAAAAAAAAAGAAAAAGAAAAAAGGAAAAAAAGCTTATATAAATGGAAAGAGCTGGTAGTAAAAAATCATATATACTATTTGAAAATAAACTGAAAAAAAATGTGATCCCTAAAAAGGTTTATTCTTAAGAAAGGAAGTGAGAACTCTATTAAGTTTCTGTCTGTGTTCCAGACTGAAAATTAACATTATCTTGATGTATAATCAATTCACTTGCATGTTATAAGTCTTGTATCTATTTTATTTCTGTTATCTCAGACAGAGAGATTGCTAATGCTGGGCATTCATTGTTGTCTAGAATAAGAATGTTATCTCTTACCCATTATAGGGAAGCCAAAACAAAGCTGGATCCTGGGTGGTTGCTACTTTTTCTCCAAAGTGATGTGGAGTAGATGTTTGAGCAGCAATTGCAAACCATACAGCTATTGGCGCTTACTGATCTGTCACAGTCCAGCAAACAACTAATACAGATTTGCTGTTGTTACTGCCATTTTTGCAACACGTGAAGGAGCTGATATTATAGAGGGGAAGAGGACAGTCCCCAAGGAATCCCAGGCACTGGAGCTAGTTGATACCTGGTCTGGACCATCATTACCTACCCAGTTTATCTGTTCCTTGCAGCATTCAATTGTAAACTGGGAATCCAAGCATCCAGAAAGCATTTCACACTTTATTTAGAAATATAAACTGCATATGTACTTGTACAAACATTGGATCTAAAATGCAGAAAAATCCTTTTCCCAGTAGACTTAGTCTACCACTTCTCTCAGGTATCTAGTCTCAGAAAGAGACTAGGCTTCAGCAGAAGCAGAATTGAAAACCTCTTTGTAAGTAATACATCTAAGAGCTCAGTGAGAGTAATGTGGAGGCTGGTAACCATGTTTTGTCATGAGCGTGTTGTCAGGATGTTTGGAGACTGCAAATTTCAAGTGTTAATGCTAAAACTTTATGGCAAAAAGTTCAACATGTGTCATAATTAATCGAATCCTAGATATTACATATCTTTATTCTTTGCAACTGGTATACAGGATAAAATAAATACTTACAACAGCACGTTGATTTAAGTGTTGGACATTCAGATCTTTCCAGTAATTGGCTATATCAAGCTCAATCTTATACATTGCTGTTATAAATTTGTTTGGAGTTATTAGATCTTGAATCTCTCCATTTTCATTGGATCTTCTGTGTGATGGAAGAAGAATGCACTTTTAGATTTTGATTAAAATCCCAATAAAAATTCAGCTTTTTAGCAATTGAACTTAAGTGATGTTGTGTAGCTTAAGTAGTGTCATGAATACCTGTCACTACTCTTCATGGTTTAGGGATGAGTTGGTCATAGGCTCTTGGCAGTGTCTTGGTGTTAATTAAATAAACTCACTTACAGTGATAGCTTCAGTGCTGTAAGCAATGCAAAAGCTCTGTGATGCACTTAACTGTGTGAGTAGGGTCAACTCTTGATTTTTTCATAGTTGTTTCTCTTATTTAAATATGTTGAGTTGCTTTATCAATATTAATTAGTCAGCAATTTTAAACTTGGAATCTATATTGGAAGTGATTGTAGGTCAGCCAAGAGTGTAGTCTTACAGGATTCTTTGTTGTCTTTGGTGATTAACTGTTTTTATCTCCTCACACTATAGATGTTATTTGAATTAAAGGTGCTATTGCTGCTACTCACCGATATAGGGCTGGCTTGAAACTGTACACCTTGGAACACCAGCCAAACTGGGATGTCAGAAACAATATTGAAAGCTGTCTCTCAAACATACCTCTGGGTTGAAATCTGATTACGATGAAATAAGCTCTATGAAATTAGGTTTCTCATTGAGTAGGTTATTTGCAGCTAAGTTCTGTTATGTGCCTGCTTTGAGTAGTCACAAATCACAACATCATGTTCCAGCTGCCAAATCTTTTATTCAGCTTGAATGCAGAAAAAAGTAAAGAATGGAATGTTACTTGTGCCACTGTCCACCATTATTTAGAGTTTGTACTTCAGTGTAGCTTATAGCTATGAGGTCATTTGCTTCTTGAGAGATGCTCTTTAATCAGTTGATGGATATTATTTTTAATCTACTCAAATATGTTTTTCCGTTCTCATATCTTGATTACATTTAGATAAGTGTTTAATAAGCTTTCACAGGTAAAACCCAATGTGTATTTAATTGAGAATAGTAATTTTTGAGTCCCATCCTAACATTCCATTTCTTATAAATGAACAGGACTGGAGAAATTGGCTTAGTATTATTGCAGCTTTCCATACACTTTTGTTTCAACATGAAATATGCTTTAAGGCTCTGATTAACATCCAGCTGTCCAGCTCTGTATCTTTAAATTAAGCCTCTGAGCTCAGACTTGGAAGTACCTAAGATGAACATCTTCTTAATGGAAAACTGCATACATTTCCAGTGGCAGGATATGTTTGAATCTACGTTATTAGTGGAAGGTAAATTATTTAACAAAGACAACATGAATAGATGGGGTTCCTTTTTTCCCCCTACTGTTGCAAACGTGTGACTTTCACTGTCGCTATGTTTACTAAGGGCACACATGAGAGCCCTGTTGCTTCTTCCAGCTCACTGCTCTATTACACCAAAGAGTATTTGACAGAGTACTGGGTGGGACTCTGCAAATATCTTGGATTTTCTCATGTTGGCTGATTACATTTCCTCAAAATCTATCAAAGACTATCAATTATTATGTGGTATACATTTAAAACCATTGCTGTGATTTCTTTTTAAAGCTGTACTGTTGTAGCAAATGGAAGCCCATTTGAAAAGAAGAAAAATAACCAATAAAAGTAGAATTTTCAATCAGAGTCTTAGTTTCAGACAGAAAGAGTCTACTTGACTCCTCTGGTAATAATGCAGTGCTTCATTGCTGGGTATTAAAAAGACAGATGATGCTTTATAATAAAATTACATTATAATACTATTTTGGTAGTTGAAACTGTAGTACTGTTAAAAGACAACCTGCAGCAAATAAAATGTAATTCATTCAATAGTGTGTCTTCTCTCTGATTAAAAATAAATACAATTCAAATAAATAAGATGTTGTTTGTTAGAAACTCTTGGCTTTCCCATTGCCCTCCCCTCCTCTCACTTCATATTTTGGTAGGACTTACTTTGAATTTAACAGTCACCAAGATCCATCTGCAGCTCCTTTATATAACCGAGCAGTAACATTTGGAGCAGGACTTCCTTGGACTGAATCCAGAATTTTTACAACGAGAGGATGCTTGGGATCAGAAGAGCCCTTCAGGTAGGGAGAGAGAATTGTTTATGTTGTAAGAAAGGTAAGTGGTGGGGTATCATAAAGCAGTAAGGAGTCTTACTCTTTAGCTTTACCGAATATACTGTCTTCTCAACAAAATAACTGTGTACTCAGAAACACAGCCTGAAGGCTTCTGGAGGCTGGAGACAGTGGGACCAAGGAGGAGGATATCAGCAGCAGTAGGGAGTCAACGAGTCATGTGCAATACAGAGACACTGTGGCTGTGTGTGAAAATGCCTTTTTGGTTTCCCCTGGGCATGGCTCACATACACATCATTCCCAGCATAATTTTTAACCCAATTGTGACCCAAACAGAAAATAATTAAATCATCAAAAGTAGCAGGGATGTTTAAGAATTGGTTAACTTTTTCTTTATGTTTTGGAGTGGTGATTTGAGCAAAACTTTCTGAATTTGATGACTTCTGATCTAGTCATCTTACTGAAGGATTATCTTAATTCAGCTGTGAACTTGGTAACTACCACATACTGACTCTTCCCTCGTGCCTTTTCGGATCAGGTTTTTCATCCCCAGGCAGTTAGGCGCTGGTAGAATAGAGACTTTTCTTCAACCATCGGGTGGTGATCACATATTTCTATTTAATCATTAGAAGAGTAATCATGATGTAGATGGTAAATCTTGAGCCCCCTACATTCCCTCTTTCATTCTGTGATGTACTGAATTTCGTATTGTTCAGGAGCCCCACTCTACGTCACACCTGTATCAGAATGTATCTATACTACCAACCGTATGAAAGAGTGAGTTGATTTGCATCAATGAGTGTTGAGATTCCTTCTTTCCTTCATGGCAGCAGTATGGGAAAGAACAAGAGAATACATTACTCCAGTACGGATTCTCCTCAGCTAATGCAGCTAATACTAATGAGGGGAGGAACATTAGGACTGGAAGAACTTGCCAGAACTGCTTTGAAATCTCTCATGGCCTTGTTCATTGTGTTATAAGTGCTACAGTTCCTTTTTGAGAAGCCCAAGGCCTTTGCGTAGTGACTATGGTATTTTTTTCCCTTTCTTTTCTGATGTGTTTTTTCATGTAGTTGCTGAGTCTGATAGCAAGAGCCACTTCTCTAATCAGAAAGCTCCCTGTTGAGGAGAAGAAGAACCAGAAAAAGTGCAGTAAGAGAGAACTACAGTCAGTAATACCACAAAATTGAAATAGTTGCAGTAAAATGGATTATCGTATTTTTCACTAATTGTAGTATTTAAGAGAAAGGAGGACAGAAAAAAAACAAAAAACAAAAAACAAAATAAAAGGCTGTGACTACATCAGTATGAAGGACTTCAGCTAGAATCTTTGTACTCTTACCAGTGATTCGGCTCCGGAGAAAGATACCAGGCCAGCTAAGAAAACAAGAAATAGAGGGTGCAAAGCCATTGCGGCTATCACTTGGAATTCTCAGTTGCAGCAAGTAGAAACTGTTGAGATCTGTGATTTTTATATCAAGGCCTCTAAACAAAGACTGTTTATTAATTAAAAAAAAAAAAAAAAAAAAAAAGAAAAAAGAAAAGCATCTGACTTTGAACATGCTGATTCTTACTATTGACTTAGTAAATAATGAGAAAATAAGTAACCCATACAAACATGAACCTTGTTTGTGAAAATACATCTATTCTGTTGATGCCTGTGGGAATAGTGGATGTTGCTTAGCTTAACTGCAGCAATCTGTTTTCTTGGAAGCCATGTCTGTTCTGTTTTATTTCTCTTGTCATTGAAGGGTAGTTACAATAGTTCTGTTGAAGTTTCATGAAGATAAGAATAATAGAAATATTAATTCAGAATTTCCATATCATTGGGAATTCCTCTATGCTTATAGTGTTGCATAATCAACTTATCCATGCTCAGCTATTGAGCAGTTTCTCTGTGTGGTAAATCTATAACATGCAACCTACTAGTTTTCTTATGTATACCCATGGAGAAAAAATACTTTGTTGGGTTTCTAGCATGATAATTAGATACTTGCACATTTCTGGAGCACAGTTAAACAGCATTTTAAGTTCTGTTACTTTATTTTTAATTTTCTCCAGGAGAAAATTAGGAAAGCCAAGGCACAGCTAGGACTGAGCTTGGCTGCTAATGTTAGGGAGAATAGTAAATATTTTTATAAACATATCAGCATCAGATGGAAGGCTAGGGAAAATCTCCATCCTTTGTTGGATTCTGAGGGCAACTTGGTCACTGAGGATTGGGATAAGGCTGAGGTACTTAATACCTTCTTTGCCTCGGTCTTCCATAGTAATGCTTGTAACTCCCTGGGAACACAGCCCCCTGCACTGGTAAATGGGAAAGGGGAACAAAACAAGCCCTGCGTGATCTGCGACGAGATGGTTCTGGACCTACTTCAAAAGCTGGATATTTTTAAGTCCATGGGGACGGATGGTTTGCACCCTAGAGTGCTGAGGGAGTTGGCAGATGTGGTTGCCAAACCACTGTCCATAATTTTTCATCAGTCTTGGCTGACTGGGGATGTCCCGGTGGATTGGAGGTTGGTGAATGTGATGTCCATCTTCAAAAAGGGCTGGAAAGATGATCCTGGCAGCTACAGGCCCATCAGTCTCACCTCGGTGCCCAGGAAGGTTATGGAAAGAATAATTTCAGGTATCATCATGGATTAACTGAAGTTCAGCTAAGGGATTCACCCTCTTCCAGTACCTGAAAGGTTCTTACATTGAGAGTGGGGCAGGTCTCTTCTCACTAGTGACAAGTGACAGGACAAGGGGAAATGGCCTCAAGTTGCGTCAGGGCAAGTTTAGGTTGGATATTAGGAAGAACTTCTTTACAGAAAGGGTAGTTAGGTACTGGAATAGGCTCCCCAGGGAGGCGGTTGAATCGCCATCCCTGTATGTGTTTAAGAGCCGTTTGGATTTGGTACTCAGGGATATGATTTAGCAGAGGGTTTTTAGAGATAGGGTACTGGTTAGGCTGCAGTTGGACTTGGTGATCTTCAAGGTCTTTACCAACCCAGGTAATTCTATGATTCTATGATTTAGTTGTTCCCTACGTTCCATACAACTTAAGAACTTCACCTGTATAGCTGCAGGTTAGCCCCCATCAGGAGTCTCCTTTTCATTTTAGGTAAATATTATTTCCAGAAATGAGATTGTTTTTTACACCTGTGGATGCTTACATGCCCAGTAGTGACTTTTTTTTTTTTTTTTTTTTTTTAATGACTATGATATGAATATATTTACATTTTGTTCAGAAGACTGGTCACAGTCCGTTGCAAATCAAGCCTGCATGATCTGCAGAATTCCATGAAATTGAATGCTTTAAGATGGGTGCTGTTTTGACACTGTTTGCACTGTCTGCTAGAATTGTGTAACTGTGGTAGAGTCCAGAAATCAGGGAGAAAAGTAATCAAATAGCAAAATGTTAAAGGCTTTTGTAACCTTGTGAATTCTCTTGGTATAGAGCCATCCCAGCAGGCTCCTATGTAGAGACTGGCTCCAAGGTCAGTAGCAGATTAGTGCTGATAGCTTCTGAATGGCTGAGTTCAGTAATGTTCTATGTTATTTCTGTAATCCCATGTCTCGCTCCAATTTAGAGGGAGACAAGGTTCTTCTGATATTTTATGCCTGGCGTGAGATTAATAAGAAAAACATTCAAATGTTGATCCGACCCGTTTATTAGAAATAATAGACAGCTGAGGGGATGGGGAAGGGGGAGCAGCGAATATCAAAATTAGGGTGATGGGGAAGGGAAAGTGAGCAATAGAAAAGGTAGAAAAAGGGCAAGAATTGTGTAAAAGCGGGGAAAGTCACCTCCTGGATGCAGCAGCGTCCCGTTGCATGTTGCTTGTTGGTCTGGGGCAAAAATAGGTGTAGGGGAGAGCAGCAGCAGAGTGGCAGGCCACAAGCAGCAGATCGGTGCAGTGCAGAGCAGGCAGTAGAAAGAGCAGCGAGGTCTCAGGGAACAGTGTGGTCTCACGAAGCAAAGTCTTGAGCAGCAAGGTCTCACAGAGCAGAGTCTCGAGCAGCAAGCTCAGGAGAGTCAGTTGGCAGCAGTAGGACAATGATGGAGGAATCTGAGGCCAGATACGTAGAAGTTCTTCATGCAAGCATCTTCTTCAGCATGCAGGCATTCACGTTGTGAGGCATCTGATGTCAGAAAACCTCCTTGTTCACAAAGTGAGGAATCTGATGTCAGAAAACCTAAATTCAAGGTTTGTCCATGCTCTTTTTATCCTACTTCTCCCCAGCCTATGTGACATTCCAGGGAGGCTTGGGTCAGAGTCATGTGAGTACCTCTGAAATGGCCATCTTCCTTGAGATAAGCCCACACAAAAAGACCACTTCATGGCTATTCATCTGCAGCTTATCTCTCTTTCATTGCCCCTGGATCTGTCCATATGTTACCCTCAGACAAAGGATTTCTCATCCCCTGCCCAGGGTTTGCCTGGATTTGTCCATTTCAGCAAACTTTTGAGGCAATGTAAAAAGCATGGCCTCTTACATCCCATTAAACAACAATTCTCCGCTTCTGGATATCGCGAATACAGTCAGCTTTCTTTCTACAGAAATCACTGCTGGAACCTTCAAGCGTTTGGGTACATTCATCAACAACATTCACAGAATCACAGAATCACAGAATTTTTCAGGTTGGAAAAGACCTAGAAGATCATCCAGTCCAACCATTACCAATACTTCCCAGCTAAACCAACATTATTTGTATCACAGTCACTCCTCAGTTTACCTTGTCCTTCTTCTAAAAAATTTGTGAATAGTATTAAGGTAATGCTTCCATTTTAGATTTTCTTTTAATTTTTTTTTTATTTATTTTTTATTTTTTATGGGCAAAAATTTGACTTACTAGAGGTAGCCAACTGTATTAAAGAGCAGAGCTGTTTACAACAATGGTAGCTGAAATTACTTCAGAACTTCCTAGCTTTGGTGAGCAGCAATCCTTCCTCGTCAAATAAGCAAAGTTTGCCTTGAAATTGTAAGTAAAGCTACATAGATTTTAGCTCGGTTCCCTACATTTTTATATCCTAGGAGTCTGTCTATATAGTTTGTGTTGCTGCTAGGTATTCAGAATTTCTCCTGTTTACCATATGACCTAGTTGACAGTGGGGCCCTATCCTTTGTGTGTAAACCAAATAACACAAACGAGTTTCATGTTTTGAGTATGTTTGCCTGATTTTTTATTTTATTATTATTATTTTTTTAATGTAGCAGAGCTGTCGTATTTTGAACCAATGCATTTGCTGAGATTATTTATTTTTAAGATGACAGAAGTTAACAGAACCAAGTCAAGTGTTAATTTACTTCCCTGTGCTAAACACTGTTTCCAGATCTCCTTTGCACTTGAACACAAATTGTAACATTTTAGGACATAATAAAACTTCATCAATAGAACCTGTTTTAAGGAAGTTATATTTTATTGACTTGTCTGAATTTTTGCCAGGTTACAAAATGAAAAAAAAAAAAAAGAAAAAAAAAAAGAAAAAAGAAAATCAAATAAACAGCAAAACTAATGTAGCAAAAGGATATGTGTGAGCAATAGGAAAAACCTTCCTCCTAAAAACCTATAATAGTCCTAGCATAGGAGGGTGTATATCTATTGACAGTACATTTTTACTCCTGGGGATCACTGACAACTGCAGTTGTTGAGTAAGAGTAAGGGCTGAGGAGAGCAGCGATGGTATAATGGCGGTGGCCAGAATCATTAGCAGTGAACACCACCTGGAAAAGAGAAAACTTGTAACCACAAATGAATGACATGTATTCAAATCTACCTTAACATTTAATATTAGGAAGCACACTCGAGTTGCTACAAACTGCTTTGCCAGTTCTGTTCAGCACTTTCACCCTCACAAATGCTCACTGCTACTCTGTAACACTGTAGACTAAGAAATTACTGGGACTTGGACTCAGGTCCTTGAAGGGCTTCACGTGCAGTGAATCTCAGTAGAGACACCTAGCACCTGAATCAGGCATGCACATTTCTAGTTTCTGATGTGGAGTAGGAGGATGAGAGGGTGGTAACTCAACCAACCAATAAGAAAAGCAGAGGTGAAATACTCTAACTTAAATACAATATCTGCATTAAAACAAGGTAGGCAATGGTGATGGATCAGTTTTTAATGCAAGAACTGAGCTGCTAGACTTGCAAGAGCAGAAAGACCCTTGTCTGAAAAGAATTCATATTTGCTGCTCTCCCAATTACTTCCTGGAAGTTGGAATACCCAGCTCCCAGGAAAATAGTGCCATCAGCTGGATTCAGCTCCCACTGTCTTTGGTTTTCTTTATCATAATACTTGAACTACCCCCAGATCCATGGTGCACTTATTACATATGAGGACTAGGGAGCTCCTTCCTACAGCCACCCCGCCAGACTCTAAACTGATGGAATGTGAGGACTGTGGGCTACAGTCGCCCTTTACTCATTTGTTAAACTTTGTCCACTTCCCAGGACAGTGGAATGACTTGCAGAACCATAGGACTGGAGAATCCAAGATCATCTAATCCAACCATCCACTTTCCACTAATATTTCCCTGCTAAACCATGTTTCTTATTACAGCATCTAAACATTTCTTGAACACCTCCAGGGACTGTGACTCAGCCAGTCCATTCCAGTGCCTTCAGAGGTGAAGGTCTTAGGCCCCATCTGTATCTTCAGACATCCAAATGATTCAGGAATATTTTTAGGATTGTTTGTTTGACATAAATCACTCTTTTTGCTCCTTGGGCTTCTATAGGTCTGGACCTCGGTCATTTGTTTTAGCCTTCATGTCACAGTAAGCCGCTAAAATGTTATTGAATTTGGATAACCGTGAAGCTTTCCCTGTCCCATTATGGTGGTTTTTTTCCATCTTTCAACATCTCTGTTTTTTCTGTTGCATACTTCAGGACTGAGCACTTTAAACACAAGCCCAAAAGAACAGCCTTTTCTAGTAATTAGCAATCCTACTAGAATTCAGGTGGGTGGTATGATGGAAATCCCCTGATTAAAAAAGCTCAGTTACTATAATACTAGTCCTTCAAAGTCCCCATATTCCTTCTTCAATGATAAAAGCAGGCAGCTTTCCCCCCCCCCCCCCCCCCCCCCCCATTTTTATATTTTTATTTTTTATTTTTGGATGGAAATAGCTCTACTTTGAATGAGCTGTGTGAGTTCATGCTTAAAGTGAATTTGGATACTTCCCCTAGCAAATCTGGCTGTATACAGCCATATTTACACAACGTAATGTCTAGATACAGCTATCCCACTACACAAAGTTGGTTGTGCATGAGGAGGTGAACAATACCAAAGACTGCTCACTGAAGCTCAGCCAGAAGCACTATGAATACGTAACTACAAATTAAGAATTATAAGACTTAAAGCAATAATGATATCTATAGAACTTTAGTCTGTAATTATAACTAGTTGCGATCTGTCATAATCCCTGTGTGCAGATGTGTTCTAGTGAACATATTATTGTTTCATCAGAACACTTTCTCCCTCAAGATCCAGAACATGGCAGAAGGGAAGACAGAAGTGTTTTCTCTTCCTGATGGTGGTGGGAATTGAAAAGAGGGAGAAGTTGATTTTCCAGATGTGTGAGAAGAGTATGTTTATTAGGTAGCAGTGTGGCTTCTTGAAATGACAACAACTGAATGAGAATTTAGTTCTTGCTGGTCTAATGGAATGGAATTCCCTTCTTGCACATAGTTTATGGCTTATCAAAAGGAGAAGATGTCCACACAAGGAATTCCTTAGCACTGGGAGAGTTTTTGAAGAGTTTATTGTCATGTTCTCTCTGTTAAAGGTCAGCACTGATACGTTTTTAAAGTGCAGCTGCAGATTTTGTGAATTTGGAATGCAAAAAAAGCTTGTGAAAATGGAAAGAGCTGGTAGTAAAAAATCATATATACTATTTGAAAATGAACTGAAAAAAAATGTGATCCCTACAAAGGTTTATTCTTAAGAAAGGAAGTGAGAACTCTATTAAGTTTCTGTCTGTGTTCCAGACTGAAAATTAACATTATCTTGATGTATAATCAATTCACTTGCATGTTATAAGTCTTGTATCTATTTTATTTCTGTTATCTCAGACAGAGAGATTGCTAATGCTGGGCATTCATTGTTGTCTAGAATAAGAATGTTATCTCTTACCAATTTAAGGGAAGCCAAAACAAAGCTGGATCCTGGGTGGTTGCTACTTTTTCTCCAAAGTGATGTGGAGTAGATGTTTGAGCAGCAATTGCAAACCATACAGCTATTGGCGCTTACTGATCTGTCACAGTCCAGCAAACAACTAATACAGATTTGCTGTTGTTACTGCCATTTTTGCAACACGTGAAGGAGCTGATATTATAGAGGGGAAGAGGACAGTCTCCAAGGAGTCCCAGGTACTGGAGCTAGTTGATACCTGGTCTGGACCACTATTGCCTACCCAGTTTATCTGTTCCTTGCAGCATTCAGTTGTAAACTGGGAATCCAAGCATCCAGAAAACATTTCACACTTTATTTAGAAATATAAACTGCATATGCACTTGTACAAACATTGGATCTAAAATGCAGAAAAATCCTTTTCCCAGTAGACTTAGTCTACCTCTTCTCTCAGGTATCTAGTCTCAGAAAGAGACTAGGCTTCAGCAGAAGCAGAATTGAAAACCTCTTTGTAAGTAATGCGTCTAAGAGCTCAGTGAGAGAAATGGGGAGGCTGGTAACCAAGTTTTGTCATGAGCATGTTGTCAGGATGTTTGGAGACTGCAAATTTCAAGTGTTAATGCTAAAACTTTATGGCAAAAAGTTCAACATGTGTCATAATTAATCGAATCCTAGATATTACATATCTTTATTCTTTGCAACTGGTATACAGAATAAAATAAATACTTACATCAGCATGTTGATGGAAGGGATTCAAGCCCAGTTTCCTCCAGTAAGAGGCTGTGTCAAGCTCAATCTTATATATTCCTGTTACAAACTGTTCTTTAGTTGTTAGATCTCGAATCTCTCCATTTTCATTGGTATTTCTGTGTGATGGCGGAAGAATACACATTTAGATTTCAATCAAAAGCCCAATAAAAATTCAGCTTTTTAGCAATTGAACTTAAGTGATGTTGTGTAGCTTAATTAATGTCATGAATACCTCTTTTGATCTGTAATGACTTACGTCCATATGTATTATGGTTATCTTTCAGATCTTACTCTGACATTTACTGCTTCAACAATCAAAACAGTGGATGGCTGCCTGCCATGTCACTACTCTTCATGGTTTAGGGATGAGCCAAATGTTGGCATAGTTGTTCATAGGCTCTTGGCAGTGTCTTAGAGTTAATTAAATGAACTCTCTAACAGGGAAAGCTTCAGTGCTGTAAGCAATGCAAAAGCTCTGTGATGCACTTAAATGTGTGAGTAGGGTCAACTCTTGATTTTTTCATAGTTGTTTCTCTTATTTAAATATGTTGAGTTGCTTTATCAATGTTAATTAGTCAGTAATTTTAAACTTGGAATCTATATTGGAAGTGATTGTAGGTCAGCCAAGATTGTAGTCCTAGAGGATTCTTTGTTGTCTTTGGTGATTAGTCATTTTTCCCTCCTCATACAACAGATGTTATTTGAATTAAAGGTGCTATTGCTGCTATCCACCGATATAGGGCTGGCTTGAAACTGTACACCTTGGAACACCCGCCAAACTGGGATGTCAGGAACAATATTGAAAGCTGTCTCTCAAACATACCTCTGGGTTGAAATCTGATTACAATGAAATAAGCTCTATGAAATTAGGTTTCTCACTGAGTAGGTTATTTGCAGCTAAGTTCTGTTATGTGCCTGCTTTGAGTAGTCACAAATCACAACATCATGTTCCAGCTGCCAAATCTTTTATTCAGCTTGAACGCAGAAAAAAGAATGGAATGGAATGTTACTTGTGCCACTGTCCACCATTATTTAGAGTCTGTACTTCAGTGTAGCTTATAGCTATGAGGTCATTTGCTTCTTGAGAGATGCTCTTTAATCAGTTGATGGATATTATTTTTAATCTACTCAAATATGTTTTTCCGTTCTCATATCTTGATTACATTTAGATAAGTGTTTAATAAGCTTTCTCAGGTAAAACCCAATGTGTATTTAATTGAGAATAGTAATTTTTGAGTCCCATCCTAACATTCCATTTCTTATAAATGAACAGGACTGGAGAAATGGGCTTAGTATTATTGCAGCTTTCCATACACTTTTGTTTCAACATGAAACATGCTTTAAGGCTCTGATTAACATCCAGCTGTCCAGCTCTGTATCTTTAAATTAAGCCTCTGAGCTCAGACTTGGAAGTACCTAAGATGAACATCTTCTTAATGGAAAACTGCATACATTTCCAGTGACAGCATATGTTTGAATCTACGTTATTAGTGGAAGGTAAATTATTTAACAAAGACAACATGAATAGATGGGGTTCTTTTTTTCCCCCTACTGTTGCAAACATGTGACTTTCACTGTCGCTATGTTTACTAAGGGCACATATAAGAGCCCTGTTGCTTTTTCCAGCTCACTGCTCTATTACACCAAAGAGTCACTTACATACAGGTTCTTGTGGGCTTTCTACAAATGCATCTGTGCCTGGTATACTTCCTGCAGTATGTCAGCTTTTGCAAGTATAAGCCACATGTCACCTTTTTAAGGTAGTATTTGATAGAGTACTGGGTGGGACTCTGCAAATATCTTGGATTTTCTCATGTTGGCTGATTACATTTCCTCAAAATCTATCAAAGACTATCAATTACTATGTGGTATACATTTAAAACCATTGCTGTGTTTTCTTTTTAAAGCTGTACTGTTGTAGCAAATGGAAGCCCATTTGAAAAGAAGAAAAATAACCAATAAAAGTAGAATTTTCAATTAGAGTCTTAGTTTCAGACAGAAAGAGTCTGCTTGACTCCTCTGGTAATAATACAGTGCTTCATTGGTGGGTATTAAAAAGAAAGATGACGCTTTGTAATAAAATTACATTATAATACTATTTTGGTAGTTGAAACTGTAGTACTGTTAAAAGACAACCTGCAGCAAATAAAATGTAATTCATTCAATAGTGTGTCTTCTCTTTGATTAAAAATAAATTCAATTCAAATAAATAAGATGTTGTTTGTTAGAAACTCTTGGCTTTCCCATTGCCCTCCCCTCCTCTCACTTCATATTTTGGTAGGACTTACTTTGAATTTAACAGTTCCCAAGATCCATCTGTAGCTGCTTTATGTAACTTAACTGGAATATTTGGAGCAGGACTTCCTTGGACTGAATCCAGAACTTTTACAACGAGAGGATGCTTGGGATCAGAAGAGCCCTTCAGGTAGGGAGAGAGAATTGTTTATGTTGTAAGAAAGGTAAGTGGTGGGGTATCATAATGCAGTAAGAAGCCTTACTCTTTAACTTTACCGAATATACTGTCTTCTCAACAAAATAACTGTGTACTCAGAAGCACAGCCTGAAGGCTTCTGGAGGCTGGAGACAGTGGGACCAAGGAGGAAGATATCAGCAGCAGTAGGGAGTCAACGAGTCATGTGCAATATAGAGACACTGTGGCTGTGTGTGAAAATGCCTTTTTGGTTTCCCCTGGGCATGGCTCACATACACATCATTCCCAGCATAATTTTTAACCCAATTGTGACCCAAACAGAAAATAATTAAAACATCAAAAGTAGCAGGGATGTTTAAGAATTGGTTAACTTTTTCTTTATGTTTTGGAGTGGTGATTTGAGCAAAACTTTCTGAATTTGGCGGCTTCTGATCTAGTCACCTTATTGAAGAATTATCTTAATTCAGCTGTGAACTTTATAACTACCACATACTGTGTCTTCCCTTGTGCCTTTTCGGATCAGATCCCCAAGCAGTTAGGCGTTGGTAGAAGAGAAACTTTTCTTCAACCATGGGGTGGTGATAGTTTCTCTTCCATCACATTCACAAGAAGGCATGATGATTATAGACTAGAGTTTCACATTCTCAAAAGAAAAGTTGAATCAAGGCTTTATCTTTCCATTACCTAATTCTGTATGTGAAAAGTGTGAAAACAGAGCTATGCAGGAGGTGTCAATCCGAGATCAGATCAAAATAGAGATCACTGATCTCCATTTTATCATTGGAAAAGGTATAATGATGTAGATTGTAAAACTTGAGACCCTTACATCCCCTCTTTCATTCTGTAATGTACTGAATATCCCATGGTTCAGGAGCCCCATTCTACGTCACACCTTTATCAGAATGTATCTATACCATCAACGGTATGAAAGAGAGAGTTGGTTTGCATCAATGAGAGTTGAGACTTCTTCTTTCCTGCATGGTAGCAGTAAGGGAAAGAACAAGAGAATACATTACTCCAGTACGGATTCTCCTCAGCTAATGCAGCTAATACTAATGAGGGAAGGAACATTAGGACTGGAAGAACTTGCCAGAACTGCTTTGAAATCCCTCATGACCTTGTTCATTGTGTTATAAGTGCTACAGTTCCTTTTTGAGAAGCCCAAGTCCTTTGCGTAGTGACTATGGTATTTTTTTCCCTGTCTGTTCTAACGTGTTTTTTTCATGTAGCTGCTGAGTCTGATAGAAAAAGCCACTTCTCTAATCAGAAAGCTCCCTGTTGAGGAGAAGAAGAACCAGAAAAAGTGCAGTAAGAGAGAACTACAGTCAGTAATACCACAAAATTGAAGTAGTTGCAATAAAATGAAATATTGTATTTTTCACTTACTATTTGAAGTATTTAAGAGAGAGGAGGGAAAAAAAAAAAAAAAAAGGCTGTGACTACATCAGTATGAAGGACTTCAACTTCAATCCTTATACACTTACCAGTGGTGCAGCTTCAGAGAAAGATGCCAGGCCAGCTAAGAAAACAAGAAATAGAGGGTGCAAAGCCATTGCGGCTATTAGAAATTCTCAGTGGCAGCAATCAGAAACTGTTGAGATCTGTGATTTTTATATCAAGACCTCTAAACTAAGACTGCTTATCAATTAAAAAAAAAAAAAAAAAAAAAAAAAAAAAGCATCTGACTTTGAACATGCTGATTCTTACTATTGACTTAGTAAATAATGAGAAAATAAGTAACCCATACAAACATGAACTTTGTTTGTGAAAATACATCTATTCTGTTGATGCCTGTGGGAACAGTGGATGTTGCTTAGCTTAACTGCAGCAATCTGTTTTCTTGGAAGCCATGTCTGTTCTGTTTTATTTCTCTTGTCATTGAAGGGTAGTTACAATAGTTCTGTTGAAGTTTCATGAAGATAAGAATAATAGAAATATTAATTCAGAATTTCCATATCATTGGGAATTCCTCTATGCTTATAGTGTTGCATAATCAACTTATCCCTTCTCAGCTATTGAGCAGTTTCTCTGTGTGGTAAATCTATAACATGCAACCTACTAGTTTTCTTACGTATTCCCATGGAGAAAAAATACCGTGTTGGGTTTCTAGCATGATAATTAGATACTTACGTGCCCATTTCTGGAGCATAGCTAAACAGCATTATAAGTTCTGTTACTTTAGTTGTTCCCTATGTTCCATACAACTTAAGAACTTCACCTGTATAGCTGCAGGTCAGCCCCCATCAGGAGTCTCCTTTTCATTTTAGGTAAATATTATTTCCAGAAATGAGGTTGTTTTTACACCTGTGGATGCTTACATGCCCAGTAACAACATTAACTTTTTTTTTTTTTTTTTTTTTAATTGACTATGATATGAATATATTTACATTTTGTTCAGAAGGCTGGTCACAGTCCGTTGCAAATCAAGCCTACGTGATCTGCAGAATTCCATGAAATTGAATGCTTTAAGATGGGTGCTGTTTTGAAACTGTTTGCACTGTCTGCTAGAATTGTGTAACTGTGGTAGAGTCCAGAAATCAGGGAGAAAAGTAATCAAATAGCAA
Organism: Excalfactoria chinensis; assembly: GCF_039878825.1. NCBI lineage: Eukaryota > Metazoa > Chordata > Aves > Galliformes > Phasianidae > Excalfactoria > Excalfactoria chinensis. The sequence continues at coordinate 41,334,835 of NC_092826.1, forward strand.
AATGTTAAAGGCTTTTGTAACCTTGTGAATTCTCTCAGTATAGAGTCATCCCAGTAGGCTCCTATGTAGAGATTAGCTCCAAGGTCAGTAGCAGATTAGTGCTGATAGCTTCTGAATGGCTGAGTTCAGTAATGTTCTATGTTATTTCTGTAATCCCATTAAACAACAATTCTCTGCTTCTGGATATCGCGAATACAGTCAGCTTTCTTTCTACAGAAATCACTGCTAAAGCCTTCAAGCATTTGGGTGCATTCATCAACAACATTATTTGAATCACAGTCAATCTGCAGTTTACCTTGTCCTTCTTCTAAAAAATTTTATAATAGTATTAAGGTAATACTTCCATTTTAGGAATTTGATTTTTTTATGGGCAGAAATTTGACTTACTAGAGGTAGCCAACTGTATTAAAGAGCAGAGATGTTTACAACAATGGTAGCTGAAATTACTTCAGAACTTCCTAGCTTTGGTGAGCAGCAATCCTTCCTCATCAAATAAGCAAAGTTTGCCTTGAAATTGTAAGTAAAGCTACACAGATTTTAGCTCAATTCCCTACATTTTTATATCCTAGGAGTCTGTCTATATAGTTTGTGTTGCTGCTAGGTATTCAAAATTTCTCCTATTTACCCTATGACCTAGTTGACTGTGGGGCCATATCCTCTGTGTGTAAACCAAATAACATGAACGAGTTTCATGTTTTGAGTATGTTTGCCTGATTTTTTATTTTATTATTTTTTTTTAATGTAGCAGAGCTGTTGTATTTTGAACCAGTGCATTTGCTGAGATTCATTTATTTATTTTTAAGATGACAGGAGTTAACAGAACCAAGTCAAGTGTTAATTTACTTCCCTGGGCCACACACTGTTTCCAGATGTCCTCTGCACTTGAAAACAAATTGTAACATTTTAGGACATAATAAAACTTCATCAATAGAATCTGTTTTAAAGAGGTTACATTTTATTGACTTGTCTGAATTTTTGCCAGGTTACAAATGAAAAACAAAAACAAACAAAAAACCAACAAAACTAATGTAGCAAAAGGATATGTGTGAGCAATAGGAAAAACCTTCCTCCTAAAAACCTATAATAGTCCTAGCATAGGAGGGTGTATATCTATTGACAGTACATTTTTACTCCTGGGGATCACTGACAACAGCAGTTGTTGAGTAAGAGAAAGGGCTGAGGAGAGCAGCGATGGTATAATGGCGGTGGCCAGAATCATTAGCAGTGAACACCACCTGGAAAAGAGAAAACTTGTAACCACAAATGAACGACATGTATTCAAATCTACCTTAACATTTAATATTAGGAAGCACACTCGAGTTGCTGCAAACTGCTTCGTCAGTTCTGCTAGGTCGGCAGTTTCACCCTTACAAATGCTCACCGCTACTTTGTAACACTGTAGACTAAGAAATTACTGGGACTTGGACTCAGGTCCTTGAAGTGCTTCACATGCAGTGAAGCACAGTAGAGACACCTAGCACCTGAATCAGGCGCCACATTTCTAGTTTCTGATGTGAAGTAGGAGGATCACAGAATCACAGAATGACCCAGGTTGGAAGGGACCTCGGGGATCATGTAGTTCCAACCCCCCTGACTGGCAGGGCCACCAAACATACACATTTACTAGATCAGGTTTCCCAGGGCCCCATTCAACCTGGCCTTGAACACCTCCAAGGACGGGGCATCCACAACCTCCCTGGGCAGGGAGGTAACTCAATGAGAGGGTGGTAACTCAACCAACCAATAAGAAAAACAGAGGTGAAATACACAAACTTAAATAAAACTTCTGCATTAAAACAAGACAAGCAATGGTGATGGGACAGTTTTTATTGCAAGAACTGAGTTGCTAGACTTGCAAGAGCAGAAAGACCCTTGTCCAAAAAGAATTCATATTTGCTGCTCTCCCAATTACTTCCTGGAAGTTGGAATACCCAGCTCCCAGGAAAATAGTGCCATCAACTGGATTCAGCTCCCATTTTCTTTGGCTTTATTTTGTCTAATACTTGAACTACCCTCAGATCCATGGTGTACTTACACGTGAGGACTGGAGAGCTCCTTCCCACAGCCATCCTGCCAGTCTCTAAACTGATGGAATGTGAGGACTGCGGGCTACAGTCGCCCTTTACTCATTTGTTAAACTTTGCCCACTTCCCAGGACAGTGGAATGACTTTTAGAACCATAGGACTGAAGAATAACCAAGGTTGGAAAAGATCTCCAAGGTCATCCAACCCAACTGTCTATCTACCACTAATATTTCCCTACTATACCACGTTCCTTATTATAACATCTAAACATTTCTTGAACACCTCTTGAACAGGGATAGTGACTCAAATATCCCTCCTAGCCAGTCCATCCCAGTGCCTGACCACTCTTTTGGTGACAAAATGTTTCCTAACATCCAACTTGAATCTTCCCTGCCTGGTATGACTTGAAGCCATCCCCTCTAGTCCTGTTACATGGGTCAAGAGGTCAACACCTCATCACAACTTTCTTTCAGCTACAGTACTAAGTCTAAGGCAAGCATCTTCAATAACCGAACTGGAACAATCTCAACCATGTGCCTTTAAGCACCTTCAGAGGTGAAGGCCTTAGGCCTCATCTGTATCTTCAGACATCCAAATGATTCAGGAAAATTTTTAAGATTGCTTGTTTGACCTAAATCACTCTATTTGCTTCTCCGGCTTCTATAGGTCTGGACCTCGGCCACTTGTTTTAGCCTTCCATGGATCTTAAAATTGCAATTTAGTGTGTTTTACAGAGTAATTCTGTAGCTGTTCCACAACACTGAATAGAATGTTCAGAGAAACTGAAATTAGATGTCACAGTAAGCCACTAGAATGTAAACTTTTTTTTTTTTTTTTTTTTTTTTTTGATTTTGATTGAATGCCATAAAAAAGAACACACTAAAAAAATAAGTCAAAGTTGAGCTGAAAGTAATGGAAGGGGTGTGCCATATTTAAACCACTTGGCTGGTTATTGAATTTGGATAACTGTGAAGCTTCTCCTGTCACATTATGGTGTTTTTTTTTTCCATCTTTCATTTTCTCTGTTTTTTCTGTTGCATCCTTCAGGACTGAGCACTATTTAAACACAAGCCAAAAAGAACAATCTTATCCAGTAATTAGCAATCCTACTAGACTTCAGGTGGGTGGTATGATGGAAGTCCCCCGCCATATTTACACAATGTAATGTGACAGCAATCTGTTTTACTGCTCTTTTGATACAAAAGCACTATATTTGTTGTGTCCAGCTGATACCACTACTTATTATATAGTTATTACATGTGTTTTCAAATACTTACATCAGCATATTCATGGAATGGGGAAAGGCCAAGTGCCTTCCAGTAAGAACTGGTGTCAAACTCAACCCTGTATACTCCTTCTACAAACTGTTCCTCTGTTGTGAGCTCATGGATCTCACCATACTCTGTGGTTTTCCTGAAATGATAAAATATCTACATAAATATTTTGCATTGTCATTTAATTGCCAGGCAGAAACAGTCAGTGTTGAGTGTTAGACAGCACAGATGCTGCACAGCCAAATTTGACACTGAATGATATCTAATCATGTGAAAGAATTCCCTTCTGTGTAGCGTATACTTCCATGCTGGAGAACCTGTCTCTGCTACCAGCTTATTCATGTATATCACAAGTTAAAATTGGTTGTCTTTCTTTTACTTTTTTTGGTCATTTTTATTGCTATGGCAGGATTATATTTAAGGCCCCCTTTTTAATATCACATTTAACTTGTACCAAGTGCTCTCTGGAACCAAATGTCAGTGACTTAGGAAAAGGATTGTCATGATAAAAGGCAAGATGCCAAACCTCAAATTATAATTAAAGAGATTTTAGTGGAAAATGGTTTTATTCACGAGATATTAACACTGTGACTATAGATTTTACATCTAAACCCTGACAGATTTTTATATAACCTTGAATGTTAATGTCTTGGAGCAGCAACTCAGCATCACGAGATTTTGGTAATTTGTGTTACAGTGCAGCGGTCAAAGAGCAGGGACTACTTCCACAGGTTGTCATGTAAGTGAGAAATAGGAATTCCCAGCTCAAAGAGACTATTCAAAATACTGGGTGGATGACATCCAGGAACAAAAAGAAATATAGCTGCTTTGGCATAGTACAGTCAGAAAAAGACCAGGTTTTGTGTGACAGCTGTTGAAATATTTAGCTACTGAGCTACTAAATGCCTTTTATGCCTCTCCTTTCATATTCTTCCTCCAATCTTTATATCTTATTTTACTTTTCCCTACTAAAAAAAAAAAAAAAATAAAAAAAAATTGAATTATGTAATATTACATTTCATAATCACTTGATGTTTTTGAAAGGAAAGTTAAAACCCTGACATGAATAACAACCTACCCAATCTGCAGAAAGGAGTAACTTTCTATAAAGGGGACAGAAGAGCATTAGAAGGAAGAGAGACAGGGAAGAACACAGTGACCTACAGCTTCTTATCAGGGAAAGAAACCATTGTGCTATCATGGCTTTTCTTTCCCCACCTCCTCTGTCTCAACTGTCTTCAGTTAGTGATAGTAATAAATAAATAAATAAAAAAGTTACGATAAATTAAGGATTAAGAAGGTATTCCAACTCTAACATTTTAAAGACTGACCAAAGCATCAGAGCACAAGTCTATTCCACGTAAAATTAACTATATCCAAGGAAGATCAAACATGTATTAGGACAAACCCTGTTTGAAACATGGCTCCAAGAAGTTTGTCAATAAATTTTCTTTAATTAGTACTTCCAGCCTTCATCTATCTTGCCTTAAGAAAAGGCAAGAAGCCAAATGCTGAAGAATTCATTGGTGAATGCTCATGTGAAACTTGTGAAACAGAACTGCTGAAATTCTGCAGAAGTGTTTAAAGTGCAAGTTAGCAATTTGGGTATATCTGCTTAGAAGTTGGATAACTAAGACACAAACCGGTTAAAAACAAAATTGGTATCTGACTGAAAATTCTTTGTTTGGGTAATATATTTTTGATGCTGAATTTTAAAACTGAAAACGAGATCCTTTTTCACTGCCAAGAGTTCATGGCACTTTAAAAAGAGAACTAGCTAATACAGGGTAGCTATTCAGTGCCAGTGGTCTCACAAACAAAACATTTAGGGCTACTGTTGCAGTGGCATCCAACAGGACAGTATGTGATTGAGATCCTGGATGGGATTAGCACAAGGCAGAGAGCTCCCTGCCATCAGCCCTGGTAGCAAAATGGTTCAAGTCATTCCTTCTAAACAGCACTTGTACTTCTGTCTGAGCATTTGTATTTATGTGAAGTATGCTGTGACTATTTTTTCTTTGATGATTCACAACCTAGGTCATTTGATGAATGGAACTCTTGAACTCCATTATAAGGCCTAGATTTCATAAAACATGTGAGGAGTGAGAAGGTCAAAGCTAGTCACGGGAAGAGCTCATAAAGAACACAGATCACATGTCTTCCACGTCTCTGTGCCCTCTGGCCTTCCTCAGATAGTGTCTCTGCTAGGCATAAGATTTTTGTGCATATTTTGGCCTCTTAATAACTCTCTTCATAAAATCAGCTGTTGTTACGGTAACTTCCTCCAAGCTTTCAAAATACTAATTATCCACATTTGTGAGTGGCGAGGTGCATTTGCTTAATTTCCTAAAACTTGTTAGAAAAAATGAGCAACAGCAAATAAACAAACACAACCAAACCCAAAATAATACTTCTATGGGCATCTGTACAAAAGAGAACTTCTGCAGTACCTAGAACATCCACCTGGAACTTCAGAATATTAACCTGACAGCTTCGGTTACAGATTGTGTTCCTTGACTGTATTCAGATTTCTAACATATTTTTTACAGGTAAACTCTGTTTTTCCAAAATAGGAACATCACAAATAAGTGTGGAAAACTATTTCAAATAAGTGTTTTCAGCTAAAGTCAGTGGTGTCACTGAAAGCAGCCTTGGTTAAGATGTGAGTCAAGGAAGAGGTCACAATCTATTCCTGCAATAAAAAATGATGGTTTAATGTTCCTTTTTTCACTTCTTTCTTGCCTACATTTGATCTCCTTGTTTATTCATTTAAATAATTTGAACACATAACATATTTTTTCTCAGACTTTCTCTGTGAGCTGAAGTGTCGAAAGAACAAAGGCTAAGAACAAGCACATGATTTGTCTCCTTGAGCTTCTTAAGAGCAGCCTTGCAAACTGAGCAATACTGTTAAATTCACAGTGTGGTGATTCTTAATGCTGATGTTGCATTTATCTTATTATAGTCTAAATTCTATTTCATATTACATATTCAAAACCAGTTGATGAAACATGCAAAATAATCTGGATTTCCTAATAGCACCAACTGTTTTTAAGAACAAAACAATAGCAGTCTCCACTTCTCCTGAAAGCAAACTGTCAATTTTTAGAGTTTATCTGGTTTTCTCTTTGAAGTAAATAAGTCTATTCTGAGGGTCTTTTTTTCCCCTATATTGACATTCATAGAGTCATAGAGTCAGAGAATGACTTGGGTTGAAAGGGACCTCAAGGATAATCAAGCTCCAACCCCCCTGCGATAGGCAGGGCCACCAAATTCCACATGTAATACTAGACCGGGCTGCCCAGGGCCCCATCCAACCAGGCCTTGAACACCTCCAGGGACAAGGCATCCACAACTTCTCTAGGCAGCCTGTTCCAGCACCTCACCACTCTCATAATAAATATTCCCATGTTTGGGATTGAAGGTGTTTGTTTCTCCTCTTAACTTTTCTTTCTTTTTCAAAGGGGAATTTTTCTTGTTTTGTTTTGAGTTTTATGAAATAAACCCTTCAAATGAAGAAAGGCGTATCTCTCCTTGCAGTCCTTTCTATTCCCTTCTGCATCTTTTATGTAAATCAAGCTATAAAATCCTACTAGAAGAGCAGGATGCTCTAGTGGCTGCTGTCCATGCTTGTGCTTGTTATTCTGTACTTGAACATCCTGCTACTGCTAGAAATGTCCCCTAATTAAGAACCTGACTTAGTGAATTCTTACACTGAAACTCAAATTGATGAGATATTCAGGCATTTGAACTTTAGAAAACTATATCCCTCTGTTTCTTTTATTTTTATAGAAAGGAAAGATAGCACTGAAGCAATGAGTAAAACGTGTTTATTAAACCTACACACCTAAAAAGGTATGACAAGAATCTTTTTTTTTTTTTTTTTTTAATTTCTTTTTTTGCAACTTGTATGTATTTCAGTGACAGGTATCTTCCATTTGAATCTGATGGGGAATTCTTGTGCTGTAAACGGTGATAATGTGATATGATAGAAAACTTAAACAAAAAACATCAGAGCTCTGTTCCCTTTATTTCTCTTCTGTTTATTCAAGGTCCTTTGTAAAAATATCTCAGTAAGACCACAACTTACCCAGTAGCAAAGTCCTGCCAGGTTCCTTCTGCAGCCTTTTTAAAGACTTTAACAGCTACGTTAGCTGCAGGACTTCCTCTGACTGCATCCAGCACTTTCACCATGAGAGGGCATTTGGAATCAACAGAGCCATGGGAGACCTGGGGGAGAGCAGGAGAGACTGTAAAGGAGCTGTTCACTAGCCCTGCAAAAACCTTCTTTCAAAGAATAGATGGATTCTTATTGCAGAATCGATGCTGACTTGGAAGGAATTTCTTTGCCAGGTGGTGTACAAAGCCAGTTCCCAAGATTTTGTTTTGTCTCCCACTTTTTTACAGAAGAATATCTTTTATGTTTATACAGATCACTTTATTTTACACACATACATAAACGCACTATCTCATAACTATTTAGAGTCGCATATAATCCTGGAAAAAATGTTTTAGAAAAGATACCTTTTTAACGAGATCACAAATAATGAAGTAATAATTTATTAGTAGTATTATTAGTATTATTATATATTTATTATTATTATTAGGCAGAGTATGTTAGCCTAGGCAACCAACAACAAATATCTGCAATATCATTAAGGGTGAAAGGATGTTGTTTCCTTAAACTTTGCTATACTGTAATACATTCTTAGTTATGCTTTAAAAAATATTTAAATTTCTTTAGAAAAGCACTTGTTTGGTGAGGAAGCTGTCTCTGTTCTGAAGATATAGGATGTGAGTCACAAGCTGACAGAGTTCATGTCTCCATATCCCAGACCCTTTTGTAGTATTCTAAAATAGCTAAGTAAATGGTGAAATAAAAGATAAGTTAAAAAATGGTAGTAAAATAACACTTCAGGACAGTCTAATGGTTGCAGAATTTCATGGTTGAGGAAGATGCTAGTCATCTAGAAAATACTGGTTATCATTCTTTTAATGACTGAGTTTGAATTAAAAAGAAAAAGACTCACCAGTGGTGCAGCTTCAGAGAGAAATACCAGTCCAGCTAAGAAAACAAGAAGAGTAGAGTGAAAGGCCATTCTGCTTGCTGTTAGCGAGTTGTGGTGCCAACAGCTAGGAGCTGATCAGATTTGGGATTTTATACCCAACCCTACAAGAAAACAGGCTGCTTATTGGGTGCCCATATGACTCCAAATCTGCTGATTCTGTTTATTTGCTTAGTAAACAGTCCGATCCTAGAGACAGTCCATGAATAATGCTGCCATTGCAGTCAATGGAAGAACTGCAGGATCACTAGAGTAAAGAGAATAAGTAACGGACACAAACATGACCCTTGCCTGGGGAGATTAAACTTGTAGTAAGCCCTCCACAAAGTAATGTAAGCAACATTTCCTTGCCTAGAAGTCTAACCAGTTTAGGAGATCTTCCCTTGCCTCAGGTTGTGCATGATACTGCCCCAGTGCTTTCTCTGTACATGCTTTGTGTCTCTTCTCACTTTTTAATGCTTTCCAAAGACTAGTTACCAAATACAGATGTGAATTCAATATGAGTGATGGAGTTTGTTTGATGTCTAGCTCAGGCATCATGAACAGTCCCTGCTTGGAGAGATTCCCATCTCTGATCCTGCTTGTTTAAAAGGAGAAATGTTTCTTTTTGAAACTTAATTTAGAATTTCCCAAGAATTCATCATGCCTAATTTTCAGACAGACACTGAAGCTTCCTCTTTGTCACTGGAAAGAGACCTAGAATGATCTGTCCCCCTGGGAAGACAGAGGTCTAATTAAAGTGAGAGGAGTCCTCTCTTTCCTCATGGCACACCAAGCCAAGCCAAATGGCAGAGATCAGTAGCTTAAGTTAAGGTCTAGTTGTCAAACTACTATCATCCTGGCAGAGATATTGTTATGCTCTGCAATGTGCATTTTGATAAGAGTAGTTTCAGGGGTGAATTTGGCCCCAGCATAAATTGGAAAGGAGATGGCTGTTGGAGGAATGTGCATGGGATAGCTGTTTTTTTTTTGTTTGTTTGTTTGTTTGTTTTTTTTGTTTGTTTGTTTGTTTTTCAGTTGTATTACATAAAACCTGTTTGTATTGTCTGTGCTTGTTGAATGAGAAATAACTTTTCCTTTGGCATTTCCTTCTTCCCATGTCATAAAGAACTCTGAATTTATATTTCTGCTCTTTGGAGGTGATAAATTAAGTTCTCATTTCACAGTATTCTAACAAAAACAATTTTGCCTCCTAACCTAAGATTATGACGAAGAGTGAGAGAGTTTTTGGGCAGTATTCTTCAGAGGCTTTCATGCCTTCACAAGGCTCTTTGTAGTTTGTTCTCTCTAAGCAAAGTTGTTTTTTGGAAAAAAAAAAAAAATCTATATTACAGTAATCTCCTAGCCGAGATCAAATTGCCCTTTGGACTTACAGCAAAGCAAGCTGATACGTAGGTAGCATTCTATGTTCAATTTCCATGCACAGAAGTTAGTGCAGGGTGACCAGCAGTAACAAATCATGCTTCAGTCTAGTGCTTGTGAGTTGTCTTCAGGCACTGGAGAGGTAAATACTGCTCTTAGATCAGTGCATCAGTGCTTTATTTGCTTACTTCACTCTCTGTGGTTTGCAAGTATTTCTCTGAAGTAGTAAAACTTTGTACATCAGAAAGATTAATGATCTGTTTTAATTGAAGTAGACTATCCTCTCATTTGCTATCTGCTTTTCTACAAGGAAAAAATGTCAAGGAGCTAATGAGCTTGCTTGCACCTCAAATTCCCTCTTATGGGAGAATGACTTTAAAAAAATAAATATTTTTACTAGGTTTCACTGCAAGATGGGAGTTTCTGAAAAACCAGGTCTAAAAGGACAGTATATTTCATCTGTCTGTATAATCTATTTTAGTTTTCTCTTTTAAAACATTCATTTTTTGTAGCTGTTTTTTGAAGCAGATGATAAGCATAGAAAACTCAAAACATGATTTTGAAACTCTGTGTATTCGCGATTCTCTGTGAAATGGTAAATGCCTTTAATATTTCTCCAGTATGGAAGGTCATGGAACATCTAGAGTTTATACAAAATTCTACTAAAACCCCATGTGAACCTAGTTTAAAATTACTCTAGACTAGTGAAAAGAACGATAGTCAGACCCTCATCCTTTTATTGTCAGCCTCAACATATTAAATTAAATACTGCAAGTGAAATAGTTTTGGCAAAATGTGTAGGAATACATTGGTATGTGGAATACATATATATTGAAGTATTAGTTGAAAGAAAAAGGCATCTGTTTGGAGTCAGAAGAAATGAAGACACCAAAAAACAAACAAACAAACAAAAAAAAACAACAGATAGAGTCTCCTACTTGGCTGTATTTAAATGGAGAAGGGAGAGGTAGTTCTTAAAGGACATAGCTGCAAAATTGCTGTCATCCAGGTTGCATATGTGTTTTTGTACTAGGAGAGTTTCTGCATCCAGCTGAGCTCTAGCATTTTATAGAATGCACCCACCTCAGTTAATGAAATCTTACTACCTTGGGCAAGAATCAGAACACTTGACTGTAGGGGGGAGAAGGAGAAAGGAGATGAGTAACTGCTGAGCATCTGCAAGTGACTGCTGTCTATTGTTTCTACACCCTCTCTGTAATGGTAGTCTGAAGTTTATAAGCAGAATATTTTCAACTTATAAGGGAAACAAAAAGAAGCTGAATATTGAGGAGCAAGCAGGGCTAACAGCAAAAAGCCTTCTGAAGCAGTAGGGAAGAGCAGGAAATGGGTGGGCAACTCCCAGAGCCTCTGCTAGCAGGATATGTGCCACAAGAAAAGGGGTTCAACACAGAGCTGTAGGTGTTGGGCAGTAGCATAAAAGCCCTACTGCAGGGACAGAGTAAATGCAATCACTGAAGAAACCTCAAAAGAAAGATATTTAGAAATCCTCGTGTGGAAGAAAAAGTAGGCTTATTTCGCTAACATGGAGACAGAAAGAGGCTATTTGGGGCTGAAGGGTACTCAGAACGCAGAAGAAGGAATGAGTGTGCAGAGTGATTAGAAAGCTGAAGGAGAGAAAGGCAGAGTCTGTTGTGTATGCAGTAACCATGGTCTTATGGAAGCCAAGAGTTATGAGACACCCCAAGCTGTGGAAGAAAAAAAAAAAAAAAGAGAGATAATCCTCAAATATGTAAATACTTTAAAGCTTATCTGAATTCCAAGTCAATTGAAGCTCATCTCTGAAGAATTAGAATTAATGCCTATTTTTACAGAAAGTATGCTCCCTGCTTGGAAGCTTTACAACATTCAGGTCAAGAACAAACATGTCCCACTAATACTTTTGTTTATGTCAAAGCTTTTTCCAACTGCTTTACAGTATACCTTTCTCCCACTCCTGCATAGTCTCATACAGTTATGTTTATTTTACACAGATAATCTCTTTACTCTCTGCTCCGTTCTCTTCTGTTTGAATTTATTTAGTAAGCCAACTTAATGTTCAGACAGGATGGTGCAGCTGACTTTGAGCACAAAGTACTGTAAGCTACTTATTTGATATTGGGAGGAAAGGGGCTGATAGATGGTAATCTGGATAAATTTCCCTAGCATTTTTTCAGCCACAGGTTGTACTAGAAGAGGCACCATTTTTAGCCACAAGTTGTACCAGAGGAGGCTTAGATTAGACATGAGAAAAACTTTTTCTCTCACAGAGTGGTCAGGCACTGGAATGGCTGCCCAGGGGGGTGGTGGAGTCACCGTCCCTGGCAGTGTTCAAGAGGTGTCTGGATGAGGAGATACGAGATATGGTTTAGTGACTGGTGGTAGTGGGAGGACGGTTGGACTAGATGATTTTGTAGGTCCTTTCCAACTTTTTGATTCTATGATTCTAAAAATGTAATGGTTTTCTGAGCTAAAAAAATAAATAAATAAATAAATAAAATAGATGTTCTACAGTATAGAGATTTCAGTATGGCACCTTTTCCTGTCCCCACTTTTCTGGAGTTACCTTCCATTAATACTTAAGAGGAAGACCTAAGATTTACCTTTTGATTAAGTTTGCCTGAATGTTGTGAACAAAAGTCAAGAACTATTAACAGGGCCACCGTTCTAAAAGGAAAACAGACTCTGTGTGCCTGTGATTCTCTGTGAACAGTTTTTACTCCAGGCATCTGCCACAGAATTGCAGTGGCTGAGCTCTGGAACATCAGGGTGTTGCTGAGGTCAGTGAGAGATTTTCCGTTGATTTTGCTATTTGCTAATGATGCACCATTTTTCCACTCTGCAGAGCCAGGAATAGTACTTTTCTGATTAAAAAATGTGCTCAGAGAGATTCGTGCATGAGCCTGAGTTTCAGTTTTCAAAGAATTGCTTTAAAAATTGAGTTCAGAGGTGTTTGGTGAGTGCATGCTTGTCAGCCTGATGTACATTTTGATTTTGTATAGGGAATGTGTCTATGTTTGGAGTTTTACTAACCATTCTCCAATTGCTTTGTTCCTAACACTGGCTCTTTAAATGGGAAGTAAGGAAATACTACCACACTGAAATACAAAAATAAGAAAATCATCCTTACCTTGTACACTACATGAAACACAATTAGTCTGTTACCAAATGACTTAAATGACAGATGGGTTGGGTTAAGTTTCAGGTAAAAAATCCCAGTTTTTGATCGTTTCAAGGTTACATCCCAGGATGATCCTTAGACATAGACCAACATCTAAAAAACTGAAACATAGAAACAGATGATGGTTGCTCCTGGGGCATTTGTGATTTCTGAATTCACCTGACACCTTCTTATAGCAGGCTTTCACTCTGAAGCGTTTCAACTCCAAGGTGGCTGGGCACTGATCACTTCTACTTTGTTAGTTTCCTCTAAAACAAGCTTCTATTCTTCAACTTCAGTATGTATTCATGTTTGCATACTAATCCATCAGTCTAGACATGTGATTGCAAAATTAAACCCCATATCAATTTACACACAAAACTAACTTAATGATCCTTGCACCAGCCCTGGTGCCCTAACCTCTTGTATTGCTGAAAAATGCTTAGAACTTGCCATGAGACCAATATTTTTTAAAGGTCAGTTTCTTTGTTAGCAGTGAAAACTGTTCATTTATTTTTGTCCCCTTCTTACAGTAAAAGGTACAAGGAAATCCACAACATGAAGCAAGTGTTTTTAATAGCATAAAAGGCAATAGCAGAGAACATGAGTTTCACAGTGTCTTTGCTAGACTAAATTTTGAAGTTATAGTCCACAAATTATTGATCACTGCTGACAGTGAAACTCTTCCCCATTCCTATTATGACCATTAGAAACATTCTGTAGGGTTAAATTACAATCTTTTCTTAGGTTACCTATATATTTACTGAAGGTCCTGTGTCAGCTATTACTGCTGTGTACTTCGTTCCACATCTTGCTGTTTAAGATTGTAAAATGCTGAGTCTAAGACTTTATTCCCAGACATTTCATTCTGGTACCTGAATACAAATAGATGTGTGGAAATGCCTGTTTTTCCAGCATGCAGGTCCACCTGGATAGGCTCTTCAAAAGCTTCTTCAAATTTGCACAGAGCCAAACTAGCCATTGGTCAATCCCTAATTGTCCTACAGTGCCATTTAAATTACTCAGTTTTTTCTTTTTTGGAGATCAATATAGAGAGTCACATGGAATCATCTGTATGGAGCTTTGAAGTGAAGTGTAGCTGGAGTGCCTACTGTGCTCTACTGTGTGTCCAGGGCTGCCCAGCCCCTTTATCCTCCTGCAGACCTGCCCCATTTTGTCTCACAGACTGGGTGCCTGTTTCTTTCATGGGCTTCACTGAACACTTACATCAGCTTCCAAATGCATTTACTGGATTTACTATTCTGGAAAAAATAAGTGTATACTGTATGAAAATGGAGATAAGAAGAAGCAACCCTGTGTCTCCTGGGGGGAAAAAAAGAGAAAAAAAAATGTTGCAAAGGGGTAACGACAAGGCAAATAAGGGACTTAATGTATGAAACAGGAATAACTCCTGGCCTTTTGTTTTTTTTTGCACTTCCTTGACAAGAACAAAGTGTACTATACCATTTCAAGGAGAAACATTCCTGAGGAAGGATTGAGAACTATTCCAGTGCTGCAGAACCAGCAACAGCATGATGTGTAAGCAGAAGAAAAGTAAAGAAAAATAGTTGATAGCTGTTGGAGGTCAGTCACTGCTCCTAGATAAGCTCACCTGAGACAAAATCTGTCTTTGCTTATATCCTCAGCAGACATGAAAGCTAACACTTTGCGTAAGATGAGAAATACAGGGTGAAGGAATACTGCAAAAATGAGTAGCTTTGGGATCCATATAATCATAGAATCACCAAGGTTGGAAAAGACATAGAAGGTTATCCAGTACAACTGTCCACATATAACCAGTAGATCTCATTAGACCATGTCACTCAGCATAATGTCTAAATATTCCTCGATCACCTCCAGAGTCGGTGACTCCACCATGTCCCTGGGCAGCCCATTCCAGTGCCCAAATTGTCAGTAAATTGTGACAGTTATATACAGTGCAGGAGAAAAGTCATTTGTACCTACTTTCAAATGTTATAGGTTACATGAGTTAGCAGGAAGTTAAATAGTAAGCAAGTCTTGATACACCATAAGGGAATATACAGCTTGTGCATGTCTTCATATAGAATCTTAGAATGGCTTGGTTTGGAAGGGACCCCAAGGATTATGAAGTTCCAACCCCCCTGCTACAGGTGGGGCCACTAACCTTCAGATCTGGTACTAGACCAGGTTGCCCAGGGCACCATCCAACCTGGCCTTGAACACCTCCAGGGATGGAGAATCCACAACCTCTCCAGGCAGCCTGTTGAAGCACCTCACCACTCTCCCTGTAATGAATTTCCCTCCGACATCCAATCTAAACCTTCCCTCCTTGAGCTTGAAACAATTCCCACTTGTCCTATCACTATCAGCATATGTAAACACACAATTTCTTTTCCCTTGGGCATTCTGTATGAAGTACTGTATACCTTACATCAGTGCAAACACAGATTGCCACTTTAAATGGACCAACAGATGCTACATGTTCATATTTTCAGTCTGTGCTTATAACCCCTTAGCCCACTGTCAGCCATGCTGGGAGACCAAATTATAATCCAGGAGCACACACGTTCAAATTTGTAGAGTGCAAGCTTGTCAGTAGTTCAGAGCAACTCTCACTAAGAACAAACCATCTCTAAACTACATTCAGAACACTTCCTGTAGCACATAAATAAAGTACACAGCTGCTGAGGCTTCAACTAATTTATAGGTATGGCTGTTGCACCAGTGCTCTAAATTCACAGTCACAGCAATTACAAGTCTGTGTTTTGCATGTGGGTTATGCACTTCATCTCTGATCTGTGTCTGTGCCTGTTCTGCATGGGGAGTGTATACATTCTTTTCCTTGGTCTGCACAGTGCACGGTGCAGCCACATACCATCACTGAGAAACAGTTCCATTTTACTCTGCATCCAAGGAATCTTTATCAGTAACAGTAATGAAGCAGAGGCATGCTCTATGTTCAGAACAAAAGCAAACAGAACTGAAGCTACCCTTCATCTTTGACTCCCTGAGCATCATGAAGGATGTAATGCCCAGGGAGAAAAACAATAGCAATCAGTCAGATCTCTGCTAGAGATATGAAATGATGACCTGTACCCATGTCAGAAGGGTAGACAGTTTTAGTTCCAGGCTCCTACATCTTGCTTAAGAAATGTGAGACCACTTAGTGCTTCTAAATATTGTGTATAAAACAACAGTGAAAGTAGAGTGATCTGCAGCACTGGGTGAGCATGGAGCTACCTTGGGGTGTTATTCCCACTGACTGCTCTCATGTGATATGGAGGTCTCTAGTAATTTTCTCTGAAGGCTTCTTTTCCTTGCTTGCAGCAATTTGAGCTAGCAGTAGAGCTGTCCAAAGGTCAGATGTTGTTCACTGAATGCTATATGTCAGTGACTTCAGTATAAGTCCACAAGTCTTTCGTATTCAGTTACTGGAAGCACTTTTTGCTTGACTCTAAAATCTCTAAATTCTGTAATGCAGATTGTACTGCAGAACTTACCAGTGAAACATGACAAAGTTTTGTTTTTCTTTTAGGGACTTTTTTTTTTTTTTCTTTTTTTTTTTTCCCTTCAGAAGTAGAGTTTGTTCCTTTAAAATATCTGAAGAACTCAGTGTCACTTGAGTAAAGTCATCCCAGAAGACCTGGAAGTCCTTCTCATTTGGACTGTGATTGTTGTACTGTCCCCTCTAACAACACAGACAAGACTGTAAGTCATGGATCACTCTTTCTCTGGACATCTCCAGAGTTCCTGCAGAGCCCAAAGGCAACTGGTGGGTGCTACTCACCCTGTATGTCCCTTTGCTGATACACAAGCACTTTATGTTTTCCTGAAACTCCATCACAAGCACATAACATCAGAGCCACAGGAAACTAGCTTAGGGAACTATGTGCTGGTAAACCAGAATCATTTAATCCTCTTCATCTGTGATTTTCCCCTCTGAATGTGTTTCAAAGGAATTTTAATCCTCTTTCATTTTGACCAGAGAAAGCTGAGGCTGAAAGCTTGTCCACACCAAGCAGAATAGTTAGCACACTTTACGTAGCCACGCCATCTGAAGTAACTGTCAAATGTATCCAAAAGTCCTTGGAACCCTAAAAAAGTTTTGAATTGTCAGGCTGAAATCCTTATCCATCCTTGCCAGCCAGCATTCTTCATCAAGAGAGAAGACAAAAGACCTACTCTGGATGATGTCTGTATTCTGCTTTCCCTCATTCAATCTAAAAGATTCCCTCAGTCCTCTATTTAAGACTTCTCTACACTACTGACTACTGCCTTATACTGATGATTGAAGGCTCTGAGATGACCTGATTGCAGCCTTTCAGTATGTAAAGGGGAGCTATGAGAAAGAAAAGGACAGACTCTTTAGCACGGTCTGTTGTGGCAGGACAAGGGGAAATGGTTTCAAACTAAAAGAGGGGAGATTTAGATTGGATATAAGGAAGAAGTTTTTTACTTATTGTAAAGTAGTGAGGCACTGCAACAGGTTGCCCAGAGAAGTGATGGATGCTCCACTCCCGGAGACATCCAAGGTCAGGATGGACAGGGTTCTGAGCAACATGATGTACCTGAAGGTGTCCCTGTTCATTGCAGGAGAGTTGGTCTAGATGACCTTTTAAGGTCCCCTCAAACTCAAACAATTCCATGATTTCCTGTGAGCTTGGTATTGTCAGTTATTCAGTGCTGGGTGACAGAGAAGAAGCTAATTTGAGGCATTTCTTTAAGATGATACTCTGCAGGTAGGTGCTTTAGATCTTGAAATAACAATGAAAGAAGCATAGTCTAAGATGAGAAAAAAATAGCAAATAACACCAGCACACCAGCCTACAGCTGTTAGCTGGGGAATATTTGACTACAGACAGAACTGCAGATCTTCTCGTTATTAGTATCAGCTTGATGGGTCTTTTGAACTTCCTCCACAAATTACAGAGAGTCATATAAAAAGAGGAACATGTACTATTTTTGCTCCTTTGTACCATTATATGAGGAAGGCTGTAAATAGCAGAAGAGTGTAATTGCTTGTCACACTCCTTTATTTTGAGCAATTTGTCTTTTTTTGTTGTTTTTGAAAATGCAGGGTTGGCATGCAGAAGTTGGGGAAAAATGTGCGAGAGCCCATATTTATCTATGACTTATTAGAGATTTTTTTTTCCCCTCCCTCTTGAAGTGGCATGCATAACAGCATGCTTAGATCGGGCTTGTGGATGGCATGCTTATGTCTTGCAGACATCTCTGTGTACTCCAGTAACATCTACAGGTGCATTTGCTTTGTGAAGCCATACCCTGAAAAAAACAGAATTCCTCTGGTTTTCTCTTTTGGCCAACCACCTCAAAGAGGAAGAGGCAAAAGAGCAGAGTGCCCAGTTCTGTCCTTCCTACTCACCAGTCTCTTATCTCCTTACTGAAGGGAACCTGAGACTTTCTGTAATCCCTATGGCCAGACATATGCCTCTGTGGTTAGTTTGGCCGGTGAAATCTGGATGAGAGTCATGTTGTAGGTTAAACTGGGTGAATGTGTCTGGCATAAAAGAAGGTCTTGGCTGTTCACTTTTGGAGGAAAACAGTACAGTAAAAATGATAAAGAAAAAAAAAAAGCAAACGTCCTTGATGAAAGGCAAACAAACCTGGTGAAAGTTAATCCTTTTAAAATGTAAATATTAAATGAAACTTTCCTTTTAACTGTTGATTCTGTTGCCCTTTGGCTGGGATACCTCCCCGCTCTCCTCTGCTGCTGGTCAGCACTGTGAATACAGGAGCCCATCCCTCCCGCAGTACAGGAGGAGCACAGTGCTTAAGGTGGGAAGAAGTTGGAGCCTTGTCTCTGAGTATCAGGCTACGTGCAAGGAAACAGACATCTGAACTGGACTATGAGGAAGAATCTGCTTCTGATTTGAATAGCAAACAGGGCACGCTGTCCTACCAACTGCTCACAAATGGCCTAAGCCTGGCTGCCAGGCAGCTCATAGAATGTCTTTTGTCTGCCTTGTTGGACCAGATCTGTAGAAACACTGCAAAAAATGTCAGCATGTGAGGCTGCTCCAGGCCCATTAGCAAAAAGCACAGAAGAAATAAAAAGGTAAGAGTAGAAAGATTCAAAACAGGTAAGGAGAACTGAAAATCAGGCTGAGATGTAAAGAACTTTTTGTGCCATTCAAGAAAATAGTGTAATCTAGGAGAGAGCTGAGGTAGGCTTAAAGTTCTGGGGATGGGTGCCTCTCAAGGTAGGATGATGAAGACCAGTGGCCTGGATAGAGTTTGAAGGCACAGAGTAATGGCCTCCTGTGCCATTTCCCTACCATCCCTGTGGCACCCTACATCCCACAGATGTGGGAGGTGTGAGGGCTGCTGTTGGCCAATAAAGACAAATTTCTTGTACAAGCCCCTTCCATGTTCCGCCTGCTTACAACATATGACCTTAACACTAGTCCATGGATACATTTGTTTGAATTAATCCTGTGTTTCTGTGATTAAAAATTGTTGTAAACAATTTTATTTGCCCAGCAGAGCTGGACTTTAGGCAAATTGGAATGCAGGTTTCTGAATAATGGAGATGAAAGGCACAATACAGCCTGCACCTGAAAATGCTGTTCTGCCTGCTGGGGGACATTTTCTCCCCTCTTCCAAACAAAAAGAGGAATGTTAAGTCACCCTGGCTTTTTGTCCTCAATTTGCAATTCTGTTGCTAAGTGGCAACGAAAGCTGATTATGGGATCACAGATTAACAGAAATCTCTATTCAGTGCTCTTTTGTAATTACACATTTCATTTACTTACTTGAGAACTGATTTTCAGTTGCCATGTCCCTGCCCCATCCTCACCCCTCCACAGATTTGTTGTCCGTGGAGTCCCTTCAGGTCCCGAACAGCCTCAAGCCTCAGGGTCTGAGGGTGGCTCACCCTGTTGGATTTGGTGAATGGTGTCTGCTATTTGAAGGTCTCAGAGAGTAAGATCCTACCCTTCTGAATGGTCATTTTTGGGAGAAAATGGGAAGGAGTGAGTAAAATGGATTAGAGAGCTCAGATCTTTCAGAGCTCTCCAACTTTCTTACATCTTTGAGAAATTTCCTATTTCGGTTTCTTTTTTGTGTAGTTGTGCTGCCTGCCTCTGCCATAGCTTTGGGTGCAGTTTCTCTTTGGAGGTAACTATTCTGGCTTTGCTGAACTGAGTTTCAGCTCAGCAGCCACCTGCAAGGGTTGGTGGTGCCTAGAGGAACGAGCCCCAAATTGGGAACTCCTCTGATTAAGATGTGCTAATGCAGCTGATCAAGCACAAGGCAAACATTCACATTGCATTTCCTACCCTAGGACAAGTTTTTCATGTGAATGTTATGGGTCTCTTCCAGTCTTGAATTAGTTTTTATTTCTCCCCATTCTTAGCAGCCAGCTGTGCTCTGCACAGCACCCTGAATGAGAACAGGAGGTATCTCCCTATCTTTCTTCCTGAACAGAGTCTCTTCTGTTGCCTGCTTCTGAGACACGGCTTTTGGGAATTTCAGTCTGAATGAGTGTAATTGATTTTGCCATGCAGTGCTCAGGGTCTGCTCTAGAGTTTGCAATATGGACATGCTGGAAAGCAGAGAAAGAGCAGGAAGAGAAACCAGTGTGTATTTCTGAGTGATGTGAAGCCTCTACTTTGGCTGCTGCCCACATGAACAGTGAACAGTCTACTTTCATTTATTAAAAAAAAAAAAAAAAAAAAGAAAAAAGAAAAATTATCAGGTAGGATCGTTCATCTGAATTTGCTCTGGAAGGAGGAAAAA
Source organism: Excalfactoria chinensis (assembly GCF_039878825.1). NCBI lineage: Eukaryota > Metazoa > Chordata > Aves > Galliformes > Phasianidae > Excalfactoria > Excalfactoria chinensis. The sequence goes on from NC_092826.1 coordinate 41,355,459, forward strand.
CAGCCTTCAAAAATAGAGCACTTTCTCTTTTTGCTCCTACAGTCATCCTACAGTCTTTGTGACTCATCATCTCCAGTCTGAACTCCATCTTTGACCAGAGCAGTGAAAATCTACATTTTTGGGACCCAAGAAATCTAAATCATAGAATCATAGAACCATAGAATCGAATGGGCTGGAAGGGACTTTTAAGATCATCCAGTTCCAACCCTCTGCTATAGGCCATGTCTAGACCATGTAGTTTAAAGCCCCATCCAACCTGGCCCATGAATGCTTCCAGGGATGGGGCATCCACAGCCTCTCTGGGCAACCTCTTCCAGTGCCTCAGCACCCTCATAGTAAAGAATTTATTCCTAATATCTAGTCTAAATCTTCCCTTTCCTAATTTAAAAACATTTCACCTTGTCCTGTCACTAACTGCCCCTAAAAAAAGTCTTTTCCCAGCTTTCCTGTAGGCCCCCTTCAGGTACTGGAAGGCCACTATAAGGTTTTCTCAGAGCCTTCTCCTCTCCAGGCTGAAGAGCCCCAGCTCTCTCAGCTTGTCCTAATAGAAAAAATGACTTGGATCACTGCAGCTGACTGTTTGTCAGAATACTCAGTTTTGACAGCATCAGTAATCAGAGAATCACAGACTCATCTGAGATAGAAGGAATCCTTAAAGGTCATCTAATTAAACTCTGCTTTAGTAAACAGGAACGTGCATAGCTGGATCTTACTGCTCAAAGCCCCATCCAGCCTGACCTGGAGTGTCTCCAGGACATCTCTCTGGGCAAGCAGCCTGTTCCAATGCCTCACCACCCTTACTGCAAAATAAAAGTTCTTCCTTATATCCAGTCTAAATCTCCTCTCTTTTAGTTTGAAACTGTTTCCCTTGTTCTGTCACCACAGACCCTGCTAAAGAGTCTGTTCCCTTTCTTCTTCTAGCTCCCCTGCAGATACTGAAAGGCTGCTTTCAGTTGTTCCTGGAGCCTTCTCTTCTCCAGGCTGAACAGCCCCAGCTCTCAGACTGTCTTAATGTGGGAGATGTCCCATCCCTTGGATCATTTATTTTGAGCTTCCCTGGATGCACTCTGGTAGGTCCAGCTGGCATCCAGTCATGAATAGTGTTCCCCAGGAGTCGGTACTGGAGCCTGCCGTTTCATATCTTTATTGATGATCTGGATGAGGGCACTGAGTGCACCCTCAGTAAGTTTGCAGATGACACCAAGTTTGGAGGAAACATTGATAAGCCTGGGGGTAGGAAGGCCTACAGATGGATCAGGATGGGCTGGATTGCTGGGCTGAGGCCAATGGGATGAAGTTCAGCAAAACCAAATGCCAGATCATGCATTTTGGCCACAACAACCCCATGCAGTGCTACAGACTTGAGGCAGAGTGGCTGGAAGACTGTGCAGAGAAGGCTCTGGGAGTGTTGGTGGATGCTGGGCTGAACTTGAACCATCAGCGTGCTTGGGTGGCCAAGAGGACCAGTGACATCCTGGCTTGTATCAGAAATAGCATAGCCAGAAGGAGCAGAGAAATTATTGTACTCCAGTACTCAGCTTTGGTGAGTCTGCATCTTGAGTACTATGTTCAGTTTTGGACCCCTCACTACAAGAAAGATATGGAGGCCCTGGAGTGTGTCTAGAGAAGGGCAACAAAGCTGGTTAGAGGTCTAGAACACAACCCTTAAGAGGAGCAGCTGAAAGAACTGGAATTGTTGAGTCTGGAGAAGAGGAGGCTCAGGGGAGACTTTATCACTTTCTACAGCTGCCTGAAAGGAGGCTTTGGCAAGCTGGGGGTTGGCCCCTCCTCCCAGGTGACTAACAATAGGATGAGAGGGAATGGCCTCAAATTGTGCCAGGGGAGGTCCAGGTTGGATATTAGGAAAATCTTTTCCTCCAAAAGAGTGGTCAGGTACAGGAATGGGCTGCCCAGGGAGGTGATGGAGTCATGGTACCTGGAGGTATTCAAGAAAGTCGTAGATGTGGTACTAAGGAACATGGTTTGGTGGGCAACACTGGTGGTAGATGGATGGTTGGACTAGATGATCTTACAGGGTTTTTCCAACTTTACTGATTCTGTGATTCAATAGATCCATGTTTCTCCTGTACTGAGGACTCCACATCTGGACACAGTATTCCAGGTGAGGTCTCACCAGAGCAGAGCAGAGGGGCAGGATCACCTCCCTGGCCCTGCCGGCCACAATTCTTTTGATGTTACCCAGAACATGGATGGCTTTCTAGGCTGTGACAACACACTGCTGACTCACATCTAGCTTGCCAGCCATCAGTGCTCCCCAAGTACTGTCCCTGACCTTGTAATTTCTCTATATGCTTGCCATGACTAAACATAAAACTCCAGCTTAAGGCAAGTTTCACTTTTTTCATCTCAGACTGAGCTTTGAACAGAAGATGAAAGAATGGCCAGACTATCCTGGTGTCTTTACCTAGATACAGAGGAAAACATGAAGTAAACCATGATGAAGCATCAGTACCCTTGTAGACAATGATAGGGCTCTTTTCTAAAGGTGTCACTGATAAACCATTCCATTCAAACTAGGGTGAGTCACACAGAAACCTGGGATCACACTGTGAGCTGGGATTCTGGGATATCTTTTTCCCCTGTAGCTTTGCTGATTGCCTGGATAAGCCCAGCACACTGTAGCGCTGCCTCAGTGTAAAGCCACGCAAAGACGTGAGGCAGAAGAGTGAAGGGGGATGGAGAGCTGCCGCTGGAGTCTTTGCTCAGGCATTACTTGATAAGATTACTTGATCGTTTCGCCTGCAGGGAAGGTGCAGGGCATGCAGCAGCAGCAGCAGGCTGCCACCTTCTGGTCGGAGGCCCCCAGGCCTCCAGTTTTCTCAGGGAAATGCCTTTTCTGCGATCTCCCGGCCGGGTCAAGAAGGAGCTGGGGGTGTGATGGGCTCTGCTGCACGCCCGGAGGCTGGACAAGCTCGGGGCTTCAGGGGCTTTTCCCTTGGGTTCAGGCTTCTTGCTCTTCTGTCCAGAAAGAATGGTGTTAATGGTTCTGTTTGAAGAAATACAGTAAGCTGATGGTGTTTCTGAGGAAGTAGCTGCTCATCCAGTGGTAATAAATGTAATGAACCAATTCTTTTTTTTTTTTTTTTTTTTTTTTCAATTGCACCAGGGAAAATGCCACACATTCCTTTGTTCCTGTGATTCAGAAGCTTATCTGTTGTGTCAGACTGAGCCAGCCATAAAAACTAAGGATCATACAGTCACCAAGGTGGAAAGAAAAAACTAAATGCTGAAGGCAGTTTCCCTTCTCTCTGAAAGCCCGAAGCTCTTTCATAATGCTCCACAAAGAAACCTAATGCACTCAGATAGCTCAGGCTGTCCAACTCCTCCAAACAAAGCAGCACAGAGCTCGCTTGTCAAGGGGACGGCACGGGGGACTATAGCAATTCTTGATCACTTAATCTGCGTTAGAGCACAGAGGGAAAAGGTATATGTGGGAGAGAAAGAAAGAGCTGTCTGAGCTATGGTGCCTTCTGGAGGAATGAGCTTCACTCGCACTGAACACTGTTATTTGTGATAGAAATTTCTCCCAGGGCAGCATGCATTCCTCACAGAATGGCTTGCTTAAATATCTCCTTTAAAAGACTTTCTTATCACTGGAGGGCTAACTGCACATCTTCAGGGGACTGGAAAAATTAAGAGGCTGTTTTTTCTGTGGCTGCTTTCTCAGCACCTAATACCATAGGGCTTCATGCTCAACAGGTGCTCAACTGTTTTTAGACTTTGCAGGGATTTTATTGATCTGAAAGGAGGAGGCACAACTGGAGTGAATGGGGACTTAAAGGCAGGCTTTATTTATTTATTTACTAATTCTTTTAACTATATATCTCCAACAGGAAGATTTGGAGTGTTCCTCTGTAACTATTTTACACTAATTATTTTATGGAATAATATGAAAAGAATGAACCATAAAACTGAGCAGGATTTATAATGGCCTCTATTCAAGTAAGAAGGGAAATCTTCATGCGAGGGAAGACCTGTGTTCAGTTCCACTATTTTCTCTTTCTTTGATGAGAACATCCCTAGAGCTGCAAGGATGCTTTGAGGTCACTCTGCTTGGACTTGTCTCATGTGGCATCAAATATTTAGGTGCTCATTACTTCAAATAACAGTAATGTCACAGTGATCCTCCTGCTCTTGGTTAGGACATGTCCTTGAGAGCTGCTCCAGCTCTTTACCCACTCCAAGATGTTTTATTTGCTCCAGCTACAGCAGTTTGTCCACTGCAGAGGAAGCTCAGTGAGAGAAGCCATGAGCACTACTCATCAGTGTGGTTTTCATACTGGGGAAAGGAGACTAAGGGGAAGCCACACTTAGCCACCTGATCCTCAGTCTGATTTGCATGTTTGTTTGATGATATACATGAAATACCTCAAAAACTCTGAACAGTGATGATTTTCTTTATGCTAAATATTTTATTCCTGCTGGGCAGAGTATGGGGAGGAGAAACAGCCCCACTCCAACTTAGCAGCAGTATGGAAAATCCAGTATTTGTACAGATCCTTACTTCAGCTTGCACATACTTTGTTCACAGGAACAAAATGAAGGCAGGATGGATAGATATCAAGAAAGTCCCAGTCTTCAATGTTCCTGTTTTGGCAGCATCTGTCTGAGGCCCAGATTCGATGCTCTGAGAAGCCTTCTGTCTTTCTTGTTGTTGCACAAGTCAAGCTATCTGGCTGCAGGACAAAGTGTTGGGTGTATTGCAGGATGATAAATGGCAAAAGGGTGGGTTCTCTTTCACACAGAGTGACTCAGTCCCTGCCAACATGAGCTGTGCTGTCAGATGAGAGTTACATCAGGTGCAATGCATCATCTGGGAGATGTGATTTGGCTCCAGTTAAAACCTAATGCCCCGTGTTTTCTTTCTGTATCACGAAAAGAAGAAAGAGGCAACTGATAATGTTTGCAGATTAAAAAAATAATCCAGCTCACATTAGAGAGACAGTGCTGGGAGTTTATCCAGGAACTGCAGAAGTCAAAGGAAGTGAGGAAGGCAGCAACCTGACTTGGGCTGCTGGAGAAGGCAGTGATGGCAGGAGGCTCTACATGGAGCCCATTGCTTATAGCCCTATGTCCCAGCCTTGCTACTCTACCTCTGCATGTGCTGGGGCCCAGCCCCACCTTTCTGGCACTACACTGCTGCCACCTGCTCCACGTTCCCCACCAGCCTGCACCCCCCCACCCTGCTCCTAGCAGGCTGGCAGCCTAAGTAGGTAGATTTCAAGGCCTGCAGGAGACCAAAGATCTGGGATAATCATTAGCCAGAAAATCAATCATGGTCGTTACTTAATCACTGTGAGGAGATAGCTCGTCTCTGAGTTTTATTTGCTAGAGATAACAGATCTTAAAGAAATAATCTGATGAAACAGTTGAATCATAGGTCAGAAACCAGCGTGGCCCTGGTGTAGGAGGGGATATGAGCTTTCCCACCTCCAGTATCCTGCAGAATCAGCTGTTGGCCAGGCATGTTTCTTCCCCAGAATGGATCCCAGAACCTTCTGGAGACATTCCCACCATTCAGCTAGACACTTTTTGTTATGTATCCCAAGGAAATGAGTTTCAGGGAAATTTTAATACCGGTGCCATCACTTGTTACACATTCTTCAGTAACTAAAAGTGAATAATGACCTAACTATAACATCTGGATGGTGCATACTTCTCTCTCCCTGGGCTTCCCCAGTTGATGCAAGGTAACTGTGGAAGTCCCCTTCAGTCTGTTGCATGTCAAAAGCTTTCTTAGTATTAAATAAAAACACAATTTTCTGTCATGGCTCCTACCCTCACAGCCCTTTCATTACAGACTCAGTAACTGCATGAGAGGGGACCTATAAGAAAGGACGATAACCTCCCTACAGACTACTCTTGTGCGCAATAGGGGAACAGAAACCCAGCCCCTGCCCTGCTTTAAAATTACATCTGTGGTTTCTTCTACTCTGGTCTTTTCTCTGGCTGCAGAAATGAAGACATAGTTCAGTGTGGGAGGTGACATAGGTGTCTGCTACCAAATGTTGGTACAGCTTCTGTCCATATACACTCAGAGTGCAAAAGAACTCGGACCTCCAGCACTTGAGGAGTTGTCCTTCTTGGCAGGGAGGCAGCAGAGAGCTGTAGATGTGGCACCACTCTTCACAGCAGCTACAGAAGGTAAACGTCCCTGTTGGGAGCAGCAGCACAGCCTGTACTGCCATCTGTTCACCTCATGGGAGAGTCCTCCTGAGTTTGATTTTCAGCTGCCAGCAGGCTGAGCAATAGGATGTGCTGGGGACACCACCACCTGCACCTGCTCCAGAGCCTGAAGCACCAGCTTATGTGGTGAGGCCATCTGGTGAAACTGGGAGCCGGAGACTGAAACCTCTGTGTGATTAAAGGGTGATGAGGGCTGAGTTTGTGTAGCTGTTTCTTGGCAGAGGCTCTCATGGGAGGGCTGGAGCACTGGGCATGGCTTATTCAGCAGCATGGGCCCCACCCCAGGTTTTTAATTTAGCATGATAGTTCTCTGCAGAGAGCTGAACCTCCATTTCTCCTTATTGCCACCTTCCCAAGCTACTTCCTTTTGCCTCAGGAAACTACTGCTGTGCTCTCCCTTGACTCTTCACCTGAAACATCCCAGGCTGGCAGAGCAGGGTGTTCAGACCCCTGAAGAAAAGGCCCTGATCCCACAGCCCAGCACCAGGCTCCTGATGAGATGGGTGCAGGCAGAGCATGGCAAGGCTGGGGGAATGCAGCTCAGAGCAGGTCCAGGTCAGGTCTGCTCAGGTTGGTTCCACTAGGGGAGCAGGGGCAGGCTCCCCTGTTATCATTCACCAGGCAGGAAGAACAGATGTTTGTGTCTGTGTCTTGAGCACAGGGCAATCACAAAGTCCACCAGGAGGGTGAAGAGGCCAGTGAAGGGGACAGCCAGTATCTGCAGCTCAGCTACCAGGGTGCTGCAAGAGTGACGGATTGCTTGGATTCTTCAAGACCATAAACGCTTCCCAGCAGGGCCAGCCGCCTGAGGAGGGCAGCTGATTATTTTTGTCTTTTAAATGATTTACTGCTGATAACCTGACCAAGCTTTAAGTTTTTGATGGTGGGTGATGGTTGAACCCCCAGCAAACAATGAAGCACAGCTGCACTCTCATTGCAGCATGCTGGGTCATGCTTGTGAAGCCTGGTGTGCTCTGTAAGGTTTTGCAGGAAACATTACTCTGCGCAGAGCAGCGTGGATGCAGCCCCTGTCACTCTGGTATTTCAGCCCTTGCCTAACTGTGCTGTTATTTTTAGATAGAAAATTACAGACATGATTATTCCTTTTGAAGCCAGAAGATAAGAGTCTAAGGCCAGTTCCAGGGTTACCTACTAGTTGGATACTAACCAGGCACTTCCATTAATTTGAGCCTGTGCATTCTTCCCATAACCATGTGCAAAACACAGCTCCATTAAAAGATGCATTTAATCAGATGGATATTCTGCCAGCACTTGCACATGCTGATACGATCTGAAGTGTTGATGAAAGTAGTTGGGTTTTTTTTGGTGTGTTTTCCATTAAAGGGCATGAGATGTGGCAGACATAATGCCACTGCTCTCCACAGTCACTGTAATTAATGACAGAGAAGACTGATTTCATTTATGAGGTCACTCAAGATCATTGGATGAAATGGTAAGTGCTAAGTATTATTTGTCTTCACTATTCAATATTAATGTACAATCATTTAAAGTCTTCCTGTACCATCTGCCTCACATACTGGAATTTCTTACTGAAAGGTAGAAATCTAAACAAATGAAAAGCTCTTAGAAAAATGCTTCTACCTAACCCCAACATAACATGAAAATTAACTATCAGTAACAAGCCTGTTTTTCCTTTTGACCAGTAATCTCTTGACACAGGAGTCACTGTTAATGAATCTACTCTAATGGATTTGTTACAGCACTAGCACATCTGTGATGATTACCAAGCAAGCGAAGCTGTAAATAAACAATACTTTGTGAGGTTGGAATTTCCATGTTCCTGACTGTTACGGCCCCTTCTGGGCTTCAGCTTTAGGCAGCTATAAAACAGACAGTATCTTGTACCATGTCACGTGTACAAGAAGTGTAAATCAATTTAAAGAGTTTGACTCAAAAGCCCAGTAAATCTGCGTAGGGGCTGCTGTTATCTTGCTTGTAGATGTAAAGAATTCAGTGCTTTTAAGCAGCAGGCAGAATGAATGTTTGGCTTCCCCCCCTTCATAGCCTGTAAGTTAGTGTGAAAGAAACTTTTACTATATCTGCATCTTTAAGATCTTCCTTCAGGCTATTTGGGAAATCCCAAACCTAGTTATACCTACACATTGCATTTGAAGTGGAAACGTCCTTGCTTTCATCCAGGTAGCTGCCTAATAGTGAAAGAAGAATAGAAGAAGTGTGGTAAAGTTCTTTATTTCAGATTGCATAAAAATACATAAGCTCTCCATTAAAAAATCAGAGGTAAGTTCATTCTCTCTGACTGCAAGAGAAAACAACTGGTTACCACTTAAAATTGCTTGTGTGCTTAATAGTAGAGATACGTACTTTAAAAATAAAGTTTAAGTGATAAATAAGCAACAGGTCCAAGCAAGTGCATCGACTTGCTTGAAGTACTCCTCCACTGTAACACACTTATGCATACTGTGAGGAGCACAGTCACAGTTTGTACTTTGTATGTTTATGTGTTCCAGTCGCCTTCTGCCTCACCCCTCGAATAAAATACAGTGGAAAACATAACCTACAGTGATGTGAAACCTCAGCAGAGATGGAGACAACCAGAAAGCTCTGCAGTCCACGGGCTTTGCACTACCCTCGAGGTACCTCAATGATTTTACAGTTATGAGATACACATAGTAGTCTACATAGTATACATAGTAGTCTGATCCAATACATTTCTACTCTGATAAAACATAAGTAGTGTATGACAGGCTTTGTTTTTGTGTTTTGTTTTTTTTGTTTGTTGTTTTTTTTTTTTTTTTGCTATAAAAGTCACATTAAAATGTCTCAAACTGCAAACAAATAAATATATGTGCATATATACATAGTGCCAAATGTTACAGTACTTCTTTCTCTTTTACCAGAGACTTAATAGAAAGAAAAGTAACGCCAAGTGTTGCAAAATTACAGGGGGCTTTTCTATTTTCCTATTAGAGCTAATGACAGCTGCCATGAGGCCACAGCAGTTCTGAGGCTGGAATCATCGCAACTGCAAAAACACGCACTGGGCCTCATTCCTCTACTTGTATCTGTGAACTCACAGATAGAAATAAAAGTCAATTAATAGCACTTATAAATCAGATCCAGCAGATTCCTAAGGGACATAAACCTTGCTAGCAGAAGCCACTGATTGGACCTCTGTCTATAAAGCTGAAAGTTGTCTGTTGCTTGTGCATTCTTAAATCATCATCATCATCATAGTATCATAGTATCGTGCGAGTTGGAAGGGACCTTAGAGATCATGACCAATTAAGAGTCAGTGAAAAATCTTCATGGTGCAAATGCTTATTTTCTCATGTCAGTCTACATCTATGCCAAGTAATGGAAATTTTACACTGAAGTACCGAAACAACAACAAAAAATAAATGAAAAACCCACAGAAGAAAAGCAGTTCTCAGCTCTTTTTGCTACTTGCATATTAGCACAGAGGATAAAGAGAACAAGTATTGCTTACTTAATGTACAGATGATTATAACCTGAAATTGTGACAACCCTCTAGGAGACCACTGCCCAGAGGACTTTGGTTTCTCAGGAAGGAGAGGTTTCTGATGAATTCACTGGGGTGCAGCTGCAGTTCAGGGGAGCTGCTCTGATCCACAAGGTAACAGATGGAACATGTGGTGAGACTGATGCCCCTTGGGGGGGGGGGGAAATGGGGAGGAGGGTTCAGCAAATAGACTCAACAGCAGCTCAGAAACCTAATTTGTGCTTTGCCATCAATCACCAGATTTTATAATTCTTCTGCTTTCCCATAATTATGCTTGTAGTTGCATGATATTATTACACTAACTTGATAATAAAAATAGCAAATACGTAGCAAAATAGTTACAAAACAGCAGACAAGATATATATCTTGCATCGTTCCACTTCAAAAACATTGTCAATGTTTTATAATAGTAGTAGATTTTTTTGCTAGCTTCTTGACCAAAGTCCTTATTGAAGAAGACACAACACGCAAATCAGTGTCATTTTTAAGGCACTAATCCAGATCTCAATACAAAGCCTGCAGAAAGCTGCACACAGCAGTTAAGGTGCCAAGACTAGGAGCGGCTGTACTGCACTGTGCTGTACTTGGTGACTCTGGAGGACTTGCTCAGCATGGAGCTGGCAGGAGGTGCCCTCTCCATGGCAGAGCCTGCCTGGCTCAGCAGGGAGTCCGTGATCAGCACCTGTTCAGCTCTACCAGACCCTGCTGAGCCTGTGAGGTCATTCTCATTCACCACCATGCTCTGCTCTTCAGACAAGGTGGGAAAGCTCAGTGAGCCCTGCTCAGTGCTGGGCACGAGCACCGTCTCCCGCTCCCTCACCACCACGTATTTCGAGTCAGGGAGGTCCTGAACTCCTATGGTTCCTAGCCCAGGGCCCTCTGATGTCACCATCCTTTCTGTAACCACCATGTTGTTTCCGGATGGCAGGTTGGGGATTTCCACCATTCCCCTCAAGCTTGAGGCAGGGGCCAGCACCCTCTCTGTCACCACTATGTTCTCCTTAAACTGGGGATCTAAAAAGCTGGCAGCTGAGCGGGTAGGGCCCCCTGCAGAATAAGATGTTTCTGTCACGGTGACATTGGTCTCCGTGTAGGGTGTAGTGAGTGTCTGGACATCATGCTGCCCAGACTGCGATGAGGAGGTTGTCTCCATGATCACCTCCTGGGACACGGTCTCTGATCCTACAGCACCTCCTGCCTGTGCTAATGGGGTGGGTGAGAAGTAGCCACCTGAGGCAGAGGCTTGTTTGGAGCTGAAAGCCTTTTGCTCATTAACACCAAAACTGGATTCATTCTTGGAGCTAGAGTCTTTCATGTCAATGCGTCTGCCTATGCATATTTCTGCCAGAGTCTTAAATTTGTCTCCTAAATCATCAAGAAAGCGGTCATCAAGATCACCATCAATAAAGCTGCAGCAGCCGATGGAACCGTGGGGGGAGCCTGACTCCCCCTGAGAATAAACCAGGAGACAGTCCCTTGCAGCTTGAGCTTCGTCTTCTTCCGCAAAAGTGACAGCTTTCTAAAGATGGGAAGCAAAAGAAAGCAAAAGTTCATTAACAGCACTTCAAGACATAGTAAACTTGGGGATTATAATAAGAGCAACCATCAACCAACCCAGAGCAGCGCCTAGAACTGCTCTTTGCTTTTTTGAAGTTAGTCTGAGCTGGACAATAAAGTGATGAGAAGAGTACTTAGGAATTTAATGGAAAGCCTTGGGTTCTGTGAATGACTCTCACCTGTAACTAGGTCTTTGTGGGAGAGTGTCAGTGCCGTGTCTGAGAGTTATCAAACATTTAAGAGCACATTTCATGAAAAAAGGCTGACATGTCATCACCTGTCATGGCTCTTTTCACTTCTGTAGCCTGCAGGATCACACCCAAGGAGCCAAACAGTGAACAAATTACTGAGTTAAACAGTTTGGTATGTTTGGGAACATACTCCAGCATACACTGGCTCTACCCAGATCACTCTGGAACAAGAAGGATTCACAAGTTCTGATTGTATTGTTTCCAGGACAAGCTTAGCCTGAAGGCAATATCTGCAACTGGGCTGCTGCTGCTGCTGCTTTCAGACTGAGCTTGCTCTGCAACTGGGTTGCTGCTGATGCTGGCACAAATCTTTGCATGTTCTTGCAGCTGCACCAGTTGCAGGAGTGAAGGTGACCAAACCCTGTGGGCCTGCTGAACCAGCTTTAATAAAATGGTTGCTGGCTCATGCTCAGACCCACTCTTCTGCCACATTTGAAGTACTGTAGTGAGTATTAGCTCAGGCATCTGTGTAATGTGGTATATATCCAGATCCAAACTGATTATGTATATTTATCTACATTTGATCCTGGGAGCAGACACATCATTTGAGATGCTTCTAAAGAAACACCTCCTGCAAGACTTCAGCAGGCAGCTATGCACAGAATGTCTTAACATTCAGAAGAAAAATGAGCAGAAGGAAAGCAGAATTGCTACTGTTGTGTCTGTTCACCTAGTTCAGTAGTCAGAACATACAGGAGATACACAATTCCTTCCCTAGCCTGAGGTGACTCAAACCTGCACAGCTACTCCCTGCCCAGCCCATCGTCAGTCAGCTATAGAGACTGAAGATGTTTAATTTGTAGAGGTGAAGGACAATCTCTACACTCCCCGGTATATAGAAGTGGAGCCTTCCCTGTAAGTAGCTCACCAGCCTAAGAACTAATAATGGGTATTATAGAGAGAGGAATAGTTGCAATGAATAGGATTATCCTACTATTCAGTGGTTAGGTCACAAAAAAATAATTCAGAAAAGGGATTGCAACATAGGCCTGATATGCTTCTGGTGAATTGCCTTTCACCCAAACAAATCCAGCACTTCATCAGCTATCATTAAAATGCAGACCCACCCTCTACTATTTGACATCTATGGCTTATCCTTCAAAAACTTGCTCTGTGAAAGGTTTGTAGCTGTGACTCATCAAGAGTCACCAGTGCCTCCCTGCAGGACAGTTAATATGCTCCAGTCCCCAGTACTTACGTCATCTTCCTCTTGGCTTCTCAGTCACTGCTAAGTATTCTGGATCCCAAACCCTGAGAAGTGTCTCATCACTGGAGATCCCAAAGATACAACAAAACTTTGCATTGTCAAGGTCTACATCCCACACGTGAGCTTAACTCAGAAGTCCTTAATGACCCACGCACACAACACTGACCATTATCAGGATTGCTTACATATATACAATCCATTCATGTTTGCAAAAACATAAAAAGCATTTCATAATGCTAAGCATAAATTCCCAATACACTGTTATTCTCGGGTCATATGCTTACGTCAGTGAAGTAGTCTCTTAAAAATTCTTCATTCATGGCTCCTGTAGATCCCATCACCACGAGTCCTCCAGTCACCACCATGTTCCCTGCTCCAACAGATTTCATGCCTTCAGACCCTCCAGTTGCCACGTCTCTGGTAAGGTAATCAGTAACATAAAGGCCATGTCTTTGCTTTTCCCATTCTTCCCTGGTAATCGTGTTGTTCTGCTCTCTTATGTTAAAGACAGAAATACTTCCTCCTTCTGCAGTTTCCTCTGCACTCATTCCTGCTGCTGCCGCTCCTGCTGTTACAGCTGCTGCTCCTCCGGCCTCTCCTTTCAAGTTCCCCAATGTAGTGGGTAGCATGACACTTTGCATTGACTGCAAGAACAACACAAACGAGGATGTGACAAGAAAGCTGGGCTGTCTAGCATATGGAGCTCACCAAACCAGCAGCGGGGCTGGGTGGAACCTGGGAGGGTGCTGACTTAGGACATGTTCGAATTCGTACTGATTCATGTTGCTGCAGAGTAAAGAGCTTCCTGAAAGAAGGTGCAGCTTCCACAACTGTGTTCCCAAGGAGGATCACAGAAGTGTTTCCCCAGGTCACTGTTCTTAAAACTCAAAGGGTTGAGAATGAAAGAGGGGGGGAAAAAAAACAAACAAGAAAAAGACCTGTGAAACTCCAGTGTGCTCAGCCTTCCAGCTTTGGGGGAGCATGCACTGCCTGCTGTCCTTGCTGTGCTACCTGGCCCTTTCTTCTTTTCTTAGCTTCCCTGTCAAGTTCACAGTCTTTCATCAAGAATTTGGTGTGAGCACTGGCCCTAAAATCAAAGCTTTTTACCTTACTTCTTATTGTCACACAAAAACAGGCAGGTGTCATGCCCCTTTTTTTTTTTTTTTGGTTGTATAGGACAAAAAGAGAGAAGAAACACCTCTAGCATTCACTGCTCTCTTCTGTTGCATTCCTTCTACATTCTGCCTTTTAAAAAAGTATGCAATAATATTAAAATCATACTATTATTATTTTTTAAATGATCTTTTGTTTATGAAGATAAACACGTAAGAAAGTAATTTAACATGCAACCTGAAACTCTGATGGGAAGCTAAGCTTTATAATCTGATCTCTCACTGCTTTACCATACACTCCCAAACAGGCAGTGAACATTCCAGGCTTGCAGATGCAAATAGCATGGATGCTCTTCCCACACTTTATCTTCTAATCAGATACTATCAGCATGTGCTTGATTCCTTTACCTTTACTTTGTGATTTTAACACTACAGCTGGTGTTTCTAGAGCTGCTGTTTGAATTCCCCTTCCATGTACCCTTAACTGAGCCTGATGGGGTTAACTTTAATTAATATTCATGTGTGGCTAAAATCTGCTGTGCAGGTTGAAAACATTAGCTCATTATGTGGTAGAGAAGAGTGCAAAACTGAGCACTTGGATAGAAATCAAAGAAAAATGCTATTAGGGAAAACCTGCCTTCTCCTCAGGAGCTGCTCCTTCACTGTTCCAGTTACGCAACATCTCTTCGCTGCAGTCCGGTATTGCAGCAAATCCCTTCTTTGCTCCTGAACCGCACGGACACAACAGCAGTAATAGCGGAATAACTGCAGGGAAACACAAGTTTGTCATTAATGATGGGCTGATTAGTGTCCAAACGTGTTAACAGCCAATACTGATGTCTGGTCAGAAATAAGTCTTTAATGAGTTAATGAACATCATAGGAACAAATAAGGACCGCAGCCAAGTTCCCAGCTCAAGGTATTTCCTGGAAACTTATGCAGGGATGATTTTCTAAACAGTAAACTGACAATGAACCTGTCACTCCTGCAGCTGATTGTGCATCTATTTGTCCATGCTGCTACTTAAGATCTCATATAGCAAAACCAGCCCCCAAAGTGTACAACCTCAGCATTTCTAACTCCTGTCCTGTTACTAAGTAGATCAAGACACCTCCATATGGGACACTCCCATGAGTGGTCACATTTACAGCAGTTACCTGGAGAGCTCAAAATGGCTCAATTTCAGAGGGAAAACATACTTCCATGGAATTAACTTTGTTTTCTCATAGCTAGAGTGATACTACTACAATGAATTATTGCCCTTTCAAATGCAGTACTAGTATATATGGCCATGCCCTGACTGCAAGCATTTCTCTTATTTTTCAGCTTCCACCTTGTCTTACCAACATGACGTCTCACATCATGTACTGCTCGGATTAAGGAAGTGGACCTGGGTCTGTAATTAGCAAAAACATTGAGAGAGTGCTGTGTCTTGAGTGGGAAGAGCTAGGGTTCACACAGGGAAGCGTGGGAAACACTAATAGGATTCCTTAGTGCTTCCCCACCTATTATTTATAGCATTATAAGCTAATATTACAAGCTGTACATATTAACTTCAATGCTGAATGTATAATGCTGATATTACAGAAACTGACTGGAGATTTGCCATGACTGCACACAGCCTAGCAGTTTACATAAAATACATCAAGATGATAAAAACAGGGAGTACAACAGTGTATTCCCTGGTGCTTTGTGGACCTTATTTGTGGTGGTGCTTCTGACATAACGTGACATGATTACTTACGCAGCAGAAACAAAAACGCCAAGATGATTAGTGCAATTGCTCCTGGTCCCAGAACAGCTGACCCAGTGCCAGTAATTCTATCTTTGCATCCACCGTCAGCAGTACACGTACAAACATACAGTTGCAGGGACTGTGGCTGAACACAGCTGAACCCCTGGAAATCCTGTATTAGGAGGGGGACTTCGGTACTGCCTGCCTTCAGGTTCTGGGGAACCAACCGTACACTGGTGGCTAAAGCAGAAGGGTGGGGTAAATGAAAAACAAAACAAAACAAAACACAAAATGAGTGGGCAGAAAGTTAACTCGTGTAAACCTTCTCAAACTCCCAACAAACTCTCTCCAGTTAGGACCAGCCAATTCAACCCAGGTTAAGTTTATATGCACGGTAGCATACGTGTTTTTTTATTTAATCGGGTAATTTATACCGGTAACAAACTAGCCATGCTCTCTTGAAGACTCAAATAATCACACAAGAGCTTTGCGCCAGCAGAGACGATCACATAAGATAACCTTATTGCTTATAGAGCACTAACCATCACTTCATCCAGTCAGCTACAGGCTGAATTCACAAAAATCAATTTCTGTCTTTAGGAGATTAACTTGCTGTAAGCCACTGGAAGACATATTACCATGCCAGGTCTACAACGGGACTGGGCAAGAGGTGCCCAAGAGATCCAAGATAAGGAAGGTCAATATCACCCTGTTTTGAAAAGCTGTGATCTCTATAATTACTGCTAGGCTGGCTACAAGCAGGGTGAAGAAAGGTAAGATTTCTTTTTCAGTCCTAAACTGATCGCTCTGCAGTGTTACACTGTAGGATTATTGATGACAAAAATCAATCTGAGAAGAAAAAAGTATTTTCTGGTGCCTTCAATCTACCTGAAGTGTCCCTTCAAGTGTTTCCCAGGTATATATGAATAGTAAAGTAAGAAGAAAATGCTAATCTAGATTTGAAATACTCATTAAAATAATTTTTGATTTATGATCTACATATAGCAGATTCATCAAGCTAGATTAAAATGGTCCAGCTGAGGGAAGGCAACAGGCCCCAGAACATGATTATTTTTATAGCTGATAGAGGGATGGCATCTGAACACAAGCAACGTGTCCTCATATGTGATTTCATGTATGAATTATGTTTTGTCTGGATCAGCCAAGCTGAATTATTCGAATCAGCAAAGCACAATGATCCTGTAGAACTCCAGAGAACTGAAAGTAATTCAAAATATTATTATTTCTTACCATTTCTGGATGCAATTATCCAGTTTCTTGCCATTCCTTCTGGCTTATTGATGACAGAAAAGCTGTAGGGAGCACTGTTTGGGTAACTATCTATATCATTAGCTGTAACATCAACAAATGTTGCATCTGAACACACAGTCCGTACAGGGTTCTCAATAATTGGGCAGTTATCATTCTCATCTTGAACCTGAATAACAACGGTGCCAGTGACTGTTTTTGCAGGATGATCTAAGATTACAAAATATGAAAAATCAAATCAATATTTGACAGGTGCAGAAATTTGGTCTTAAAATAATAATAATAAAAACTTAATGCTTTTCTAAACACAAACATGTCTGAAATGAGTTTATAGGAGCAGTGTTTTATTCCTTATGTCAATGAATGTGTTAACAAAGTTCTTCTGAAGGCAAATTATTTCACTACCTTAATGTTAAAATGTATTTCTTGCGCATAGTTACACAATAACAAGCAGGTTACTAAGAATTCTAACTAGATACACAAGAAGCTCAGAGATTCTTTCCAACTTAGCTTTCCAGAAAATATAGGACTTTGAAATCTGCTTATTATCATAGTGAGATACTGACTGCTTCCACCTAGGTCTTCACAAAACTTGTTTTAAAAGTTCATCTCCATACAAAGAGAAACAGGCATCCTGGGAATGCAGTCCAAGGCTCATTCCATTTCATAGAGTTGCCTTTGTCCCTCCTCCAAAGACAGAGCCTATTGGAAACTGCACTCGGTATCTAAATTTTAGGCAGCTGAAGGTAGGTTAAACCAACTGTATCTGTAGAAATACAAACTAAGCCCTAAAACAAAACAAAACAACAACCCAGGAAATTAACAAAAGACACCTGACCCAGTAATGCAGAAACAGAACTTTCTAAACTTACCAGTAGTTACACCCAACATGGTAAAAGTGTAGGTACCATTTACTACATAAGCTGATTCGTAATCAAGGTTTTTAGCAAGCTGGATTTCACCAGTATTTGAATTTATCATGATCCAGTTTGCTGGGTCTCTTCCTTTGATATATCTGATGAAAAACACACAAAACATAAAAATATCACATATTTATAAAGTTCAGAACAACCACCAGAATTAAAAACAGTTTCACACTATGCCTACTCTTTGTTAGTGAAGGCCAAACTCTGATGCTGCTGCCACTGTAATTACTTTCAACTATTAACCTTAGATTATAAACTGACTCTGGATGTCACAGCATACACTGGATGTTAAAACCTGCTTTTTCCTCTCAAGGCAGCCAGGACCGGCCAGGTGTGATAATGTTATCGAGTGAAACGAGAACACTTATTCCACTCTAGAGGAAGCATGCTGCTGGTCACGTTGCTCCCCTTCCCCTGACCCTCCTCCTAGCCATGGGTGAGCAGCAGCCCCCTGGAAAGGCTGTATAACAGGCATGGAGAAAGGGACCCAGGGTTGGGTTTATACATTTGTTAGTTCACATCACTTCTAAATGCCACTGTAGTGGCAGTTCAGCAATGTTTTAGCTGACAAGCTACAATTCAAAAGATAAAAACAGCCACATGAATGCATGTGCAGGCTTATCTACCCTAATATCCTTTCTGTCCAACTTCTGTGTGTTTCTATATACCCCTTCCTGATGTTTCTGCATGTAAATATGGACAATTTCAACACAAGCACTCATCATTTACAAGAAAATAAGTAGGATTTTTCAAGTCAGTCATTTTCTGCATAATAGAATATTGATAGTAACAGTGTTCTTTTTGTTGTGAATTATGCGTAGGAGAGAACAGATTGCCACTGAAATCACTTCAGGTCAATACACACATTTCTACAGTAAGATGTAGATTTTAACATGAGGGCTATAAAATGATTCTTACTTAATGTTCACTGCTGCTTTTCCAGTGTCTTCATCAAGGGCTTGATACTGTCCAATGACCTGGCTCACTCGCACACTCTCACTCACTTCAATAATTTTTGTGCCACCAGGGAATACAAGGCCTTCCCTCACATCGATCACGTGAATTCTGATTGGAATCGTTTGTGCTTTATAACTTTTTTTAATGGACTTGTGAAATTCTGCTTTGTTTGTAACAACGAAACCCAGGTTTAGGCTTTTCATTTCTTCATAATTTAACGCCTAGAGCAATCAAAAACAAACAAGAAATCCCTCAGAATTAGATGGTATTCTATACTGAGACAACATCCAGATGTTCAATATTTAAACAGTGCTTATGGAGGATGCTACAGTGGAAAGAACCATAGATCAGCATGTTACTCTCAATTCAAAACACCTCTTCAAGAGCACATTAAGATTATTCCTTGTTTTTCCATGGACGTCACGACTGGTATTACTTTACATTATTAAACTAGTCTAAGGTATGTGCAACAAATCCTACATATATATTTTGTATTTACCTTTAGTGAATCCCTACTCAGAATTATTCTGCTTTTTTTTTTTTTTTTTTTTTTTTTTTTTTAATGACTTGGTTACTTAGTAATGCTTATAATTTTATTATTATTATTATTATTATTATTATTATTATTATATTTCTAATAATTTCCAAATTTCAGGTAAAGAAACCAGAGTAGAAGAAAAAATAAAACTCAGCATACTATGCATCTTCAGCTCCTGTCACTAAAGAGGAGTGAAAGCTCCAAGGAAATCCACAAAATAAACAGTCTGTAGCCACGGCTCATGGAATAGGTGCTGCCTGCAGTTCTCTGTGGCCATGGGAAATAAATAAACTGAGACAAGCAAGGAGAGCAAAAATGTGGGAAGGATTACAGCATATGTGCTACTGGCACTGCTGCCCAACAACAAGGAAGATCTGTGGATTTCTGTTTGACTGGATACATACTGCCACCACAAAGAACATGTGGGACAAAAGTATTATTTGGTATAGAATTACCATAATATAGTATAGAATTACCCAATAATATAAGAGGAGCATCCACAGCATACATTTGTAGTTTATTTACTAACTATAAGTAATTTGTACATCAATCTCTATTAAGGGAATCAATTACTCTAATACTTAAAGTCCCCCAAGAATACACTAACCTTCACAAGAGTCAAAACTCCTTCATTTGTTTTGGTATCTGTTACAATACGAAAATAGCCGCCTTCGTTACCAGAGACAAATGAAAAGTTTGCCAACCAGTTATCAGAAAATTCTTCATCTTTATCAAATACTTTTATTCTCATAATTTCCACATTTGCTCTGTTTTCTTCAATGCTTCCTTCAAACTGCAAGGATAAGAAGATTTAAATGTAAAAAGGTGTCCTGATCTACACCATTTTGTCAGTACAAAGAAGTCTGCATAAGGTTTTCTTAAGCAATGGGATACCAGCAACTGTATGAACACACCAAATGAGATGGTAAATGTACTTACAGCAGAACTTTCAAGCACAGGCAGGTTGTCATTGACATCCAAAATCTTGATTTCTAAAGAGCATGTTGCACTATTCCCATCTGCTGCACCACCACGGTCCTTCCCTTCCACCACCAAAGAATAGCTACTTTGTGTCTGTCATAATTAGAAAATAAAAAGGAAGAAGTGTTCAAACTAGTCTAAATTTATGTTGCCTTACTGTATTACCTGTGCCTTATTTTGTCAAAATCTCTCAAGCAATGGCTGATTAAAACTCATCTCTCTACTATTAAATCTTACACATAGCTCTTTCTACTGGAATAAAGCTGAGTCTTAGAAAAGGGTTTGGGAGTTTTGCATTTTCCTCCCAAAGAGTTAGACTGTGCTCAAATGGAAAGTGGAAAAATTTCAGCAGCCACAAAGAGGATGCAGCAATACCTGCACATTAAGACAGAGCTAGATACAAGGATGGTGTCCACAGCCTCTGAGAGCTAATATAAAGATCACCATCTGCTGGCCGGTAAAAATACATGCAAGCATAGGGAAAGTTGCCAAGAATATCTGGCTTTCGACACACTCACAGCACCACCATCCCTTATCCTTTAGGACCTGATTTGTACAGCAATCTACAAAAGTCTAGATTCAACCAGCAGCTTTACAGGTGGTGACCTGGGTGTTCTACCCACAGGCTCACCAGCAAAGAAATGACACCCCTTTGTCATGTAACTGCTGCCCAGCAGAAGGGACAGAACACAACAGCCACCAACTGGCATTGGGAGAGAGAAGAGACAGGGTGAAAGCAAGCTTTACCTCATCCCCTCCCAAAGCCACTGGAAAACATACATCAGACAGACAAGGAATGGTCCTTTAAACCCAACTGGGATGAAGGAAGGTGAGAAGTGACAACAAGTACCAGAAGAATGCTATCAACAGATAATGTTTTTTTTTTTTTTTTTACCTCTCTGTCAAGTTTTATTGCTGCTACTTGAACCTCGCCAGTATCTTTATTAATAGTGAATGCAGAACTAGGGCTTTGGGAAATGATCTTGAAAGCAATTTTGGAATTCAGGTTATTTGGTTCATCTGCATCCGTTGCATTTAACCTCATCACAATTGTACCTGAAAAAAACCACAACACAATACTTGGTTATACTGCCATGCACTGGCAAGTATTTTTACTGTAATGCCACAGGTAGGAGCGAGCTGCCAGATGCAATGCACAATTTTCTGATGCCTCTACCTTTGCTAATTTAATAGAGCTGAACAAGTGTTCTTGAAATCCATTTTATGTTAAAAGCTCTCAAACAAAAATTACACTCTCAACACAGATCTGAAGGCTGTAGAATTCAACTCATCACTACTATCCAACGAGTTGAACTCTCACAAGAATTCTGACAGAAAACTTTGGATATTGCATAAAGGAGATGGCAACTTTATTCAGACAGTAAATTGCGTTTCCCTCATATATCATTCTAAAGGAAACTGGACAACTTTTGTACATGATCATCAATACAACATCTGCCCTTTACTGACTGATGCCTTCCAACAGCTTAATTCAAAATAAATGGTGGCCCCCATGCTGCAGGCCCCTTACATGCATGACACAGGATATTTTACTTGGAAAGGGCCAACCTCAGTGTCCAGCACTATTACTTGGCTTTGAGCATCAGCTGGAATTCAGGAAGAGAGACAGTTACCATATGGCTGCTACTGACTTAAAAGGCAGCTGCGGGAACTTAATACCTCAATCAAATGGATGGTCAGTAATTTCTATCCTCAGACTACCACGGCACTGAAATGGACATAATATCAGGTATTTATTAGGATGTTTTACTCTGGGAAACAGTCTACTGCACCGAGACCTGTTCTTATGTTTACTGTCATTAATAGGAAAATTGACAATAACTTGTTCTCTGAGGTTTGGGTGATGGTCATATACTCTCAGCATCAAAGTGCTTCTTTAGACTATTAAGTAAAGGAGAACTTTTCTTAAACACAGCAGAGCTGAATTCCTCCAAAATAGTCTGGAATTGCTAGGACAGGAGATGGATGGAATTCTCCATGCAGTGTCTAGTTAAAGACTACAGTCCCAGGCTTGATGGCAGCTTTGACCCAAAAACAAAGTTGTCATAAGAGGAAGTCTTGTTCTCTGTTACCTTTATATGCATACTTTCCCTTCACCGCACTGCACAACTCAGCCCTGAATAAAAACATGCATTCAAACTTGGATAACCTGTCCTACACAAGCAAGATAATGCACTATTGTTACTACAGATATGCTGCTTCAATGGCTACATTCACTTCTGTCCTTGAATGAGCTCAGAAGAGATATATTAAAAAAAATATAAAACATTACCTGTTTCACTTAGTTCTTCAATTGAACCAACAAAAACTTCATGTGAAAACACTGGAGGATTGTCATTTATATCTAGAACTCTAATTGGGAGGTCTATTGGCTCTTCCAGTTTTGCTCCTGTCTTGTCTAGAGCATGACCTCGCAGCTGAAATGATTCAGACAGAGACAATAAGAAAAATGAGCAACTGTAATACATATGTGTGAGTATGGACACAATTTAAATATATACTAACATCATGTATAACAATATTAGCAGTTATATATATGTATATACACACACACACACATATATAAATGTCCAGAAACGTTAAAATTTATTGAAATAATAGATATTTTTATTAAAAAAGGAAAGAAGAGCACTTACAAGGGTAAAGTTAATATTCCACTTACAAATAGTATTGGATTCTTTTCTCTGTCAACCCTCCCTGTGATGTTCAAGTCTCCAGTCTTTCCATTGATAACAAACAGTCCAAAAGGGGGTTCCGTAACTCCTTGACCAGATATAGTGTAAGTTACCACTATCCCTGTTTCTTCAAAATCAGAATGTATCTAGGAGGAACATGATAGAGTAAATAGTAATTGGTAAATAAAACCACGTTTAAGAAGACAATCTTTTTAGCTATTTTTGTAATGAACAAACAAAAATTAGTATTAAATACAGTTTTCCTACATTGTTTACAGTGTGTAGATGCTGAGATGAAAGCAGAAGAAAAAGTTACGTGGTCTCTTTGAAGATCTAGTCCAAGGGAGACTAGGAATGTGACAGACAGTGCAAAAGCTGGGAACCACAGAACAGAGAGGTCTGTGGGAGAAGAAAACTCTGACTACATGGACAAAGAAAGTTGGATGGTATACAAGTGCAAGGAAGAGTCTGACTGCTCCATGTACACCCTTCTGTCCAATCACCACCAGCACTTTTAGGAGCTGCTAGCCAACCTGAACCAGAGCTGAGTAACAATGGTTGGGTGGTAGAGTGAAAAAATTCAAAAACACTGCATTTCCAAAAGCATTAAGAAAACTGTTGAGTGGGAAAAGATGAGAGACTCAGCCAAATTAGGCTTCAAGAGTAACTCATCTACAGAAGGAAGCTAAATGAAATGTGCCATTCTTCTACTAGTATTCAATATTTCATTAAAATTAAAGAAAGATCTGTGTCTGTGGTTAGGGCAGCCACATCTTTATTTTATATTTTCATCTCTGTATATTCTGTATTTATCTCTTTTCGGGGCTTACTCTAGCAATTGGATTCCTATAGGAATTGTCTTCCTCTTCCCGTATGAAAGCAGGAGGGACTGTCCATTCTCGCTTCTGTCTGACTGGGCTGTTGGGTTGAAATAATTTGCCAGGCCTGAAATGTCGATTGTAAATCTGTGAAAAATCAAAGCTAAGCGTCAGCATAACATCTAGTTACTTAAGATACACTGCTTTATTGCTGTGCTAGTCCAGGCTATACACTCTTACAATAGTAATTTTGAAATCACAGAGCAGCACTAGCATTCTGAAGCACAATTTAAAACTATACATTCCTGAAGTTGTTTGAAGAGAAAAACTACAGTAATCTTTTAATCAAGACAGACATATAAAGCACAAGGTTTAAATACACAGGCACGTTCACATGACCAGGGTATGCTGATAGTACACCCATTCTGGCAGATTTAAGTGCTTGTCACCAGATGTGGAATGAAGTTTGCCACTGATACTGCTGCAGACAACTATTTCTGCCTTATTATGCTGATTAATGTCCCATCAATACCGACCAGTACTCAGCTTCTTCTGTAATACAAGATACATGCAATAAGAAACCCATTCACTGTCTCAGCTATCTTTGGCCAGCTACCCCTCATTCCCGCTGACACTCTTCCTCCTCCTGTCCTGCTGGTTTCCAGATCCACCTTCAGGCACTGATAAAGAAAAGCATTAAATCCTACCTTCCAATGGAGTCCATTTCCACAACTGAGACAGATCTGTAATGAAAGTAATGATAAATATTAATTCAGTGTCACTTTAGCAGTACATTTCTTTATCCACTAAGAGCCCAGGATAGCTATGCATGCCCCAAGACACTGTAGTTAGGTACCTCTTGTTAACTGTAAGCAATTGGAGTCTCTGTCTAATTATCAGAGATCCTGTGTTTGCATTCCCTGACGCTCCAAAGGTGATTTTTATTGACCTAAGGCCTAAGGAAAATTAGGCTTAGAGAAGTGATTTTCGATTGAAGTCAGTAAACCATAGAATCATAGGGCTTGGAAGGGACCTCTAAAGATCATCTAGTTACCTGTTATAGCAGGTTCCTTACAGTAGCTTGCACAGACAGGCATCTGGGTAGGTTCTAAATACCACCAGAGAAAGAGACTCTAACACCTTTCTGGGCATCCTGTGCCAGTGCTCTGTCATCCTTGCAGTAAAGATCTTTCTCATGTTCAAGTGGCACTTCCTGTGGTTCAGTTTGCATCCCTAGCCCCTTGTTCTGTCACTGAGAGGAGCATGACTGTATCCACTTGACTCCCACCCATTTGATATTTACAAGCATTGGCAAGATCCCCCAGGTCTTCTCCAGGATGAACAGTTCCAGGTCTCTCAGCCTTCTCCCATAAGGCAGAAGCCCCAGGCCTCTCATCATCTTTGTGGCCCTCTGTTGGACTCTCTAGAAATTCTCTGTCCTGCTTGAACTGAGGGGCCCAGAACTGGATGCAGTACTCCAGATGTGGCCTCACCAGAGCAGAGTAGAAGGGGAGCATCACCTTCCTCAACCTGCTGGCTACCTGATTATTGCTGCCCAGGTGCAGGACTCTATACTTGCTTTTGTTGAACCTTATACGGTTCCTCTCCATTTAACTTTCCAACCTGTCCAGGGCTCCCTGAACAGCAGCGCAGCCTTCTGGTGTTGTCAGCTACTCCACCCAGCTTTGTATCATCAGCAAGCTAGCTGAGGGTGGATTTTATCCCTTCACCCAGGCCACTGAGAATATGTGAAATACTTTAAATCTTCTTTTTGATTGGTTTTCAAACTGCTATCCGGGCTCTCACTATTCATCCCTTCAATCTGACACTGATTGCTACATCATAGCTTGATAGAATATTTTAATTCTCTCTTTCTCACACAACGCTACACAGCAGTGGACAAGGTTGGGAAAAGTAGCAGACTGTGGTTTCAACTTGCACAACAAAACCTTTTCAAGCAGCAGTTTTCCCAGTGTGTATATCCTGAAGACAAAAATCAGCAAGCAGGAGGTTCCCTAATGCATTGTGAGGGCTGCAGGATCTTGTACCTTACATCAAGTTTTTCTTATGAATATTCTTAATCTTATTCATTATTCATATGAATTTTTAAAATTAGTTTTTCTGATTTATGAGATTATACCAGCAAGATAATGCATAACAGGAGAACACTGGTTTTCCAGGCAAGGTTTTCCAACAGGAACAATAATAATTCTTTAGGAAGCAGTTGTCAAGGTGTCATCTTGAACATCCTTATTTGCTTTCACAAGCTGAAGGGACAAAGAATGAACAGAGACATGGGGCACCAGGAGAGAAGTTTCTGTGTATCAGAAGCCTGAGAACCACAACGTAAACTAAAGCATCTGAAGTTTGCAAATATCTCAGTGGATAAAAGAGCCATCAAGGAAGTAGAGAAAATCCTGTTAGTCATTAGAAGTAGAGTCTTATTAAAGAGCCTCAAGCATTCTACTTTCTTGCTAAGAAAGACGATTTTGGTTCTTTGCTTTTTAACCTACAATAGTTTGTGGTCCATAGGCAACCCCCTAAGGAAGTTTAAAGAGATCTAAAATAGGTGTTTAACAATGGCAATTTCATTTTTGAGATGCAAGAGATACATCTGGAAGACGTATATGGACATAACCGGAATTTTTACTGAAAATATGTAGAAGACACTAAAAATTCAAAATTAAGAAAAACATTATTAATGAATTATTTTTCAGAAAAAAAAGTCACATCATCTACACATGCTGAACTTTGAAATTCCCTTTTTCAATATACTACAACTGCCTTCTATTAAGTGGCTTAGGAGGGAAAACCCCCATCTGTCACTTGGTGTGAATCAGCCTCAGCACAAAAACCCAGATGTCTACTGATGAAATCTATTGATGACACGGAGCTGGGAAGGCACTGGCAAGACAATTGGATTGTTACAGAAAATTAGTCAGAAAATCTGAAGCCTGAAGTAAGAAAAAAGGAATGAAATATTGCAGGAAAGCAGCTGGAATGGGTGAGGCGGCAGGGGAAAAGGAGGGAGTGACTGACATGTATAGGGAGTTCAAGGCTGCTCTTGCACAAATGCCTGCTCATGTCTTGTGAAGGAAGTGACTGAGGAGACAGATTTTGAACACACAGCTTCATTTTATACTGGAAAGATGCAGAATGAGTAAGCAAGAAGGTGTGTACGCCTATTTGCTTTGCTATGAAACTAGAAACCCTATAAATGTGGTCTTGTCACATGCTGTGCTGGTCAGTTTCATGTTGAAGACCACTGGCAAGTGGACATTCTGTACACTTACCAAAGTGAACTGAAAAGACACTGAATGATTATCTCTGAGTTCATCTCCCTGCCCTGGGGCAGGATGAGTAACATCCATCTGCTGCCCAACATCTGTTTAACCTGTTTCTAAAAACTAGTGATGGAGATCACAGCATTGCTGCTGAGAACATAACAGTACCCAAGTAAAGCTTTGTGGGCTTTACTTCAGACTAGAATTAGCCTGACACCGTGGAAAAAACAGCCACAGAAGTGATGGAAACATCTCTCAGGACAGTTTCAGTCCCAAAGGGTCAGACTGACACACTCTGGAGATCAGCTTCAGAAGCACAATTTGATCCAATCAAATATGTGCACCCTACATCCACTGCATGTGTTTCCTATAACAGACACCAAAACAGCTACACTGAGATGTCTTAATCACAAACTGAATCTCTCTCTTTGTCACGCAGACAACGTAACTAGGAAACAGCACAACTCCCTCTTCATGACAATCACCTTTCACATATAAGAAAAGAAAACTTCTCATCCACCCAGATCCTCCCCAGGACTTTCCTCCAGGCTGTACAGCCCCAACTCTCTCAGCCTCTCCTTGTAGGGAGGTGTTCCATCCCTTACATCATTTTTGTGGCCCTCCTCTGGATGTGCTCCAACAAGTCTATGTCTCTCCTGTACTGAGGACTCTACATCTAGATTCAGTACTTCAGGTGAGGCCTCACCATTGCAGAGCAGAAGGGGAGGATCACCTCCCTCATGCTGCTGGCCATGCTTCTTTTGATACAGCACGGGATACAGCTGGCTTTCTGGCACTGTTCCTATGAATTCTGAAAATAAACTGCTACTGATGGTAACATTACAATAGTGACTCCAAGTATTCTGTACTGATCTTCATCATATCCAGCCTAATGTCTAAAATATCAAATATTAAGGATGTACAACCTAAGAAAACATCCATAGGAAAGAGAATCTCAAATCCATTCTCACTCATATACAGAACACTTTTTAAGATGTCCTCTCTTGAAGACACGATGGCTACCTACTAGTGCAATCACCCTTCACGGATCTGTCTATGTGACAATGCCATGGCTCCAGGTGCATGCCCTGGACATGATCCATGTTGGTCTCAACCCTACAGGCACCATCGCTGGGCATACCCTGACATTCCTAGAAAAAGGTCAGAGGTAGAGATGGGAAAGCTGCTGGGACCTCCATACAGTCCTCAGGGCTGATGCTATGGATGTAGACCACGGGTACTGAGGGAACACAGTCAACCAATAGATGCTCCCAGGAAAAACAGGAAAGGAAGAACCTGTATTTTTTCTGCAAGCATTTTGCTTTTTAGTCAGTTCTTTGGGTTTTACAATTATCAGTGTCTTCTTTGCATGTCTTTTGACACCAGTGACTCCAGTTGAATGCTCACAGAAGCAGCTACTTTCACCCGCAACAATAGGTTCATCTTGATTAAAAACCACCACACACAAGAATACACACACAAAAAGGGAACACCCTACAGTTCTTCTCTCTCCCATCACCAACCAAGCAGGGCAGTTTTAGTTCCCGGAATATCACATCCTGCATTAAAACTGTAAGGCAACAGGTCTCCACTTAACCTGCTGTTTGGGACCTGAAGCATGAGAAATCCTGCCCAGCTCCCTGCAGCCCTCCTGAGCCCTGTTCAGCTCTCTGCTCCTGGCCAGGCCTGGCCTCCACCGTGCCTGGGCAGCGGCTGCCCAACTCTGCTGGTGTTTCACCAGGCACGGAGAGTGAGCTGCTCAGTAATGCCTCTGATGTCAAGGAAAGTTTCTTGGGGAGTTGCTAGAAACAGACAGAAAACATCAGCCCAAACCAAACCCACACTTTCTTAGGTCTCAGTACATTTCGGAACTTGCTTCTAGTACGGAAAGCTATTCCATAGGACAAAAGGTCTAAAAGTTGAGGCCATGGAAGAGGAAAACCCATGTATCTCGTAAGGGTTTTGTTTCTTTTCTCTAAGTTTTCCAGTAAATGTTACATACGATCCATTTTCCTTCCTGGCACAGCTCCTTCGAACAGGTAATGCAGTTTACAGACAGTACACCGAACAAGATGACTGCTGTACCAATTCCCCTAACCCTCCCGGAACCCAGACAAAACCCACCCATTTCCAGACACAGAGGAGTCGTTTTCATCGCTTTTCCCGACTTTTCCCAACTTTCAGATCTCCCTTTCACCTCCTTCCCAGGAAGCGAACCCAAGAGCTACAAAAGCCTCGACGGGAAGCTCCCTCCCCACGCCCCGCTCCCGCACACGATCCCCGGGGCACCGCGCAGCGCCCGCACTTCCCTCCCGGCTCCCACCGTGCGGCCCAGCCCCGGGGAAGGGACTCACCAGCAGCACTAGCAGCGCCAGCAACCGCACCGCCGCCGCGATGCCCCGCGACATGGCCGCCGCCTGCACGCCGCGTCCGGGACGGGGTCACCTCCTGCGGCCGTCAAGGGAAATGGAGGCGGCCCGGCGAGGGGCGCGATAGTAGCCGCGGGTGGGTGGGGAGAGCAGCCGGGGAGCGCCGGGGATGGGGGCAGGTAGCGCCCGTCTCGCCCCGCCCGGCCCGGCCCCGCCCGGCCAGACCGCGGAGAGCCCCCGGCACCGCCCCGCCGAGAAAGGAGGAGGTGTGCAAAGAAACTCTGACAACCGACCGATAAATTAATGAGTGACTGAAAGGAGAATGGGAATTTTCGTGGGAAAATGAAACGGGGAGATGTTTTAGCGCAGCCTTCTGACAATTCCCGTAATCCTCTTTTTAACGTGCTTCCAGCTATATTCTTCCTACTCCTATCCGGCAGAGATCTCTCCTGGATACGCCTCATTAATTGATGCTGACAAAGACATAACTGATTATTCACAATGGCGAAAGAAGTAAATACACTTCCTGTACATCCTTTGTTATACGAGGTGCTTACCTGATTGCTCTTTCTAAGATCACTCTCAATTGTCATAAATAATTTTGGAAGCAACTGGTTGTAGAGCTACCAGTGATGCTTACCAGGGAACCAACCTTACTGTAGTCTTCTCAGTGATGCAGAATCACAGGATGGCCCGGGTTGGAAGGGACCTCAAGGATCATGAAGCTCCAACACCCCCGCCACAGGCTTGGCCACCAACCTCTACATTTAATACTAGACCAGGATGCACAGGGCCCCATCCAATCTGGTCTTGAACACCTCTAGGGATAGGGCATCCACAGCTTCTCTGGACAGCCTGTTCCAACACCTCACCGCTCACAGTAAATACACTGTGTTCCCCTGTTATGTATTGTAACAATGTGTAGTGAACAGAATCATAGAATCATAGAATTGCAGAAGCATTAAGGTTGGAAAACACACCCAAAGTCCCCTAGCCCAACCATCAACTCATTCCCATCACATGACTCCACCACCTTCCTGGGCAGCCTCACCACTCTGAGAAGCTTTTCCTAATATCCAACATGTATTGGAAGGGACACATAAGGATCATCAAGTCCAGCTCCTGGCTCCACACAGGACTACACAAAAATCAGACCATATGACTGAGGGCATTGTCCAAATGGTCCTTGAACTCCAACAGCTTGGATCCATGACCTGGGCAGCCTGTTCCATGCTCATCATCCTCTGGCAAATAACCTTTTCCTAATAACCAAGCTGTCCCTCCCCTGACACAGCTCCATGCTGTTCCCTCAGGCCCTTTAACTGTCCACAGAGAGCAGAGTTCAGAGCTCTCCTCTCATGAGGAACTCCAGGCCACTGTGAGACCTCTCAGCTTCCTCTGCACCAGGCTGAGCAAACCAAGGGACCTCAGTGACTCCTCACACACCTTGCCCTCTAGACCCTTTGCTATCTTTGTAGCCCTCCTTTGGACACTCTCAAATAGTTTTACATCATTTTTGTACTGTAGTGCAGTGTATTAGCAGAACAGTCCCTTCTCTCAACTGTCCGGCAATGCTATGCTTGGTGGTTCCCAGGGTATGGTTGCCTTTCCTGGCTGTCTATGCACACTGTTAACTAATGAAGGACACTTGCTGTTGACCAAGAATTTAGGGAAGGTGTGCAGTTTTGGGCAGATCTAGCAACCAACATGACAGGCACAGCAAATAGCCAAACACTGGAGTTCTTTTTTAGTAATTCTTGTTTAAGATAAGTGACATAGAGCATGTCTTAGAGAGACTTTATTTATAGTACTTCAAATATGGTGATTTAGAAGTAGATTCCAATCCTAGCCTGATGCTTAAGCAAAACATGAAAGCATTTCATTACATCAGATGGTTGTCAGAGAAGAATCTTGATTTACAGCTTTTGTCTTAATGATTCACTTGGCTCTGTGGAGTTCTGAAACAGCTTTTGGTTGTCCATCCAGTTAAAGAAGTGTTAGTAAATGTATATTCACCATCATTAGGTACCTGGGTGTCCTTGTGGATGATAGGTTGGCCATGAGCCAGCAGTGTGCCCTTGTGGACAAAAAGGCCAATGGCATTCTGGGGTATTAAAGAGAGCGTGGCCAGCAGGTCGAGGGAGGTGATCCTCCCCCTTTACTCTGCCCTGGTAAGGCCTCATCCGGAATACTGTGTCCAGTTCTGGGCTCCCCAGTACAAAAAAGACAGGGATCTCTTGGAAAGAGTCCAGCGGATGGCCACAAAGATGGTGAAGGGCCTGGAGCATCTCCTCTATGAAGAAAGGCTAATTGAACTGGATCTGTTTAGCCTTGAGAAAAGAAGACTGAGAAGGGACTTGATCCAGGTCTATAAATATTTGAGGTGTGGGGGGCAAAGTGGCGAGGCCAGACTCTTTTCAGCAGTGTGTGGAGACAGGACAAGGGGAAACAGCCAGAAACTGGAGCATAGGAAGTTCCACACAAATGTGCGCAAGAACTTCTTTATGGTGAGGGTGATGGAGCACTGGAACAGGCTGCCCAGGGAGGTGGTGGAGTCTCCTTCTCTGGAGATATTCAAGACCTGCCTGGACACCTACCTGTGTGACCTGGTGTAGGGAACCTGCTTTGGCAGGGGGGTTGGACTCGATGATCTCTGGAGGTCCCTTCAAACCTTTATGATTCTGTGATGCTGTGATTCACCATTTTTGAATGCTGATACGATGGAATAAAAAGTTAATTTAATTTAATTTGAAAAATCCTTAGCACTGATTTCCTTTAAAAGAAAATCTCTCCAAGCAACTTGCCAACAGCAAGACCAAAAGCTCTTCTGCATATTATTTCACTGGAACGTAGACATCTGTGTTACCTACATGTCCTGCACATCCTCAAGACTCTCAATCATCATGAAAAAGAAAAAAGCTTGCAGGAATATTTGAAATATTATGAAACTTCTGTTCCCTGGTATGGAAAACTATTTAGTATTTTACACTAGTAAAATGCCTGATGTTTTGAAATAAGTGTCAGGCAGCATCAGTTTATTTCTAACACAGCTCCTAGCTGTGCCAGTATCCCCCTGAAGTTGAATTTCTAGCTTTTCTTCACTTTAAACTGGCAGCTGCAAAACTTTCCTCCTCCCACCACAGTTTTGACCCCAAAGCCAGCAGGCATGGGAGGATCCGTGCAGCATTAGATCTTTGTTTTCCTTCTGGAGATAGCAGCAGTTCAAAGTTCACAGGCTCCAGAGAACAAAGGAAATTCACTGCTGCTTTTAAAACCTTAAAAGCAGCCATGCCCTTTAGTGCTGGCCCAGGAAAGAGGCTCTCCAAGATGTACATCAGGTGCTGTTTTCTCGATGTACAGAAGTCTGCTGGCATTCTTTATGTAGGGTTTGAACAAATTATCTTCTAAAACAACACACATCTTTCCCAGAGAGGCGGAGTGCTTGCTTCCGGTGCTGGTAATTGTCAGCACAAGCATTCCGGTGAGGTATGGTCTCACCTATGGCCTCTGTGCAAGAGGTTTGGTGACTCACCCAGCCTTGCCTGGTCCCAGTGTGGCGACCACTCCCTCTGTGCTGAGTATCGCCCTGCAGCAACGCTAGGCAGTGGCTGGGGCAGAGGACAAGGGCAAGCTCTGCCTCTTACAAAAGCAGAGGTGATCCTACTATTGCTGTTGAAAAGTAGGTGTTTTTTGTTTCCCTCATAGAAAAGCTGTGTTTCTTCTCTTAGTCAAGAGATCCAATCACATCACCCAAGTGTAGTATTTAGCAAGCGGGATTAAGGTGGAAAATCCAGCGTATATCCTCAGCAAATAAATGTTTAAATCTCATCGTGATTCATGTTGAACTATTATGAAAATCCTTCCCATTGTTTGAAACTATTTCCTGAAACTTTTCTGCATTGTTTAAAGATTCTTTACTTTACTGGAGACCCAACTTCCACTCATCTGGAAAAAAGGTACCAGAAGAAAGTAGTGCATCAAGGCTTCACATAAATGCATCAAAATTACATTTAGTTATTCATATATCATAGAATCATTGAGTAGTAGAGTGGCTTTGGTTAGAAGGGACCTCAAGGCTCATCCAGCTTCACCCCTGTACCTTGGGCAGGGCTGTCACCCACCAGATCAGGCTGCCCAAGGCCCATCCAACCTGGCCTTGAGTGCCTCCAGAGATGAGGTATATGTTTAGGGTGTTGTAGATTCTGTGAAAAAATGTACATGTTGCAGAGAAGTATCCAAAATCCCTAGCGGTTCCTGGCATCAGGAGTCCCATACCTGATAGCTCCCATCTCCTATGTGCTAGCATGACCAGGGCCCTTGGTGGGAAAAATAAAAGTAGAAAAAAATAATACAGAAGTATATTAGCTCCAGGGTTTGGTGCTTTGAGTAAATATTTCACACTCTCAGAATGGAGCCATTGTTTTCCTGCGTGCACTGATCCTGATTCTGACTCTCATTGAGTTCTGCCACACTCTATACAGAAATTTATGCTGTTCATTGCCTTGTAATCACTGAAAATAAACCCTCCCTTTCTTGAGTTTTATAGTTCACCTTTCCTAACAGCCAGGCTGTGGAACCCACCAGGTGCGGCAGCTGCAGCAGTGAGTAATCCTACTGAGCTGTAGGTCTGGCTGGGTTGTGACAGCCTGCACCAGATTCCTGCCTTTATCACGGGCATTTTGTTACTGCCTGACAGCACTGAAATACAAGGCCTTTTATGTGTGTAAAACAAGGAGTGGCAGAACAACTCTCCTGTTGTTTCCCAGCTGCATAGCAACCCAGCCTGCTCTAAAGGTGCCTATAGACGTTGTTTTTCAGGGCACTGTGACTTATCTTTCTGGAAAACCTACATAACAGACAATGTTTAGGCAGGTACAAGCTATTGCTCAAGATCCTGCTGTGCAGCTGGTGGAAATATTAGCCTTTTTTCTTTTTTTTAAGTCCCTGGACATTCATCAGTGCTATAAATATGGACTGTAGTTGGGAATGAGACTGCTGTGAAAAATTTCACTTGCGCTGTGGAAACCATATCTTCTGGCCTTACGGTAATATATCAGGTCCAGTGCCAGCTGCTGTGGTACAACACTACTGTGAAGGAGTAGAACTGTAAATATAGGTATATGGCATTTCCTGGTCATGAAAAAGAAACAGTATC
The DNA here is from genome assembly GCF_039878825.1 of Excalfactoria chinensis. Taxonomy (NCBI): domain Eukaryota; kingdom Metazoa; phylum Chordata; class Aves; order Galliformes; family Phasianidae; genus Excalfactoria; species Excalfactoria chinensis. The sequence goes on from NC_092826.1 coordinate 41,390,023, forward strand.
TTTGATCGTTTTTTTTCCTCATGTCATGATTTAGATACATGAGCTAATACACTTAAGTTTACTGTGTATACCATTACACTAATTCATCAGGTAACATCAGAAGTGTTTGGCTCAGCAAAAACAAAGTCTTAGTTTTGTTTTAAAAGAACAGTAGAGGCACAAAACCAGATGTTAACTGATCTGAGGTTTAGACTAACAATTAGAAGTAAAGCAAGTCCTCAAATCCACAGTGTTTAGGGTG